>NC_134356.1:76832292-77544167 GCF_048569485.1 Anomaloglossus baeobatrachus
AAAACATGGTGGAGGCAACGTGATGGCATGGGCCTGCATGGCTTTCAATGGCACTGGGTCACTTGTGTTTATTGATAACATAACAGCAGACAAGAGTAGCCGGATGAATTCTGAAGTGTACCGGGATATACTTTCAGCCCAGATTCAGCCAAATGCCGCAAAGTTGATCGGACGGCGCTTCATAGTACAGATGGACAATGACCCCAAGCATACAGCCAAAGCTACCTAGGAGTTCATGAGTGCAAAAAAGGGGAACATTCTGCAATGGCCAAGTCAATCACCAGATCTTAACCCAATTGAGCATGCATTTCACTTGCTCAAATCCAGACTTAAGACGGAAAGACCCACAAACAAGCAAGACCTGAAGGCTGCGGCTGTAAAGGCCTGGCAAAGCATTAAGAAGGAGGAAACCCAGCGTTTGGTGATGTCCATGGGTTCCAGACTTAAGGCAGTGATTGCCTCCAAAGGATTCGCAACAAAATATTGAAAATAAAAATATTTTGTTTGGGATTGGTTTATTTGTCCAATTACTTTTGACCTCTTAAAATGTGGAGTGTTTGTAAAGAAATGTGTACATTTCCTACAATTTCTATCAGATATTTTTGTTGAAACCTTCAAATTAAACGTTACAATCTGCACTTGAATTCTGTTGTAGAGGTTTCATTTCAAATCCAATGTGGTGGCATGCAGAGCCCAACTCGCGAAAATTGTGTCACTGTCCAAATATTTCTGGACCTAACTGTATGTGCCCCTGCTATGTGGTGTGTAATGGCCGTGTCTGACCATACCATCGTATAATCTTATCATACTAAATCTCCCAGGTAAGGCAGGAAACAAAAGAAAGCTTATATACATTACAGGTTGGAATCACGGCTAATTATTTCTGTTGGATAAAACATTTAAACACAGGCAGAGAAGTGTTTTACCTCACAAAAAGAATCAGATGTGATCATATGCTACAATGTCTGTATACTGTTTTGATTACTCCCCTGCCCCAGGAGATGGGCATTATCAGACCATGTCCCTGTACGGTCAGACACGACCATTACATAGTACATAACAGGAGCATATATATAAGATTATCGAAAGCATGGGTATATTTTTTAACACCTAATTGTGGAAGTTATTACGATTCCAAGAGCTAATGATTAAAAAGCATTCTATTCATGGGAAAACTCCTTTATGTAGTTTCCACCTTGGAGAGACTTCTTTTTTTATTTATTTTATATATATATATATATATATATATATAAAGCTGAATGTGTGTATGTGTGTGTATGTGTGTTTGTATGTGTGTATGTATGTCCGGGATTGGCATCTGCACCGTCGCAGCTACAGCCACAAAATTTTGCACACTCGCACTTCTGGACCCCGAGAGCGTCATAGGCTATGTTTTGAGGGCAAATTTTAACCCCGCTTTTTACAGTTATTCACCAAAAAACCTGCCTCCATTAAAGCGAATGGAGCTGGGAGCCACAGTGCAGCCAGAACTTCAGAAGAATGCGCAGCCACACCCTTATATGGAATGTTGGTGTGTCACAATGCAGCCAGGGAAAGAGACAGACACAGACAGGGAAAGAGGCAGACACAGACAGGGTAAGAAACAGACATAGACAGGGTAAGAGACAGATACAAAGGGACAAAGAGACAGACACTGACAAAGAAACAGACTGACAGGGAAAGAGACAGACAGGGAAAGAGACAAACAGGGAAAGAGACAGACAGGGAAAGAGACAGACAGGGAAAGAGACAGACATGGGAAGTGACAGACAGGGAAAGTGACAGCGATAGATAGACAGGGAAAGAGATAGACAGACAGGGATAGCGATTGAGACAGACAGAGAAAGAGATTGAGACAGATGGAGAAAGAGACAGACAGGGAAAGAGACAGACAGACAAAGAGATAGAGAGAGACAGAGAGATATATACAGAGGGTTAGAAAGACAGAGAGTGGGAGAGAAATAGAGAGACAGTTACTCTCCCGGGCAGCACTGGGTGCTATGTTGTGAGGTGAAATTTTAACCTCGTGCATTCCAATTTACCAATTGACAGCTGCCAGATGTGAACAAGGGGGACTTAAAGAATGAGAGCGATGGCGCCAAAGAGTATATACCATACAGTTGCTAAGGTGGGGCCCCGACATGGGAACACACACACAAAATGCGCCACACACTACCACGTACTTGAACACATATACCACCCTCAGCACACATTTCACCACACATACACCAACCTCGCCACATAATCGCCCTAAAACACACACAAGTCTGGTATTATCCTTCAAAAATAAAATCTGATTAATAAGCAGCCAAACTACAAGAACAACAAATGTACCATATAGGAAATACGGAAGCTGTCAGTCACATGACCTGTCCATTTTGTGTATGTGTGAGCTAATATATACTGTCAGGGGGGAGGGCTTTCTGTTGCGAGATTTATCAGGCTGCCAATAGCAACTAATCACAGCTTAGCTTCTATTTTGCTACAGTTAATTAATCTGAGCTCTGATTGGTTAATATAGGCAACAATTTAATAATTACATTTCTATTTATTTGTTTTGTGGTTTTTGTGTACAGAATACATTTTTGTTGATACATTCTATTTTGTGAAAAGCAGTTACCAACCCGGGCGAAGCCGGGTAGTACAGCTAGTAAAAATATATATATATATATATATATATATATATATATATAGATAGATATAGATAGATATATATATGTATATATATATTTTTATTTTATTTTTTTATATCATCACATTCAGATACCCAACTGGTCAAAGTCTAAAGTTATTTAATTTATGACAATGACTAAACAGAAGAAATATACTTTTTTGCTCCATGTAATGCTAAAAAATGTAGTAAGCCGTGTTAGCACACTAGTTTGGTATTTATAGAATCAAGTCCTCTTGCAGCTCCATTGATGGAAAAATAAATAAGATATGAACTTATGTGTCTTAGTTGTAGACCAAAATACAAGATTTCCGAGTAATGCTGCTGCTACATATTTCCATCACATTGAGCAACATAAACAAATCCAAACGAATGATAGAATTGCATTATTTCTCCATTTTAACCCAATAAAATTTTTTGCCTTTTTCAGTACATTATGTGTTAAAGTTAATGATTTCACTCTAAACTATAATGGGTCCATATGAAACTTTGTCAACATAAAATTTTCAAAAATATGGCTTTTGGAAGATAGTTAAGCAAAAACAAAATTAAAAAAATTGTCTTAAAGAGGGAAGATATTTTATAATAATTTAAACATTGTGAAAGAAATAAAAAAGTATCTTTATATCTATTTTATATGGACTTGAATGTTATCAACAAAATTAGAGAATATGCATTTGATAGATTAGCAAGAAGTGTTGGAAATATAGAATGGAATATGGCTATAAAATCAGATTTGCACTACTCATTAATATAGTCTTTGACTTATACATTACTACCATAATACACTATATTATAATTGCATTAAGTTTTGTTATTGAAAAGCAATTGCACTGCAAGCTAAAAGCAAAATTGTTGTATTGCAAACAATAAAACTTGATATAGTTTGTATAAAATGTACTGATAAGTTTATATGATGAATATGTATAATAGCCCTTGTCACTATGCTATAAAGACTAAAGCAGGAAAAACCTGATAGGTGGAAAATTAAAAAAAATGAATATAAATGAATAGAAGTTTTAAAAAAGATCATATGCTTAAATTAGAATGTCGAGGTAGGATTTATCCCAAAACCAATAACATATCAGGATAGACATAACCATTTAAATTATGACTGATATGCTAATTATAACTGTGAAAAAGTGTTAAACACTTGTAAGAAACTTACTACACAAGATATATTAACTTACAACTTGTCCACATCAATAAAAAGACAATTATGTTATATACCCACCCTACTAACATCACCCATTTATTAGAAATTCACCACAAAATTTGAGATCCCATGCTAAAACCAGTTATTACAAAAAAAATATTTTTTTGTATAATACTAAAAAGGTCATATAGCAACTTTACAGAATAAGACTACAAAATGAAAGACTTGTCACCAGATCAAAACTGGCCAGTTATTGTTCTTAATTCATTCCTACTACTCTATTCTATTTTTTCTTTTAAATTAGCCATGTGCTTTCAGAGATGTGGTCCTTTATATTTAGTGTTAAGTTATATGGTGTTTACCAAGGTTTTGCTTATAAGATAGCAAAACAGCCTAAAGACAAGCCCACAAAGAAACCTTCCCCATTTCGTAAAGACCATAAAAATTTGTACCAAAGAAAAATACTCCTTTCTGCAATCATATAGTGGATAAAAAAACAAACAAAAAAGCAAACAAACAATACTGATAAAAGCAGCAGCAATAAAACTGTCCATTTTTGATCTGGTAACAGGTATTCTTTAAAGGTTAAATCATCTTAATTTTAATAAAACCAATACAACAATTTATACTAACAACTCAGTTAAGTTTTAGGTATTAAAAAACCTTCTAATTTATAATTATAAAGATAAGTGGAACACAAACTTTGTAGAGCTACTTAGGGAAAAATTAAGTGATGCAGGAAAAAAAGAAGGGAAAGAAAAAAATTTAAAGAAACTCACATGAAACATTAAGGTGCACATACTCATTAGGCTAACATTGGCAAAACCCACAAATACTGACAAGTTTGACTGAGTGTCTAATGTGTGTGGGTGCCCTCAATAGATGATTGTAAGGGGTGATAAGAATTTAGCACACTGGTTCCCAAACTCCAATCCTCTCGGCCCAAGCAGGTCATGTTTTCATGTTTCCTTAGTATTGCACAGGTAATACCTTGATAGATTCTGTCAACCTATTCAATGCTAAGAAAGTCCTGAAAACATGACCTTTAGGGCCATGAAGATTGGAGTTTGGGAAACTGTGGTCTAGCATGTCTGATTTTGGACTGCCATTCCTTTTTCAATGAGAAAAGCCACTGGCAGGGATTTCTAGCCCCAACTTTCTAATACAGAACACGCTAGCATTTCAGGGTGTAAAGAAGTCAGACAACGTAGCTGCTGGTCAAATGATTGGCAGAACCACCTTTTGGCCAACAATTTTTTATATTATAAGGCTTAATGTTTAATATTGCGCTTAACTTAAATAATGATTAGAACTATAGTTATTTAATTTATGATTTGAAAAATAGTAAATAATTATTTTTCTTACAGTAGCACAACTTTTTGCCAGTATTGTAATCTATATATTTTATCTTCCTTAATATTTGTTTCTTTCAGTATGAATATTTTTAGATCATTTTTAAGTTACCTTAGCTACCCTACCAATTTTGCCAAACTGTATTTTGAAAAGCTATTCAGTGTAGTGTAAGTTCTGTTAATCTTTGTCATTTTTTTAAATAATTTATGAAATATTACTAGGTAATTTTTTCAAAAATAGGACTTGTAAATTTGCTGGCAAAAAATGCATTAAAAACAATGTATTAATATAACTTATCTTTTTTTCTTCCTCTCCCCACTAATGATAAACGTATACTTGCTATCTCCACATTCAAAATAACCAGTTAAATTAAGAAAGGTAAAAACCTTGTAGGTACTAAAATTAAACTGTTCACATTTTTTCCCCGCAATTTGTTTCTTAAAAAGATTTAAGATCACAAAATATTCAGAGTACATTGATGCAAAAATAAAAAGTTGAATCAAACTAAATGCAGATGGCAGAAAATGTTCCAAATCTTTAGGGATAAATTCAGAAACATTATTAAGAGGTAAATTAGGAACTAGATTTTTGTCCGAACTTTATGTGGGTCAAATAAAATATGTTCACCAGAAAAAGTAACACTTTCAGGGTAGTTTTTTTCAATTTAATTTCACTTTATTATAATTTACCTTATAGAAAAAGACAGATATATTTTAATATGACTAACAGCAACTCATTATGTATATAAAAAATCTACAGCCGGCATTTCCACTTTATGACCATTATTAGATGTTTGTAATGCTAAAATTTAAAAATATAATAAAACAAAACACTGACACAAATTCTTAATAAAACATGTTATAAAATATTTTCTTCGTCTGCTAGATTTTAAATATACTGCATTTTTCGTTTTATAAGACGCACCAGATTATAAGATGTACCCCAAATTTAGAGTCGAAAAAAATAGAAAAAAAAGGGGGATCCATCTTATAAGCTGGATAGTGTCTTACTGAAGGGGGTGAAAGTGGTGGTGGAGCAGGTTCACAAGAGGTAGGGGTGGTACTGGAATTGGGAGATGCTGCAGGTGTTGTGGTGGGTCTGTGCTGGTAGCGGTGGGTGCTGTGATGGCAGCGATCGGGGCTGTGCCGGCAGCCGTCGGGCTTTGCTGGCTGTGTGAAGCAGGGCAGTGTCGCGAGTTTCTCAGATGCTCTGTTGGCGGTGTGGGCTTCAAAGAAATGGCACCCGGAGTCGGTGCATGCAGATTGACCTCTCAACTCAATGACAAACTGAGATCTCATCTGCGCACTCGGCACCCTCAGGCGCCATCTCTCTTAACTCTACTGCTGGAAGATCAATGGACTGAAGGCGGCTCGTGTGCAGATGACATCTTTAGCCAAGAGCTCCATCTGCGCACAGATTTTAAGACGCAACCCTCATTTTCCTCCCAAATGTTTGGGAGAAAAAGTGAGTCTTATAATCCAAAAAATAAGGTAGTTTATATGAGCAATATACAATAAAATAATATCCACATTTAATAAGTAGAATTATAGTCTTCATTTTAATTCTTTATCTATTTTAAACTATTTAGTAACAATGTACCCCATTCATACAATTATTTTTACATTCACTGCACAGTTCTCTAAAAACTTTAGGTGAACAATTTTGAGTGGCTTTAAAATCCATAAAAATATTATTTATTTTCAAATATACTATAATATGTGCTTACTTGCTTAAATAAAAATATTAGGATCTGCAAGTTTTGGAACAAGAGGTCTAAGCATGTTTAAATTAGTGAATCAATTGTCTTTTTTTCCACCTTTAGGTGGATAAGAAGAGATAAGTTTTGTCCTACATCTTAAAACCTCTATATGGACTTGTGGGAACATATTAATTGTTTAACAAGGTGAAAAAGCATGTTTCCAATTTACCCTAACAGCATTCGAATTGTCTATAGTAGATTCACAGCATAGTCTACATATTTATTTAATGAAAACCAATATCTGTTCTTCTTCCTAAACAAAGACAACTACTGTTGAATCTTCTTTAGTACCCAATATTTTATTTTTTTTAAGTAAAAAGGCAATTGCACTAAATGATAATAGAGTGATTGTCAGTCATTGGTATTGTAAATGGAAGGTGATTTTAAAGTTAAAAATGAAATATTTATATAATTACTAATCTAGTAGTAATGAGTGCATACCTCTGTGTTGTATTGTATAAAAGGTAACAATACAATTTAAATATATTTTTAAAGTATGAAATATATAAAAATCAGGATTGTTTATAAATTGTTTATATGGACATTTAAGCAGGACGTAAACTAATGAGATACACAGGTAAAATAAAGAACAAAAATGTTAATTTTAAAAATATAAAATTTGGCCTTTTGAATTAAGTCCTTTTAAAAATTCTGAGGTTTTTCAACTTTGTGATAGAATGAAATATAATATACTTATTTTCTTATAGTAATATATTACACCCAAACATGTCACGTCTATAAGAAATTTAACATTAAGTGTACTTTTTTTTGCAGAAACAGTTAGGAACATTTGAGCTACAGTGTATCATAAAAAAATGCATATATAAAATATAATACATTTCTCATAAGTGGAATTTTTAAAGTCAGCTTTGCATGTGGCTTTTTTGCCAATATTTTAAGAAAATTTTCTAAATCGTTTGATAAATTCTGAGCATCTATTTGATGTAGAACTGTTTTTCTGGAAATCTAGAGTAAGCCTTAGGTGGGCTTTACACGTTGCGACATCGCTAGCATCGGCTAGCGATGCCGAGCACGATAGTGCCCGCCCCCGTCGCACTTGAGATATGTGGTAATTGCTGCCGTAGCGAACATTATCGCACATACCTGCTCGGTGACGTTGCTGTGACCGCCGAACAATCCCTCCTTCAAGGGGGAGGTGCGTTCGGCAATGTCATCGCAACGTCACTTATAGGCCGGCCAATAAAAGCGGAGGGGCGAGATGAGCAGGACATAACATCCCGCCCACCTTCTCCCTTCTGCATTGCCGTCGAGACGCAGGTAAGGAGATGTTTGTCGCTCCTGCGGGTTTACACACAGAGATGTGTGGAGCTGCAGGAATGACAAACAACATCGTACCTGTGGTCGACCCGACATTATGGAAATTAACGACGCTACACAGATCAACAATTTTTGATGCTTTTGCGATCGTATATCATCGCACCTAGGATTTACACGTTGCGATGTCACCAGAAGTGCGTCACTAATGACGTGACCCCGACGATATTTCGGAAGCGATGTCGCAACGTGTAAAGCCCCCCTAAATCTTATAGCTAATGAAGAACTCTAAATGTGAGGAACAAAACACATGATAGGGTGATACCCTATGGAGAGAGAGTGGGTAAGTGCTGGTTTTCAGAGGCACCACTCCTATGTAGGCATAAAGAAAAACAGCAGTTGATGTGACATGCCTGGTGGATAAATCATCCAGGAAACATTGGATCCAGTTGGATGAAAACAGTTTCCTTAAAAAAATACTATGAAATAACAGAAGTTGCCAATAGAGCAAAGCTAAAGTTTGTAATATGGCTTTGTTTACTATGACATCTTGGGATGAAATAAGGACTTTATGTTGCAGGAAAAAAGCTATCTTGTCTTTGTTTTTGATGTCTTACAAAATGACATAAGAATCATGGAACTTTATTATTATACTTAATAAATTATCATCTTTCAAAAGACTTTTAAGAATAAAAAGGAAAGAGTCTGCGGATTACCCCTGGGATTATAATTCCAAGATTCACCCTCTCCTATCCAGGTAAATTACTACTACAACCTCTGACATATCTGTGAAGAATGAGCACTGTAGGGGATCCAAATAAGTTTAGTTAACTCAGTAGATTTCACAGTAAATATCAACAAAGTATTTTGGCACTAACCTGAATTGCATATGGTGTGATAAAACCAATGTTAATAATTCTATATTTTGACATATTCACTCCTCCCTCCAAATAATGTATATAATAAAAAATAATTATGCATTCAATGCTAAAAAACAATCAACATAGTCCAATAATTTAAACTCTGAGAATTGGCTGTAATAATTCTTACTAAAAAATGCGAATAAAATTGGTAAAATATGGAGAAGAACATGATACAACTTGATTAAATATGATGATGTAACATATGAAATTGAAGTAATCAGTCTAACAAGTAATTTGTTATAGTAATCTGTATAACAAGTAAAATATTCATTAGTATAGTCATAATAATGTCTTTAGAGTAATTTAATAATATAGTTTTGCCAACAATTATGCTTTTAATGTTGTGACTGACTCTCAGTTGTTGCTGATAACCAGCAACTTACAGTAGCCATTAGGCAAGGAGAACTTTGGATATTACAAGATTAGTATATATTTTCCTTTGTTACTTCAATAACAATGGTTTCTAAAATTATAATACATTAACAGCAATTTAATTCAGCTCACATGGTTTAAGAGTATGTAGTGGATATATTCCGCATATTTCTTGCTGTCTTTAAGAACTCAAGTCTAATATATATATATATATATATATATATATCCGTGTTCCTAAATCAGTTGATTATGTGGATGGATACAGGGTCAATAATGTCTGAATGATATAAAGTTAGGTAGCTGGATAAGTCATGCTACACAAGTTTGTTTTTCATATTGGATTTGTATGTTTAATTGGTATAGTTCTTCTATGAATCACTTTCTGCTTCTATTGCTCCTTTTTTTTACAAACCTCTAGCCTGTTGTATATACTGGTATCACCTTCCTTTATAAACATTCATAGGAACATTAGATATATGAAGATAAATTATTATTGTCATCAACTTTATTGAAGTGAATAAAAAATGCATTGTGTTCTGTAATGAAAAGAATTAAAATGTGTTGTGTTGCAGAAAAGCTTATTACTAAGAACATTAAAATATGTTTCCATACTAAAAATCCACAATTAGAAAAACATATTGAATATGATACTTCTTTAACAAGAGACGAAAATGCGGGATGCACAGCTACAAGTGTCAAGACAAAGTAAATCAATGAAGGTGGTGCTAAAGTGCCAAACCAAGCTTTATCAAACCAGGAAAAAAAGCGTTTAGCACATCGAAAACATTCAACCCACAAGAGATATAATATAAAATATAACAAAGTTTATTAGCAACCGTTGGAAACCTTAAAACCACATACAAGCAACTATCACACTAATAATTAACAAAAATGTGTGTGTGTATAGTGTCATGGGTAACCTATATCAAGACAATACTAAACAGATCATGATTCTTTAGTCAATTATTAAAGTTAAGATAAATTATAAACTCATTGTATTAATATTTGATTTTGTGACAGATAAAAAGGAAAATCAAAATGTAAATTTACCACTTTGGGAGTCTCCAAATTAAGAAATAAGAAAATAATTTGCTCATTCTTTGTTCATTCCTTAATTCTAACACATGTGGAAAGAAATATTTAACAAAAAAGTGTGAAACAACAGAAAATATGTCTTATATTCTAGGTTCTAGTATGTACAGTATACAGTAGAGACCAAAAGTTTGGACACACCTTCTCATTCAAAGAGTTTTCTTTATTTTCCAGACTATGAAAAATGTAGATTCACATTGTGAAGTGAAATACTTAGCAAAAAAGTGTGAAAGAACTGAAAATAAGTCTTATATTCTAGGTTCTTCAAAGTAGCCACCTTTTGCTTTGATTACTTCTTTGCACACCATTGGCATTCTCTTGATGAGCTTCAAGAGGTAGTCACTGGAAATGTTTTTCACTTCACATGTGTGACCTGTCAGGTTTAATAAGTGGGATTTCTCGCCTTATAAATGGGGTTGGGACCATCAGTTGTGTTGTGCAGAAGTCTGGTGGATACACAGCTGATAGTACTAGTGAATAGACTGTTAGAATTTTTATTTTGGCAAGAAAAAAGCAGCTAAGTAAAGAAAAACGAGTGGCCATCATTACTTTAAGAAATGAAGGTCAGTCAGTCCGAAAACCTTCAGAGACAAGTTATCAGTTATGCATTATTTGTTAAGTTAAGCTTGAAAGTTATTTCCATATTAATTTATTATATAGATATACAATTTAATAATACAATAATAGGATATAGACATACAATATAATAAAATACAATGGAAATAACTAAGATTAAGTTTTATATAAAGCATTATATACTAAATTCAATAAATTCCAATATATTTTCATGAACGTTTTTACCTTACTATTTTCACTAAAACCATTAGGTATGTTATTGTACAAAATCAAATAAAAAAAAATAAAATTATTATATTCTTGTACTAAATCTCTAAGTCAGAGTAAAATGATGATGATGCCTATGATACTTACAAATTAATATAAGTTTTTATATGTTATTATTGTTATTTGTTCTTGACAAGTATAGAATAATTCAAGAGACACAGAACTCAAATTGTTCTTATTTCTCAAATGAACATGATAGACAGTAGCAGAGATAAGAGAAAAAAACAGGATTAATGGTGCACAACCAATCTAACACTGACACAGGGATAAAAAAAGGGTGAAGTAAAGATTGAGGTTTTAATGGTAATTAAATAAAAATAATAATTAAATAAAATAACAATGAGGCTATACAGACAGTGCACATTTCTGGGATGGTCTGTGCCCTTTCTCACTGGCTCACAGGCATTGGTACTATTACATTGTAGAAGCTGCCTGCACAGATTTCCATCCTGCATTTCTGAAACATGACCACCTGCTGTGACCTGGAGATAACCTACACCACTTAGAGGCTAGCTATGTCTATATCACAGCAGTAGAGCCTCCTACTGCATAAGCACACATGCACCTGTCCAATTAATATTCTAGCACAGGTTTTTGCCAGTATAGCAAGAAGGTAGCAATTTTAATTTACTATTGCGATTAACTTCTTAGACAAAACAAATGTGATTTTCTAATAAAATGTATTTAAGAATGTATAGATAATTACATTTTCATTTCTTCTTTAGTTCTTTAGCTACATTCACAGAATCGATTTGATGCTATTAATCTTATATTTTTACTTTGCAACATTTCTACTTTACATTAAAATATCTTATTATATATGTAATAATCTTTGTGATTATTTACAACCCACTTCTTCATGAGGTTTTCAAAGAGAAGACATAATTTGGCCAAGAGGAAGAAATGCCATTACCATCTTACTACTACATTGCTGCTACCACTAGCACTTAGACTTCAGTTGATCCCACTGGTCTTTGTTGATATCCTTTTAGCAGTAATGTGTCATACAGTAGAGTGATTGCCTGCAGCAGTCACGTGGGTGGATTGTACTGTTGCTAAGGTAGATTTATCAGGCAAGTAATTGTCTTTTATTAAGACAGCCACTTATAAACTTTGCACTAGTTTGGTAATCAACTGTTCACAACTGGTTAATCTTCTAACAGCACTATCTATTAACTGTTTCAATGTAAAACATTTTTCCACAGCACATTCACCTTTAAAGGGGTATTCCCATCTCCAAGATGCTATTACAATATGTAGAAGGCATAATAATAATATAATAATAATAATAATAATAGCAAATACCTACAATTAGAAATGTAGCCATGTCTCTTAGACTCCTACTCTTTTTTTTTTAAATCATACTTTCCCAGATTTTGGATAATACTATTAGTTTGGGGATCATTAATGAGAAATCTAAAAATGTCTTATTACCGGGTAAGCCTGCTACCCCCCTAATTTGTATGGTCTTCCTAAGACACAAGGAGTGTTTTCTTCCCCCTCTGAGACATGTTATTTTGTGTATTGGGTTTTTAAACAATGGCATTAGTGAATGGTTAGACAGATATATCTATCTGTCTCTTGACTGTGTGTGTTGCTGGTTATCTTAAGGGCACTGCTCATGCCTTAGCAATTTTTGATGAATTTGTATAGAAGAAAACCTTTTCCTTTCTTACTTGCGATGTTGTTAATCTCTTCTCTGTTATACCCCATGATTTGGCATCGGTGGCTGTTAATTAGCATTTGTATTCCTATAGTAATTACTCGATTTAATTATTTACTCAATCATAATCACTTTATATTTAAAGATCAATTTTTTTGTGCAAACCACCTGCGCTCCTATGAGTTCTCATTTTTCACCATCACTAGCTATACTGTACATGTCGGGACCCGTAGAAGCACAAGGACATGTGAAACGGCCGTCTTCCATTAGGGAGCCTGCACCCGACTCTCTCCCCGCTACTTTTAACTGCACATGATATTGGAATAAAGCACTTTGGAAAATTGGATGGGGTCTGCCGTAGATTCCTGCTTCCTGGAAAGTTTATTTTAAATCCTACTAATCTTTTTTTCTGACATTGGTATGGCCGATATGTTGACGATGTAATCCTGGTTTGGTCTGCGGACAAATTGGCCATACCAGACTTTATTTGGTATCTCAATTGCAATAATTTTAATCTCAGATTTACCCAGGTTGTTCCTGGTTAAAAGGTGTCTTTTCTGAGCATCACTTTGACAGGAGATGACTGCACACGTGTTTTGCCAAATGTTTAACACTAAGGTTCAGATACAACTTTAAAGAAGGCAATTAAGTAATTTTATTATGAAGGTTAATATAAAATACAAAACAAAAGAAAAAGTATGATATTGCTTACACTTTTCTATATTGAACATACAATTAAATACAGTTATATACTGAGATTACCAAGGGGCTTTTGAACATCATCTGTCTGGAACATTAGTCAGAGAAGCATGACAAAGACAGAGCAACTCCTGGAAATCCCAACACTGACCGGATGTCTCATGGTGCAGGTATGTGAGCTTCTGTCATTGTGATATTTCACTGATCTTAAATAGTGGCTTGCACAAATATTACACTAGCCTCAAAGTTAATGAGTTGTATTTCCGATTCACCCTTGTCCTCCAATAGCCAGTCTTTGGGCATAGATGAATCAGAGATACCACTCACATCAGATAATAGGGCAATTAACCCACCCAATTCAATTCTCCAAAGAATACACATTAGATATTTGAGCTAATTAAATCCCAAGGTTTCTGTCATGAATACATTGACTATCTGTATATATAAAGCAAATGCACAAAATTCCTCAAGAATGCACAAAGCTTGTATCACAATGAACCATTGTCTGTCTGAATGAGCACTATGTTATAGTTTAACATAATGTATGAACTCAAAATAACCTGTTTTATATTTGCAATACAACAGGCAGTGATAAAACCTCTCTCTTCCGTAAACCTTTGGCTGACAATGCTATCCTGCAAGATATCAGCTATCATGCTCCAGTTACCATTAAGTCTAATCCCCTTGGGGAATTTACAAAAGCAAAATATATATGCTCTTATTTTGTAAATTTTTCTAAAGAAAGCAAAATTATAGGTGACAGACTGTAAGGTAAAGGATATAATAAATGGGAGGTTAGTAAAGCTTTTGAGGTGGTTAACAAAAGTCTCAATCAACAGTAGTATATGGATCCATTAATAGTTTACAAAAAAGGAATTCTCATAGTTGTAAGAATTTAGTCACTTTCTCTACACCTTATAGGCCCATTTTCTGAAATTAGGAGAATTGTGTTGAAATATCTCCCTGTGGTTAATCAGGATTATGTGTTGTGCCAGATGATTTCAGAGGTGTAAATATGTTGGGAGAATTGTACACAAACCTCGAGTAGTAACTATATGGGTGCATTGCACTGAGTTTTAAGAGTGCAGATACTAGATGTTCTGTCTGTAGATTTGCTTTAAATATCAAATTGTCATTTTCTCTTCCAAACAGGCATAGCAAGTAAAATCACTTATTTCATTAATTGCAACACACATGGTTTACTGTATATGGTTTACCATGTGGTTTACTGTATATTTGGCACTTCCTGCAATGTTTCATATGTAGGATGTACCATTAGTAAGCATCTCAGAACACCTAAATAATATATGTAGTGTTAATTCTTCCTACTTAGAGAAATTTGGGGAAAGTGATTAACACTGCAGGAAGGATACTGGATTTTGACCCTTAGTTATAAATTTCCCAAAGGCATGAATTTAAAAAAAATATTTGTATTATATTTATTGATGATTATCAATTTTTTTTTCCTTTTTTTATTTTATGCATTTTTTAACTTTATTATTGGGCTTGGCTTTTGTAATGGAATGTGTCATATGCTTTTATAATCGAATATGTCATATGCTTTTGAAATGGAATATGTTATATTATATTTGTAGTTACTCTCTGGTGGCTAAGCCATTCTCCCATGTTCCGGTAATCGCAATTGATACATTATTGTTTTTTGTATATACAGTATACCCCAACTTGTATTCCTTATGCATTCCCTATGATTAAGGGCATCTTTTGTACATCAGAAATGCATCAGAAGCACCTGACTTTCAGGGGGTTTTTTTGTATATAAGGATTTCTGTTAAAGCTGATTTTATACCTCCTTCTAGATTGGCAGTGCCTCAATATTTTCTATTTTTGCATCTATTTTGCTGCATGGCACAAGGTTTCACGGCACTCATCTGAATGACTAGACATGGAGAGTTTCTATGCAGTGTGGCGAAGCATCCATAACCTATCACTATACCATAGCTCTTAACTCAAGTGCAGGCCATTACAGCTTAGGTATCTGTATTTACGATCGTGAGCAATTAACTAACTTATTGTTACAATATGAGTGGAAGTAACCATAGATACCTAAGCAGCAATGCTCTGTACATGAGGTAAGAGACAAGGCTATATTAGGAGAACTATACTACATTTCTAATTAGAGGTACTGGCTAAAATCTTTATTATTACACCTACTACATGTTGGGATAGGATCTTGGAGATAAGACAAATCCTTTAAATTATACTTTATGTGTTGTTGATATTTGTATGGTGGTGTTGTTTGTCATGTGAGTATATTATTATTATTATTATTATTGCTGGTGTGTACGTATATAAAACCTTAATAAAAATTATTTGAAAAATAAATAATTTTCAATAAAAAAATTACTATACCTAATTATGTTGTAGCATTGTATGTGTTATTACTTGTTACTTTACATTGACACATACATAGAGGGTTATTCTCAAGTTCTCTCTTAAACAACTCACAACTCTGCAATTTTCCTAGTCTCCTTACTTCCTGGTTTAAGGCAGGGTGGGCACTACTCCTTGAGTGACAGTTCTGGTGAGCAGTAAAGCTATCATATTAGTAGAACTATAGCTCAACAAAAGTTCTGCTGTAAACCTTTAGGCTATCAGTGTTTGTTATGTGTCAACACTGCTATCAGTCTATTTACACAGAGATAGCAGGGTGTTTAAACAAGAACAAAGCTCAGGATAATAAGAGCCCTGTTGCTGGTTATCATTATGCTGGGTCCTAGGGGACTGTAAAGGCCCCCTCACACTAAGCAACATCGCTAGCAACATCGCTGCTAAGGAACAACTTTTGTGACGTAGCAGCGATGTTGCTAGTGATGTTGCTTAGTGTGACATCCAGCAACAACCTGGCCCCTGCTGTGAGGTCGTTGGTTGTTGCTGAATGTCCTGGGCCATTTTTTAGTTGTTGCTGTCCCGCTGTGCAGCACAGATCGCTGTGTGTGACAGCGAGACAGCAACAACTAAATGTGCAGGCAGCAGGAGCCGGCTTCTGCGGAGGCTGGTAACCAATGTAAACATTGGGTAACCAAGAAGCCCTGTCCTTGGTTACCCGATATTTACCTTTGTTACAAGCCTCCGCCGCTCTCACTGTCAGTGCCGGCTCCTGCTGTGTGCACATTTAGCTGCAGCACACATCGGGTTAATTAACCCGATGTGTGCTGTAACTAGGAGAGCAAGGAGCCAGCGCTCAGTGTGCGCTGCTCCCTGCTCTGTGCACATTTAGCTGCAGCACACATCGGGTAATTAACCCGATGTGTGCTGTAACTAGGAGAGCAGGGAGCCAGCGCTCAGTGTGCGCTGCTCCCTGCTCTCTGCACGTGTAGCTCCGTGCGGTGGTAACCAAGGTAAATATCGGGTTGGTTACCCGATATTTACCTTCGTTACCAAGCGCAGCATCTTCCACGCGGCACTGGGGGCTTGTCACTGGTTGCTGGTGAGCTCACCAGCAACTTGTGTAGCGACACTCCAGCGATCCCTGCCAGGTCAGGTTGCTGGTGGGATCGCTGGAGCGTCGCAGTGTGACATCTCACCAGCAACCTCCTAGCAACTTCCCTGCGATCCCTATCGTTGTTGGGATCGCTGGTAAGTTGCTTAGTGTGACTGGACCTTTAGGCTATCAGTGTTTGTTCTGTGTCAACACTGCTATCAGTCTATTTACACAGAGATAGTAGGGTGTTTAAACAAGAACAAAGCTCAGGATAATAAGAGCCCTGTTGCTGGTTATCATTATGCTGGGTCCTAGGGGACTGTAAAGGCCCCCTCCCACTAAGCAACATCGCTAGCAACATCGCTGCTAATGAACAACTTTTGTGACGTAGCAGCGATGTTGCTAGTGATGTTGCTTAGTGTGACATCCAGCAACAACCTGGCCCCTGCTGTGAGGTCGTTGGTTGTTGCTGAATGTCCTGGGCCATTTTTTAGTTGTTGCTGTCCGCTGTGAAGCACAGATCGCTGTGTGTGACAGCGAGACAGCAACAACTAAATGTGCAGGCAGCAGGAGCCGGCTTCTGTGGAGGCTGGTAACCACAGTAAACATCGGGTAACCAAGAAGCCCTGTCCTTGGTTACCCGATATTTACCTTCGTTACCAGCCTCCGCCGCTCTCACTGTCAGTGCCGGCTCCTGCTCTGTGCACATGTAGCTGCAGGACACATTGGGTTAATTAACCCAATGTGTGCTGTAACTAGGAGAGCAGGGAGCCAGCGCTAAGCAGTGTGCGCTGCTCCCTGCTCTGTGCACATGTAGCTGCAGCACACATCGGGTAATTAACCCGATGTGTGCTGTAACTAGGAGAGCAGGGAGCCAGCACTAAGCGGTGTGCGCTGCTCCCTGCTGTCTGCACGTGTAGCTGCGTGCGCTGGTAACCAAGGTAAATATCAGGTTGGTTACCCGATATTTACCTTAGTTACCAAGCGCAGCATCTTCCACGCGGCGCTGGGGGCTGGTCACTGGTTGCTGGTGAGCTCACCAGCAACTCGCGTAGCAACGCTCCAGCGATCCCTGCCAGGTCAAGTTGCTGGTGGGATCGCTGGAGTGTCGCAGTGTGACATCTCACCAGCAATCTCCTAGCAACTTACCAGCGATCCCTATCATTGTTGGGATCGCTGGTAAGTTGTTTAGTGTGACTGGACCTTTAGGGTACTGTCACACTAAACGATGTACCAGCGATTCCGACCATGATCCGACCAGATAAGGATCGCTGGGAAGTTGCTGGGAGGTCGCTGGTGGGATGTGAACACAGTCAGACCTTACCAACGATGCAATAACAATAGAGGTCACAGTAGCGACCTATATAACGATCTCGGTGGTCATTGGGACCCTGTCATACAGCGTCAAACACAGTGATGCGTCCTGCCCTGCAGGAGCCCGACAACCAAAAAATGAACTAGAACAGTGTGCAACGATCAGCGATTTCACAGCAGGGGCCAGGTCGCTGCTTAGTGTCACACACAGCGAGATCGCTGATGAGGTCACTGGTACGTCACAAAACCTGTGACTCAGCAGCGATCTTGCTAGCGATCTCGCTATGTGAGAAGTACCCTTCATTCTACAGGATTAATAAGAGTGTCTTCTCAGGAGCTCAAAGGTAGAGAGAAGGAGATGAGCAGATAACTGGTGTATAGAAGTCAATAAGCTGGAGAGTGCTGACTGGTATGTTAGGACTCGGAGTTAACCCTTCTCCAAGAATGCAACTACTGTGCACACTTTGTCAGGGTCCGGGTAGGCATTAGTGTTTGAGCTCCATGGAAACGAGCTGTACAATATGAAAAATAAAAGCTTTTCTTGCAGGAGACTGAAAGTGCATTGAAAAAAAAACATTAATTGCAACTTGCTTATTTTCATATGAACACAACAATTCTCAAAATTAGAGCCATATACATAGAGGCTGGTCCAGCCTTGGTACAGCTGAGCCAGCACCAGTACCTACTCACATATGCATCAACACAAGAGGAACCAAAGTAGTAGTGCAAAGATATTACAATTTTATTGGAAAAGATCACAAACAGTGGTAAAAAACATGTTAAAAACAGCTACTTAGAGACATGGGGGATGTCATATAATTTAAGGGAGAATAGCAGGGTCCCCTATTGAAAATACATATATGTGTCCATCCTCTCCCTAACCTGGCTAAATACACATAGTTCTAGATATACAAAGAAGAGAAAACATTCCACTTATAAACAATCATGTTTAAAGGGTTATAGGTGGACAAAAAATCTGAATAGAGTAGAATGGCAAAAGTGGCCATAGCTACCTAACGTGCTAGTGCAAGGGAACCGCTGTAACAGCCTATTCATACCACATGACAAGAACCCAGGAATGGATCTAAGAACCACCAAATCTACTGTTTATCTGGTATATGAATAAAGCAGTATTTGTTGAAAGAAGATGTGCCATTTGCATGCTGATGATTCATTGTATTATTCCTCATATAATACATAAACCAAAGTGAAAGTTACACTTTGGTAGTCACCCTCATCTATATCTTACTGTTGTCCCAATCATGAGATACACATTTCCTCCTTTTATTGTAATATCCATTTGCTCTAAAAGATCATATGCATATTGCCTCTTCAGAGAACAAGAATACTTGAACTCTAGTGCCATCTATTGTAAGTATTAATCCTAAAACATCAATATCAACCCTTTAATGAGCGTTGCCATGTGACTTAGGATTAAAGCCAAACTAGATTCTTAATTTGCAGACAAGGTATTTTGGGGTACTGCCCCTCGTCAGTGTAAAGTATGAAGAGGCGCAATAACTTGAAACACTATGTCTGCAAATTGAGATTCTGGTTTGTCTTTTTATCCTAAGTCATATAACAAGGCTTGTTAAATGGTCAATATTGACTTTTAAGATTGTTACTTCCAATAGAGGGCACAAGAGGTTAAGTCCTCTTCCACTCTGAGGAGTAAAGATGAACTAACCTTTGGAAGTTTGGTTAGCTGGCAGCAAAGGAACTGAAACTTCACTGATCCAAACTTGGTCCGAGGAAGTTCGGAATCTCTGATTGGCAGTTTGAGTCTTCGCCCACATACAGCCAGCCATAAACAAATCACTTATGGGGAGGGTGGGCAGGCATTTTCAAACTTTTTTTGGTACACACTACATCCGATCACGCTGTTGTCACCCCCAAAGTGAGCCCTTCAAACACTGCAAGAGGCTCGCACAGGGCTAAACACCAAGAGTACCTGAGCACAGCGTTGCTCCTGCAAGTTAAGTTTGCACATACAACATCCGGACTCCAAGCCCAAGCCCTGTTTTTTAAATTTGGTGTTTGATTCAAAAACCGAACCTTGGGTTGCTCATCTCTACTGAGGAGGCAATTTGCATATTTAATTTCAGGAAAGAGTATTGCATGGTGTTTAAGTCTCCTCATACTGACATATCACTCTCCACAAGTAGAAATCTTACCCCTTAGATTCTAAGAGATCATAGACAGAAGGGTTGTTTTTAGCAGACAACTTCTTAAAACAGGGTTTCTAGGTATTAAACAGGTCAATCTCCTTAAAAACAGAATCAGTCTAATCTATAGTCTGTGTTTATGTCATATACTTCTCATATAACTCCATAGTGTTGTGCTGAGTAAACTTTAAAATAACTAAATAAATATAAGAATTATATATTTTTTTCAGTATGATATTATGATGCCTAAAATATACTGGTAAATGACAAAGTATTTAAAGCAAATAACAATGTTGTACAAACTAAACAAATTCTTCAGAAACAAATCTTAAAGGTATATACTGATTTTGAAACATAACTGAATAAATTACATTTACTTTAAATTTTGAATAATACAATAATATTGAATAATACAATAGTATAATTAAATTGGAGGAGGCACAAAAAAAAAGGGGAGCAATTACTTTTTATTGTGAATCCTGGAGGGGAAGAGAACAAAAAATAAGAAGTGGGAAGTGTCAATAAATAGGGGACAAAACACAAAACAAAAATTAAGACAAGTAGAACTTTTTCATGCTTTCTAGCTCATAGCAACAATTGAAACGAGTGTCTACTTTACAGCTAGGTCTCGTAGTTATCAATCCTTCAAGTACTTAAATATAGTTTAGAGCATTAATCACTTACCATTGCAGAAGTTCCTGATGCCAAGCTGCCAATATTAGAATTTAGATAACCCAATGATGATTGATGAAAGTTTGGAGTGAAAAGAATCAAATCATTTTTTGGAGAAATGCCATTCAAGTTGACTTTATACTGACGTTGTTGAGAGTAAGTCCAGCTGCCGGCTATACTGGGGCACATTGTATTTCGCTTCAGTTCATCAATTTCCTGGGTATATTTATTCCATCTCAATACTGTATATGTAATCAATGTAACAAGAAATACCCCAGATATTAAACAAATAGACAGAATCAAGTAAATGTTTTCATCTGGAATTTCAAAATCTTTTTTTTTATCTTTTTTTCTTTCTGCTGGTAAATCTTCCCCAAAGTCCAGCACTATGAGGACAATTGTCACGGATGTGGACATTTCTGGGTCTCCATGATCTTTCAGTACAATGGTCAATCTGTGTTCATTATCATCTGACTCTGCAAGTTGACGCAATAAAATAACATCTCCAGTGTGCTTCCCAATAGTAAAGGGAGCATTTCGTCCAAAATCTCTAAGTTCATAAGAAATCCAAGCATTGTAGCCTGAGTCCGCATCAATGGCTTTGATTTTAGTCACAAGATACCCAGCTTTACCTAATCTTGGCACAACTCCGGTAATTTCGGACTCAACATTTGGCAAGGAAGTAATAACACTTGGGGCATTATCATTAATATCTTCAATGAATATGTAGAGCATAACCTCGCTGCTCAGTGGTGGTAGTCCAGCATCGGTGGCTTTTATCTGACATTGAAATTGTGAAATCTGTTCATGGTCAAAGGATAGTAGTGCAAATACTTTCCCATTTTCCGGATTTATAGATATATATGAAGATATAGGTATTCCATCAACAGTGCTGTCAACGATTGAGTATGTAATGAATGAATTCTGGCTTATATCTGGATCGAATGCAGACACCGTGTAAATATGGGAGCCTGGCGGGTTATTTTCCTTGATAGACACTGGTTCAGAAATTTTCAAAAAAGTGGGTGGATTGTCATTAACATCATTTACTTGAATTTTAAGTGATCTAGTTACTGAAAGTGGAGGAGAACCATCATCTGTAGCTGTAATTTCAATGTCATATTCTGCTATGGTTTCCCGATCAAGTTGCCCATTTACTGTCAATGAAAAATATTCACGTAAGGTTGGAGTTATTATAAATGGAAGATTTTTAGATATATGGCAATTGACCCTTCCATTCTCTCCAGAGTCTTTATCATATGTTCGGATGACTGCAACAACTGATCCTTTTGGGGCATCTTCAGGAATGGGGACATTGAGTGAGGTCACCAGAATCTCTGGAGCGTTATCATTCATATCTATGATATTAACTAATATCTTACAGTGTCCTGTCATTGCTATTTGCCCTTTGTCAATAGCAGCTATTTGAATTTCATATATATTTTTCTTCTCATAGTCAATTTCACCGGCAACACGAATTACCCCTGTTTCTGATTCTATGTTGAAAGCTGATGATACCTGCTGGGACACTATTTCTTTTATTATATAGAATAGCTCCGCATTTTGCCCTTCATCAGAATCACTTGCATTCAGTTTGATGACAATAGTTCCATTAAGGGCGTTTTCCAACAAGCTGACTCGGTAAAATAACTGACTAAACAATGGTGCATTATCATTGACATCTTGCACTGTAATATAGAGTTGCACCATGCCACTTAATCTAGGTTTACCACCATCATATGCGGTCAATGATAAATTGTGAAAAGGAATCTGTTCTCTATCCAAAGCTTTCGTCAACACAAGCTGAACCGATTTGCTTTCATGGGTGTATGTTTGTATGTCAAGTGCAAAATATTCACTTGCACCAAGCTCGTAATTTATCACAGAGTTTGTACCTATATCTGGGTCAATGGCTCCCTCTAGTGGAAAGTGAGATCCGAGCAACATCACTTCAGATATAGACAGTTTATATTCAGATGCAGAGAAAACTGGATAGTTATCATTAATGTCTTCAATTTCTACATCAACATGATGAATCTGTACAGGTTTATCGACAATTATTTCTAGCTGCACTGTGCAAATGCTAATACCAGGACACAACTGATCCCTGTCTATAATCCTGTTCACAAACAAAATACCATTCTGCAGGTTTACCTGGAAATAGTCTGTGCCATCTTTTGAAACAATCCTCAGTCTCCTGGAGTTAATATCACTGATGTGTATTCCCAGATCTTGAGCTAATCTTCCAACAAATGTTCCATGTTTGGATTCCTCAGGTACAACATAATGGAGCTGGCACAGCACTAGATCAGCAGTCATTTGTAAGATGAAGACAAATCCCAGTCTTTGTTTTAATAAGCATTTATACAAATGGAGAAACATTTCTGCAAATGTATATAGAAGGAAAATCTTCCTATCAAAAAGAAAAAAAATAATCTTGCCAAAGGAACAGTAAAACCTGACGCAGTAATGAAATGGATTGGAAGCTGTGGTTTGTTTTTTTCTCAAGAAAAATTGTGTAAGAGTGACATCTGGTGATAAAATGTTAAACTACAAGAGAGATAAATATTTATTTTTACTCAAATTTTTTTACGAAGCTCAACCTTATAATTTGAATGGTAAAAATAGTAAAGATGACAATATCTTGTGGCAAAATTTAATTAAGCAAGCAATACGTATACAAATATATACACAAATACATATACAAATACATATAGATATATATATATATATGTATATATATATATATATATATATATATATACAAATACATATGCAAATATATATATATATATATATATATATATACAAATACATATACAAATATATGTGTATATATATATATATATATATATATATATATACACATATACAAATATTTGCTCTCTTTTAAATAAGTCATTCATTCTACAATGATTACAATCTAGCTAAACATAATATAACTAATAACAGCATTACACTTTCAATTTTCTCTTTTTTTTTTCCAGAAATATAACCTTGGATTCTACAGTTTACATGAAATAAATAGATACAATTATATGTTAGAAAGTAGTTTTATTTTCCAATAGAAAATAATAATTTTGTCATCATCATCAACTTAAAAAATATTTTTTTACACAAAGTCAAATAAAAGTACAATATCAAAAGTCATAAAAATTGCTTAACTATTGCAGGATAGAGTTTTTATCCTCTTAAAATAAAGTACAAATTTGTTTTTTAATACATTGTCCTTTTTTAAATTCTATACATTTTTTAATACTCAATCTGTTATATCCGATTTTGTTTTAAATACTCATTTTTTTTATTTTTTATTCCATATTGATTGACCATTAAATAAATTGTAATATTTAATTACAATATTAATACATGTGTAATATATATCAAAATTATATTTTGCTCCAGATGATCAAAGATAAAAGTGATGGCGAGGAAAAGCAAAATTGTATCAAGTTTGCAAAAGTAGATAAATTACAAAACACAGTATGCTTCCAGTGGATGCTCTCCCTACATAGTGTAATACATATTAGGCGTCCTTTTGCTTCTCGCGGCTGTACTCCCAATGTGGTGTAATCCATGTTGTTTCTTTTGGAATGCTAATTAATGATGAGTGAGTTTCGAAATACTCGGATTGGCGATACTCATAATGAGTACTATCTAATACTCACGTATGCATTCCGAATAGTGTGTGGAATGCATGTCAATGGGGAATATTCGCAATGTAATGAGTAACCCGAATGCCGCACTATTTCTGCGAGTAGCGAATAGTACTGCATTTGGATTACTCATTACATTACGAGTATTCCCCAGTAACTTGCATTGCACACACTATTCGGAATGCATACGTGAGTATTAGACAGTACTCATTACGAGTATCGTAAATCCGAGTAGTTCAAAACTCACTCATCATTAGTGCTGATGCTTGTTTATATCACTTCCCTTAAGTTTGCAAAAGTCTGTAACTTTGCCATTAATATTGATATTGTTAAAGTTACTTCACAATCTAGGTTTGAAAACTTGCAGCGTCCAACCAAGAAATAGCATCAAAGTATCAGAAGGCTTACAATTACTGAAAGCTATAGGGTTTAACACAAGATATTTGTTTATAACAAGATATATTCTATAATTTGCATTGTTTTATTAATATATTTCTCTCTCTGTTATTCATAAAATCTGCCATCAATATATTTTTAATATTTTAGAAAGGTTTTGGGCCGTTGCAAAGAAACTTAACACACATTAAAAGATACAAAAAATGTAGTTTTTCTAATGTTTTTCAATAATACTTATCAGCAGCACAAAATTGATACATTTGGCACATCTTTTTCATTATACTGAATAAAGGATCACAATATATTTAAAAATAAGATGGCAGTTACACGTTATTGGGATTGGCTTGTCACCTGCACAATTCATCACTTAAGGGCAATTTACAAAATGTACAACCGGCGTGTGTTTCTACCAGAAATGTTAAGTGACAATAATATTTATGAATTAGACAGGCATGCTTCGCCATGCGCCATCCCGCCATAGTTCCATACATTTTGACCAAGCTGGGCAGGATTCATATAAATCACTAAAAGTTGCAACATATTTGCACAACTATAAATTGCACAAACAATTTGTAATGTTTCAAGGTATTTTACACCAGAATCCAGAAAAACACCTTCATGTATCAGACCAATACTGTCAGGAGGTTCCTCCATAAATTATATTTCATAGCTGGGAGTAGCAAAACGAAACATTCTGTCAATAGCTTGTCAACTGATCCAATATAAAGAATTATCTTATGTAATGTATACAAAAATCAATCATATCCTCTAGTAATCAGCTATAGATGTGTCCCTCCTTTAATAACATAGTAAACATAATGAAAACTAATGATTGTCTAAAATACATCTTGAAGATAAATAATTTTTGCACAAAAGAATTACATAATTTTCATTTTGGAAACAGCTCTTCAAAGAAGTAGATGACTGGAACTCTAGAATTACCTACTTGATGTAACAATCCAAAAAGTCAATCTCAGCCTTTTTACAAGTCTAGCCATATGATTTAAAAAGCCAAATAAAAAACCCTATATTCAAACACGCATTTTGATGTTTTTAGCCCTCAGCAATTCAAGGCATGATATCTGAATTGGCTAAGCGAGAGGCCTTTGACCTGGGATTTAAGAGGTAATGTTTCTGTTTGTAAAGTGTGTCATATTGACATAAGGAGACTTATTGGCCATGAAATTCTCCTCTAGTATTTACATGTGAAAATCTCTTCACCTTGATTTGTATTAAACGCTTAAGCTGATCATCCACCAATAACAGCTGACTCAAGTATCTGTTATATGGATTTGAAGAATTAACACAAAAGTCACACTTTAAAGTGAGTCCTCAGAACAAGACCTTCATTTAAGCGCAACAAAATACTTTGGAGGTCCTACCATACTCTTTCACGCTACAGATAGCTCAAGAGGTTTCCATTCACATCACAATCACTAGTTAACCATGTACTTTATAAGCACATATAGAGTAAACATTGCAGTTGGCTAAACTCCTTACAATCAGCTTTCAGTCAGCCAAGTAAATTGTCAAATTAGTGTAGTGTATAGAACATGTTTGAAATAATTTAGAGAAAGAGATTTGTGAGTACAGGAACAGTCTAATTAGTTTTTTGGGATTTATCATGAACATGCATCTAATAGCTCTAAAACATTTCTCATTTGGATATTTATATACTTTTTGCTTCTTTTTTTGCAACAGATAGCAGTTAAATTTGTTTTTTTTGTTATATCTCTGTAAAGGAATATATGATGATAATGATGATGATGATGATGATGAACAACCGCTAAAAACATTTTAAATTATGTTCCCTTTTTCATAGAAATTATCTTTATATATTGAAAACATATTTTTGAAATCGGTGGGGCTATAAACAGTGATTTAGACTAGCACTATCTATTTTTTTAGTGTTATTTTAATTTTTTTTCATTTTATTTTTTACTTATTTAATAATTGATTAATTAATTAATTTATTTTATATACTGTAACCCTATAAGGATTTAAAAGACCTTTTGGTGGCATTTTAACATATTGATAAATCTTTTGTACTGCAGATGTCACCTGTAACAGAGGCTGGTATATTAGTCCCAGTTACAGAGGAATGTAAGACTCCTAACTGAATAGTAGAGCTGACTGGTTCTCATTGACCAACAGCAGCTCCTGTTTCCTCCTTACACGCAGCAATAATATGACCATTGAGTGGACTCTTTGGACAATTATAGTCTATGGGTAATCAAGAAGTTGTTAAATCATGTCAATACCTTTCTGCCTTAAAACTGGGCATTGTACATCTTATTTCAAATGTTCATAAAGAAATGGAAAACATTTCCAAGGAGAATCATAATTTTCTTGACCAGCTTTCCTAATGCCTTTTATGAAGCGTTATCTTTTCACATTAAAGAGTATTACTTGATATATAGAAAAAAACATATTTAAATGTTCAAATAAAATTTGTAATTAGATTATTTCTTTTTACATTGTAAATGTGAGCAAGGCAAGCTCTAATAAAAAAAATCCCCATGATTAAGCATTGATACAGACACGCAAAACGCGCATCGGGGTCCAGGGCTCCTGATCTGTCTACATTTGGGATGGTACTTGCACTTTGATTAGGTATGTTTACCAACTTATTTCTGCATTTTTGTATTATTGGCTGTGGTGATGTCTAATGAATATATTTTACATTGATCTATTTGATAGTAATTAACTATCAGGCATCTTCCTATAGACCTTTGCAGCTCTCAGTATAGATAGTTTTTCTACCCACTACTTTGTTATAGCTATGTTTTTGCACATAACTGTATTTTGTCATATCTTTTAATGTGTCTTTTTGTTCTTAATAAAATGTATTAAATAGTGACCAACAAACTCCCGTTTCTCTTGTTTAAACAAAAAATAAATTATCAATATTTGAAAATATCATCAAATATTTATATAAATTTGCCATGAAAGGTGAATATTGTTTTGGAATATTGGGTTTTGCTTTGTTCATAAGGAGTTTTTATTTTTCTGTCAAAGATTAAGGTGTAGATGGCAAAAATATTATAGTCTACCCAAACTCTAATGGAAACTTGACAAACATTATTATATCAGCATGAATTCTTAGGTTTTGTTGGGACCTGTTAAAAAAACAACTGTCTTAGTAGCTATGAATCGAATTTATAAATCTCATATAGATGAAGCGTTAGGTTAAGTAGAACTGAAAATATATCAGCATTTTGAATATAGTCTTAAAGCAAAATAGATTTTACTTAAAGATAAAGTTACTAAAGCTTGAAAGTCATCCATATAATTAAAGCTTATCTCAGCTAGCCGAAACAAACCAGCAACCAGAACCAAAATGGTGAATGTAACAAGTAGTTATGGTGATTTTTCCTCTTTGTCTTTCTGCATGTTGTGATTGTTACTAGTTTGATTTATCTCATGTTTTCAGGTTTTTAAAGCCATTTTAACCCCTTCACGAAATATAACATATTTAAGTCAACTGTCGTGTCCCTGCCTTTGATGTGGGATCACACACCATCTGTCATGATGATCCTCTTGTGAATGCCGGCTGCAAGCAAATCTCCTGCTTTGACCTGTGAGACAAATGTCTAATTGATGCAGTAAGGACACTTACGGATTTTTAAATCCAGCGAAACAAGCAAGCAGTCACTCTGACGAAATTCATCCATGCCCTAGGGGTTGATGGAATCTATCAAAACACTGCTCCAGGAGGATGAACTTCAGTATTAACCTGTGAACAAAGAGCTCAGTCTGCAGCTAGGATCCAGGACGTGAGCGGTAAGTTCAAACCGGAGATTGAGTGGTATAAAGCGGCAAGTTTCCTGTGACTAATTTAATACCTTAGAGCTGCTTGTTTTAAATCCTTTCACCCCAGGAACACCTCGGTGAGATTCTACAAGTCCTTACACCATAGAGTGTGGGACATACGGGATAAAACAGCAGCAGGGACATGGAAATTATCGCATGATCCAGGGTAAGCGCCTTTTTACATCTTAACTATTGAATGGACTCTGAACGTGCGCTTTACCGCATAAGGAACAAGAAAGATTTTTTCCATCTATTGAAGTGAGTTTTAACTCATGGTGGACTATCAGTTGCTCCTATATATTTTAAATATAATTTCTAAACATTGTTATTAATTAGCCACCGGCCGGTGCAACCTGCAGTGTGCAATAATATTATTGCCTTAAGCAATATCATTGTTCATTTACAATCTGTATACATGTAATAATTTTAACCTAACATACTAATGATTTAAACCCTATCATTAAGTGCATTTTAATCTATATGGTAGAAAGAAATTTTCTTGAATACATTTTTCCCAAAGTACAATATAAAAGAAGTTTTTAAAAATATGAAAAATAAAACAAAAGTTCAAATCATTCTCCTTTGGAACAATTGAAAATAAAACAATTACAAAAAAACACATATTTGGTTTTGCTGAATTCAGATCATGTGCGATCTATCAGTATATAAAATAAATTAACCTAACCGGTAAACAGCACAATGAAAAATTATTCAAAACATCAGAATTATGTTTTTTTGGCCACCGCAATATTGCAATAAAATATGGGTACAGTAAAAACATAAGCTCAGGGACAAAATGTACTTGGAAATTTTTCCCATTTTCCAGTACACTATATTGTAAAATGAATGGTGCCTATCCAAATTATAACTCATCCTGCAAAAATCAAGCCCTCATATAGCTATATTGAAGGAAAAATAAAAAAAAGTTATCGCTTTTGGAAGAAGGAAAGGAAAAAAGAAAAGCACAAAAATGGAAAATGGCCAAGGTGTTAACCTATATATACTGTAAGTACAAAATTAAAAAATAGATAAAATTAAAAACAATAAGAGACAAATAAAGAGCATAAAAAAACTTGCCTTCAATGCCAACATAAATTATAACTACATCTGTCCTGTTGACTTAGAAACATACATATTATTTATCAAAACTACCAAAATAAAATACGGAACCTAATTCCTTTTTTTAGTGGAAACTTACAAATGCAAAGAATAAGGACTATTATGTAGAGTACGGTGCAAAAGTTTAAAACAGGTATTGAAAAACCGCCTTCTGTTACAGACAAATATTAAAATTTTGACTCATCAGTCCAGAGCATCTGCTGACATTTTCTGTACCCCCCTCCCTATGTTTTCATGAATAGTTGAGTTGCTTGGCCTTGTTTCCATGTTAAAGATAGGGCTTTTTGGCCACAATTCTTCCATGAAGACTACTTCTGGTCAGTAAATGGATGTAGCTGGGTCCCACTGATTCTTGACAGTTCTGAGCTGATCACACTGGTGGCAATCTTCCAATTTTGAAAAGAAGTAGGCATGATGTGTTATCCGTTACTGCACTTAGTTTCTTTTGCCGACTACTGTGTGCAAGGCCCACATTATTAGCTACTTTTTGTGTTTCTTCAAAGCAACTTAAACAGCACATCTTGAAATCTTAATCTGCTTTGACATCTTTGTTAGAAAAGACTATAACTTCATTGTGTCTTAGTTGCTGTGCTCAGTCTGGCCATAGTGTATGACCTGTGACATGAAACTGTCTCCCAAAACCGTACCTTGATAGCAAAGTTTGGCTTCCTTCCACAGATTTAATCCTATAAAGCAGTTTCTTTTTCCGTTAATAACTGTGTTTCAATCTTCATATGAAAATTATGGTTGGTATAAAAGATTACTGTTGTGAAGGCAAAGTGGAGTCTCAATAATATTGACTTGACTTAGATTTCTGTCTTTTTCTTTCATTTACTTTAAATAATGGAAAAAATAAACCAATAACTATTCTAAAACCATTCTTACTTTGTAGTATTTTTTCCTTACTTGACTAACTTTTGCACAGTACTGTATATATATATATATATATATATATATATATATATATATATATATACATATATATATATTTATGGGGAAAATAACTATCCATTTGATACAACTCCAATTTTGTTAGTCTTCCCACCTACAAAGAATTGAGGGGTCTTTAATTTTTATCATAGGTACACTTGAACTGTGACAGAATAATAGAGCAAAAAAAGAATGAAAATCACATTATATGACTTTTAAATAATCAATTTGCATTTTAGTGCATGAAATAAGTATTTGATGCAATAAACAAACAAAACTTACAGAACTTCATATTTGGTATAGAAACTTTTGTTTGCAATTACAGAGGTCAGACGTTTCCTGTAGTTCTTGACCAAGGTTGTGCACACTGCAGCAGAGATTTTTGCCCACTTCTTCATACAGATCTTTCAGTTTTCAGGGCTGTCTCTGGGCAACATTAAATTTCAGTTCCCTCCAATGATTTTCTATTGGGTTTAGGTCTAGAGACTGGCTAGGCCACTCCATGGATTTGAAATGCTTTTTATGGAGCCACTCCTTAGTTGCCTGACTGTGTGTTTTTGGTCATTGTCATGCTGGAAGTCTCAGCCACAACCCATGTTCAATGTTCTTACAGAGGAAAGGAAGTTGTTTGCCAAAATCTTGAGATACATGACCCCATCCACACTCACTTCAATACGGTACAATTTATCATGTTGCATTTCAAAAAAACACCCCCACAAGTATAATGTTTCCACCCCCATGCTTCAGATTTGGGATTATATACATGGAGTTGTATTGATCTTTCTTCTTCCTCCAAACACGACGAGTGGAGTTGCTACCAAAAAGTTCTATTTTCGCCTCATCTGACCACATGTCCTTTTCCCATGCCTCTGTGGATCATCCAGATGGTCATTAGCAAACTGAAAACGGGCCTGGATATATGCTGGCATTAGCAAGGGGACCTTGTATGTCCTGCAGGATGTTAATCCATGACAGTGTAGTGTGCTACTAATACTGGAGTCACACTAGCGTATGGCATCCAATGCAAGAGCATCGGATGCGATATGCTAATGACCCCCAGTTCAGGCTCTGCTGGGACCATGAGCCGAGTCTCATGCGACTGTGACCCGATCTTGCAATCGGGTTCCAGCTGCAAAGCTGAGGGCGGGTGCTGCAGGGAGGGAGGGGTTAATCCCCATCTCCTCCATTGTCAGCCTGTGCATATAAATCACACTGCACAGGGTCAACATTCAAGTGCAGTCTGATGTTTCTCTTGCACTTATTCACTTGAATGGGTGCGAGTGATACAGCTCAGGCAGAAATTCACAGCATGTTGTGACTTTTCTCGCATCCAGAATATGGATGCGAGAAAAGCTGACCAACTGCTCTCCCTCACTGACTAATATTGGTCAGAGTTCAATGCGAGATTTTCTCGCATTGCACTCGTCTGTTTTTAATGCTCATGTGAGCATGCCCTAATAGTAAATTTTCATACAGTGGTCTCAGCTCTCTTCAGGTCATTAGTTATATTCTTTCATGTACATCTGGGCTCATTCTTGATCTTTCTCAAAATCATCCTTAACCCACGAGGCAAAATCTTGCATGGGGCCCCAAACCAAGTAAGTATGACAGTCATCCTGTGTTTCTTCCATTTTCAAATAATTGCCCCAACAATTGTTGCCTTCTCACCAAGCTGCTTGCCTTTTGTCCTGCAGCCCATCCCAGCTTTGTGCACATCTACAATTTTTTCCCTGGTGTCCTTAGACAGCTCTTTCTTCTTGGCCATGGAGGAGAAGTTGAAGTTTAATTGATTAAGTATGTGGACAGGGATCTTTTGTACAAGTTACAAGTTAAAACATGTGCAATTAATACAGGTAATGAGTGCAGAGTAGGAAGGCTGCCTAAAGAAAAATAGCAGATCTGCGAGAGCCAGAATTCTTGCTGATTGATAGGTGATCAAATACTCATTTTAGGCAACTAAGCAAAAATTATGTAAGGAACAAGGGAGATTTTGGAACTCAACACACTGTAGATTCAATGTAGACATCGGTATCCTTATGGAGCCTGAGGGTGCTAATCCATCTCTGGTGCAACCTAGCAGACAATTACAGAGAGGACGGAAAAGGAGTGCAACACAAACATCCATATAAAATCCAATTTATTTCATTTCATTAAAAAAGTGATCATGTTGTCAGTGAGTTTAAAACTAACGCGTTTCTGTTGGTGTAGCACCCTTAAAGCGTACCAATCACTAGGATTTTTGTATATACCTAAAGCCAGTGCTATGTTGGCACTAACATGCTGATTCTATACATACTTTTAGTTGTCAGCTAGGATGTATAGGTTTTGAAACACAAGCTAGTTAAGTTTGTAAAATGAACAGTTTTTTTATTGATAGCAGCTGCAGCTGTTAATAGCTGGGGTGAGTTTTCATAGTGATCTCCACCCCCTTGCCTGTGCATCCTCCCCCTATTAGTTTTGCTGATTTTATTACACAAGTATTTTACAAATGGTTGTGGCTAAATCATGGTGGCTAAAAGGACCTGTGCTGATGTCATACCCATGTGACCAGAAGGGGCGGGGCCTCAGCTAACATAGCTGATACCAGGAAGCAACATTTTTTTCTGTTGGCTGAGGCCCTGCCCCTTCTGGGCACATGGCTATGACATCAGCAAAGGTCCTTCTAGTCAGCATGATTTATAGCCACAATCTTTTATAATGGAATTAGCATAAATATTAGATAGTGGAAGGATGGACAGGCAGGGGGCAGGAATCATTATGAATACCCACCCCAGCTATTAGCTGATCGGCACCTGCTGCCAATCAAAAAACTGTTCATTTTACAAGCTTTACTTGCTTGTGTTTCAAAAACTATACTTACCACTAAGGGTATGCTCACATGAGCGTATGAATCGGATGAGTGCAATGAGAGAAAATCTCTTTTTACATTCGGATCAATGTTAGTCAATGAGGCAGGGCAGTTGGTCAGATTTTTTCTCATCCAGATTCTGGATGAGAGAAAAGTTGCAACATGCTGAGATTTGCTGCCAAAATCATCCGAGACTCGTCAATACAAGTCAATGGGTGCGAGAAGAAAACATCACACAGACGGCACACAGACCATCATAGTGACATCCGTTTTTTGGAAACAATCCTATCATGTAGCATAGAACACTAAATGGTCCTGTAAATGATCTTGAAAATGGTCCTGTAAATGACTGTAAATCACTAATAGCTGCTAAGAAAAAAACAGATTGCACATGGACAGCACACGGATGACAAGTGAGAAAAAAAATCGTCCTATTCTCCTTGATGAGAATGGGACTGTTTCTTCATACGTTCGTGCGAGTCCAGCCTAAAGGTATGTATAGAATCAGCCTGATAGTGCCAGTATAGCACTGGCTTTAGGTTATATAGGAAAATCCTGTTGATTGGTGTTCTTTAATCACAGTATATTTTATTTTTAAATATACTATGATTAAGGGTGCTACACTGCTGGAAACGCGTTAGTTTTAAACTCACTGTTAACATGATAACTTTTTTAATGAATTGAAATAAATTGGATTTTATACTTATCAGATGGTTGTGCCACACTCCTTTTCTCTCCTCTCTGAAAAATGAAAATTAATTATTAAAAAAATCATACAATGTGATTTTTCTGGATTTTTTTTGTAGGGGAATCTATTTGTCACAAATGAAGTATGCCTACAAGTAAACTTACAGAGTGACTTCTCCATTCTTTGCAGGTGGGACAATTTGAAAATTCAGCAGTGTATCAAGCATGTATTTCCAATATTTTATTATATATTTTCATGGGACAACATTGACAATATGACACTTTGGTACAATGTTCAGTGTACAGCTTGTATAAAAGGGTACATGTTGTGCCCTCTAAATAATTCAACACATAACCTCTAATGTCTAATCCACAGTCAGCAAAAGTGAGTACACCCCTAAATAAAAAAGCAAATTGTGGCCAGTTAGCCATTTTCCCTTCCTGGTGTCATGTGATTCATCAGTGTTACAAAGTCTCAGGTGGGATTGGGGAACAGGTGTGTTAAATATGGTGTTATCACTCACACACATTCTCATAATGGTCACTGATAGTTCAATATAATGCCTCATGACAAAGAATTCTCTGAGGATCTGAAAAAAAGAATTGATGCTCTACATAAAGATGGCCGAGGCTATAAGAAGGTTGCCAAACCCCTGAAACTGAGCTGCAGAATGGTGGCCAAGCCCACAGAGTGTTTTTATAAGACAGGTTCCACTCAGAACAGGCCTCTTCATGGTCAAACAAAGATGTTGAGTACGTGTGCTCAGCATCACATCCTGAAGTTGTCTTTTCAGAATAAATGCATGCGTGCTGCCAACATTACTGAAGATGTTACAGGGGTGGGGGGATCAGCTTGTCAGTGCTCAGACAATACACCACACACTGCATCAAATTGGTCTGCATGGCTGTTATCCTAGAAGGAGGCCAATTCTAAAGATGATACACAAGAAAGCCCAGAAACAGTTTGCCGAAGACAAGTAGGCTACCGGATCAACATTTTGTGGTCTGATGAGGCTAAGATAAACCTATTTGTTTCAGATGGTGACAAGTGTATCTTGCCAACAGTCAACCATGGTGGTGGGAGTATCATGGTTTGAGGCTGCACAAGGGCTGTCGACTGTGGGGAAGTACAGTTCATTGAAGGAACTATAAATGCCAACTTGTACTGTGACAAACTGAAGCAGAACACAATCCCCTCCCTCCCTTCATGATAATGAACCCAACCACACCACCACTGCCTTTGCTAAAGAAACTGAGGGTAAACGTGCTCGAGTGGCCAAGCATGTTCCCAGACCGAAACCCTAATGAGCATCTGTGGGGCCTTCTCAAATGGAAATTTGAGGAGTGCAAGGTCTCTAACATCCACCAGCTTCGTGATGTCATCATGGAGGATGGAAGAGGATGCAGAGGCTCCTGTGAAGCTCTATGCCAAAGAGAGCTAAGGTAGTGTTTGAAACTAATCCTCACCACACAAAATATTGACACTGGGCACAATTTGTCCATTTTCACTTAGGAGTATACTCATTTTTATTGCCAGCAGTCGAGACATAATTGTCATATCTTCAGTGTTACCCAAAGAAAAGATACAATAAAATGTTTAGAAAAATGTAAGGGGTGTACTCACTTTTGTTATCTACTGCATATAAATACATATTTGTTCAAATATCATTTGTAACACTTTTAACAAAAAAAAAACAAAAAAAAATTAATTACCAATGCACTGGCGGTACCCTAATTTCTAGTAGTATGTTGTAATGTTTCCTCTCCCCCCGTGATCCTAGAGGGGATTAATCCCTTACTGTCAAGTTCCACCTCCCATTTAAGCACATTCTTAAATGTTACCTGGCCCTTTAGAAGGAAACCAATAAAAAAAACTAGTCCCCTCTATTTAAAAAAAACTGAATTTAAAAAAATTGAATGCATCGCTAAGCAATTATACTAAAATATCAAGTCATAATATTTGTAAAATTATATCACACCTACACCAATAGCCGTAATAGACTCTAATAATTACATTTGTGGTATTGCCCAAGTAATAAATATATGATACAGTCTGAGGTTTAGGTAGTCTTACCTTTGCTGATAGACCAGTCATGAATCCAGGATGATGAAGGTGTCTGTCAGTATCTAATGCTTGAGTTAAACTTGGAGTGAAGAAAATCAAATCATTTTTTGGGGGAACTCCATTCATACAGTATTTGTACTGACGCTGCATGGAATAGGTCCAGCTCCGAGCAATAGATCCCATATTATTCTGCCTCAGGTCATCTATTTCCTGAGTACACTGTTGCCATCGTATGAACGTATATATAATAAGAGTAACTAAGAAAATCCCTGATATTAAGCAGATTGCTATAATTAAGTAAGTATTGGCATATGTAAAATCTTCATTTTTCAATCCTTTTTGATTTTGTTCAACACTAATTTCTTGCATTTTTTCAGCTAATACAATTGTCATTGTCACCGTGGTGGACATTGCCTGTTCCCCATGGTCTTTTATCACAATAATTAGTTTGTATTCATCCTGGTTGACCTCAAGAAGGGGACGGATGACACTTATATCTCCACTATGGCGCCCAATTCCAAATGGGGTTCTCTCAGCTGGTTCTTTAAATTCATATGAGAGCCAAGCATTAAAACCTGAATCTGCATCTGTTGCTCTTACTTTAGTCACCACGGTTCCTATTTTTGCTGATCTAGGGACAATCTCTGCAGCTTCGGAATCAAAATTTAAGGTTGTTGTGTAACGACTTGGAGCATTGTCATTGATGTCAATTATAAAGATACTCAAGGTCAAATTACCACTTAGTGGCGGAAATCCAGCATCTGTCGCTTTGACTGAACACTGAAAGTAGCTCACTTGTTCTTGATCAAAGGAAACCAAAGCAAAAAGCTTTCCATTTTCTGGATTTATCGAAAGGTAGGAGTTAATTGGAATTCCGTCTATGGCACTTTCGATAAGAGAATATGTTATAAATGAATTTTGGTCTTTGTCACCATCGGTGGCAGAAACTGTATAGACGTGAGATCCTGGGGGGTTATTTTCCATGATAAAAATGGTGTCCAAATGTTGATCAAAAGTTGGTGCATTGTCATTAACGTCACTTATTTCCACCAGAAATGTCTCAGATGTGGAAAGGGTTGGTATACCCTCGTCATTAGCAGTAATTTCAATTTTGTACATATTGATAGCTTCACGATCCAGAGGTCCATTCACTATCAGTGAGTAGTATTCTCGGAGTGAAAGTTTCAATTTGAATGGGACATTTTCAGTTATTTGACAATTCACTTTACCATTGGAACCTGAATCTTTATCTTGAATTCTTATAATTGCTACTGTTGTCCCCATTGGAGAATCTTCTGGAACCGGTAAAGAAAGAGACGTCACTGTCATCTCAGGTGGGTTGTCATTGATATCTATTACATTGACCAGCACTTTGCAGTGCCCTGCCATTGGATATTGACCTTTGTCAAAGGCATCAACACGGATATCATAGTGACTATTTTGCTCAAAATCCACTTCACTGGCCACTTTGATTTCCCCAGAAATCTCATCTAGATCAAACAGAGACCTTATAAATGAGGGAACCTGGTTGCTAAACTCATAAATAACTTCACCATTTTCTCCCAGATCTGCATCTGTAGCATTCAGCTTTACAACTACGGTTCCCTTCGGGGCATTTTCCAACAAAAATGTTTCATAGACAGACTGGGAAAAAGTTGGCGCGTTATCATTGACATCTTGGATAGATATAATAAGCTGCGTCGTACCACTTAATTTTGGCTTACCACCATCAAAGGCAGTTAAAGTTAAATTGATTAGAGGTTCTTTCTCTCTATCAAGTGATTTCTTCAGAACGACTTCAAGGGATTCACTTTGATGCTTGTCTTTTTGTATTTCTAATGAACAGTAAGCATTTGGGCTAAGCTCGTAGGTTTTAACAGAATTAATGCCTATGTCATCATCCACAGCGCCCTCTAGTGGAAACCTAGTTCCAACTACTCTTGATTCCGGTAAAGCAATGTTATATTGTTTAGCTGAAAAAATAGGGTAATTATCATTAATGTCTTCAATTTCAACATCCACATGATATATTTGGACAGGTTTATCCACAATTATCTCAAGATGAAGCATACAAACAATAATCTTTGGGCATATTTCTTCTCTATCTATGATAGTGTTGACAAATAAAATGCCATTTTGGAGATTTACCTGAAAATAGTCTTTGTCATCTCTTGAGACAATCCGTAACATTCTGGAATTAATCTCCCAGATCTCTAGACCAAGATCTTGTGCTATCCTTCCCACAAAGGTGCCGTGTTTGGATTCTTCAGGGATCATGTAGTGAAGCTGACAGCACACCAGATCCAAAACCACATGCAGCAAAAATGCTCCTCTGAATGAGGTCACTGCACAGCTAAAGCAGGTGAAGGATGAAATCGCCATCGCAGGGAAGGTAATCACTTCTCCAGTCTCTTTAATGTTCCCATCTACTACTTGATTCTTTTTGCCGTCTTAAAATATGTGAAGAACAGCAGCCATGACATCTTCTTTACACACAGGGAGCTTATTTACTCCACTGACTGGGAAAAATGGAGCTATACTGACACCTAGTGTGTAAAATAAAATGACAACCTATATAATCAGGTGACAAAATGTAACTTTCTTTTTATCGAAACTTGTTTTTTTCGGAGGGAGGATTAGGTATCATGTTCCCTAAACAGGGAATATATAAAAAAAAGATTAATTAAAAAATACATGATGATTTCCAATAGTAGTTTAAAATATGTAAGAAAAATTTCACTTTATTAAATTGAGGCTTATTTTATATTGTACCAAAAGTTCCCCAAAAAAAGAAAAAAATGTAAGATGACAAAATGTAACTTTAGTAAATGGAGGCTTTTTCAATATTGTACAAAAGTAAAAAGAAAAAAATAATAGGACAAATTTAACTTTATTAATTGGAGTTTGATTTTATATTGTAGCAAAAGTAAAAAAAAAAAGAAAAAATTTAAGATGTCAAATGTAACTTTATTAGATGATACCTTATTTTATATTGTAATAAAAGTAAAAAAAAAAGAATACATTTAAGATGACAAATGTAATTTTATGAAACGGTGGTAAAAAAAAATAAAAAATTAGTAGGACAAATTTAACTTTATTAATTGGAAGCTGATTTTATATTGTAGTAAGAGTAAAAAAAAAAGAAAATATGTAAGATGAGAGATATAACCTTATTAAATGGAGTCTAATTTTACATTGTACCAAAAGTCCCCCCAAAAAATAGAAAAACATTTAAGATGACAAATTTAATTTTATTAAATGGAGGCTATTGTACCAAAAGTCCAAAAAATAAAGAAAAAAACTTAAGTATCAGTAAGGAAACTTTTTATTGAAATAATAAATTAATCAAAATTATACTAAAATATGTAATAATTTTAATAATATAATTTATATATTAATTACAGCATTAAAATACTACATGACATTCTAATTTCATATAATTTTTTTTATTTCTCCCCCAAAAAAATTTATAAATTTTATAAACTGCTGTGAAATGAAGAAATATATTTTTATAAGAATATGTAACAGTTAATATTGAAGTTACTATCATCTATTGGGAGATCAATGATGGGAGGTACAATAACAATAACTCTAGCACCAATATACATTACACAAAATAACGTATTCACAGAAAAGGAAATCTGAAATATTAGGGTTGATGATTTTGTGCTGAAAAATTAAACTTTTTTATAATGCTTGTCTTTGATACATGACAATTTACAGTGTTTGAGAATATGGAGTTATCCAATTTATATAAACAATTAAGTCAAACACTATTTATAAATTTGATTCTATTAAAAAGAAAAAGTGCACATAGGGTCTTATCATAAATCACACAGTGGGTAAAGAATTCTCAGATACTCACCTCTGTGGTTGTGTGAAACACAACCAACAGACAAGCATAAGACTAGCAGCTTCGGCCACTGACAAGGATCCAGTCCAAAGAGAAAAGAGGCACTCACCAGTAAGAAGGTCCAGACTGCGGTAAAAGAATAATATCTGTATTCTTTCAGTCACCACACTACACATTTCAGGGATATGCACTTACCCTTTTGGACTGGACTATTTATATATTTTTACAGGAGTGGGCCCTTCATAGTTCAATACTTCATGTTAATGCACCTGTTAATATGTCTATGACAAAACCTGCTTTACTGCTTTGGAGATGGAAATGGCCCCCTTACCTCTTACTACTGATATGTCCGCTCCTGTGGTAAGAGCTCCTGTATAAATAAATACAAAATCAGGTTGCTTGCAGTCACCACTAGGGGGAGCACTACACATACGATTTAAAGAGCAGCTAAAGGTTCAAGGTGGTTTTGCATCTTTGGCAGGCACCTTAACTGCCTTCAGGTTGGTGAGGCAGGGGTGACTTATCATTGGTGCAACCTATGCAGCCGCACAGGGTCCAAAGAGGTAAGAGGTCCCAAATCTACCTCTAAAACAGGTGGGATTGTGCATTGTGATGAGCTATTTGACTACAAAGGGCCCATATACTGTTCTTGGACAAGGGCCCTTTCCTGTCTATTTCCACCATTGTGATGGGGGTCTGGATCCTGAGAGCCCCATTGATTGCTTAATAAATCCAGGACAGCGTGCAGCTCAGGAAACAGGAGTGCAACTCTAATTTCTGGACTTGCACGTAGAACAGAGAATGGATTCAATAGAAAGCATAAGCTTGTAGCTTGAAGCCTATGACTTCTATTGAATCTGTACAACTCTGTGTGTCCACACTCATGAGAATTGGGCTCTATTCTCAAGAGTGGCCCACTTTTTGGGGATCCATTAAAGGAAACCTGTCACTTACTCACCTGCAGAGAAGTCTGATACTGGTCAGTCTGATGAGCGTCACCGCTCTCAGATCTAGTGCCTCTTCTAACCTTGCGATCACGTCCTCCTTCTTGCTTCATGTGGATGACGCATCCTACGTTATCCACACAGAGGCCTCTTTTTCGTTCCTGAGCTTGCGCACTTTGGTCTGTGCTGCTGAGGGCAGAGCAAAGTATTGTAATGTGCAAGCATGGGCGGTCTTTGATCTTTCCTCATACCTGCACATTACAGTACTTTGCTCTGCCCTCAGCAGTGCACAACAAAGTGCGCGTGCACAGGAGCGCAATTGAGGTCACTGTGTGGATGAAGTAGGATACATTATCCCCACAAAGCAAGAAGGACTTACGATCACAAGGATAAAGGAGGCACTGGACCTGAGAGCAGAGACGCCCATTGGATCAGACTGTATAGGACCACCTCGACGATAAATAAGTGACAGGTTCCCTTTAAGTAATCATTAGGGGGTCTCAGGACCAGGACCACCACCACTGATATGTAGCAATTAAAGTGCCTGCTTAAGGCTTCATTCATATCTGTGTATAATTACCACGAGCGCAATGCAATAAAAAAAATCAGATTGCTCTCGCACAATGTTTTTAACTGAGCCATTATTTTTTTCTACGAAAGAAAAACGGGACTATCCCTATGCCTTTCAGTTGTTACGAATACATTACCATTCTGTAGCATAACACTGTAAATGGTCCTGTAAATGATATTTGATTAATAGCTGCTGATAAAAAAAAAACGGATTGCATATGGATGGAGGTGAGAAAAAAAAATTGCATAGCACTTGTTTGACGGAATAAGACACGGATTTCACTCACTCTACTTTCCGGATGAATATTTGACTGATTTATTTTACATAGATGTGAGCGAACCGTGATTTGAAAAAAACGCAGTGAAAGTTTAGTTAATATAATAATACTATATTTATTCACTTATATTGCACCATTAATTGCACAGTGCTTTACATACATCGGCAACACTATCCCCATTGGGGCTCACAATTTAAGTCCCCTATCAGTATGTCTTTGGAGTGTGTTAGGAAACCCAAAAATGAGAACATACAAACTCCTTCCAGAGTTAAGGCCGCTTTACATGCTGCGACATCGCTAGCATTTTCTGGCGATGTCGAGCGTGATAGCACCCGCCCCCGTTGTACGGCCGATATGTGGTGATCGCTGCCGTAGCGAACATTATCGCTACGGCAGCGTCACACGCACATACCTGCTCTGCGACGTCGCTGTGACCGGCAAACTGCCTCTTTTCTAAGTGGGTGGTTCGTTCAGCGTCACAGCGACGTCACAGCAGCGTCACTGAACCACCGCCCAATAGAAAAGGAGGGGCGAAGATGAGCGGGATGTAACATCCCGCCTACCTCCTTCCTTCCTCATTGCCGGCGGCCGCAGGTAAGGTGAGGTTCCTCGTTCCTGCGGTGTCACACATAGTGATATGTGCTGCCGCAGGAGCAACAAACAACATCGGACCTGCAGCAGCAAAGATAATTGAGCTTAGGGGGGTATGTCACCTATTAGCGATTTTGAACGTTTTTGCGACGATTCAAAATCGCTCATAGGTGTCACACGCAACGACATCGCTAATGTGGCCAGATGTGCGTCACAAATTCCGTGACCCCAACGACATTGTATTAGCGATGTTGTAGCGTGTAAAGCGGCCTTTAGGCTTTAAACATTGAACATCACATAGCATATCTTTGCCTTCATATTATCAAAAAATGAGCTTTGTATCAGAATTGTTAACATCAATATAAAGCTAAAGACAGATCATAAATTAGATTTAGGCAAAAAACATTTTATTTAAATAAAAAACATAAAGACATCAAATGACTAAACCCTTTCATTGTCTTGATGTTTGTTTTCTATGCAATATACTGTATGTACATTATGTACTAATATTATTTTAGTTCAATGTTCCATCTTTTTGACATCAAAAGAAATATTCTATGATTTATCTGACAGACTGAACACACATTTGTTTGCAAATATTGTTTTTTCAATAATTACAGAAAAATGTTTCATTCTAGATAAGGCATTCATCTAAACCATGAAAACACTGGATTTTGTGTAATTCCAATAAATGACATTTTAAAATAAAACATGAATTCACCTGAAAATACCTCTTCAGAGCCTGCAGTTCTCTTCATCCAAACATGGAGGTCAGAGCATGATGTCAGCACTCAAGTCATTGTCATAGGCATCAAGATCACCTTCACATACTTCCCCCAGAGCAGGTTCTGCAGTGTCACAGAAGATTGGGCTGTGCTAGATATCTGTCATTGTCACAACCTTAGATTCTCCTCATCTGAGGTCAAAAACACAAAATCAAATAACAATCCACATATATTAGAAGAGAATATAGCTGTGCATCCTGGTCCTGAGCAGGCTGTAGTATTAACTATAAAATGAATGAAACAAAGAATTGAATGGAAACACCCTTTCCTTATTCCAGTCTGCTTCTTTTGTCATGCTTCGCCATCTGGTGGCCATAGATGAGGTTGCATTTACAAAAGAAACCAGCATTATTGTTGTCTTATGTAAAAATATCCCAATTTTAATTATGACGTATATAAACAGGGTTTTACAATTAATCCCTATTCTTAAATTGGATGTTTTGAGTTTTGTACCTTCTAACCATCTTAACTTATATATAGTTATATATATATATCCACTTAGCAGAAAGAAGGGCAGCAACCACCATGCTTCTGTGATTGAGAAATTTTTATTTCTCTTAGTGTTTTTTTTATTTAAATATTATAATTTTATATATATATATATATATATATATATATATATATATATATAAAAATATATACTGTATATATATATATATATATATACTAAGAACTTATAAACTTATACTGTCCAAACTTTTGCTCTGTACTGTATATATACATATATGAAGGAGAAAACCCAGATTATTGAATGTATTTTTAATTTGACCTTTTAACACTAGAACTACTGAGGTAGTCATTTTGACTACTTTGCACCATGTATTTCTATATAGGTGTCACGAGTCCAGTAGTTCTAGTGTTAATATAACACACATACATATATATATATATATATATATATATATGTATATATATATATATACATATATAAAGTGTATATATATATATATATATATACACTGTAGATACACTGAATGTATAAATCTTATATATATACACAGTATATATATATTGAATAAATTGAATTTATTGATACGTTATAATTATATATATATAATTATAATGTATCAATAGATTCAATTTATTCAATATATATATATATATACTGTATGTATTATTTATACATTCAGTGTATCTACAGTATATATATATATATATATATATATATATATATATATAAATTGATTATGTATATATATATATATATATGTGTGTGTTATATTAAAAGGTTAAATTAAAAATACTTTCAATAATCTGGGTTTTCGCCTTTATATATGTATATATACAGTCAAGACCAAAAGTTTGGACACACCTTCTCATTCAAACAGTTTTCTTTATTTTCATGACTCTGAAAATTGTGGATTCACATTAAAGGCATCAAAACTATGAATTAACGTGGAATGAAATACTAACAAAAAAGTGTGAAACAACTTAAAATATGTCTTAAATACTAGGTTCTTCAGAGTAGCCACCTTTTGTTTTGATTACTGCTTTGCACACTCTTGGCATTCTCTTGATGAGCTTCAAGAGGTAGTCACCGGAAATGGTCTTCCAACACTCTTGAAGGAGTTCCCAGAAATGCTTAGCACTTGCTGGCCCTTTTGCCTTCACTCTGCAGTCCAGCTCACCCCAAACTATCTGGATTGGGTTCAGGTCTGGTGACCGTGGAGGCCAGGTCATCTGGCGTAGCATCCCATCACTCTCCTTCTTAAGCCCGCTTTACACGCTGCAATGTATCTTACGATGTGTCGGCGGGGTCACGTCGTAAGTGGCGCACATCCGGCATTGTAAGGTACATTGAAGTGTGTGACAGGTACGTGCGATTGCGATTCAACATTAAAACGTTCATCGCATACACATCGTACCTTTCTCTAGAATTACACATCAGATTGTTCATCGTACCCGGGGCAACACACATCGCAGTGTGTGACACCCCGGAATGATGAACAGATCTTACCTGCGTCCTGCGGCTCCCGGCCAGCAATGCGGAAGGAAGAAGGTGGGCGGGATGTTTAAGCTTAGCTCAGCTCCGCCCCTCCGCTTCTATTGGCCGGCTGCCGCGTGACGTCGATGTGACGCCGAACGTCCCCCCCACTCCAGGAAGTGGATGTTCGCCGCCCACATCGAGGTCGTATGGAAGGTAAGTGCGTGTGACAGGGGTTAATCGTTTGTGCGGCACGTTCAACAAATTGAACGTGCCACACATACGATGGGGGCGTTGCAAATCGCATACGATATCGTATGTGAAATTGCAATGTGTAAAGCAGGCTTTAGTCAACTAGCCCTTACACAGGCTGGAGGTGTGTTTGGGGTCATTGTCCTGTTGAAAAATAAATGATGGTCCAACTAAACACAAACCGGATGGAATAGCATGCCGCTGTAAGATGCTGTGGTAGCCATGCTGGTTTAGTATGCCTTCAATTTTGAAGTTAAAAGTTTTAACTAAAAATGGAGGATACCTTCAATTGTGAATAAATCCCCAACAGTGTCACCAGCAAAGCACCCCCACACCATCACACCTCCTCCTCCATGCTTCACGGTGGGAACCAGGCATGTGGAGTCCATCCGTTCACCTTTTCTACAAAGACACAGTGGTTGGATCCAAAGATCTCAAATTTGGAGTCATCAAACCAAAGCATAGATTTCCACTGGTCTAATGTCCATTCCTTGTGTTCTTTAGCCCAAACAAGTCTCTTCTGCTTGTTGCCTGTCCTTAGCAGTGGTTTCCTAGCAGCTATTTTACCATGAAAGCCTGCTGCACAAAGTCTCATCTTAACAGTTGTTCTAGAGATGAGAAGGCGTGTCCAAAATTTTGGTCTGTACTGTATATATATATATATAATATTATTATACTATATTATATATAAAATTATATTTATATATATATATATATATATATGTATATATATATATATATATATATATATATATATATATATACAGTGCCTACAAGTAGTATTCAACCCCCTGCAGATTAAGCAGGTTTACACATTCGGAATTACCCTGGCATTTTGACATTTGGACTGTAGATCAGCCTGGAAGTGTGAAATGCACTGCAGCAAAAAAGAATGCTATTTCTTTTTTTTTTTTTTTTAAATTGTGAAAAGTTTATTCAGAGGGTCATTTATTATTTAACCCCTCAAACCACCAGAATTCTGTTTGGTTCCCCTAAAGTATTAAGAAGTATTTCAGGCACAAAGAACAATGAGCTTCACATGTTTGGATTAATTATCTCTTTTTCCAGCCTTTTCTGACTAATTAAGACCCTCCCCAAACTTGTGAACAGCACTCATACTTGGTCAATATGGGAAAGACAAAGGAGCATTCTAAGGCCATCAGAGACAAGATCGTGGAGGGTCACAAGGCTGGCAAGGGGTACAAAACCCTTTCCAAGGAGTTGGGCCTACCTGTCTCCACTATTGGGAGCATCATCCGGAAGTGGAAGGCTTATGGAACTACTGTTAGACTTACACGGCCTGGACAGCCCTTGAAAGTTTCCACCCGTGCCGAGGCCAGGCTTGTCCAAAGAGTCAAGGCTAACCCAAGGACAACAAGGAAGGAGCTCCGGGAAGATCTCATGGCAGTGGGGACATTGGTTTCAGTCAATATCATAAGTAACGTACTCCACCGCAATGGTCTCCGTTCCAGACGAGCCCGTAAGGTACCTTTACTTTCAAAGCGTCATGTCAAGGCTCGCCTACAGTTTGCTCATGATCACTTGGAGGACTCTGAGACAGACTGGTTCAAGGTTCTATGGTCTGATGAGACCAAGATCGAGATCTTTGGTGCCAACCACACACGTGACGTTTGGAGACTGGATGGCACTGCATACGACCCCAAGAATACTATCCCTACAGTCAAGCATGGTGGTGGCAGCATCATGCTGTGGGGCTGTTTCTCAGCCAATAGGCCTGGCCATCTGGTCCGCATCCATGGGAAGATGGATAGCACGGCCTACCTGGAGATTTTGGCCAAGAACCTCCGCTCCTCCATCAAGGATCTTAAGATGGGTCGTCATTTCATCTTCCAACAAGACAATGACCCAAAGCACACAGCCAAGAAAACCAAGGCCTGGTTCAAGAGGGAAAACAATCAAGGTGTTGCAGTGGCCTAGTCAGTCTCCTGACCTTAACCCAATTGAAAACTTGTGGAAGGAGCTCAAGATTAAAGTCCACATGAGACACCCAAAGAACCTAGATAACTTGGAGAAGATCTGCATGGAGGAGTGGGCCAAGATAACTCCAGAGACCTGTGCCGGCCTGATCAGGTCTTATAAAAGACGATTATTAGCTGTAATTGCAAACAAGGGTTATTCCACAAAATATTAAACCTAGGGGTTGAATAATAATTGACCCACACTTTTATGTTGAAAATTTATTAAAATTTAACTGAGCAACATAACTTGTTGGTTTGTAAGATTTATGCATCTGTTAATAAATCCTGCTCTTGTTTGAAGTTTGCAGGCTCTAACTTATTTGCATCTTATCAAACCTGCTAAATCTGCAGGGGGTTGAATACTACTTGTAGGCACTGTATATACACATACATATATATATATATATATATATATATATATATATATATATACATACATACATATATATATACATATATATGTAAATACTATTTATATATATATATATATATATATATATTATATATATTAATTATAGGTTCAATTAAAAATACATTTAATAATCTGGGTTATGTCCCTTTTTTATTTCATCATTTATAGTTATTTAGTAAATGCTAAAGTTCTGAAAAGATAAAAGGGCTTCTTCTTTCTAAATTCATCTTTTTTCATCACCACATATTCTGTTATGACAGTTCAATCACTAACACATGAAATGATCGATTTATAGATGGCAAGGTTTTTTATCCTTATTTCATGAAAAAGTCGACCTGGCAAGAAAAGTGACAAAACATAATGATAGTGGACACAATGTGTCTGCTCCTGGGATTGTGATTTGTGAGCAGTTTAATGACATCTTGGTTTTCCGGGGAAATCTTACCTGTTTGAAGATTGGAATAGTTTTAACAATGTGCCAAGCACCAATTAAGATTTCTCGAAGATGAAAAGAGGAACCAGAATTCACACAAAAATATTTTGTTTAAACCTGAAAATGTGGGGAAATGACTAAGATATGACCATTTAAGAAAAAAATACAAAAATGGATTGTAGCCTGTAAAAAAAAGTATATAACCAATAATTGTATAATAAATATGTGTACTGTATAAAATGTGTAAAGGAATAAATATCATATGTTAAAATTAACTGTTAAAGGGAACCTGGCAGAACCACGAGCACAGGAACTCATGCCATTGCAACTAGTCCCTGGCCTCATTAGCATATCATAAAAGATCTTTAGAAATACTTTTTCTAAAGATTTCTTTATCTATGCTACTAGATACAGGAACAGTTACGCAGGAATTAGTAATAGATATGATCGAATACCTCAAATATCCGACAAATAGGTCGCCGCTATGCAAATATTCGATGCGCAATGTAAGTCTATGGGAAGCTCGAATAGTTCCAAATAGTTGTTATTCGGGTTTCCCATAGACTTACATTGCGCATCGAATATTCACGAATAGTCGAGTAGCGGCGACCTATTTGACAAATATTCGCGAAGCCAAATATTTGAGGGATTTGATCAACCCTAATTAGTAATATGCAGCCAGAACTTCTCGTGATTCAGGGTGCATATTCCACCTGACAGGTTCACTTTAAAGGAACGTGACAGGTGATACCTGCTGCTTGATCCACAATCAGTATGTTTTCAGCCAGGTATGTTTAACTATAAAAACGTTGCAGCATTAAGCTAAAATATATATATATATATATATATATATATATATATATATCCATAATATGTGTCAAAATACATTCTTCACTATCAAATATGACTTAGTTGCCAAGATAGGAGTTACCCACTAACAAGTATCTACAAAATGAGCCTATTAATGTATTTGCAGGTCTCACTGATACAATGCTTTGCTAAAGTATTCACGCCCTTGGCTTTTATCTATTTTGTTACATTACAGCCTAAGTTTAAATGTTTTTGTAATATGATTTGTATGTGATGCACCAGCACTTAATAGTCTCAGTTGGGGACCTGAATTTGGAAAAATATAGGCAAAAATGTAACCATGAGCATATGTATTCACCTCTTTTTCTATAAAGCCCCTAAAAATTTCTGGTGCAAGCAGTTACCTTCATGAGTCACATGCTTAGTGAAAGGATTTCCACATGTGTGCAATCTAAGTGCCACATGGTCTATCAGTATATACACACCTTTTCTGAAAAGCCACAGATGCTGCAACACCATTAAGCAAGAGGCACCATTAACCAAACACCACAAAATCTCCAAACAAGCGGTGAGAAAGGCAAGTCATAGTTGGGTTCTAAAAAAATATCTCAATCTCGAATGATCCCACGGAGCACCATCAAGTCCATTATCATCAAATAGAAAGAACACGGTACCACAACAAACCTGCCAAGAGAGGACCTCCTACCAAAACTCTCAACCCAGCCAAGGAGGACATTAATCAGTGAGGTAACACAGAAACTAAGGGGTACTTTGCACGTTGCGATATCGCTAGCATCGGCTAGCAATGCCGAGCGCGATAGTACCCGCCCCCATCGCACATGCGGTATCTTGTGATAGCTGCCGTAGCGAACATTATCGCTACTGCAGCTTCACACGCACTTACCTGCCCTGCGACGTCGCTCTGGCCGGCGACCCGCCTCCTTCCTAAGGGGGCGGGTCGTGCGGCGTCACAGCGATGTCACACGGCAGGCGGCCAATAGAAGTGGAGGGGCGGAGATGAGCGAGACGTAAACATCCCGCCCACCTCCTTCCTTCCGCATAGGCGGTAGAGGCAGGTAAGGAGATGTTCCTCGCTCCTGCGGTGTCACACACAGCGATGTGTGCTGCCGCAGGAACGAGGAACAACATCGTATCTCCTATTGGTGCGACATTATGAAAATGACCGATCACCGATTTTCGGAGCATCTAGGCTTTACACGTTGCAACGTCGTTACCGGCGCCGGATGTGCGTCACTTTCGATTTGACCCTGACGATATCGTAGTAGCGATGTCGCAGCGTGCAAAGTACCCCTAAGGCTAAAGACATGTGGAAGACTCCCCAAATGTATTGAGGAACGTGCTGTGGTCAGATGAGACCTAATTGAACTATTTGACCACTAAGGTAAATGCTAAGTGTAGCACCAAACCAACACAGCTCATAACCTCAAGAACACCTTTCCCACAGTGAAACATAGTGGTGGCAGCTAGTGATGAGCGAGTATGCTTGTTACTACTCGGTACTCGCACGAGTATCACTGTACTCGGGCTACTCGGCGGGGTACCGAGTAATTTCGCGATACTCGTGCTGTACTCGTGGTCTTCATCCCTGCATGTTGGCGCTCTTTTGAGAGCCAGCCCTCATGCAGGGATTGGCTGGCAGACAACTGCAATGCCACAGCCCTGTTAGTTGTAGAATTGCAGTGATTGGCCGGCCTGCACAGCGTGACCGAGCCTTTATACCGGCGGGCGCGCTGTGCTCTGCACACAGCCATCTCATATTCCATGCTTTCCACGCCCACAGGCGCCTATGATTGGTTGCAGTGAGACACGCCCCCACGCTGAGTGACAGGTGTCTCACTGCACCCAATCACAGCAGCCGGTGGGCGTGTCTATACTGTGCAGTAAAATAAATAAATAAATAATTAAAAAAAACGGCATGCGGTCCCCCCAATTTTAATACCAGCCAGATAAAGCCATACGGCTGAAGGCTGGTATTCTGTGTGAAGCTGACCGGAGCGGCGGTGTATTCTGCAGCTCCTGTCACCTGAATGTAGCAGAGCTGGATGCGACGCTGGAGGACTGTGGAGTACGCCGGACATGGAGGGTTTGTCGGGGTTAATAAATTGGTGATGAGGGACTTTGTTAGTGTTTTTTATTTCTAATAAAGGATTTTTCGGGTGTGTGTGTTTTTTAACTGTAATTTACAGATTAATCATGGAAGGAATCTCGGGGAGACGCCTGACATGATTAATCTAGGATTTAGTGGCAGCTATGGGCTGCCATTAACTCCTTATTACCCCGATTTGCCAACGCACTAGGGTAAATCGGGAAGAGCCGGGTACAGTCCCAGAACTGTCGCATCTAATGTATGCGGCAATTCTGGGCGGCTGCTGACTGATATTGTTAGGCTGGGGAGCTCCCCATAACGTGGAGCTCCCCATCCTGAGAATACCAGCCTTCAGCCGTATGGCTTTATCTGGCTGGTATTAAAATTGGGGGGACCGCACGCCGTTTTCTTTTAATTATTTAATTATTTATTTCACTGCACAGTATACACACACACACCGGCTGCTGTGTTTGGGTGCAGTGAGACACCTGTCACTCAGCGTGGGGGCGTGTCTCACTGCAACCAATCATAGGCGCCGAAAAGCAGGAAAGCATGGAATATGAGAATGTTTAATCTCCGGCTTTTTCAAAAGAGGAAAAGCCACCGGAGTTTAGTGAACACAGCTGTGCAGCGCCGCGGCAGTGATCGGGGAACGGTAAGTAAGAGAGAGGGGGGAGAATGACCGACAGACTGTGAGAGGGGGACAGACAAGACAGAGAGAGACCGACAGAGCGAGGCCGACCGACGGGAGATAGAATGAAAAAAAAAATGACCGACATCGCTAGTAAAAAGCACAAAGCGTGCGTTTTGGACATCGGAGTGCCACACAATGTTTTACGTAAAATCTTTCATGTATTAATCTCAAAAAGTAACATACACCAGCTCTATCTCACTATTGGGTATGTGCCCTTAACATTTCCTCCATGAAAATTCATTTTGGTGTCATTTTGGAAGGTTTTCTGGTGAGTCCGTAAATATGGCGTAAAACGCGGACAAAATTGTTCACAGCTGTGACTTTTGAGTGATAAATGCTTCAAGGGGTCTTCTCCATGCTGTTGCCATGTCATTTGAGCACTCTTCTGAGACTTTTGTGACATTTTTAGGGTTTCTACATGCTGCCGGGGGTCATTTCACAAAAATACTCGGGTCTCCCATAGGATAGCATTGGGCTCAGTGCTCGGGCCGAGTACACGAGTATCTTGGGATGCTCGGCCCAAGCCTCGAGCACCCGAGCTTTTTAGCACTCGCTCATCACTAGTGGCAGCATCATGCTGTGGGGATGTCTTTTGGCAGCAGAGACAGGGGGAAAAGACTGAGTCACAGGAGGGTGAAAAATACAGGGCTATTCTTGAGCAAAACCTGTTTCAGTTTGTCAGTGATTTGAGACTGGGATGGAGGTTCACTTTCCAACAAGACAATGACCCAAAGCATACTGATAAAGCAATATTCGAGTGGTTTAAGGGGAAACATGTAAATGTATTTCAGTGGCCTTCAAAGCCCAGACCTTAATCCAAATGAGAATCTGTGGTCATACTTGAAGACTACTGTTCAATAGGAATCAAACAGCATCACGAATATCAAGGAACAGACCAGACAGATCAGGAAAAAAGTTGTGGCAAAAAGTAAAACAGGGTTAGGTAATAAAAAAAATGTTCAAGCTCTGGACATCCTACAGAGGACTGTTCAATCCATCATTCAAAAATTGAAGGAATATGGAACATCTCCCAACCTACCAAGACATGGCCGTCAACCTCAACTGTCATCCCAAGCAAGGAAAGCACTAAATAGAGAAGAATACAAAAGCTGCATGGTCACTCTGGAGGAGCTGTAGACATCCATATCTCAGGTGGGAGAATTTGTCCACAGAATTAGTCATATACTCCACAAATCTGCCCTTAATGGAAGAGTGTCAAGAAGAAAGCCATTTTTGAAAGCAAGCCATAAGAAGCCCCATTAGCAGTTTGAAAAAAGTCATCAAGGGGACACAGCATGTGAAACAAGATGCCCTGGTAAGATGATACCAAAATAGATCTTTTGGGGCTTAATGCCAAACACTATGTAAGGCAGAAAACTAAAGTGGGCTTTACACGCTACGATATTTCTAGCAATTGCTAGCGATATCGTACGCAAAAGCACCCGCCCCCGTCATGCATGCGAAATCGTGTGATCGCTGCTGCAGCGAACATTATCGCTATGGCAGCGTCACACGCACTTACCTGGTTGGCGACGTCGCTATGACTGCCGAACAATCCTTCCTCAAGGGGGAGGTGCGTTCGGCGTCACGCCGCGGTCACCACGACGTCACTAAGCGGCCGGCCAATCAAAGCGGAGGGGCGGAGATGAGCGGGACAAACATCCCACCTCCTTCCTTCCTCATTGCGGGCGGGACGCAGGTAAGGTGAGTTTCCTCACTCCTGCGGTGTCACACACAGCGATGTGTGCTGCCGCAGGAAGGAGGAACAACATTTATAAACAACCATTAACAATTTTTGGTTTTAGGACGACCTCTCCATGGTGAACGATTTTCACCACTTTGGAGGACGTTTAAGGTTGCTGGTGTTACACGCTGCGATACCGTTAATGACGCCGGATGTGCATCACTAACGACATGACCCCGACGATAAAACATTAACGATATCGTAGCGTGTAAAGCCCCCTTAACACTGCCCATCACTCTGAAAACAGTATTTCCACCATCAAGCATAATGGTGGCAACATCATGCTGTGGGGAGGCTTTCTATACCAGGAACAAGGAAAATGTTCAAAGTTAATGTCAAGATTTGATCAATCATCACATGATTGCTCATATGTGATTTGCATACTTCTTGTCAGGTGCCAGCAAGCTATTCTTCCTACTTCTCTGAATGCTAGTCTTAAAGCACTAAGACAAGCAGGGAGTGAAGTTAGCAGGCACAGGACCACAAGTATGCAAATTACAAAAAAGCAATCAAGTACTGATCAAGCGAACTGAAAAGCAGTGCCAAATGAACAATACATACACTGCACAAGTGGCGCCCTGGACAAGCCAGGACGTCACAGGTACTGCAACAACACACCCCACACCCCGGTTAGGCACATCAGTCACACACAAATCCTTGTTGCCTCCCTCCAGGGACTGATGTCCACACCAGGTGGGGTGGAGCCAGGCGGTTGGCCCCACCCACTGAGGAGTTCACAGTCCTGAAGGCAGGAAAGGAAGTCAGAGTGTAGTTAAGGAGAGTGAAAGTGAAGGAGCAAGAAGTGGGAGTTGAGGAGAAAGAGCAGACTGACCGTGTCCGGGTACGTGGCCCGGGCACCTAAGAGCAAGGTTGGCAGACGGTGGTGACCGTCTGCAGGCGAGGCCGATTGACGCACAACCATAAGGACCGGGGACGCCAGTACCATTCGGCTGGGCCTACGGACCCCGACCAGGCTTGGAGTCACCGTTAACCCGGTCAAATCCGTCAGCGACGGGAACCTCTGGGGTTTCCCAGCAGCAAAGACCCGACTGAAGGCAACCGCTCAACCGTGAAGGGGAATAAAGCTACCGCCACAGCTAGAGTTCCCAGGGACAGAGCCTCTAGGCAAAAAGGGGCTCCTCTGGCAAATACACCGCTGGGGAGCGGGTTACCGGTGGGAAGCCATCGGAACCGAAGACACATTACAGGTGCAGGGAGAGACAGTCACCGCCAACCTACCGGGAGTGACCATCGCAGCCGGCTGCGGGACCCGTCCATCCAGCCGTTTGTTTTATCAGAGACTCCATCTGCGTCATTGGCTGAGAGAGTACTCCCGTGCCGCGAGGCACTGCACTGCCCTCCCGTGACCCTGCACCTCACCAAACCCCGCCATCCATCTTACAGTCACCATCACCTGGCCCCGGGACCCCCAAAACCCCCTTACCCACGGAGGGGAGAGAAACATCTCGGCTGCTCCCTGTCATCGCTCCCGGGATCCCCGTCCAGAGCAGCGGTGGTGTCCCAACTTCACCACAACCGTGGATGGCGTCACGGACAAAAATCCCCAAACCAAACCACCCCCTTTTACTCACGGGCGAGGAGCGCCGCTCGAGAACCCGGATCCGGCCCACCGCTCGAGCCACCGAGCAGCAGCAGCAGGCAGCAGCGCCGGACCCGAGCGTTAGCGAGCGCAGTGTCCCGCCGCCCGCGACACACACTAAGATTCTGCATGATGCAGTGCTTGAAGTGGATTAGTCTTTGCCTGGAAAACCCCTTTAATGTCCATGCACATTACATTACACATTAGAGAAAGATTTGCAGTGTAGAGAGATAAATGTTTACATGCAGATACTGATAGACATTATTACAGCTACGGACCTCATGATCTCATATTAATAACCTAGCCGATGGATAGGCTATTTGCTTGAAGAAAGCCTTTTAAAAGGTTATGTGCACTGAACTCTAAATTGATACTAACTGAATTCCTCTCAAGACCCCCTTCTCTCCTCCACTATTATACGTTCCTTATCCAATTGCCTCGAAGACTTCTCCCGAGTATCCCCCATTCTCTGCAATTCTGTGCCGCAACACGTCCAATTATCCATCACATTCGTAACTTTTAGATGAAACCTGAAAACCCACCTTTCAGCCTGCAATGACCCCGCTGCCACCTCACCATTAGAGGAGCTACTGCAACCCTCAACCTGACGCCCCTTATCCTGTAGACTGTAAGCCCCTAAGGCCAGGGTCCTCTCCCCTCTGTACCAGTCTGTCATTGTTAGTTTGTGAGTTGTAATTTATATTTGTGTTTTGTCTTTAATCCTCTTTTTACATGCACAGTACAATAGAATCAAAACAGTATTGAAGTGGAAAGAATCGTACTCAACCCTGTATAGTGGTGGTCCGCTGTAATTCAGTTGGAGGCTTACAGCTAATGCCACTGGCTCATGGGTAATAGAGTCTATAGAAAAAAAGATAAAAGAAATTGGATCCTCCATTAATATATAACTTCTTTTATTATTAGTAATCCAGAAAATCGGATCTCACTCAGAGTGACCGTTGACTTGTTTTGACCAGTCTCTCTTTGGGACTGTAGGGTTAGCAACAATCAAGTGTTGAGACTATCCCACTATGGCAGTAGTTAAGTGATAATTCATTCTGGAGAAGTCGATGAAGACCTACTGACTGAAATGGAGAAATGTATTATCGGTTGGTCTAGTAGGCCACATACAGTGGGTAGTTTGTTGCAACAAAGGAAGAGGAGAGGAGACGGAAGATGAAATAGCGCGAACCTTGAGTGTTGACAGATACACAGAGTGTGAACTGCATCAAAACAAGAGACCGATCCTCAAAATGAGCGACCCTCGACAATAGGGGGATTTAGTTCTAGTGACCAAGCCCTTTATCTGTCAAGGTACTGGGTTAACCTTACCTAGTATGTGAACGTAGTCCACTACCTGAGTGGTTTCCCTCTAATGTCCAGGATCACCAAGCCTTGTGCCGGTTATGATGGTACCTTTAAGGAGACTGGAATAGGGACTGCTAATAGAGAAGGTGACAGTCATACTGTGTGCTGTAATGCTGGGTTAAAAGCTCACACTACACAAGTCCACACACCCAGCCAGTACCAGTCATTTCACATAGTGTGCAGGGACGTTCGGTGTCAGTCTCTCACCCTCAACTACCACCCTGCGCCCTCTAAAACTACTTAGAATACCAGTGCTGCCTTTATGACTGTAAGCATACATCAAGGAAAATATTCAAAGTTCAATCATACAGTTTGCCTCTGTGAACTAAAAAGCGAAAAAAGCGCAGACATCCGCCATGTATGCTGTACTGTCTATGGGAGAAATATCTGCACATCATCTCTTTTCTCCTGCAAACAGTGGACTGCAAGTTTTTTGCTGCAATTGCAATTTTACAGCTACCGGGTGTTTTGTTTAACCGTTTCATATCTGAACAGACTTGGTTATTTTTTTTGCATCTATCATGGGGAGCTTCTTTTGCTATACATGTGTCCTTATCTATCCAGAACTTTCACCAGTCCTTCATTATCATATAGAATGGGAATATATTTTTGAATGGAAACTATAAGGAGTGGAAAACACAATAGGGGATACTTTACCTTGTTTAGCAATTGAATTGTTTATATTCTACAAGAGATCATCTCTTTTTCTGCTCAGATATCCCCCCGGATAGCCTCGCAATGCCAAACGTTCTTTGATATTAGTGGCCATTATTCTGTTTTCCACTCCTTATACTTTGCAATACTACAAAATCTGTGTCCAGTAGATAGTTGACTTTAAAAAGAAATTACTTACCAAACAAAAGCCCTTTCCATTTCATGCTGTCAGCAACGGCATCACATGAAAAATAAATGTCACAAGGACCTGAGGAAAAAAATAATTTCTTTTCACAAGAAAGGTGAAGGCTAAAAACAGTAAACAAAGCTTTATTTCTCAGTCAAAATACTGTACCAAAAGTGATACAAAAATGTAACAAAGGTGGAACTGCAACCATCTCACAGAGACGTTGAGGCTGACCAGAGATGGTAACACCTAAACAGGAGTGTCTTGTTATGAAAAGGTTGAAGAAAATCGATGTACAAGTTCATTGCAGTTAGCTAAAGAATTAGAAAGCAAAACTGGGATGAGTGTATTCTGTGATACAATACATACACTGCAGAGCAATGATATGCATGGGTTTGGAAAAGAAGGAAGCCTCTCTTAAAGCCCAAAAAAGCATGCCTATTATTTTTCAGGGCCCATGCTGAAAAATGAAGACTTTTGGCAGGCTATAATCTGGAGTGATAAGGGCAAGATAATTGTTTTTGGAACTGATGGCTTCAAACTGTATGGTGTCATAAAAATGAGAACAAAGAAAAATACATGGTACCTAAAGTATATCATGGTGGTAGCAATGTCCTTATGTAGAGCAACATGAAAGCTGCTAGCATCATGAATTAACAGATGTACTGCTCTGTATTCTTCACTCCATATCCTTGCAAGATGTGCACTTTTTCAAAATAACAAGGATACAAAACATACATGTAAAGTCACTATTTCATTTCTGAAGAAGACTAGGGTGAAAATGATTCAGTGACCATGCACAGTGGGTACGGAAAGTATTCAGACCCCTTTTAATTTTTTACTCTTTGTTTCATTGCAGTCATTTGGCAAATTCAAAAATTGTCTTGCCACAATTCTGTCTCTGAGCTCCTTGGCCAGTTCCTTTGACCTCATGATTCTCATTTGGTCTGAAATGCACTGTGAGCTGTGAGGTCTTATATAGACAGGTGTGCGCCTTTCCAAATCAAGTCCTATTAGCTTAATTAAACACAGCTGAACTCCAATGAAGGAGAAGAACCATCTCAAGGAGGATCACAAGAAAATGGACAGCATGTGACTTAAATATGAGGGTCTGAATACTTCTGACCATGGGATATTTCCGGGTTTTTTTGTTTAATAAATTTGCAAACATTTCTACATATCTGTTTTTTTCAGTCAAGATGGGGTGCAGAGTGTACATTAATTGGAAAAAAAATGAACTTTTTTAAATTTACCAAATGGCTGCAATGAAACAAAGAATGAAAAATGTAAAGAGGTCTGCATACTTTCCGTATCCACTGTATGTCTCCGGATCTAAACCCAACTAAAAAGCTATGGGAGATTTTGAAGAGACAAGTTGAGCATCATTCTCCATCCAGCAACCAAGCTCTAATAATAGGTGATCTTGAACAACAGAAAAAGATGTTGCAAAATGCCAACGTGTTCATTTCATGCCTGGACGACTTGCTGCTGTCCGTAAAAGTCATGGAGATCACACAAAGTACATGGTGTAGTTGCTTTTTTATGTGAGCTATATTCATTTATGTATCAACTAATTTGAGTGAAACTGAAGATTTTGTAAAGAAAATTTTATTATGAGCCTTACTTTCATGTTATGGGTTAAAAAAACTTCTATCCAACTCAAAATTTTGAAAATTGTTCTTGTGTTTGGTAAGATATTGATTAAATACTTACTTTTCAAGGTAGTGAATTTATTTATGCTAAACACAGTATATATACAGTGCCTACAAGTAGTATTCAACCCCCTGCAGATTTAGCAGGTTTACACATTCGGAATTAACTTGGCATTGTGAAATTTGGACTGTAGATCAGCCTGGAAGTGTAAAATGCACTGCAGCAAAAAAGAATGTTATTTATTATTTTTTTTTTTTTTTTAAATTGTGAAAAGTTTATTCAGAGGGTCATTTATTATTCAACCCCTCAAACAACCAGAATTCTGTTTGGTTCCCCTAAAGTATTAAGAAGTATTTCAGGCACAAAGAACAATGAGCTTCACATGTTTGGATTAATTATCTCTTTTTCCAGCCTTTTCTGACTAATTAAGACCCTCCCCAAACTTGTGAACAGCACTCATACTTGGTCAACATGGGAAAGACAAAGGAGCATTCCAAGGCCATCAGAGACAAGATAGTGGAGGGTCACAAGGCTGGCAAGGGGTACAAAACCCTTTCCAAGGAGTTGGGCTTACCTGTCTCCACTGTTGGGAGCATCATCCGGAAGTGGAAGGCTTATGGAACTACTGTTAGCCTTCCACGGCCTGGACAGCCTTTGAAAGTTTCCACCCGTGCCAAGGCCAGGCTTGTCCGAAGAGTCAAGGCTAACCCAAGGACAACAAGGAAGGAGCTCCGGGAAGATCTCATGGCAGTGGGGACATTGCTTTCAGTCAATACCATAAGTAACGTACTCCACCGCAATGGTCTCCGTTCCAGACGAGCCCGTAAGGCACCTTTACTTTCAAAGCGTCATGTCAAGGCTCGTCTACAGTTTGCTCATGATCACTTGGAGGACTCTGAGACAGACTGGTTCAAGGTTCTCTGGTCTGATGAGACCAAGATCGAGATCTTTGGTGCCAACCACACACGTGACGTTTGGAGACTGGATGGCACTGCATACGACCCCAAGAATACCATCCCTACAGTCAAGCATGGTGGTGGCAGCATCATGCTGTGGGGCTGTTTCTCAGCCAAGGGGCCTGGCCATCTGGTCCGCATCCATGGGAAGATGGATAGCACGGCCTACCTGGAGATTTTGGCCAAGAACCTCCGCTCCTCCATCAAGGATCTTAAGATGGGTCGTCATTTCATCTTCCAACAAGACAACGACCCAAAGCACACAGCCAAGAAAACCAAGGCCTGGTTCAAGAGGGAAAAAATCAAGGTGTTGCAGTGGCCTAGTCAGTCTCCTGACCTTAACCCAATTGAAAACTTGTGGAAGGAGCTCAAGATTAAAGTCCACATGAGACACCCAAAGAACCTAGATAACTTGGAGAAGATCTGCATGGAGGAGTGGGCCAAGATAACTCCAGAGACCTGTGCCGGCCTCATCAGGTCTTATAAAAGACGATTATTAGCTGTAATTGCAAACAAGGGTTATTCCACAAAATATTAAACCTAGGGGTTGAATAATAATTGACCCACACTTTTATGTAGAAAATGTATTAAAATTTAACTGAGCAACATAACTTGTTGGTTTGTAAGATTTATGCATCTGTTAATAAATCCTGCTCTTGTTTGAAGTTTGCAGGCTCTAATTTATTTGCATCTTATCAAACCTGCTAAATCTGCAGGGGGTTGAATACTACTTGTAGGCACTGTACATGTACACATGTGGTCAAAATTGTTGGTACCCCTCGTTTAACGAAAGAAAAACCCACAACGGTCACAGAAATAACTTGAATCTGATAAAAGTAATAATAAATAAAAAAAATCTATGAAAATGAACAAATGAAAGTCTGACATTGCTTTTCAACCATGCATGCAAAGAATTTTTTTAAAAATAAAACTCATGAAGTAGGCCTGGACAGAAATGATTGTATCCCTGAAAAGAATGTGACAAAAGGGACAGTCCCATAATAAATCAAGGTATGTCCACTAATTAGCATCACAGGTGTCTACAATCTTATAATCAGTCAGTGGGCCTGTATATAGGGTTACAGATACTCACTGTGCTGTTTGGTGACGTGGTGTGTACCACACTCAACATGGACCAGAGGAAGCAAAGGAAAGAGTTGTCTAGAAAGAAAATTATAGACAAACATGTTAAATGTACAGGTTATAAGGCCATCTTCAAGCAGCTTGATGTTCCTGTGACTACAGTTGCACATATTATTCAGAAATTTAAGATCCTTGGTAATGTAGCCAACCTCCCTGGACATGGCTGCAGGAGGAAAATGGATGACAAATCGATAATATGAATGGTAACAAAAGGGCCCAGAAAAACTTCTAAAGAGAGTAAGGGTGAACTTTAAGCTCAAGGAACATCAGTGTCAGATCGCACCATTCATCGTTGTTTGAGCCAAAGTGGACTTCATGGGAGATGACCATGGAGGACACGATTGTTGAACAAACATCATAAAAAAGACAGACGGGAATTTGCCAAACTACATGTTGACAAACCACAAAGCTTCTGGGAGAATGTCCTATGAACAGATGAGACAAAAATGGACCTTTTTGGCAAGGCACATCAACTCGAAGTTCACAGACAGAAAAATGAAGCATATCAAGAAAAGAACACTGTCCCTACTGTGAAACATGGAGGAGGCTCTACTATGTTCTGGGGCTGCTTTGCTGCATCTGGCACAGGGTGTCTTGAATCTGTGCAGGATATAATGAAATCTCAAAACTATCAAGGGACTCTAGAGAGAAATGTGCTGCCCAGTGTCAGAAAATTGGTCTCAGTCACAGGTCATGGGTCTTGCAACAGGATAAGGACCCAAAACACACAGCTAAAAACACTCAAGAATGGCTAAGAGGAAAACATTCTACTATTCTGAATTGGTCTTGTTACGGGGGGACTGGCAGATCAGGATACAGTGGTAAATATCCCAATCACCAGTCGGGGCCCACCGTGCTCCAGATGACAAAGGAGCTGCTGGCAACCCAAAGGTTATGGAGAGAATACAGAGCTGAGTGGCTCAGTGGAGACCTGGGAACCGGTCAAGTGTGTAGGGACACGTCAGACTGGACGACAACCCAGTTAGCATTTTGGTGTACCTGGCGCTTCACCGACCACGTGTGCAGGGAACATGTGAGGCTGGGTGGTGACCAGGTAGCGTTGACCGGAAGACCGCCGTGAAAGCACCCTGTCGGCCACATGTGTAGGACAAGTCAGGCCGAGCAGTCCTCCAATTAGCGTTTCTGGTCCCCTCTCGACTGGCCACATGTGTGAAGGACACGTCAGACCAGGTGGCCACACTAGTAGTGCTGACTGGGAAGCCGAAGAGGATAACAGGGTCCACATACCCAGCCCAGGAACTCCCTGTTAACGCCACAGGGGTCCTGGGGGTATGCTGTCTGTGCGCGTAGGAGGCACAACTGGACAGGTGGTGCAGCAGCCGCAGCCCAGTTAACTCCACTGGGCTGCTGCAGCAAGACTGGAATGGCAGGAGGGAAGCACGATGCCTGACCCTGATGTGCCGAGCCACGAATCTTCGTGTGCCTGGCACCGTTCGCCTAACTCTACCTACAGCTTCCAGAACTAGTGATTATGGCTGCAAAGAGACTCAGTACATGGAGGTGTGCACAAAGCAATGACATAAGAAGACTGCGCACCTCCATGTTTTCTCCAGCCCCTTTTATAACCTGGGTCCGCCCCAAACCCAGGGTGGACCACAATGTCACCTCCTAGGGCCAATTGCTGAGTGCCACATCATCAGAGACGTCACCAGCAGCCTATCTGGAACCGCCACGTCACTGATGACCTCATGCAGCCACGCCCCAAACACCTCACCAGTCATCGTCTGATGACCAATGGTGAGGTGTCTGGTCATAGGGGCGGGCCTCCGCGAGCCAGTCCGGAATGGCGACGTCATCAGGACACCCGATACCCTCTGCCCTATCAGGGCCTGCCACCTCATGGATATGCCCAGTGAGGTCCTTACCGGACCTAGCCTCTGATGTACTAAGTGCCTGAACATGCTCAGTAGCCTGAACAACAGTCTCAGAAATCAGACTATCTGCCTGAGCATGCTCAGTAGGCACAACACAGGACTTAGACACAGCAGGAAGTCCAAGTACCTGTGCAAAGAGGCTTTTCGCACTAAGTGTAGGAGCATGCTCAGTAGCCTTAACCGAGGACTTAGCCTCAGAAATGGCACTATCAGGCTGAGCATGCTCACTAGGCGAAACACTGGACTTAGGCTCTGGCTGGGGTAAATTGGCACACGCATGCGCACTAGCCGCCTCTCCACACTTAGACATGGAAGATCAAGCAGCCAGCTGGACAACCTGAGGCACTGCCAAAAATGGCGGCTGCGCATATTTGATCATTATCCTGATGTACATGGACGTGTGCGTGTTCTTGGGCTATTGTGGATTTATTCTGCCATGAGCGATCAGCACAGGCAGATTCTGTTGATTATTATTGGACTCCCCTGAGGAATTTAATGAAACGCGTCGGGAGTATGTGTTTCGTCTTCCTGCTATGAGGTTCTTATATGGCTATGTATGGGATTTAAGGAGCTGGTTGACAGCCACCTATTGAGCCTGGACCTATCATAAAAGCCCTGAAAGTCCACCTTCTGATCTGTTAAGACCATTCCTTTATATTAGGATTCATGATCTATGGTATGCATTTCCAAGCGGCACTTTGATTCTTTCTATACCAGGTACCTCCTTAACCCCGGTCTATGTAGGGGGCTTGTTTATATTTAAATGGAGTGTCTCTGGGAATTTGCCCTTGTATGATCAAGGGTGGTTATATGCTGGGTTCTGGTTGTATGCCCTGCTTGTAGTATTGGCATCATTGTCTCTGATGACCAAGCTCATCTCTATTTTATCCTCACGTTTTTACATTAGTGAAACTAGTTTTTCACTTTTTAAATAATTACCCAATAAAGGTTAATTTTTAGGTTTTTTCCTTGATGTCTGTTCTATGATCCAGCTATTTGCCACTGATCTCAATCCTATTGAAAATGTATGGGCAAAGCTGAAAAGGCCGGGGGCAGCAAGGCGACCTGCAAATATGGCTCAGTTGCACCAGTTCTGCCAGGAGGAATGGGCCCACATTCCTACCAACTATTGTGAAAAGCTTGTGGAACGCTATCCAAAATATTTGTCACAATTCATACAGTTTAATGGCAGTAATACCAAATACTAATGAAATGTATGTTAATTTTTTAAATTTCCAGAACTACTGGTTTTAGCTACAACTACTGTGGTAAAAGACTCACTAAATACTCAACATGGGCACGTGGCCTTAACCCAGGGGCGTATTCAGGGGTGGGCTGGCGGGGCATCTGCCCCGGGCGCAACTAGGAGGGGGGCGCTGTCGGGCTGCCAGATGCTGCGCTGTGAAAGTCTGCCCGGGGGGCTGCGGTTGCCGCCCTGCAGTGGGACCCACTATTCTCTGAGCGCAGCGGTCACACTGACAGCCGCACTCATGGAATCTGCAGCGCACGGTCCCAACTGCTCAATTGTCCTCGTATCTGTCAGACGCGAGGACAATTGGAGCCATGACGCTAGCATTGACTTCTGGGTCAGAGCGACGGCTGTCATGTGATCAGTCAGCTGATCACACTGCTGACCCAGAAGTCAGGCCTGAAACACAGAGGCGGTAGAGAGCGCTGATAAGTGCTCCAGTGTGGAGCTGAATACACGGACGGAGGAGCATTATGGGGTGAAGGGGGAGGTATCTATGCACATGGAATGGGGGGACAGAGGGTGGGAAGAGGTAACTATCAGTGGTCACATTAAGAGGAGATAGAGGTTGGGGAGGGGGCAGTATCTAAAGACAGTATGGAGGAGAGAGGATGGGAAGGGAGCAGTATCTATAGACACAGTAGGGGTGAGGAGGAACGATCTTTTGACAGTATGGTGGGAAGAAAGGTTGGGGAGGGGGAAGCATCTTTGGGCACAGTATGGGGAGAGAAATGATGAGGGGTGATGTATGGGGAGAGAAATGAGGAGGGGTGATGTATGGGGAGAGAAATGATGAGGGGTGATGCATGGGGAAAGAAATGAGGGGTGATGTATGGGGAGAGAAATGATGAGGGGTGATGTATAGGGAGAGAAATGAAGAGGGGTGATGATTGGGGAGAGAAATGATGAGGGGTGATGTATGGGGAGAGAAATGAGGAGGGGTGATGTATGGGGAGAGAAATGAGGAGGGGTGATGTATGGGGAGAGAAATGAGGAAGGGTGATGTATGGGGAGAGAAATGAGGAGGGGTGATGTATGGGGAGAGAAATGATGAGGGGTGATGTATGGGGAGAGAAATGATGAGGGGTGATGTATGGGGAGAGAAATGAGGAGGGGTGATGTATGGAGAGAGAAATGATGAGGGGTGATGTATGGGGAGAGAAATGATGAGGGGTGATGTATGGGGAGAGAAATGATGAGGGGTGATGTATGGGGAGAGAAATGAGGAGGGGTGATGTATGGAGAGAGAAATGATGAGGGGTGATGTATGGGGAGAGAAATGATGAGGGGTGATGTATGGGGAGAGAAATGATGAGGGGTGATGTATGAGGAGAGAAATAAGGAGGAGTGATGTATGGGGAGAGAAATGATGAGGGGTGATGTATGGGGAGAGAAATGAGGAGGGGCGATGTATGGGGAGAGAAATGAGGAGGGGTGATGTATGGGGAGAAAAATGAGGAGGGGTGATGTATGGGGAGAGAAATGAGGAGGGGTGATGTATGGGGAGAGAAATGAGGAGGGGTGATGTATGGGGAGATAAATGAGGAGGGGTGATATATGGGGAGAGAAATGAGGAGGGTGATGTATGGCGAGAGAAATGAGAAGGGGTGATGTATAGGGAGAGAAATGAGGAGGGGTGATGTATGGGGAGAGAAATGATGAGGGGTGATGTATGGGGAGAGAAATGAGGAGGGGTGATGTATGGGGAAAGAAATGAGGAGGGGTGATGTATGGGGAGAGAAATGAGGAGGGGTGATGTATGGGGAGAGAAATGAGGAGGGGTGATGTATGGGGAGAGAAATGAGGAGGGGTGATGTATGGGGAGAGAAATGAGGAGGGGTGATGTATGGGGAGATAAATGAGGAGGGGTGATGTATGGAGAGAGAAATGATGAGGGGTGATGTATGGGGAGAGAAATGATGAGGGGTGATGTATGGGGAGAGAAATGATGAGGGGTGATGTATGGGGAGAGAAATGAGGAGGGGTGATGTATGGAGAGAGAAATGATGAGGGGTGATGTATGGGGAGAGAAATGATGAGGGGTGATGTATGGGGAGAGAAATGAGGAGGGGTGATGTATGGAGAGAGAAATGATGAGGGGTGATGTATGGGGAGAGAAATGATGAGGGGTGATGTATGGGGAGAGAAATGATGAGGGGTGATGTATGAGGAGAGAAATAAGGAGGAGTGATGTATGGGGAGAGAAATGATGAGGGGTGATGTATGGGGAGAGAAATGAGGAGGGGCGATGTATGGGGAGAGAAATGAGGAGGGGTGATGTATGGGGAGAAAAATGAGGAGGGGTGATGTATGGGGAGAGAAATGAGGAGGGGTGATGTATGGGGAGAGAAATGAGGAGGGGTGATGTATGGGGAGATAAATGAGGAGGGGTGATATATGGGGAGAGAAATGAGGAGGGTGATGTATGGCGAGAGAAATGAGAAGGGGTGATGTATAAGGAGAGAAATGAGGAGGGGTGATGTATGGGGAGAGAAATGATGAGGGGTGATGTATGGGGAGAGAAATGAGGAGGGGTGATGTATGGGGAAAGAAATGAGGAGGGGTGATGTATGGGGAGAGAAATGAGGAGGGGTGATGTATGGGGAGAGAAATGAGGAGGGGTGATGTATGGGTAGAGAGAGGATGCGGGGGGATGTATGGGGAGAGAAATAATGAGGGGTGATGTATGAGGAGAGAAATAAGGAGGAGTGATGTATGGGGAGAGAAATGATGAGGGGTGATGTATGGGGAGAGAAATGATGAGGGGTGATGTATGGGGAGAGAAATGAGGAGGGGTGATGCATGGGGAGAGAAATGATGAGGGGTGATGTATGGGGAGATAAATGAGGAGGGGTGATGTATGGGGAGAAAAATGAGGAGGGGTGATGTATGGGGAGAGAAATGAGGAGGGGTGATGTATGGGGAGAGAAATGAGGAGGGGTGATGTATGGGGAGATAAATGAGGAGGGGTGATATATGGGGAGAGACATGAGGAGGGGTGATGTATGGGGAGAGAAATGAGAAGGGGTGATGTATAAGGAGAGAAATGAGGAGGGGTGATGTATGGGGAGAGAAATGATGAGGGGTGATGTATGGGGAGAGAAATGAGGAGGGGTGATGTATGGGGAAAGAAATGAGGAGGGGTGATGTATGGGGAGAGAAATGAGGAGGGGTGATGTATGGGTAGAGAGAGGATGCGGGGGGATGTATGGGGAGAGAAATAATGAGGGATTATGTATGGGGAGAGAAATGAGGAGGGGTGATGTATGGGGAGAGAAATGAGGAGGGGTGATGTATGGGGAGAGAGAGGATACGGGGGGATGTATGGGAAGAGGGAGAATGCGGGGGATGTATGGGGAGAGGGAGGATGCGGGGGGATTTATGGGGAGAGGGAGGGGTGACGTATACAGACATGGTATGGGGAGCAAATGGGAAAGAAATTTTGAGGACACAGAATAAATAGTGAGATAGTATGAGGAGCAAGTGGGCAGGATGGGGAATTAGGTGGAAAAGTATATGGACACGCAGGAGATAGTGAGGAAGACAGTAAGGGATGAGAAAAAAGGGGGGGCACAGAATATAGACTGGGTAGTGGAGGGACATGGTACAGAGAGGGGGCAGAATTGGAGGACAGTGTGAGGCCATAGCGAGGAGGGGGTGGGATGATAGGGCACAGTATAAAGACTGGGCAGTATAGGGTGATACAGTGAGAGCACAGTGTGAAGAGTAGTATGGAAAGGGCGGCACGGTGGCTCAGTGGTTAGCACTGTAGTCTTGCAGCGCTGGGGTCCTGGGTTCGAATCCCACCAAGGACAACATCTGCAAGGAGTTTGTATGTTCTCCCCGTGTTTGCGTGGGTTTCCTCCGGGTTCTCCGGTTTCCTCCCACACTCCAAAGACATACAGATAGGGACTCTAGATTGTGAGGCCCAATGGGGACAGTGTTCCTGATGTATGTAAAGCGCTGCGGAATATGTTAGCGCTATATAAAAATAAAGATTTATTTTTATTTTATTTTTTAAAGGAGAGGGAATGTGTGGGGCATGTAAGATAAGAGGGACAGTGTGGGTCATATTTTGTGCAGAGAACACAGTGGTTGGCCATTATTTATTCTGGGGCACAGTGTAGGGCAGATATTTTTAAATAGAAGTATTATAATTATTCTGCTATTTTAGGGGCATCATGTCAGGATGTGCTGCAGAAGACCGGAGAAGATGGAAATCTGCAGAGACGAGATGTGAATGTGAAAAGTCATCATGGCGTCAGGACAAGGTGAATAGAAAGAAACGACTCAGAGACAACATCATCTATAAGGTACCTGAATGTAAATATTTATTTGTGATACTGACTGTGTGTCATCATTAGGCCTGGGTCCCACTTGTGCATTGCTTCTTATGAGAGCGCAATAGGACCCCCACTGATCAGCTGCTCTTGATGCAGGTGGCCGGAAATTCTTATTTCTGGATCTGCTTCGTCCTCTGATGGTGTCTGTGGCCGGGTACTCCACATCCACCTCATTGATTTTAATAGGAACCTGCTGCCACTATCTGAAGATGGAGCAGATCCAGAACTGAGCACTTCCGGCCACCTGCCACCACTGGCACGGCACCTAGAACAGGCGAATGACGGGGGTGGCAGGTGCCGGATCCTAAACAATCAGACATTGGGGATATATCCTAAGGAAAGGCCTTCGGTGTTAAACGAGTGGACAATCTCTTTAATAAAGTCTTCTGTCGTCTGACAAGTTAAGGGTTGCTATGTTTTTATTTATGTTTTTAGGAGCATTAAAGGGGTTGTCCAAGTTTGTGATGAATCTGCAGTCACTCCTTGTGTCAATCTATGTGACTGCAGACTTCTGAATTCTCACAGTGCGCACACTGCCCGCTGTCAGGATTCTCTGATGCCTGCAGTGACAGTGGGAGCTTACGAAGCTGCAAGTATGTGATTTACATAGATGTGGTCACGTGCTGAACAGACATGCTCAATGAAAATTAATTGACTGAGGCTGGATACATCAAACCAGAATGTGGCCAGAAGTCTACAAATCTCATACTTGTGCTCACATGATCGTCCACTCTCGTCACTGGCACCGGAGAATCCTAAAAGTGTGCAGAGCAGAATTCAGAAGCGTGAAGTCCCGAATAGAGTCACTGCAGATTTTCATCTCTAATCTGGACAATCCCTTTAATTACAAAATTAAGTAGTGTAGTATCCTCAGTTCTAACAGCGCGTAATATACCCACTGTCACAATTCAGCTCTGCTCACTGGTCACCACATGGCCACTCCACTCATATGTGATTTTCATACTTGCATGCGACAATTAGCTTTTTGTTCATACGTTTCTCATTGAACATTGAGAAAATTATTAAGAGAAGCTCGTTACCACATGACTGTAAGTGTGCAAATCATATATGAGTGACTGGTCACATGATGACCACCCAAATTGCTTGGTGGGGGGGTGGGGGGGCGCCAAACTGAATTCTTGCCCTGGGTGCTGGAAAGCCTAGATACACCTCTGCCTTAACCCAACATGTTCTATGCACTGGAGTACAGAAGTATAACAGTGCATGAGACCAGCAATCAAATTAAAAAATACTCAACGTCCATAATGACACTAAAATTAAAAAAAATAGTTCAATAAATTTTGTAAAAATATTAAAAAGCATGAAGAAATCATTATAAAAAAAACCTATTTTCCTTTTGAGAACGCAGTTTTGTGTAAAAACAAAAAAGTATGCATAATTGATATTGCCATGTCCAAAACGACACCAACTATAAAACTGCCACATTATTTATCCTATAAGGAAAAAATAAGTACATTAAAAACCAAATAAAAAATATAACTTTTTCGAAAATTAAGTTACAAAACTAAGTTATTAAAAAAGTTATATTTTAAAAGAAATTGTATGATTGGTAAGGTCAACTGGTACTGCAAGAAAATAGGTCCTCACATGGCTCTGTGAGCAGGAAAAGAAGCAAGATAAAGCTATCGGAATACGGCAATGCAGAACAAGTTTTTTTATTTACAAAATAATGTTTTTAAAAATCAATGTAAACCCGGTATCACTGTAATGGTACTAACCTCATGAACAATACTGTCATACAGTGAATGACATACAAATAAATGAAAATTCCTAGATTGATGCATTCTGTTCATTCTAAATCTAAAAATATTCTTAAAAACTGATCAAAAACCATTATGTACTTTCAAATGGCACCAAATAAAGCTGCTTTCACATTACGTTTTTTTAACATACGTCATGAACTTTTTTTGCTGCAAAAGCGGATCCTGCTTTTACAGCAAAAAACGCATGCAAACGCATGTGTTATTTTGCAGGATCTTGTCATTTTAAGTTTATGGGCGGGCATTGGAGTCATGTGATCGGGAGTCAGTGGAACTGAACGTGATAGACTGGGAGCCGGCTTCGGAGGCTCGTAACCAAGGTAAACATCGGGTAACTTGCTTGGATACCCGATATTTACATTGGTTACGAGCGTCTGCAGCTGCTAGGAGCCGGCTGCCTGCTCCCTGCACACGTAACCAATGTAAACATTGGGTAACTGAGACCGCAGTTACCCGATATTTACATTGGCTACGAGCGTCTGCAGCTGCTAGGAGCAGGGCTGCTGCTCCCTGCACACGTAACCAAGATAAACATTGGGTAACTAAGACCGTGGTTACCCGATGTTTACCTTGGTTACGAGCGTCCTCTGCTCTCAGGCGGGGAAGAGTGGAGAGAGAGGGAGGGGGAGGGAGGGAGGTGGAGAGAGAGGGAGGGGGAGGGAGGGAGGTGGAGAGAGAGACTGATCACCCGATTCTGGTTTCTGTGCATGCTCAGTAGAGCAAGCAGGATCCTGTCTATCAGCATGCCAGCGTTCACATGCGTTTGCGTGCTGTTTAGTCAGGATCCAGCAATTTGCAGTATTTGGACACAGCTCAAAAACGCTACAAGTAGCGTTTTTGAAAAAAGTTAAAAAACTGCAAGTCGCTGGATCCTTACTATAACGCACGCAAACGCAGGTGAACACATGTTGACGTGAGTCCATTGCAAATGCATTGAAATGAAAACGCATTTGCACTGGATCCGTTTTTGCGTTAAAAAAACGTTCATGACGGATGTTAAAAAAACGTAGTGTGAAAGCAGTCTAACACTTCAAGCTCCACTCCAGCGTTTTTTTTAGTTCAGCACTGGTGTGGTGTCACTGATGTACAGTTGTATTTAAAATAAAGCAGTGCGTTCAAAAACATGAGCTAAGCCCAATCTCGTTATAATAGTTTTTATTTCCTGCATTGGGAACATTGCATACTGTTTTCTAAAGCAAAACATGCAGAGAAATGTATATAATTTTTAACTACTTTACAGAAATATCAAAAAATGAACATTGGGCTGTTCCAAAATATAGCAGTGTCTACATATGTCTTTACATACTCAATATCTAACCTCTTTTTATTTAGGATTTAGCTTTCTTGTGAATCACTAACCTAATATTTAGTTGTATAACCACAGTTTTTTAGAAGTGTTTCACATCTATGTTGCATAGAGTTAACCAACATCTGTTACCTGTCACCTGTTATTCCAGCCCAGGATGCCTTGACTACATTCCACAATTTATTTGCAATTGTTGGCTTTGCCTCAGAAACTGCATTTTTTATGTCACCGCACAAGTGTTCTATTGGGTTAAGGTCCGAGAATTGGGCTGGTCACTTCATAATCTCAATTTTGTTGGACTGGAACCAAGATTTTGCTCATTTACTAGTGTGTGTAGGGTCATTGTCTTGTTGAAACACCCAATTCAATGGCATTTCCTCTTCAACGTAAGGTAACATGACCTCTTCAAGTATTTGAATATATGCAAACTGGTCTATGATCCCTGGTATGCAGTAAATAGGCTCAGCACCACAGTAAGAGAAACATGTCCACATCATGATGCTTGCACCCCCATGCTTCATGTTCATCTGTGTGTACTGTGTCTTGAATTCAGAGTTTGGGGGTCATCTGATGAACTGTCTGCGGCCCTTGGACCCATAAAGAACAATTTTACTTTCATCAGTCCCCAAAATGTTTCTCCATTACTCTTTAGTCCAGCTGATATGCTGATATGTTCTTTGGCAAATTGTATCTGATACGCCCGCACCAGGGCCTGGGGTGACTCATTACCGGGCAGCGGTTCTGTTCCTGGGGCACTGCGGTGGCGAGGCCCAGTTCCGTGGCCCGGTTCTGTGACCCTGGTGGTGTTGTTTAGTAAAATAGGATGGGGATGATGACAGTTTATTCATGACGCCACCTGTTGTATGCGGAAAGTTAGGTGACGCCGATGCGGGATGGGAACCTCTGGGGCAGATGATGATGCAGCTTAGATGGTGCAGCTCTCTACAGGTAGAATTGGGCCCCAGGGCGGATTGGGATGGTAGTAGTAGTCAATGGTAGGGGTTGCCAGGCGGGAGGTGCAGTCAAATAACGGAGCAACACAGGGATGCAGTCTCAAAGTTTTTACTCACTGTAGCAGGTTCCAAGGTAACACGACATGCCAGTGCTTGCCTTTGGACTGCTGGGGTTTCACTGTGATGGGCTCCAGCCGATCCCGGGTAGTTCAGAGGTCGAGTCCGGTGCACCTTTCTTAAGTGTACCTTCCCTGGTCGTCTTCTTGCGCTTGCATCTCCCTCCTGCTTTGCGCCCTTGCTCACTGAACCCTGTGCCAGTGCCCATGGACCCTGTTGGGTGACATGATGCGCTATCCCTTAGCCCTTTAGGTTCCACTTCCAGTGAATTTGTGTGCAGATATGGCTTCGGTGCTTGCAGTCACCTCAGCCGCTGGGTTTACTAGTGGAGTACGTAGGTTCTTCTCCTCTAGCCTATGGACTAGTCCCCATGTTGCGGCCAAGTCCTTCCACCAGTAGATTATATGTTGAACAAGGCCACGGGAGGATGTTGCACTTCCCGTTGTCTCTAAGACCCCTTCTGTCTGTGCCTGGGCTGGGCGGTACCAGCGGGTGTTCGCTCCTTTTTTTTAACAGTGGGACTTTGCAGGGACTTCTTGCTAATAGATTAGCGTCACATAGGTGTCTTCTAACTGTCACAGTACTCACAGGTAACTTGACACTGTCTTAGATTATCCTGGAGCTGATCATTGGCTGAGCCTTTGCCATTCCGGCTATTCTTTGACCCATTTGAATGGTCGTCTTCAGTTTACTTCCACATCTCTCTGTTTGTGCTTTCCATTTTAAAGCATTGGAGATCAATTTAGCCGATTAGCCGATCATTTTCTGCAGTTCTTTTTAAGTTTTACCTTCGACAATCAACTTTTTAATCAAAGTATGCTGTTCTTCTGAACAATGTCTCAAACAACCTCTATTTCTCAGGCTTTCAAGGAGAAATGCATGTACACCATGTGCTGGATTCACCCTTAAAGAAGGGCCCCCTGATTCACATCGGTTTCTTCACAGAATGATTGACATCACTAATGTAACTCCTCACAGCTGTTATTTTGAACACCCTCCCATCAATTAAATATTCAAATACACAGACTCAAAAACCGGCAGATCATGAATGCCAAGTCTGGGGGTTTTCTAAGAATCTACTGCACATACTGAGAAATTGTTTGACATGTGGTAATGAATTTATACCAAAAACAGTGAATAATCTTTGTTAGTCATATTGGACTGCTATTATTTTGAACACTTCTGTAAGTTACCAGCTTACTTACCAACCAATTTCTTCAGGTGTTATTGGCTCCACCCTGCGTACGATCCGCCATCTTCTGACAGGAACTACTGACTGATCGAAAATCAGAGGTAATGGTCACAAGCTATCAGTGTAAGTTTATGAGAGCCTTGTCTTGGTTCTCATAGACCTACATTGAGAAGTGACTTGAGGCTCGCAAAGGAAACAGTGGAGCGATTCAACAGGTTACAAAGTGTGGAAATCGACCGGGCAAAGTCGATAACAGAAGAAGGTGGTAGCTGAAAATTATATCACTAGGGGCAAGGAACTTACATTAGTGACTTAACTACAATGTAGTGATGAGCGAGCATGCTTGTAACTACTCGGTACTCGCACGAGTATCGCTGTACTCGGGCTGCTCGGCGTGGACCGAGTAATCTCGCGATACTCGTGCTGTACTCGTGGTCTTCATCCCTGCATGTTGGCGCTCTTTTGAGAGCCAGCCCTCATGCAGGGATTGGCTGGCAGACCACTGCAATGCCACAGCCCTGTTAGTTGTGGAATTGCAGTGATTGACCGGCCTGCACAGCGTGACCGAGCCTTTATACCGGCCGGCGCGCTGTGCTCTGCTCACAGCTATCCAGACAGTGAGTGCAGGGAGAGTGTCGCTGATTCAGGGAAAGGTTTGCGGCCCTTTATAGTTAGTTCCGGAGCAGGGCTGCAAACAGTGTGACCAGAAGTCCTTCTCAGGACTATTCTAGTTGTATACAGGCAGGCAGGGTATAGCCAGGTCGGAGTACAGTAGCAGAGTCCTTCTCAGGACTATTGTTGCTATATACAGGCAGGGTATAGCCAGGTCGGAATACAGGCTAGTGACCAGAAGAGTCCTTGTCAGGACTATTGTAGCAGTATACAGGCAGGCAGGCAGGCAGGCAGGGTATATAGCCATTCCTAGTGGTGACCGTATACCAGCCTTCATCATATCTGGGGCTGGTGTACACAGTCTAAAACAGTCCAGATAGTGTCAGACTTCTCAGTAATTGTCGCTCCTAAAAACCAGTTAGGTTCTTATTGCGTCCGTTCTTGCATTTAAAAACAGCACGTGTGTGTCTGTCGGTGGCAGCGTACAGGTGCACGTTTTGCACAAACTATTATATAACGCACAAGTCTAGTGTATAATACACGTCAGTCAGCAGTGTCTGATAGTGTCAGACTTCTCAGTAATTGTCGCTCCTAAAAACCAGTTAGGTTCTTATTGCGTCCGTGCTTGCATTTAAAAACAGCACGTGTGTGTCTGTCGGTGGCAGCGTACAGGTGCACGTTTTGCACAAACTATTATATAACGCACAAGTCTAGTGTATAATACACGTCAGTCAGCAGTGTCTGATAGTGTCAGACTTCTCAGTAATTGTCGCTCCTAAAAACCTGTTAGGTTCTTATTGCGTCCGTGCTTGCATTTAAAAACAGCACGTGTGTGTCTGTCGGTGGCAGCGTACAGGTGCACGTTTTGCACAAACTATTATATAACGCACAAGTCTAGTGTATAATACACGTCAGTCAGCAGTGTCTGATAGTGTCAGACTTCTCAGTAATTGTCGCTCCTAAAAACCAGTTAGGTTCTTATTGCGTCCGTGCTTGCATTTAAAAACCGCACGTGTGTGCCTGTTGGTGGCAGCGTACAGGTGCACTTGTGTGCGTTTTTCACAAACTATTATATAACGCACAAGTCTACTGTATAATACACGTCAGTCAGCAGTGTCTGATAGTGTCAGACTTCTCAGTAATTGTCGCTCCTAAAAACCAGTTAGGTTCTTATTGCGTCCGTGCTTGCATTTAAAAACAGCACGTGTGTGGCAGTCGGTGGCAGCGTCAGGCTCCATATTGTCCCTGGATAGAGACGTGCATGATGGCCTGTAAACATGAAGTGCCCATTGTAAGGAAGTGGGTCTATTGTAGTATAGCCCTTAGGCAGGTCAGCCAAAAATTTGGAGGCTCCACATTGTCCCTGGATAGAGATGTGCATGAGGGCCTCAAAACATTGTTCCCATTGCAAAGGAGCGGGTCTCCTGTCGTTGTAATGCCCATTCAGAAAGAATGGGCGAAAAAATTTACCACTGGGGGTATACCTGAAACAACGGCTTAACTATTGTAACGGTCACCATGATGGCGCATGAGGAGAAGGAGGAGCAGTCCAGCGATTAGCCAAAGTCCAGAAGTGTGTTACCATGGGTGAGTGGAGGTACATGGCAAATTCCCGTTACAAACTTTAAATTCCGCTGTCATTTGCTGGTGGTGTGTGGTGAAGTCTGGGCAAATCCAACCCTTGTTCATCTTGATCAGAGTCAGCCTGTCAGCATTTACAGTTGACAGGCGGGTGCGTTTATCTGTAATGATTCCACCTGCGGCACTAAAAACACGCTCTGACAAAACGCTAGCGGCAGGGCAGGCCAGGACTTCCAAGGCGTAGAGAGCCAATTCATGCCACGTGTCCAGCTTGGATACACATTAATTGTAAGGCACAGAGGAATGTCGGAGTACAGTTGTTTGATCTGCAAGGTACTCCTTGAGCATCTGGCCAAACTTAGGATTTCTTGTGGCACTACCCCTCACCTCAGGGGCTGTGGTATGTGAGGGGCTGAGAAAACTGTCCCACATCTTAAAGACTGTTCCCCTACCTCTGGCGGATTGGACTTGTGCCCCTCTTGGCTGTACGCCTTGGTTGTCCACTGATTCCTGACCTATGCCGCTAGCGTTTTGTGAGGGGAATGCTTTGCCTACTTCCGTGACTATGGCCTTCTGGAACTGCTGCATTTTGCCTGACCTCTCCGCCTCGGGAATAAGAGACATAAAGTTCTCCTTTTAGCGTGGGTCTAACAGTGTTACCAACCAGTAATGATTGTCGGCCAAGATGTTCTTAACGCGAGGGTCACGAGACAGGCAGCTTACCATAAAGTCAGCCATGTGTGCCAGACTCTTAACAGCCATCACTTCAGTATCCTGACCAACACGATGACTGAACATGCTGTCCTCCTCCTCCTCCTCCTCATCATCTACCCTGTCCTCTGGCCAGCCACGCTGAACCGAGGATATGACTGCATGTCATATCCTCAATTTGGCCACAGAGTTGCTCCATGTCTTCATCCTCCTCCTCGTCATAGTCCTCCACTGCACGTTGTGATGAGACGAGGCTGGGCTGTGTGTTATCACCCACACCCACTACTGTTTCTTGCTCAAACTCATCGCGCTCCGCCTGCAATGCATCATGGTTGTTTTTTGAGCAGAGACCATTTTAGAAGGCAGAGAAGCGGTATGGTGACGCTAATAATGTCGTCATCGCCGCTCACCATCTTGGTGGAGTCCTCAAAGTTTTGGCGGATGGTGCATAGGTCGGACATCCATCTCCACTCCTCAGGTGTTATGTGTGGAGTTTGACCCATTTCCCGATGGCTTAGGTGATGCAGGTACTCAACAACTGCCCTCTTCTGCTCACATATCCTGACCAACTTGTGCAGAGTTGAATTCCAACGCGTGGGGACATCACACACCAGTCTGTGTGCCGGAAGATGCAAACGGCGTCTTAAGCCGGCAAGGCCGGCTGAAGCAGTAGGTGACTTTCGAAAATGTGCAGACAGGTGGCGAACTTTTACCAGCAGATCAGACAGCTCTGAGTATGACTTTAGAAACCGCTGAACCACGAGGTTGAGCACATGGGCCACGCATGGAACATGTGTCAGCTGGCCTCGCCTCAAAGCCGCCACCAGGTTCCGGCCATTGTCACACACGACCTTTCCTGGCTTTAGGTTCAGAGTTGTGAGCCAGTGATCTGCCTGCTGTTTCAGAGCTGTCCACACCTCTTCTGCATTGTGGGGTTTGTCACCTATGCAGATTAGCTTCAGCACTGCCTGTTGCCGCTTCGCCGAGGCAGTGCTGCAGTGCTTCTGTGTCGCCCTGGACAAGCCAGGGGCCACAGAGCACAACACTTAAACACCCCACACTCCCTGCAGGCATATCATAGTCAAAACACAAAATCCTTGTTGCCTTCCCCAGGGGCTGTTGTCCACACCAGTGTGTGGAGCCAGGCGGTTGGTCTCCACCCACCGAGGAGGAGGGAAAACACAGGCAGTGAGAGTTAAGCTAAGGAAGTGGAAGGAGGAAAGTAGTAGAGATGAGAAAAGTGACAGCAAAGAGCCTGAAGTTGGTCCGGGTGTGTGGCCCGGACAGGACAGCAAGGTTGGCAGGATGTGGTGACCGTCTGCAGTGGAGGCCGATTGGAGTCTGCCGTAAGGACCGTGGACGGGTGGTGACCCGGCCGTACCGGACCGGTATACAAAGAGAAGCCAGCACCATTGGCAGAGGACTTTCGGATCCCGGCAAGGCTTGGTGTCGCCGTGAATTTGCCAAATCCGTTAGTGAAGGGGACCTCAGGGTTTCCAAACAGCCAAGTCCAGATAGAAGGCAACCGTCCAACCGTGAAGGGGAGACACCGCCACCGCCAAGGGCAACCGTCTCCCAGGGCCAGCGCCTGTGGGCAAAAGGGGCTCCTCCGGCCCATATCCAGGTCGGGGAGCGGGTTACCGTTGGGAAACCATCACTACCAACACTTAACTTAGGTGCAGGGAGCGACAGTCATCACTAACCTGCAGGGAGGAACAACCGCAGCCGTCCGAGGGACCCGTCCATCCAGCCACTTGTTTTACCGTGAACTGTGTCATCATCATTGGGCTGAGTGAGTACCTCCGTGCCGTGCGGCACAGCGCTGCCCCTGTGACCCTGCACCTCATCAGGCCCCGCAACCCGCCTGTCATCCATCTCTACCCCATCACCAGGCCCCGGGACAACCAACCCCCCTACCCACGGAGGGGAGAAATAACAACAAAGCTGCTCCCTGTCACAGGCTCCCGGGATCCCCGTCCAGAGCAGCGGTGGTGTCCACATAATCACCACAACCGTGGGTGGCGTCACGGACAATATCCCCAAAACCCAAACCACCCCTTTTCACTCACGGGCGAGTAGCGCCGCTCGAGTCCCCGGGATCCGGCCATCGCTCGAGCCAACGAGCAGCAGCAGCCGTAGAGCAGCGTCAGCCGGACCCGAGCAGTGGGAGAGTGCACCGTCCCCTCCTCCGCCCGCGACACTTCCAGCTTGGGACTGGTGTGGAGGGTAAAGTGGATCAGGATGCGCAGGAGGAGGCTGAGGAGCATGACATTCCGGAGCTGTAGAGTGTGTGTGAAACCCTGACTGAGGTAGGGCCTGCAAAACTTGGTGTGTGAAGGACGTGTTCCGTCCCTCGCTCAGACTGGGTCCCAGCTTGCACAATATTAACCCAGTGTGACGTCAACGAGATGTAGCGGCCTTGCCCACATGCACTTGTCCACGTGTCTGTGGTTAGGTGGACTTTGGCTGAAACAGCGTTGTTCAGGGCACGTGTGATGTTTTGTGACACGTGGTTATGCAATGCGGGGACGGCACACCGGGAGAAATAGTGGCGGCTGTGGACCGAGTAACGTGGGACAGCTGCCACCATCAGGTCGCGGAATGCTTCTGTCTCAACCAGCCTAAAAGGCAACATTTCCAGCGCAAGCAGTCGCGAAAAGTTAGCATTTAGAAGTGTGGCATGTGGGGCGTTGGCAGTGTATTTGCACCTGCGTTCAAAGGTTTGCTGAATGGATAACTGAACGCTGCGCTGGGACAAGGACGTGCTTGATGATGGTGTTATTTCTGCGTGGGTAACTGCAGGTGCATGGCCGGAGGAGGCTTGTTCGCAGGCAGCATGGACAGGGGATTGGCTCGCATGCACAACCAGCGAAGACGTAGCAGTGACATCAGCAAGCACTGCTCCTCGACTCTGTTGTACTTCCCACAAAGTCGGGTGCTTGGCTGACATGTGCCTGATCATGCTGGTGGTGGTCAGGCTGCTAGTTTTGGTACCCCTGCTGATGCTGGCATGGCAGGTGTTGCAAATGGCCTTTTTAGAATCATCTGGAGCCAACTTAAAAAACTGCCAGTGTCAGAGTTCCGGGTTTTCCAGTTTTCTTTTGAAAGAGCTTGCCCTTTGTTAACATGGAGTTTTCTGTTCTGTTGCCCTACTTCCTGTCCATCTGTTTAAAAGCCGCCCCTAAAGCTTAGTCCAGTGCCTGAGTATACTGCTTCCTGTGTGCTCCTGCCCTGCTGCTTTTGGTTCCTGATTGTTATTCGGATCCTCTTGGAAAAAAACCGACACCGACTCTGGACTTCATCTGGTATCATCTAGCTGTGCCCGGACTCCGTTTGCCGTCTTTGGTCGGCACTTCTGCCCGGTTCCTTCCGTTTAATACCACTCTGGACTCACATCACGTACGGACATTTTTGGACTTACCTATTGCCCTTTTGTGTCCCGGCTGCTGCGCATTTAGGGCTTCTGGGGTGATTGCCAGACAGTCCCTGTATAGGGGTTCGCTCTTGGTGGTCTCCCTGGGGGAGTCCGGTGCGCGGTCCCGGGAATTCCCTTTCGCTCCGTCCCTGGAAGGTATTTCCTGTATTTATGTTCTACTGTGTTTTTGTTCCGTTTATGTATATATTTGCTGGTTGCATATTATAAACGTCTTGCACCAGGAACTCGTCTCTGGTTGTCATTGCCCTAACGCAATCGAAATCCTCAATACATACAATAGTATTACAGCCAGACTCGGGAAGACCTAACATTTGTACAGGCACCTTGTGTCGTGTTGTTCCGGGGAACAGTTGCCTGATGTCTGCCTGGGGCCACCACTCTGCTTCTTACTGCCTGTTGGGATGCTACGCCTCCCTCCCCCTGTGCACTGCTGTCCTCGCTCTGCATATCCTCCTGCCAGGTTGGGTCAGTTACTGGATCATCCACCACGTCGTCTTCCTCTTCCGCACCCTGCTCCTCCTCCTGACTTCCTGACAATTGTGTCTCATCATCGTCCACCCCTTGTTGAGACACGTTGCCAACTTCGTGAGAACGTGGCTGCTCAAATATTTGGGCATCTGTACATACAATCTCGTCATGGCCCACTTCAACAGGAGCTGGCGAGAGGCCAGAATTTGTGAATGGAAACGTGAACGAACAGCTCTTCCGAGTGTCCAAGTGTGGGATCAGTAATGTCCGTGGACGTGTACTCGGCCTGGTGGTAGGAAGGAGGATCAGGTTCTGAAATGTGCGGTGCAGTATCACGGCTACTGACACTTGACCGTGTGGAAGACAGAGTGTTTGTGGTGGTGCCAATCTGACTGGAAGCATTATCCGCTATCCAACTAACAACCTGTTGACACTGGTCTTGGTTCAAGAGCGGTGTACTGCTGCGGTCCCCAAGAATTTGGGACAGGACGTGCGAGCGACTAGATGTGGCCCTTTGTTGTGGCGAAATTAGAGCTTGCACACAACCTCGGTCTCTGCCTGCACCACCATCACGTCCACTTCCTTGTTCGTTGCCAACGCCCTTGCGCATTTTGCAATGCTGTGCTGATGTGTATTCACTAGACTTGTGCGTTATATCCAAGTTTTTGCAAAACTCACACAAATGCAGCGAAAAGCTGCCACCAACAGGCACACACGTGCGGTTTTTAAATGCAAGCACGGAGGCACTAAGAACCTAACAGGTCTCTATCCAGGGACAACGTGGAGCCTCCCAATTTTTGGCTGCCCTGCCTAAGGGCTATACTATAATACACCCACTTCCTGACAATGGGCACTTCAGGTTTACAGGCCATCATGCACGTCTCTATCCAGGGACAACGTGGAGCCTCCCAATTTTTGGCTGCCCTGCCTAAGGGCTATACTACAATAGACCCACTTCCTTCCAATGGGCACTTCAGGTTTACAGGCCATCATGCACGTCTCTATCCAGGGACAACGTGGAGCCTCCCAATTTTTGGCTGCCCTGCCTAAGGGCTATACTACAATAGACCCACTTCCTTCCAATGGGCACTTCAGGTTTACAGGCCATCATGCACGTCTCTATCCAGGGACAATGTGGAGCCTCCCAATTTTTGGCTGCCCTGCCTAAGGGCTATACTACAATAGACCCACTTCCTTCCAATGGGCACTTCAGGTTTACAGGCCATCATGCACGTCTCTATCCAGGGACAATGTGGAGCCTCCCAATTTTTGGCTGCCCTGCCTAAGGGCTATACTACAATAGACCCACTTCCTTCCAATGGGCACTTCAGGTTTACAGGCCCTCATGCACGTCTCTATCCAGGGACAACGTGGAGCCTCCCAATTTTTGGCTGCCCTGCCTAAGGGCTATACTACAATAGACCCACTTCCTTCCAATGGGCACTTCAGGTTTACAGGCCCTCATGCACGTCTCTATCCAGGGACAACGTGGAGCCTCCCAATTTTTGGCTGCCCTGCCTAAGGGCTATACTACAATAGACCCACTTCCTTCCAATGGGCACTTCAGGTTTACAGGCCCTCATGCACGTCTCTATCCAGGGACAACGTGGAGCCTCCCAATTTTTGGCTGCCCTGCCTAAGGGCTATACTACAATAGACCCACTTCCTTCCAATGGGCACTTCAGGTTTACAGGCCATCATGCACGTCTCTATCCAGGGACAATGTGGAGCCTCCCAATTTTTGGCTGCCCTGCCTAAGGGCTATACTACAATAGACCCACTTCCTTCCAATGGGCACTTCAGGTTTACAGGCCCTCATGCACGTCTCTATCCAGGGACAACGTGGAGCCTCCCAATTTTTGGCTGCCCTGCCTAAGGGCTATACTACAATAGACCCACTTCCTTCCAATGGGCACTTCAGGTTTACAGGCCCTCATGCACGTCTCTATCCAGGGACAATGTGGAGCCTCCCAATTTTTGGCTGCCCTGCCTAAGGGCTATACTACAATAGACCCACTTCCTTACAATGGGCACTTCAGGTTTACAGGCCCTCATGCACGTCTGTATGCAGGGGCATTGGTGAACCTCACAATTTTGGACTGCCCTGGCAAAGGAAAATACTACAAAGACTCACTTCCTCAAAATTGGCACATTAGACTCAAGAGGCCTTCATGTACGTCTCTTCTCAGGGACATCGGAGTGCCACACAATGTTTTCACGTAAAATCTTTCATGTATTAATCTCAAAAAGTAACATACACCAGCTCTATCTCACTATTGGGTATGTGCCCTTAACATTTCCGCCATGAAAAATCATTTTGGGGTCATTTTGGAAGGTTTTCTGGTGAGTCCGTAAAAATGGCGTAAAACGCGGACAAAATTGTTCACAGCTGTGACTTTTGAGTGATAAATGCTTCAAGGGGTCTTCCCCATGCTGTTGCCATGTCATTTGAGCACTCTTCTGAGACTTTTGTGACATTTTTAGGGTTTCTCCATGCTGCCGGGGGGTCATTTCACAAAAATACTCGGGTCTCCCATAGGATAACATTGGGCTCGTTGCTCGGGCCGAGTACACGAGTATCTTGGGAGGCTCGGCCCGAGCTTCGAGCACCCGAGCTTTTTAGTACTCGCTCATCACTACTACAATGCTAAAATTTAAAAAAAAAAAGACTCATTGCACAAAAGGTAAGTCCCCATTAAGCTGTTAGCCAAAAAATGAAAACGTTATAGCTCTCTGAATATGGTGACAAAAAAAAACATTTTCTAAATAAAAATAATAATTTGTAATGTGTAAAAGTAGCAAAAACATAAAAATATATATGGTATTGCTGCAATGGTACTAACCAAAAAATAAATCTGTCTTTTCACTTAAATAGCATTGTGAATAGCTATAAATAATTAAATGGCTTGAAGCTGTTAATTTTTCATCTTGCTTCTCAAAATTCAGTATAATGTTTGTTTCACATTTATCCTTTGCTCTGCTCTCATCACTTGCTTCAGGGTTCTCATCAGAATCCCTAAAAAAATGAGATTCCAACAAAACCCCCAAATGTGACCACTAACTATAATGAGGCAGATGGAGTCAATTTGATCTGGTGGTGTCTGTCTTTTGAGGCATGCACAAAGTATGGTAGATGACTATTGTGTGAATATTAGCGTTGGACGATCGTGCTCGGCACCGCTTGGTACCCAATTGAGCATTGGGGTGCTCGAGACGCTCAATACTAGATCAAGTATCCTGGTATTTAGGTGCCATGCTCGAGTCCCACCCTGCGTGTTTCACAGCTTTGTTTTAGCTACTTTTAAACATGCTGCCAATCACGGTAATGGCGTAGTCATGTTGTCTACCGGTATTACTGTGCCTGGCTATATAAGACGCAATGATGGCGCAACATTAAACCAGCAGTCCTTTTATATTCTAACATAATACCACTCTTAGCTGCAATTAGTGTAGGGTTAAGTGCTGGAGTTGGCAGAGTTCATTGCTATACAGTCTTTGCTGCTGCCATGTACAGCCAACAGTCCTTTTCAGGGTTAATTTAAATATATTCTATTTTTTAATAATCCTGCTCTTAGGGGTACTTTGCACGCTGCGACATCGCAAGCCGATGCTGTGATGTCGAGCTTGATAGTTCCCGCCCCCGTCGCAGCAGCGATATCTTGTGATTGCTGCCGTAGCGAACATTATCGCTACGGCAGCTTCACACGCACTTACCTGCCCTGCAATGTCGCTCTGGCCGGTGACCCGCCTCCTTATTAAGGGGGCGGGTCGTGCGGCGTCATAGCGATGTCACACGGCAGGTAGCCAATAGAAGCCGAGGGGCGGAGATGAGCGGGACGTAAACATCCCGCCCCCATCCTTCCTTCCGCAGAGCCGGCGTTAGACGCGGCGACGCAGGTAGGAGATGTTCCTAGCTCCTGCGGCTTCTCACACAGCGATGTGTGCTGCCGCAGGAACGAGGAACAACATCGTACCTGTCACTGCTGGCAAATTATGGAAATGTCGAACCCTACACCGATGATATGATAACGACGCTTTTGCGCTCGTTAATCATATCAAAAAGGATTTACACACTACGATATCGACTGCGACGCCGGATGTGTGTCACTTTCGATTTGACCCCACCGATATCACACCTGTGATGTCGTAGTGTGCAAAGCCCGCCTTAGTCTGACATTAATGTAGGCTTAGCTTCTGGAATAGGGATAGTGTATTGCAAGCATTTAGGCATGGTTCATTGCTTTACAGTCCTTTTCAGATCTAATTTAAATACATTTTATTCTCTAATAATACCTCTTGTAGCTGCAATTAGTCTATGCTTAACTGCTAGAGTAGGGATAGTGTACTAGAGGCATTTACACCGGGTTCATTGTGTTACAGTCTTTGGTGCTGCCACATACAACTAACAGTCCTTTTCATGGATAATTTAAAAATATTCTATTCTCTAATAATACCACTCTTAGGGGGGCTTTGCACGTTGCGACATCGCAAGCCGATGCTGCGATGTCGCACGCGATAGTCCCCGCCCTCGTCGCAGGTGCGATATCGTGTGATAGCTGGCGTAGCGAAAATTATCGCTACGCCAGCTTCACATGCACTCACCCGCCCTGCGACCATCGCTCTGGCCGGCGACCCGCCTCCTTCCTAAGGGGGCGGGTCGTGCGGCGTCATAGCGACGTCACACGGCAGGCGGCCAATAGCGGCGGAGGGGCGGAGATGAGCAGGATGTAAACATCCTGCCCACCTCCTTCCTTCCGCATATCCTACGGAAGCCGCAGTGACGCTGGTAGGAGATGTTCCTCGCTCCTGCGGCTTCACACACAGCGATGTGTGCTGCCGCAGGAACGAGGAACAACATCGGACCGTCGCGTCAGCGTAATTATCGCTGCACCGATGATACGATTACGACGATTTTGCACTCGTTAATCGTATCATCTAGGCTTTACACAGTACGATGTCGCATGCGATTCCGGATGTGCGTCACTTTCAATTTGACCCCACCGACATCGCACCTGCGATGTCGTAGTGTGCAAAGCCCGCCTTAGTCTGCAATAGTGTAGGGTTAGCTTTTGGAGTAGGGATAGTATATTAGAGGCATTTAGGCAGGGTTCATTGTGTTACAGTCCTTGGTCCTGCCAAACAGCAGCTGTGGGCAAGGGAAAACTGGGCCTGCTGTGGTAGCACACCAAACATATGCATCATTTATACCTAGCTTCCTGTCCCACTTTGCAAAGGGCACGGGAAACCTCTCTTTAAGCCAGAACAGTGCAATATATGTTTGGATGGCAAATAATGATTCCAGTGTGTTTCCCAGCACCAGCCTGCCTTCCAAATGTTCCATTCTCCCTAGCCACATAACCACTGAACAACATAATCCTCACCCTGATCCTCCTTCCTCCCACCATAGCAAGACCCAGGAGACAAGTGACCCCACAATTGAACACACCGAGGGGTACTTTCAATTTTCCATTTATTACTTATTTTGGTTTCTCACTGTGCATGTTTCAAGAGGCATATGAGGAGATTGTGTTCAGTGATGTCTAAATATTTGAGCCTATAGTGCTAAGTAGACATATACGTGATGTAGAGGTGAAACGCGCGTTGGGACTCCAGGAGGCCTCACACTGCAGAATTGATAGGTTGGTACCGTATCTTACTACTTACCACTATCGGCTCACTATATTAGGTGACATGGATATAGTCATTACAAGTATTTACAGCAGATAGATAAGTTGCAAAATATTGTTGCACTAATCTTGGTCAAATAGTTACATATATTGTTTTAAACACAGTTTTTTGATATATTATTGTGATGTTATCTTATTTGGTACACTGGTACTTTCAACATACAGTATGCATTGGCAATAGCCTTATTAGTAACTTAGATGCACTAAACACAAGTAACTATGTATTACATGATTGTGCGCAATATATGGCTATTTTACTATTGAATTATATATCTATTGGAGGTTTCGAGCTTGCCCTTTTTGTTATTATATGGTACCATTACATATAAAAAAATATATATATCTGTAAACTAATGAATTTACTGATTGTTGTGAGGTGATCCTTGTTTTTGACTTCTTGCTTTTTTTAATGTTCTCTTAATATTTCATAGTAATTTTTAATAAAATTGAGTTTTAATTATTTGGGTTACTTGCACCATTTTTCTCTTGGAGACATTATTAACCGTATAAAGATAGTCACATTACAGCAAATGACAGTGCTGGTAAAGAATGATTTATCTCCCACCTACCATAGTCAAACATGTCAGATGTAAAATAAGAATGCCGCGGAGACACCATCACATGTTTCTCAACGCTATATGGAGATAAGGTATGCACACCAGTGACTATGTAAGGGGAATATATGAAAAGCAGAAACTGCTGTGTGAATACTGTCATGAAAAATCCAATAGCTATTTGTAAGAATGAAGATATGAAAATGGAACCTGCATTGCTGCCATGAACATATGAATAAAGAGAAATTTAGCTACTGAATTGATCAATGCAATAGAGCCCCAACACTACGCCAAAGTATTTCTCTACGTTGGGTCCCTAGCTAGTGTGTGTCCTCTCATGCAGTTCAAAAACTTACCGTGTTGGGAAGCTGAGACCCAGGCTATATATGCGTATAATGTGGACTGGCAACAGCTGTGAGTGGGGCTGGGTTCACAAACGAAAGACTACAAATCAATTAAGAAATAACGTCTGGAACACCAATTCTGAGTCTGAACTAAGGTATTATAAAGTGTTTTTCATGTTATACTCCCGGCCTGGGCTCTTATATACAGCATGTTAGAATACTGTATATAAGAGCCCAGTGGTGGTGGCCACAGCTTATAGGCCAAAAAAGTGGTGACAGGTTCCCTTTAGAAAAAAACCTGTATTCTATTGATTTTGGGGGTCAAGGTTACAACATTAAAAAGTTTATTAATTGTGGAAATAACTTTGTTTTTTACGGTGTATGCTGTAAAATTTGTGACCTTAGATACATTGTATGCACAACCAGGAAATTAAGGCAGAGATTCTTATAATAATGAAGAGGCTAATCCAGATAACGTGTCAAAACATTTCTTTAATGAACATGATGGAAATTTGGATAGTTTCAAGTCTTTTGCCCTGGAAAAAAATCCCCATTTTAAAGAGGTGGTGATTGGAAATGCACATTGCTTAACGGTGAAGTGTATTGAATCCTTTGACTGGACACTTCTTATTCTAAAGGACTTGACAAGAGGACAGATCTAATTTTGCATTATTGATTACTATATTCCTCTCTGAGTAGAATAATGTTGTTTTGTGTTTCTTGGAATTTTTTGTATTTTTATACATGTTTTTGTATTTAAATTTATCTGTATGGGTGAAAGGTTAATGTGGGTTATCATTTCTGTGTCATAGGGGCATTTCACCCGTAGTGTTTTTAAACCTTGTCTACCATGTTTGATCCAATTTATGATTAAGAGGTTGATCCTCGAAACATGTAAATCAGCACGAGGTGTGGTTTTTTTTGTCTGTCTCCTCCATGTTCACAGTTTGTACTTTTAAGATGCATTAAATGAGTTAAGTTTCAGTGCTGGATCTTTTTTCCTTTTTGATTGTTCACTGTGGTGTTTTTTGATCCGTGCATGTTTGCAGGTGAGCAGGCTTTTCCTTTTCTTTTTTTAGCTTTGAGCAGCTATCCCTACACTGTTTTCAGTGTAGGGTGAGTTGAGCGGCACATCACCGGGTCTTTTATAGGCCTGATGATGCACTGCGGCCAGCCAGTCACAGTAGTGCCAGTACCAATATGGCTACGGAATTACCGTAATTTGCAGGCAATTTCCGCATGCTTAGTGGCTGAAAACAGCCACAAAACATGCGGGGTGGGGACTTGAGCATAGCATTCGAGCACTAGTGATAATCGATTGATTTACGAGCATGTCCGAGCACCCCAATGCTAGATTGAGTATCGAGCAGCAGTGAGCATGCTTGCCCATCGCTAATATCTATTCCAAAAGCTGTATCCAGGGAAGAAAAATTGTTATGTTACTAAGAAAGCAGATTGGCATATAAAAGTCACCAAAACTGCTGACACAATAACTGCAATGCTCCAAACCTCCACTGGAATTATCATAAACACAAAAAAATGTGCATTTGTTGTGACCTACATGGATGGCATGGGTTATCATGACTGTGTCACTGCTTGCAGGCGCCTTTTATCACCAAGGATAATGCCGACGGAAGGATTGGTTTAATGCACCAGACACTTGACTCTAAAGCATTGGAATCGTGTTCTGTGGAGTAACGACTCGCACTTCTTTATCTGGCAGTCTGATATACAAGGAAGGGTTTTTGACAAAGACTGGCAGTTTTGGGGGAGACCTCCAGGGGGTCTCTCTCAGGGTCTCGGAGGAGGATTCCAAATCAGAACTGCGCAGATGAATCAGGAGAAATGACCACACAGAGACATGTCTCTATCTGGGAGAAGCTCAATACTCTTCTGACCCTTGTATTCAAAACATAGCATATATATACAGCTTACTCAATACATCCACGCTATCTATTAACCAACCAGCTAGCTGGCATAGTTCATTCCTTGTTGAACAGTCTTAGCAACATTCGTTAGCAAAACATTCAAATGTGTTTAGACATAGATGACAGTCTATGAATAGAACAATGTCAGTTACTTATTTGAAACTACAGATAAGCATTCTTCTATGAATAGAAGACTGCTAGTTACCTATCTGAAACCACAGATAAGTATCTCTTCCATTCATGAATGTCAGTTACTTATTCATGAACTAAAACTTATTCTACTTGGCCCTAAGCATAATTTGATTTGGTTATACATTCCGTTAATATTTCAATTAGGTATATGTGGAGGAGCAATACATAAAGCATTCAAAGGACAGATTATCTTATTATTATACTGACCAAACGATTCATAGCCTAGGCCTTCACAGCAGAACTTAATTTTATGCATACCAGATATTTTGGTGACATTTTTATGGCATTTTACAAAAAAAGCGACTTTTTGTGCTTAAAAGCATTTATGATTTTGCACAAAATTCATGAATTAGGCCCCATTTTAAGAAATTGTCACAAAACGACAACAAATACCATAAGACATTATGAATCACAACCTCAATGCTCAAAGAAATTGCTTGAATGCGGCTTCTGAAATTATGAGAAAGGCTGTCACAAAAAGGAGTTTAGCGGGTGTTTGAAGCATAAAATGTTTTAATCAAAATAGTTGGTGAATACTTAGAGATTAAAAACTCTAAAAAAAGCACCAAAATGATCATAAAGCACAAACCACTATGGTAAATCCGGCATTTTTTTTTAAATCTGTCTAATGTAAATTGCTCCAACTGTGAATTAGCAATATTAATAAATATACCGCATCCTATAATTTATTGTTCCTATATTTTTTTGCAATTTATGATATTTATTGGTACGAAATATTCTGTAAAAAATTCAATGCAGTATGTAATAATAGAAGCTGCTCTTACTGAGACATTTGTTTTCGGAAGGAAAAGGTCTTCTGCTAAATGTTCATTTTCTAAGTGAACTGAGCCAACTGAAGAGTTATCACAACAGGTTAGGACGGGTATAAAACATATTTTACACTGAAAAGCTCCATGTTCAACAATCTAGACTTGTTCTAGTTTGCAGTGATCACTTAGATCATATTGTAAACAGCAAAATTATCATGAGAGTGACTACAAAAAGATTATCTCCCTTTGATACACATAAGGACCAATGATTTTAATGGAAATTAAACTGGGTAATGCTTCATTTCGACTATGGAAGTGCTGCATAACAACTGAACACTTGCAAATGAGAACTTTCACACTATATAAAGGCACTGACAGATCAGCTTATCTTCAAGAGAAACTCTGTCAAAAGTGGACACCTCCTTTAACTTCAATATAACTGCTACTCACCTAGCCTAGCTCTAATGCTGGGTTTTGTGTTCTTCCCATATGGTGGCTCTTTCTGTGATACTTAGTGCCGCATAAAGATATGTCATGTTTGTCTCCCTGCATGTAGAGATCAGTGACAGTCTTTGGACTGGAACCTCTCATCTGGCTCTCTACATTTAAATGGGTTTTGTTTCTCTTGGCACTGAAGTGGTTTAGTGTCAGTTTTTCTCTTGCAGGCTTTCCAAGCAGTTTCTTGCTGAATGTTTTCAGCTGCACTTACTTTGTAGTCACACCTTTGGAGTTAAATAGTGGTGTATCCCAGCAATCCTTGCTGAAGATAAAAAAATCGTTTGACCTCTGGCTGCCTTTGAGTAAGGTTCTGCAGTTATAGTTCCCTGTGCTCAGGCAATATCCTTTTGGTTGTTTCTCCTCGTTTGTCTTTACGTACCTGGTGTGTTGTTAATGCAGCGATGAGGTCTAGTGTACCCCACCTGCCCCTCACTAATCAGGGCTAATAGGGTCTTCCGAGGGTCTCAGGTTCCTGTTTGGCGACATTTGCGGAGACTGTATAGGGACTGGTGATGAGAGGAGGGACAGCTGCAGGTGAGATTAGGGGGTGCCCACCAACCCCTTTCACTAATTCCAAGGCCTCCTGTTGTGTTGTGTCCTTGGTTCCCCCCTTTTCTTGTGTTTTTTGTTGTGCATCAGGCACACATAGGTCTGAATGCACCTCGCCACGCTTCCTACACCTGGAAAGCGTAACAGATTACTTGGCAAGCATCTCTGATATAATCACTCAAGGCCTTTAAAGGCCAGTTTAGGTACAGTGTATCACAAAAGTGAGTACACTCTCTATTTTCTTTTTTTTTTTCTTTTAAATATTACAATATATTCACCAGCTCTGTAATGTCATCATGGAGGATGGAAGAGGAACCAGTGGCTCCTGTAAAGTTCTAGTGAGCTCCAAGCCCGAGACAGCTAAGGCAGTGCTGGAAAATAATGATGGCCACACAAATATTGATACTTAGGGCACAATTTGGCAATATTCACTTAGGGGTGTACACACTTTCTTTTATCTACTTCCCTTGTGAAAATTGGAAATCTGGGGTTAAAACAACATTTTAGTGGTAAAAATGTAATTATTTTTTCTTTACTGTCCAATAGTATAAAGTTTTGTGACACACCTGTATTGTTAATATGCCACTTGCACCCCTGGATTAATTCATTGAGGGGTGCAGTTTTTAAACTGGGATCACTTTTGGGGTGTTTCTGCTATTCCAGCATCTCAGGGGGTCTGCCATTGTGACATGGCACCCCCACAGCATTCTAAAAATTTACACTTCAACATGGCACTCCTACCCTTCTTTACTTTGTACTACATCTCAAAAAAAAGTACTTGACCATATATGGGCGACTGGCACACTCAGGAGAAATTCCACAACAAATTGTATGGTTCATTATCTCCCATTGCCCTAGTGAATTTGAAAAATTTGGCGTTAACACATTTTTGAGTTTAAAAATGTTTTTTTTTATTTTCACAGCTCAACATTCTAAAATTCTGTGAGGCCCCCAGGGGTTCCAGATGCTCATCAACCATCTAGATAAATTCTTTGAGTTGTCTAGTTTCCAAAATTGGGTCACTGGTAGGTGAGCTCCACTGTTTATGCACATTAGGGGCTCTACAAATGTGACATGGTATTCGCTAATGAAGGCAACCAATTTTGCTGTCAAATGGTGCTCCTTCCCTTCCGAGCCCTGCTGTGCTCCCAAACAGTTGATGTCCACCACATATGAGATATCAGCGTACTCAGGAGAAATTGCACAATAAAATTTGTGGTGCATTTTTTTCTGATATCCTTGTGAAAAAAAGCTACCTGGTTGAATTAACAATTTTGTTGTAAAAATGTATTTTTTATTTTCCCAGCTTAACTTTATAAACGTTTTTAAAGCCCCCAAGGGTTCATGGTGCTCACCAAACACAATAAATTTCATGAGGGGTCTAGTTTTGAAAATGGCATCGTTTGTGGGTGAGCTCTACTGTTTAGGCACCACAGGGGGTCTCCAAACGTAACATGGTATTGTACTGCCCCCGTGTCAGCGGCCGAGCCGCTTGGATCTGGAGCCGTGGTGGCTCGAGGGGTCTCCGGACCCGGGGGTCCACGTAGACACTCGATTTAAAAAAAGAAAGGGGGAGTATGTACAGGGGATTAGAAAGTTCGTGACGCCACCCACGATGTGTGGTAATGTAGGAGACCACCGCTGCTCTTGGGGAAGGGAGCCCAGTGGCAATGGTGTAGCAGCAGGATTTTTAACCCCTCCGTGGGTAGGGGGTTTGTGCCCTGGAGCCCGTTGGGGAGTTGGAGAGTGGGGTGCTGTTGGGTAGAGGAAAAGGGGCTTTTCATTGTACTCACTCAGTCCAGGAATAATAACACCAACTGCTTGTAGACCAGAGTTCTGAGCCCCACTGCAGCCTAGAGGGAGCACGCTGGGATCCGTGCCCTTGGTGATGCTGTTAGCCTATGGCCTTTTCCGTGGCACCATCTCACTAGTTGGACCCTCAAGCTTGAAACCTTTTGGGTCCCGCTCACCCGTATGGCTAACGGAGTGAGCTTGCTCTCAGGGTTCACGCGTAGGATTTCTTTGGACTGTATTTGGGAAAGTCCTATCCCATCGGTGAACTAGTACCCCGATTTTGGAGCGGGCTGGGGATGAATCTTGTAGTCTTCACCCCCATCGGGTAAATTACCAGGACGCGTGAAGCTACTTCCCGGCCTAAGGTCCACGTACCCAGTCGTGTCCTGGCTCAAGGCTGCCGGCTGCCCTCCTCGGCAGACAGTGCCCCTTGACGCGATCCCCTGCGACCGGGGTTCTAGCTCCTACCAGGCCCAGACCAATATCTGCCACTTATTAACCTCCAGGAGCCCTGCTCCGGACCAGTGACCTCTCTCTCACAGAGAGTCACTTTCGACCTCCTCCTCCTTTCACTCCTGTTTCACTTCACTTCTCACTTTTTACTTCTCCCTACCAATCCCCATATGAGCAGCTCTATTCCCTTCAGGCCCCCCAATGGTATGTCTGGTGGGTTCGGTGCAAAGTGTAACTAGGGTTTTGACTGGCTAAGCTGTTAGCAACACTAAAGGACCAGGATCCATAACCAAGGAAGAGTGGATACTGGGCAGAAGGGCAGATTGCACAATACCCTGTGACAACCTGATAGGCTAGGGCGTCACAGTATCAGCTAATTATTTCAGCTAATTTTGCTTTCAAAAATTCAAATGGCGTTCCTTCACCTCTGAGCCCTGCCATGCGCATAAACAGTTGATCTCCACCACATATGAGGTATTGGAGTACTTGAGAGAAATTGCACTATAAATTTTATGGTGCATTTTTTTCCTGATACCCTTGTGAAAAAAAAGCTATCTGGATGAAGTAACAATTTTGTGGTAAAAAAAAAAATATATATATTTTCACGACTCAACATTATAAACATCTGTGAAGTGGGTTCAAGGTGCTCACCAAACATCTAGATAAATTCCTTGAGGGGTCTAGTTTCCAAAATAGGGTCACCTGTGTGGGAATTCCACTCTTTAGGCACCTCAGGTAGTGTCAAAATGTGCCATGGTATCCGCTAATGATTCCAGCTAATTTTGCTTTAAAAATGAAAAAGGTTCTCCTTCCCTTCTGAGCCCTGCCGTGCGCCCAAACAATTGATTTCCACCACAGATGAGGTATCAGCGCACTCAAGAGAAATTGCACAATAAATTTTATGGTGTATTTTCTCCTGATACACTTTTAAAAATGCACATTGCTTCGGATGCTGGGAAGCACCTAAAGGGTTAATAAACTCTTGGATGTGGTTTTGAGCAGTTGGAGGGGTGCAGTTTTTAGAATGGTGTCACTTTTGGGTATTTTCTGCCACTTAGGCCTCTCAAAGTCGCTTCAAATGGGATATGGCCACTAAAAAATGGTTTTGTAAATTTTCTTGGAAACATGAGAAATTGCTGATAAACTTTGCACCTTTCTAACTTACTAACAAAACAGATTATGTTTCAAAAGTTGCGCTGATATAAAATAGACAAGTGGGAAATGTTATTTAATAACTATTTTGTGTGGCATATGCCGGAGGAGTGCTAAATCATCTCCAAACAGTAAAAACCGAGGCCCAGGGAATGTTGTAAACTCCCCGGGCCACAGCCCACAGCAGAACTTCTAGAAAAGGGGTAATCAGCCGACAGGTGACCCCCCAGCCTGGAGGCTGTTGTGGAGGCCGAGCCAGGTTTATCCTACAAAGGCAAGGTTTAAGGAGACAGCTGAAGACAGAGACACTTAAGAGAAGGGTACCGGGTTTTGCTCCAAGAATCACCCAGAAACGGCGGAGGTCCCTGACAGTGGTCCCAGCAGTCCAAGGGTTCCTGCCGGCCTTGACAAGAACTGTGAGTAAAGAACTTGAAACTGTACCCTTGGAGTTGCCTCTGTTATTCCATCTGCATAGACACTCACAAGCACCAACTGTGCCCCGGGGCATTGCTCCACCTGTGGGGAGCAGTACCACCATTGCTGCCATATCATCCCCCGGAGGCCTCATACAGCAGCGGCGGCCTATTAGCCGCATACCACAGGTGGCGTCACGAACACAAACTTTAATTCAAGCCACATATTCTACTGACACCCACCAGGGCCACGGAGCCGGGCCCAGCCACCACTGACTACCACCGGACTAGTCCGGCCCGGCACCGGGTGTCCCACAGCCCTGGGGTGGGCGAGTCAACTTTTGGCGTCACGAACAGGATCTTTAATTCAAGCCACATATTCCACTGACACCCACCAGGGCCACGGAGCCGGGCCCAGCCACCACTGACTACCACCGGACTAGTCCGGCCCGGCACCGGGTGTCCCACAGCCCTGGGGTGGGCGAGTCACATATTTTTCAGGTTTATGGGCTTAATTCACCAGGGGTAAAGGGGTTAAACCCAACGTGACATGGTCATTAGATGTGGTAGGGCGATAGAAGAAAAAAACAATTAATACAGATGCATATATGTTAGCTGCTAGCAGCAGCAACAGCACTGGCACTGTCGGTATCAACTTCCTTGTCAGTAGTAGTATTAACTGCAAAAATCACAACTTGGTCTCCTTTTCCTCTGTTAGGCCTCCTTCAAACATTCGTGAAAAACCACGCATGCTTTTCACGGACGTGTCAGAGTGCGTTTTGCCCTCCATGAGCCGTGTTTATGGCACACGTGTGTTCTCCGTGTGTTATCCGTGAAAACACACGAAGAACGGGAACTTTCTGCTCACCTGTCCCTGGCGTTGCTGTTTGTGGTGCTGATCTTCGGTCTCCGGTCCTGACGACTCCCCGCTGCTGCAGCTTTCGGCTGCAGTTAAGTGAATATTCAATGAGCATAATGAGCGGCGGTCAGAAGCAAGTGCTAGCAGCGGCAGAGACTGCAGGGCTGGAAAAGGTGAGTAAAGGTTTTTGGGTTTTTTTTCTCAGACACGTGTGTTTTCTCCGGTGCATGTCACATGGAACATCTCCGTGTGGTCCGTTTGCATTCCGTGTGGCACCCGTGATGTCGGAGAAAAACGGACATGTTGACGTGGGGAGCACACGAACACACGTATGCTCCACACATACACACGGTCCATGGCAGAACACGCACGTGAGCGCAGACCCATTGATATTAATGGGTCTACGTGTGCCCGTGTCTCCGGTACGTGTGGAAAGGGACCAAACACGTACCGGAGACAAGGACGTGTGAAAGAGGCCTTAACCATATTATAGGGGAACAAGTGGGGGGCACAATGGAGTATACACTGGAGATCAAAATTAGAGAACACTATACAATTTCCTAAATGTTAAGATCACTGTGTAGTCCTATGTATTATATCCTAACATGAGTAAACTCGCAGAATTTTAAGCTTATTTCATAAATTGAATTGATTGTAAAGCACATAATAAAAATGTAAATGAAATAAATGAAAAAGAACACTGATCAAAATTAGAGAACACTTTCAGATACCTGCACGTTATTGGTGTTAATCTGTCACTTGGTGCTAATTGTTAAGGGGGTTGGCGACTTAGGAAGGACAGTGTATACAAACCCAAGTGCAATCCAGGATCCACCGTAATAAGGATGTAATGTAGATGCTAAGAGCCCAGACAGCAGAACGGACACCAGCAAATAAAGGAAGACAGGGTATAAAAGCACACTGGGGTCAGTGTTGATTGCACACTGACTAGAGAAGCAGCACGCCAGAGATCCTGCTATAAATAATAAAGCCCAGGCCGACGGACTACTAACCAGCGCTGTCGCCCATAAAATATTGAGAAAATAAGCACAGGTCACTGAGAACGCTTAACCAGCGCTAATGTGACACCCTGGCAAAACCAGGCAGTCACAAATAGGCCCCTGCATAACACCTTCCCTCACTAGGAAACACACAGCCAACCAGTAAACCACCCCCCTTAGGGACAGACAGACAGGCGGTTGGGACACGCCCACCCAGGGGTCCTAACAGCCCAGGGCGGGAAAAATAGCAGTTCAGTGTAAAGGAGTCTGAAGTTCAGTGTGGAGTGGAGGTCAGGCCTGTGTGTCAGGCCTGAAACTGACTGACAGGTACCAGGGTTGGAGCCCTGGTGCCACTGGCTAGGAGGCAGACGGTGGTCTCCGTCAGCAGGAGACGGGAAGACGGCTCGGTGAAACCGAGGTGGACTGGGCCAGGGTTGGAGTCCGCTGGTACCGACACGGGGAACCGACCCGGAAACCGTAGCACAAAGGGGGGTACTCGGACCCTGAAGCCAGGAACCAGAAACAAGTGGAACTAATTAATTAATTGATTGAGGCCAGGACTAGAGGTCCTGTCTCACCCAAAGTCCCTCATAGAAGACAACAGCCCACCGATTAGGGATAAGAGGTCACCGCCAAGGCCCATAGATCCCACGGGCCAGCGTCTGCGGGCACGGTTCCTTAGGCCACATCCAGCCGGGAGCGGACTCCTGAGTTTTATACTGGGAAAGTCCAACTTACACAACAGTGCAGGAAAAGGATAGAGACCACCAGCCGGGTGGGGAATCCCGAATGCAACTGGCAGCGGCACCGGCCACTGCCACCTTGGTTTACCAGAGACTTGTGTGTGTTACTAACAGTGAGTACACCAGCACCCCCTGCGGTCGTTATCTCCCCTGCACCAGAGCCACCGGGTCCCGGGGCCACCATCCCTGCCCACGGAGGGGTTAACAACTTGATGCACAACTTCTCCCCCGGGTGCCCCGTAACAGCAGCGGTGGTGTCCCACCTCACCACACACTGTGGGTGGCATCACAAACCTATTATGGCCTAGCCCGTACATCTATGTCCACTAATTTATTCGGCGTGTCCGCGAAACCCCCGGGTCCATAGACCCTCGAGCCACCACCCCTGAAGGCCCGTATCCGAACAGCGTCGGCTGCTGGCACAGGAGCGGCACACTAACACCACTAATAACAGAAAGTTAACACAAATTCAAGCGACCTGCTTATATATGGTGCTAGTGTCGTGGGCGGAGGAGGGGACGCTACGCTCTCCCACTGCTCGGGTCCGGCCGCTGCTGCTGCTGCTGCGGCTGCTGCTGCTCGGTAGTGGCTCGAGCGGTGGGCCGGATCCCGGGGACTCGAGCGGCGCTCCTCGCCCGTGAGTGAAAAGGGGATTTTGATTGTGGGGGTTTTGATTATTGTCCGTGACGCCACCCACGGTTGTGGTGATTTTGGTGACACCACCTCTGCTCTGGACGGGGATCCCGGGAGCGGTGACAGGGAGCAGCTTTGTTGTTATTTCTCCCCTCCGTGGGTAGGGGGTTGGTTGTCCCGGGGCCCGGTGATGGGGTAGGGATGGATGGCAGGCGGGTTACGGAGCCTGGTGAGGTGCAGGGTCGCGGGGGCAGCGCTGTACCGCACGGCACGGTGGTACTCACTCAGCCAATGATGAGGACACAGTTCTCGGTAAAACACACGGCTGGATGGACGGGTCCCACAGACGGCTGCGGTGTTGTTTTCTCCCGGCAGGTTGATGGTGACTGCCTTTCCCTGCACCTAGATACGGTAGATGGTTCCAATGGGTTCCCACCGGTAACCCGCTCCCCGGCTTGGATACAGGCCGGAGGAGCCCCTTTTGCCCGCAGGCGCTGGCCCTGAGAAACGGTTGCCTTGGCGGTGGCGGTGTCTCCCTCACTTGGTTGGACTGTTGCCTTCTGTCGGGACTTGGCTGTTGGGAAACCCAGGAGGTTCCCTTCACTAACGAATTTGGCAAATTCACGGTGACTCCTAGCCTTGCCAGGGTCCGTAAGCCCCTGCCAGATGGTGCTGACTTCTTTGTGTACCGGTCCGGTACCGCCGGGCCACCGCCCATCCACGGTCCTTACGGTAGACTCCAATCGGTCACTCCAGCAGACGGTCACCACCGTCTGCCAACCTTACTGTACCGCCCGGGCCACACATCCGGACGCTGTCAGTTAGTTTCTCCACTACCACTTCACCTCCTTCCACTTTCACCTCCAAAACTCAACTGTCTGTTTTCCCGCCTCCAGTACTGTGAACTCCTCGGTGGGCGGGACCAACCGCCTGGCCCACCCCCTGGTGTGGACATCAGCCCCTGGAGGAAGGCAACAAGGGTTTTGTGTTCTGACTTCGGTGTGCCTGATGGGAGTGTGGGGTGTGTTGGTGTTGTTCTCTGTGGCCCCTGGCTTGTCCAGGGCGCCACACTAGCATGCTAAACCAGCGTGGACACCGATGCTGAGTCGCAATTTTCAAGCAACCTGCCTATATGCGGTAAACGGCCACTTTACCAGTGCAGACATTGATACTGAGATGCTGAGATGCTATATTCAAGCGACCTGCCTATATGTGGTGATTAGAGCGCTTAACCAGCACAAACACCACTACAAAGATGCACTATTCCAGCGACCTGCCTGACACCCTCATACCGTAAAGCAATTATAGACTGAGTGCAGACCTGGCGTCGGCAGCGTCCATATATAAACTAAGCACCAACTCCTCAACTCACGTTCCAATCAGCGTAGCTGATGTCCAACGGCCAATACGGAGATGCCTCGTCATCGGTGACACTGACATCCAATGGTCAATCAGGGGATGCCATGTCACATGCCTGCGCATTGGCCTGTTTTCCGCACTTAGACTCTGATGGCTGTACAGCCATCATTACCGCAGTGGAGAAATGGGCCAAATGTAGTGAACGGCACTGAGGCGGAGCAGCAGCCGCAGAGTTATCCTAGGGCAAGGAAGAGACCGCGAGGCCTGTGACTAACCCTAGCTGGGGGTCCATCATTTCAACACTGCAGCTGGAATTTCTTGCTAGTTCAGCACTGAAGAGGGTAAGGATCTGTCTCGTCATACAGTGTCACAACGTTTAAGAGTATTTGGACTGAAAACCCACTCTACAGTGACCAAACCTCTCATTAATAAAAAGAATCAAAAGGAGCATGTTGCATGGTCAGCGGCGAAGTGGTCTACAGTTCATTTTATTGATGAAAGCAAGTTTAATTTATTTGGGTCTGATGGGAAACATTATGTTCATTGATAAACTTTGGAAACACTAAACCAAAGTGTGTTAAGAACTCAGTGAAAGGTGGTGGAGGAAGTGTCATGGTTTGGGGAATGTTTTCTGCAGCAGGAGTTGGACCTTTCATACAGCTACATGGCAGAGTGAAAACAAGTGTGTATCAAAACCTTCTTCAACAACACGAGGTTCCTTACTTGCATTCATCACTCAATTAGCCAGCAATTTTCATGCACGACAATGCCCCCTGTCACACAGCAAAGCAGTTTCTTGAAAAGGAAAACGTTGAAACAATCAAATGTGCATCCCAGAGTCCTGATGTAAACCCAATAGAAAACCTCTGGAAAATCTTTGTTGACAAAATTATGGCCAAGAAACCAACAATAGTCAAAGAACTGTGGAAGAGACTGGAAGAAAAGTGGACCAAAATCCTACCAGAGCAGTGTCGGAGACTAATGATGCATTGTGGCCGCATATGTGCTGAAGTCATTCACAGCAAAGGCCTGTACACTTCCTACTGATTGGTGACTGTTGTTACATTCAGAAAATTTAGTTATAATCTATCTCTGTGTTACAGTCATTGCTGTTCTCTAATTATGATCATCATGTTTTGGACAAAATAAAGGTTTTATGTTGATAGACTTTGGATCTTTTGTAAAACACTGTCCTAGTGGCATGGTGTACTTCATGATCAATGTAGATTACATTATTTCTGAAAAAAAGCAACTGATCATACATTGTTCTCTAATTTTGCTCTCTATTCATCTCAAACACAGGAGGATGATATAGCCTCTCACACTATCAGCCTGAGTAGGTGTTTTGCTCAGTCCAATCTCCATTCTGTCAATGACACCTGTTTCTTTTATGACCTCTAGTCCTGAAGGTGGGAATAAGGCAGTGGGCAAGGCACACCAGCCATTTCCCACATCAAAGTCTAGCAGCTGAATAAATGATAACGATGAAGATTACAATGATTCTGTAGAGGACAAAACCTGGGAACCAGATAAGGGGTACCATTGAGGTGATTTAATCAAATGAGGATGTTATTGGTATCAGCTATACATAGCATAGGCAATGATAGGCTGAAACAGCGACTAGGGCAAAATGTACATGACATGTCCACAGAGTCGGGGGTTACTTGTCACTGGGCCGCAGTGCTTCTCCTGGGATGCCGTACTGGCCTTGCCCGGTTCCGGACCCGAGTGTCAATAAATGGCTGGGGATGGGGATGATGGGGGTAGCTGTTTGTGACGCCACTAAAGGTGCGCGGCCAGTATTAGCCGCCGCTGCGGGACTTCTTTCATGGGGCGGAAGATAACACAGCTCGGATGGTTCAGCTCTCCACAGGCAGAGGTGTTATGATCCGGAACCATGGAAGATCACCACAAATCATTGGCAAAAAGGTGACAAGAGCATTGGCAACTAATTTGGCCGCCATCCCCTTACTAACCAACACAACTAGAAGTAGCCGAGGGGTGAACTAACATCCTGTGCACCGCGAACCTAGCCGAAGAACTAACTATCCTAAAGGTAGGAAAGATGAATAACTCTCTGCCTCAGAAAATAGACAAGAATAGCAAGCCCCCCACATTCAAAGACTGCGGTGATATAGGAAAAACACAATACACAGGTAGATGACAGAATTAGCAAAAGGTGAGGCCCCCACTGACTAAAATAGGAAAAGACAGGAAAGGAACTGATGGTAGCCAGAGAAAAACCCTGCAAAATACCAACTTCCTGATAGTACAAAAAGGCCCTCAGATCGCTCGATCTGAACTCCATCCTATACCAGGTGCCCTTGTCATACCAATGAACAGAAAACAAGAATTATAAAAAATTCAACAAGCCATAAACACATGGACCCAAAGGAGCTATACTCCACACAGAACTGCAGGGAGTTCCTCAACAATCCACTGAGGGGGAAAATCCCTGGAAGGAAATAAACTGAAACCAACCACAACAAATGACAAACCCAGATAAGCAAAAGAACCAGGCAATAAATAAAGAGCAAGAACTTATCTGAAGTAGATGTGCTGTAAAGCAGGATTAAGCAGGCTGGAGATACAAAGAACAACTGACATCCGGCAACAGCCTGCAATCAGACCAGGACTTAAATAAGCAGAGAGTTAGGAAAGGAAACACCCACTGCACAACACACCTGGTCTCTGTCCAAACCCTTCCTGGCCACCAGAGGGAGCCTCCCAGCAGCCAAGACATATCTAACATTCACAACACAGAGGTATGTGCCCAGAGAGAATGGTGGTGGGTTGTAGTGACCGATAATGACTGGTTGTGGGGCAACGGCACCAGCAATGATGGAGCCGACACAGGGGCTGCGGTCACTATTCACTTTACTCACTGCGATTTCCATCACCCTCGGAGTGCCGGTTTCCACCGTATTGGGTCACAGTCGATCCCAGATAGTAGGTGAATCCCTGTGACATAAAGCTCTACAGGGACTTTTGATCTGTGTTTAAGTCCTGTCCCATCGAGCAGGCAACACAAATCACTTGTTGGGCCAGACCATGGTCCCGACTCCTGGCTCTTTCTGCTGCTGTACCCTGGGGACTTGTGTGGGCTTGGAGATGTGTAATTCCGTTGACCAGCAGATTCTGATGATGAAACGTGAAGTATTCACCACCCTAGGGTTCCGCACCCTGACTGCGCTGGTCCTGAGGGAGCAATCAAGCTCTCCTCTCAGCAACCTTGTAACTCCTGCGTCTCTCTATGTTCCTGTCTGTGAATCTTCTCCTCTTTCCCTAAGGGAGCTCTGAAGCAATCTCCTCAGCGCCGGTCCTGAGGGAGCTCTCAAGCACTCCCCTCAGTGGCCGCATTACTCCTGTCCCAGTCTGTCCTGAGGTGAATGTCTGTGTGTCGCCTTACTAGCAACCGGAAAGCTTGTCCTAGCAAGCGGAAAGTCCCAGTGGGAAAGCACCTAAACTGTGTGTGTTGTGTGAATGTGATAAACACCAGTGGATAACCTCCTCCTTACCCAGCATGAATACCGCACCTTAAATGAGATGCAGTACCATGTGGTGACTGAAGCCTCGGGGCGCCACATACATGTTCTGTGGTCATCTCTGAAACAGGTGATGTCACAACTGTTGTTGTTTTTGGTGTAAGGCATTGCCTGTTAAGCTGTTTTCTTTGGTGTATGGCATTGCCATATAAGCAGTTGTGTTCATTATACTAATAAGTGCAGAGATTCTTTACTGGTCATAATTAAACTATTAAAGCGTGCACAGAACTGTAATTTATCTCCAGGAGCTTGCAGGGTGTCAGCATTGCAGCTTGGAGAATTCACTATATATATTAGTAAGATATATGAATGTATAAGGAGCTGCTACCATCTGAAGCTCCACATCCTGGATAATCATGATGTCTGGTCAGTCCATCGGCTGGAGGGATCTCTGAGCCTAGATAGTACCGCTGCATCGGTCTTGCTCTGCCCTGTACAAGTTATCTGAGGTGTTTAGGATCCGTATTGAATGTTGACATAAAACTCATGGATTCTCTAAAAAAAAAACTCCTGATGAACCCTTTGGCTCTATTTTTCAAGGGGGGAAACGCGTCGAGGTGTGAGGTGTAACCTGTATCCTAAGATTTAAAGCCATCAAATAAGTACAGTATGTCCGGTTTTTTAATACCGTTATTGGAAGCTGGGATATTCTGTACCCTGCATATATAAAAAGATCGATTAAATCCACGAAGACTGATGAAATATCTCCTTCAAATAATGGAACTTCAGTGGATGTGTGACTTCTAATTCTTCTATCAAGAATTCATACCAAGGAATATCCTTATCCATTGGACTTTGTGTACCATCTTTGGCATTTTTCTGGGTTATTTTGATTGCTAAAAATTATCTTAACAGTTCAGATTATGATCTATGTATTGACATGAAATTTCTGTTCTGTATGGAATGACTCTATGAGCACTCCTTTCTGTTCACTATATCTGTAATAACAGTTCAGTTGTAGGTTTTCAAATCCAGATAAAGCCTCTGTCCTGTTGGGAATGACTTGATAGGTATTCCGCAGTGTGCACTTTTTTTGTAGAAGAGCAGTCCTTGGTTTCTCCCTGTGTTTGATTTCCGCTATAGCTATATACACCAACAGGGGTGTTGTATGGCAGGTATCAGGGAATATCAATATTGTGTACCAAGGGTAGCTTTTAATTATTTGTCAGTGTAATATCTTTAGGTGTTGGGAGCTGGGCCAATTATTGGAGCCGAGCATTGAGATAGTAATTTGGCCTATCTGCCTCTATGGTCGGCTCCACAATAATTTCGACAGACAAAAAATGAGATTGGTCGGTTGACACTAAAGGGGGCTTTACACGGTAGCGATATTGCTAGCAATTTCTAGCGATATCGAGCGTATAAGTACTCGCCCCCGTCGCACATGCTATATCGTGTGATCGCTGCCGCAGCGAACATTATCGCTACAGCAGCGTCACACGCACTTACCTGGTCGTCGTCGTCGCTGTGACCGCCGAACAATCCCTCCCTCAAGGGGGAGGGACGTTCGACATCACCGCGACATCACTAAGCGGCCGGCCAATCAAAGTAGAGCGGCGGAGATGAGCGGGACGTAACATCCCGCCCACCTCCTTCCTTCCGCATTGTGGACGGCGGCAGGTAAGGAGACGTTCCTCGCTCCTGTGGTGTCACACATAGCGATGTGTGCTGCCGCATGAGCGATGAACCACCTGGATAAACAACCCTTACCGATTTTTGAGTTTGGGACGACCTCTCCATGGTGAACGATTTTCACCATTTTTGAGGTCGATTAAGGTCGCTGGTCAGTGTCACACGCTGCGATATCGTTAATGACGCCGGATGTGCGTCCCTAACAACGTGACCCCGATGATAAAACATTAACGATATCGTAGCGTGTAAAGCCCCCTTTAGGGTATCCTGTGTCAGTCGACTATATACAACAAATAAGTTGTTTCTACTGTGTATACTATTTCAAATTTCCTTTTTATCCTTTAAAGTACGGTATTTATGGTCATCTGAAGAAAACCAACTATTTGGGTGATGGTAGGGACTAATTGAGGAAATACCAATGTATTAGTATATATATGTCTGCTTTGTTATCTGGATTACTCCGGTGGTGACACCTTGTTTATTATATGTGTGTGTCTATGGGTAACATTTTTTAGCTTGTGATAATAAAAGTTATTTTAATAAAAATTGGGGTAAATTTTTCTAGAAACTATAATTGACCCCATTCTAGTATCCATTTAATAGAGAATAAGATATATGAATGTATTTAAATGATTAAGGGAATACAGCAGGGAGTATATACATCACACAGAGTGTACAGCAGTGTGTGTGTAAATGTATATACACCCTGCTGTATAGATACAGATAGGAGAGAGAGCTGGCAGTATTATCAGAAATCAAGTGAGCTCTGCTGAATGCAGCCCAACACATTTGTGTGGCAAACCCCACCCACCTGTGTGTCAAGCCCCACCCACCTAAAAGATTCTAGAGCCAGGAAGTGAGGCAGAATCTGATGTGACATCACAGGAAGTCAGAGCATCCTCATCCATAAATTATGTGAACATGGGGGCAGCTCAGGTTTCAGCAAAATTTGACAAAGCAAAGTAACAAGCTTTTCGTTTTAAAAGACGCACCGTAAATTTAGAGAAAAAAAATATGAGGTGCGTCTTATAATCCGGTGATATGTTACTGGAGGGGGGTGGTAGCGATGGTGGAGCGGGGTGACAGGAGGCAGGGGTGATGGTGGAGTGGGGCGATGCCGCAGGCACTGTGACGCAGGAGGAGCATCCAGAAACTGTCGGCGGTACAGGTGGTACAGGCTTAAAAGAAATGATGCCTGGAGTTGGCGCATGTGCAGATGGAGCTCTTGGCTCAATGACAAGCAGAGGTCTCATCTGCTTACATGCCACCTCCAGGTGCCATTTTCCTTAAGCCGTTGTAGGGAGATCAATGGATCGGAGGCGGAGCGTGCACAAGTGATATTGTACCACCCCCGTGCCAGGAGCCGGGCTACCGCTGCTGCTCGGATCTGCAGTGGCTCGAGGGGTCTCCAGACCCGAAGGTCGCGCGGCCACGCGATTAAAAGAAGGGGGGAGATATATACAGAGAGGTTTTGGAAAGTTTGTGACGCCACCCACGGTGCGTGGTAATGTGAGGGACCACCGCTGCCATTGGGGAGCCTGGTGACGATGGTGAGGCAGCCTGATGTTTAACCCCTCCGTGGGTAGGGGGTTTGTGTCCTGGGGCCCGTTGATGGTTGGGATGGTATTTGGGTGCTGTGGGAGATAGGAACAGGGGTCTTCAATGTACTCACTCAGTCCTGGAATAACTACACCGACAACTTGTAAACCAGAGTTCTGAGCACCACTGCAGCTTGTAGGGAGCACGCTTGGATCCATGCTCTTGGTGTTACTGTTAGCCTGTGGCCCCTGTCCTTGGCACCTTCTTCTTTGTTGGACCCATTGGTATAAAACTCTTCGGGTCCCGCTCACCCGTATGGCTAACGGAGTGAGGTTACTCTCAGGGTTCACGCGTAGGATTTCTTTGGACTGTAGTGGGAAAGTCCTATCCCATCGGTGCGCTAGTACCCCAATTTTGGAGGAGGTTGGGGATGACACTTGAAGTCTGTACCCCGTCGGGTAAATTACCGATACGCGTTAAGCTACTTTCCGGCCTGGGTTCCACGTACGCCGTCATGCCCTGGCCCCTGCCCGGTGATAGCTCAAGGCCGCCGGATGCCCTCCTCGGCAGTCCGTGCCCCTTGACACTGTCCCCTGCGACCGGGTTCCAGCTCCTACCAGGCCCAGACCAACGTCTGCCACTTAGTACTCAGGAGCCCTGCTCTGTGGACTCTCCTCACGAGAGCCACCACTACCCCTCCTCTCCTTTCACTCTCCAAGCTCAACTGCTCCACTCTCACTGTCCTCACTCTCCCCTTACCAACACCCCATGTGGGCGGCCCTATTCCTTTCAGGCCCCCAATGGTGTGTCTGGTAGGTTAAAGTGGGAAGTGTTCCTAAGATTTTGATTGGCTAAGCTGTTAGCAACACCAAAGGACCAGGATCCGTAACCAAGGAGGATGGATACTGTGCAGAAAGGCAGATTGCACAATACCCTGTGACGACCTGATAGGCCAGTGCATCACAATATCTTGAGCCAAGAGCTCCATCTACACACGCACCAACTCCATTGTGTGCGTCCACCAAACTCAAACTGCACTCAGATGTCATCTGAGCGCAGTCCGATGTTTTCCACAAAGCCATTGACTTGCATGGGTGAGTGGCCTCCGATTTGCACTGCCTAATCGGCATGAGAAAAAACTTGCAGATCAGCACTGTGCCATTCAATAGTATAGGTCCGAGTGGTATCCGATACTAAACTGAGCACCCTTCTGATGTATACAATGGTGTCACACTCTGGTCAGAGTTTGATCAGTATGTGATCGAATTTTCTCGGATGTGGAAAATAAAAAGAAACCCAAAACATTCTCAATCTTCTCCCTTCTGTCAGTCCGTGATGTCATCCAAATGCAGTCCAATTTTTTTCACGGACCCATTGACTTGCATGGCCGATTTACGGATGCAAGTTTTTTCCTCACACAGCCTTGTTCTGACGGAAAAATCAAACATGTGCTTGACCCCATAGAATAACATTGGTCTGAATGAGATGCAATGTTTTGTCGGATACAACTCGGACAAAGTGCCAATACACTAAAGCAGCCAAGTAACATTGCTATTTCCTTAATTATCCTTATATCTGCAGGTAAAGAGCATTTTCAAGGTGACAGGTTCCCTTTAAATCTACTTCACAGAGTGATATGTTGTTTAAAAATAACTCCCAGTTTTAATATAAACAGAAAAATAACAGTTCAGTGGATATTTAGACAATTCCAAGCAAACACTAAACATACATCTGTATTAACGAAAGGCCTTTTTTCAGTTCTCCATTTATGTGCACACAGTGCCACCCAGTGGCCATTTCTGTAATAACAACTTACAATTTCAGTTTTTTAATCAGATGTGTATGGCAGCAATAGAATATAAATTAAATTATATATTATAAAATCACATTTATATATTTTATTATAACTGATAATGACACAATTACTAAATACAAAGCTCAATCATTTTGGCTATCTCACTCATTGGATCAAGTTGTCGGTTCCTTTTATGACATCTCACATAAGATCCAAATTTTAAAACATCTCTTAATCAAAAAGATCCTTAATGAAATGTTTTGATCTTAATAATTTTAGCTAAAATATATCTTAAATAATAACAAAATAAATTAAAATGATTATTATTTATGACTTTTTGTAAAATATTGTGTCCATTTTGTTGGAAACATTATGTTTCCAAATTGATGACCTGTTACAGGCAATCACAAGCAAAAGTAAAGATAACTAAATTAGCCTCTAGGTAAGAATTGATGCTGCGAAGTCAACAATGAGTATAAAAATGTAACGAAAAATATTACCTGTAGTACCACATGTTGCCAACAGATGGCAATAAATAGACGTGTAAATTTTACAATGTGTCTTTCAACTTCCCGACACTAAGAAAATGAAATATATGGTTAATTATTCTTGTTTTGCTTCAGATATATTAGATATATTAGATATAATGCACAGATGCACATACTATAAATTAGATACTAACAAGCACATAGCCACTTACTGTACCCGGGGCGCCATAGTTCAAATGTATTTGTACAATAAAGTATTATATCAGTAGACATTGTTTTTATATATACAGTATAGTATATATATATATTAGTTATATACAGTGTATTACAAAAGTGAGTACACCCCTCACATTTTGAAAATGTACGTTATACAAGCTGTACACTGACTACATTACATTGTATTAATGTTGTCCAAACAACAGATATAATAAAATATTTACAAAAATGTGAGGGGTGTACTCACTTTTGTGATATACTATATATATATATATATATATATATATATATATATATATATATGGTACTGAAGAGCTTTTACTATTAAAGTTGTTCCTTTTATGATTTATTTTTAGCCTACAGTCCTATGGTGTATTCTAGTATAAGGGTGTACTTACTTTTGTGATATGCTGTGTGTGTGTATATATATATATATATATATATATATATATATCTAGATGGGAAGTATCTCTATCTATATCTCTATCTACACACAAACTATAGATATATAGATATATATATATATATATATATATATATATATAGATATATGTACACATGCAGTGTATATAGAGAGAGAGACAATGACAGGTCACCTATATACACCGCTGTTAACACAGCATCCACCAATCGCAATAATTGATGTCACAGCTGACCCTGCTCCCTCTCCCTTCACAATGATCTTTGCACACGCTCATTAGATGCATCAACACAAAATATCAGTTCCGAGTCACTCCATTGCTGTTAATGTACATGTTAATTTCCTGCCAGAAGACTACATCTCCCAAAATGCAATGCAAAACACAGAAGAAAAAGAAAAAGAAGAAAAAGAAAAAGAAGAAGAAGAATTGTAGTTAAGTGCCACAATACAAAATTTAACTCAATAACTGCAAACTCTATAAATCAAGTAACATTAAATAGCAGTTGTTAAAACACAACAACAATGACACTTTATAGATATAGACATCAGCTTTTTCTCTGGTGCCTGGAATCTACACATCTACTGTGAAGCCCATGGAGTCACATTACCATAAGACTAATAATTGCCAGCAGGGGGCGCAGCTAAACAACTTCTGCCATATTTTCAGCTCCACATCCCAAGATCTCACTGCAAAGATTGATCTTATGATTGTGCAGATTTACAGTGTCAGAAGCAGCAACTATTGACATAAAGTTGCAGGACAAGTCACTGCGAAAAGAAGATGGTAATAGATGACATGTCCTGCAGAATTTACAGCCAATGATCAGCTCCAGTTCTATCCCTGTAGCACCAGTTCTGCTCGTTGGCTGGAACAGAGGAACTTTACTTTTTTGCCTCTTATTTCAACACAATATAATAAAACATATTAACCCCTTCACCCCCTGGTAAGTTTCCGTTTTTCGTTTTTGTTTTTTGCTCCCCTTCTTCCGAGAGCCATAACTTTTATATTCTCCGTCAATCTTGCCATATGAGGGTTTACTTTTTGCGGGATGAGATGTGCTTTTAAATTAAACCATTCCCACAATCGCATACAAAATTTCTCCCGTGCCTCCCCCATACTCTGGAATGCTCTACCCCAGCATATCAGACTCTCTCCTATCATGGAAAGCTTCAAGAGGAACCTGAAGACCCACCTCTTTCAACAAGCCTACAACCTACAATAGCCCTCAGTCCAGTAGACCACTGCGCAACCAGCTCTGTCCTCACCTATTGTACCATCACCCATTCCCTGTACACTGTGAGCCCTCGAGGGCAGGGTCCTCTCTCCTCCTATACCAGTCTGTTTTGTACTGTTAATGATTGTTGTACTTCTTATTATGTATACCCTTTTCACTTGTAAAGCGTCATGGAATAAATGACACTATAATAAATAATAATAATATTAATAATATTAATAATAATAATAATAATTCGTTTTAGCATATAGTGTACTGGAAAATTACAAAGAAAATTCCAAGTGCGGAAAAATTGCAAAAAAAAGTGCGATAGCAGAATCGTTTTTGGAATATTTTATTCATAGTGTTCACTACATGTTACAACTGATGTGTCGGTGTGATGCTTCAGGTCGGTACGAGTTTGTGGACACCAAACATGTATAGGTTTACTTTCATCTAAGGGGTAAAAAAATTCAGAAGTTTGTCCAAAAAAAGTGGCGCACTTTATGTGCCATTTTCCACAACCCGTAGCATTTTCATTTTTTAGAAGATAGGGCTCAGTGACAGCTTATTTTTTGTGTCTCGAGCTGATGTTTTTTAATGACACCATTTTTGCGCAGATGCTTTGTTTTGATCACCTGATATTGCAAAATTTGCGCCGACCAAAAACTGTAATTTTGGTATTTGGAATTTTTTTACCGCTATGTTGTTTACTAATCAGATTAACGGATTTTATATTTTGATAGATCGGGCATTTCTGAACACAGTGACACCAATTATGTGTTTTTGGTTTTTTTTAGCCATTTAATTTTCAATGGGGTGAATGGGGGGTGATTTGAACTTTTAGGTTTTTTATTTAATTTTTTAAAACTTTTTTTTACTTTTTTATATTATTTTACTGGTCCCCTAGGGCACTATAAGGATCAGCAGTCTGATCGCTCATTCATTTCTGTTAGGCTAGTTTCACACATCCTTCTTTTCACCGCTTTGGCGGATATGGCACACTCCAGTACAGTGTATGCAGTACAATGGCAGTGCTGCAGTTTCCGGGTCACATGCTCCAGTCATATGACAGCATGTGAGCGGAGATTGTCGCACTGCCATTGTACTATATACACAGTACTGGAGTGTGCTGGATCTGCTAAACCAGCGAAAAGAAGGATGTATGAAACTAGCCTTAATCAGAACTGCACTGCTCTGATCAGCAGAAATGCTGCGTTCCTGTTACAGCTGGCGCTCTGTCATGATCATATGTCATGATAGCGACAGGAGACATCACAAGACATGTCGCTACCATGGCAACCATCGGCTCCCCGTGTTCATGTCACAGAGCCTCTGATGGCAGCAGGGAAAGTCGATATCTCAGTCGCAGCCATTTAAATCACGCTGTCACATTTTGACAGCATGATCTAAGGCGTTAACAGGCACGGGTGGATCCGCGATCCACCCGCACCTGATAGCCACACATGTCTGCTGTTCAAATCAGCAAACATGTGCAGGAATCGCTGTCGTCACACCGCTGCAGCCGGCGATGATTACTCTTTCATGATTTAGTGCGTACTGGTACATCTTCGGTCCTGACAGGGTTAACCCTAGAACGCGCAAGCATAACAATCTACCATAGAAAACAAATGACCTAGCAGGCCTGCGAGGCCCCAGGTATGCGTTCTAGGGTTAATATAAAAGCCATTCAACTAATAAATATTAGCAGCATAGTAGCGTGAATCCATAAGTGCACATTAACAATGGAGAAAGTGTTAGACATGGCTATATGTAAAGACCAAGTCGCTCTAAAACGCCTCAGCTGGATGTAATTTTATCCACTATTAATGTGCTCTTATGGATTCATGTTATCATGCTGCTAACTGATGTGAATGATTTAGATGGATTTTGAATAACTATGGATATGTTTTATTGTCAAACTAGAGCTGTTTTTTTCCATCAAACATAGGCTGGGACTTGAGGAGCTCTCGGTTTTTGTGCACCATCAACGGTGGGATGATGAGTAGTTGTACTATGTCTACAATAGAGTGTCTGCTTATCCTGACGCTTGCCTTCTGCTGTCTTGCACTGGTAATAGTTATGTGAAGGACATATGAGTAAAATATACACTCCGCAATACTGCAAATTCAACATGGAATTATGGAAATCACCAGAGGGATAGACATGTTAATGATGTGAAAATTCTGAAAAAATGGTGAGAAAAATTTCAAAACATCTGGATTCGTTAAGTATTATGAGTGTCATATGCAGAAATCCCCGCAGTTACACACCTTCACTGCTATCACTGAGGTTATTAATTGTCTGAGAACTGTTCTGTTACGGTGAATTTGGGCTGTATGTTGCACATGTCACTGCGTGGCCTAAACATGATAGCATGGCCTGCAGCATCTCCGGACTTGTCCCTCTTCGAGCACAGTTGGGATTTCATAGATTGGCAATTTCAAAAGGAGCTGCCAGCAGTGGATTTTGATAATTTGTCCAACTGTATTCAGTGTAGAAGGACATTCCTCCGACAATTATTAGTAATCTGATTGGTAACACATATAGCGCATAAGTGCAGGGATTTCTGTGTGTGGTGCTCGTACTCAATGTTGAATAAATCGAGATGTTGTATTTCCATTTTGCCATGATTTTCATATTATTAACGACTAATGAACCTGGGATTTAAATAATTCCACAACTTTTCCTTCTCAGTGTTGCAATCTAAATGTTGAGGAGTGTTTGGATAAAAGATGACAACAATTTGCTACTGAAATCAGTTCAGACTTTTACTTATGGCAAGAGGATAGGATTAGTAGTTTGTATTGCTGATATTAGATTCAAGAAATACAGAGGACGCTGTCTGAATTTGGACCATGCGGGTTATTCTCAATGTGTTTCGAACTTAAAAAACTTCTTCAGGATAACCACAATATTAGGACAACCCCAGAGGGGAGCAGTTCTTAAATCCCTCACCTTGACCAATTTATCAACTGATAAGATTGCTCTTGGTGTCCACCTTTCTTTCTGGACTGTTACTTAGTGATACTATGCATTAAAAATAATCTGAGCTTTGCAGACCTCACTATTTTCCAGCAACAAGGAAATAAATGTGCTGTGCATGAAAATTACAACTTACCAATCCACCATACACTGATAAGCAAAAGGGTAACAATGTTTTGAAATTATCTCACCATCCATTATAGCTTGGAGCATGAGGCTACCTTCATTTTAAAGACAATTATCCTGGCTATCTCATACAGAAATGTGACTTACAACCAGGGGCTTGCTGGCAAATATTGGCCTGGGGTCAAGCACAAAGCAGTGGCCCATGATAAGTGGCCTAAACTTATTGACTCTGATTCATTAAAGAGGTGGTCTAAAACAAAATTTTACTCCTAAATCTTTATCTGTCATATTCCATTTATTTTTCTAATATACATTAATAAAAAATACTCTCTCCTATCCTCGCTACTCTACTTTATTTTTTGCACAGCTTCCTCTCTGATGACTATCATGCTGTACAAAGGGCAAATAAGACGTAGTACAGTGTATTCCCCACTAGGTGGCAGCAGAGTGGTGAAGGAGAGTCAAAGTTACACTGTAACAGAAAGGCAGCTGAAGTACAGCAGAGTAACTTCAGCAAGCAGTTAACAGGCAAGCCCCCAGGGGGAAATAGAGTAGTCAAACAGTCAGGGTCAAGCCAGGAGAGTCAAGTCAGTGCAGAGGGAAGATCAAAATCAACTCAGAAATCACAACCGAGTCAGAAGCCGGGAGATCAGGTATGCAGAGGGACACACAAACAACAGACAGGAGCAGGAATTCAGGGACTGAGACAGATGGACGAATGGGGGAGGGTACAGGTCAGGGCACAACAACAAGGAGTCAGATAAACCAGGAAATCTCACTAGAGCAAGTCACAGGCTGCAGAGCAAAGCTATAACCAGCACAGGAATGCAGGTTCAGAGACTAGATATAGTGTCTCCTGAAACCAGAATGAGGCTGATGGGCGTTAACCACTGACATGACCAGACCAGGTCTGGGAAACTCTGGAGCGGAGAATACCTGTCCTGGATCATAATAATAATAATAATAATAATAAAGTTTAGCATTTTCTAGAATTGACAACCAGCGTATACTCAGTAGTGCAGTAATTCGCCCAGCCACTGATGTGGAGGTCAGTGATGACACTTTGTTTCATGGCGGGAGAAGAGTCTGTGTGACGCCCTGGACACCTCAGGGGTCACAGGTCATTACACACACCACATACACCCCCACCCCAGTAAGATATCACCAGTCAACCAAAAGACCTGATTGCCTCCTTCAGAGTCAGACAGGCACACCAGGTGGGCGGAGTCAGGTGGATAGACATGTCCTGCGAGGAGTCTGCTGGCCTGAGGCAGGAAAAACTCAAGCAGAGATAGATCGAGATTGAGTTAGGAGAGAGGAGTGAGAGGAGCACAGTTCTGCTTCGGGCCTGGGTTGGAGCCTAGGACCCCAGATCAGTCAGGCAGGCAGATGGCAGTGGCCGCCTGCAGGAGACCGGGAATACAGTTCACCAGCGCCCTAGGGCACCACATCGCACTGCACTGCCACCTTGCACTCTGCACCCTGGCCTCTCGCCAACCGGACCCCGGGACCATCATCCCTTACCCACGGAGGGGTCAACACCTAGCTGTGCCCCTACACCGTTCCCGGGACTCCCCGTACCTTCACTGCAGCGGTGGTTTCCACCATCACCACAACCCGTGGGTGGCGTCACGAACTTCACAACACAACTACCCCACCACCCGCCTGCATGCACCGCCACTACACCCTTATGAACGACGTGACCCCCTTGTCCGGAGGCACTCGAGCCACCGACATGCGAGCCCGGACCTGAGCGGCTCGGCGGTCGCAGCCGAGGCCGCGGGGCGGTACATCTGCGGCAGTAATGGCAGTCTGTGCCCCCCTCGATGAGGACTCGTTTGAGTATCTCAGCATGCACTGGGATTCTCAAATGAAGTGACATCAAAGAGGAAATATAAAAAAGAACCAAAGTTTCGAGTATATTAGAAAAGAGATTAAATTACGAAAGATTGATTGATTGATAGAGATTTAGGAGTATAGATAAAATTTTGTTTTGGACTAGTCCACTGCACCACATCAAGTGCATTTTTCCTTAAAGAAGTTGACTAACCTTTACAATTTCACATCTTATCCTTAGCACAGTCATTATCACAACCGTCGGGATCTATCTATTTGCCGGCTATATGCAGTTGCTGCAGGTATTACAGTGTTGTATCATTGATGTGAATAAAACAACGCTATAATACATTCCAAATCCTCTTAGAAAAGTACAAACCAAAGTAACAGCGCATGACACTCACTGAGCACCACAATGCCTGCAAACAGTGGAATCAGCCAAAGCCAAAAAAACAAAAGCTCAATCGTAAACAGTGCGAAAAAATAGTCCTACTAAAGCACCTCACAGTAAATAGTGATACATTTACTAACTCCACAAAAATGATTAAAAAAATACAAATCTATAAACATCTTTACATTTTTTTCAGAAATGATTCTACAAAATAGTCATAAAATTACCAGATAACCCATACTATATAGTCTTTCTGAACACTCACCATACCAAGACCAATTATACTACTATATTACTATACTACTATATCATGTTATATTACTATATCATGTTAGTGGCTCTGGACTCCCTGCTGCACTTCCTGTGGTTCCTCCTGACTATGTTCAGATTCCATCCTCTATTTCTTCTATCTGTTCACTCTGCTCCTTGCTTTCTGCTTCTGTTCCTTTTTGCTCTTCTCTCTGATTCCTCTGTTCGCTCTGCTTATTGCTCCTTTTTCAGGTTTGCTCTGTTCTCTGTTTTCTCTTTTCACTCTGGTCCTTCCTTTCTGCTTCTTCTTCCTGTTTGCCCTGCTCTGAGTCCTCTATTTGCTCTGCTCTCTGCTCCTCCTTCCAGTTTTATCTGCTCTCTGTTATCTCTTTTTGCTCTGCTCTCTGTTTCTTCTTCCTGTTTCCTCTGCATTCTGGTTTCTCTGTTCTCTCTGCTCTCTTTTCCTTTACCTGCTCCCATTTTCCTTTTGTTCATTATTACTTTCTCCCGCTGCTGCACTGAACAGGTCCTTCCCCTCTCCTGATCGGCTGTTCTCTACTTCCTGGCCTCACTCACAGATATTGATGCTCTGTTCTGTTTATTATGTAAGAAGTGGGTCCAGTTTGCCTATGAACTCTATCTAAAGTAAGCAGCAAGACGCAGTTATTGGAGATAGTCCTCTTCCTCGATCACAGTAAAAACTACAGTGTGCATATTCTGTGCGCGCTGGAGGCGGAGCCGCCGGAGGATCAAATAATTCTTTCTTTTCTGCCCCCATGCTCCTCTCTAGCAGGAAGAAGATGCCAACAGGATGCTCCCTTCTCTTCAGCAGAGGCTGCATACAGTGTGCAGTGTGGTCGTGTCTGTATTACTGTTTTGCTCTGGCCTGCACATATAGAGGCCTTAATCAGCTGCTTGGTGACCAATCCGTCCTAGCGGCCCAACCCCCTGCTTACTACTATTTACCATATGATTAGTTATGCAGATTCTTGTCATGTCACTGCATTGATACTGTTTTGCTCCTAAAAATGTAAATCATAATTTTTATTATTTTGTTAGTATTTTGAAAATCCACCTTTGGCTTTCAACATCACCCGAATCCTTCTGGGCATGCTCTTGTTCAGATTGAAGCATGTCTTGACAAAAATTTGATCCCAGTTCTCTTCTGTACCTTCCCAGTGCATATTGGTCGACTTACTTGGGTATGCATACAGCTTTTTCTTCAACTCTACCCACAATTGTTCAATTGGGTTGAGGTCAGGCGTCTGTGGGGGCCAATCCAGCCCGTTTACTTCATTGTAATTGAACCATTTCTTCCTTCGAGTCATTGTCCTGCTGGAACACTATGTCGTCCTTTTCATGCCCATAGTACTCGAGGGTATAAAGTAGCTCATCTTAGGATACTCACATTTAGCTAAGCATTGAGGCCACCATTGGTCCTGGTCAAGTATCCACATCAGGGTTCCTCCACTGAACTTGACAGTTAATTAAAGTTTTTGATCTGTTAGCCTCTTTTTTGGTTATTTCTTCCAGACCCATTTGCACCCACCAGAGTCTAGTCTTTTGATCTTCATCTTAATGCTCCAAATCACCCATAATCTTCTACTGTCCAGTTCTCAAACTTCTTTGCAAACTCAAGCCAACGCTTCTTTTGAAGATATTGAAATCGAGACTTGTTTACCTTTTTTGAGCCACCGTTCCAGACTTGTATACTGTGCACCGCACAGTGCTTGCATGGACATCTATGATATCACTATTACGAAGCATATGAGCCATTTTCACTGCCATGTTTGTCACACCAGAAATTATAAATCTTGTAATGAGGCAACTTGTTGACTTCAATATTTTGACTGGATGTTCACCTTTAAGCTTTTGAATGGATGGACAGACTTCATTTCATAAGCGGGCTTTACACGCTACGACATCTCTAGCAATTGCTAGCGATGTTGAGCGCAAAAGCACCCGCCCCCATGATGCATGCGATATCGTGTGATCGCTGTCGTAGCGAACATTATCGCTATGGCAGCGTCACACGCACTTACCTGGTCGGCAGTGTCGCTGTGACTGCCGAACAATCCCTCCTTCAAGGGGGAGGTGCGTTTGGCGTCACAGCGATGTCACTAAGCGGCCGGCCAATCATAGCAGAGGGGCGAAGATAAACGGGACGTAACATCCCGCCCACCTCCTTCATTCCACATTGCCGATGGAGGCAGGTAAGGAGACGTTCATCGCTCCTGCGGTGTCGCACACAGCGATGTGTGCTGCCACAGGAACGAGGAACAATATTGATAATAAACAAGTAACGATTATTTGTTTTAGGACGACCTCTCCATGGTGAACGATTTTCACCACTTTTGCGGTCGGTAAGGTCGCACATACGTGTCTCACTCTGCAATATCGTTAATGACACCGGATGTGCGTCACAAACAACGTGACCCCGACGATAATTCATTCACAATATCGTAGTGTGTAAAGCCCGCTATAGTTTCCACCGGTCATGGCACTCCCATGATGCAGTTTGGCAATTTTGTTGGCCCAGAAACCGCTTTTGAGGAACTGGATGATGCTGTTTCTCTTTTCTTTGGAAATCTTCTTCATGGCTTCTCCGTAATTCAAACCAGTGATCTTTCACTTGAGAATTAACCTAATAAAACACAGAGCTACCAAGTGACTCACCCACCCCAGGGCTATGGGACACCCGGTGCCGGGCCGGACTAGTCCGGGGGTAGTCAGTGGTGGCGGGGCCCGACTCCGTGGCCCTGGTGGGTGTCAATTGAATATGGCTGATGAATTAAAGTTTGTGTTCGTGACGCCACCTGTGGTATGCGGCTATAAAGCCGCCGCTGCTGTATGAGGCCTCCGGGGTGATGGAATGGCAGCTTGGACGGTCCTGCTCCCCACAGGTGGAGCGGTGCCCCGGGGACACTGTTGGTGCTCGTGAGAGTCTATGGTGTGATGTTGTGTGAATAATACGGTGCAGGGCCGACAGGCAGTGAAAGAAACAGGCACAAACAACAGTCTCTTTACCTTCTCCTCTTTTACTTGGGAACAGTTTAGTCCAGGGAGACCGTCACAGGTGGAAAAGATGATCCGGCCGGCCTGGAAGTACCTGGGGGTGATATCCTTGGCCAGTTGAGTATGAGGCCTACTCCCTGATCTTTCTTTTCTTCTACAGGACCCTGCACTCTGAATTAAGCAATGGCCCTCTTGCTGCTGGGACCGGTGGTTCGTCCCTTTTTCTGTGTGGTAGGCTGCGCAGGCCCTCTCTGGTGCTTCTCTGCTGGAGTCCACACCGGACCCTTGGAATGCGGCTGTACCTTCACATTGCTGATGGGCCAGGGGGCTTGCAGCTCTCCTGCCCTCCGGATTCGGCCACCAGGGAAGGATTTTATACCCTGGCAACGACAGACTCCGATGTCTGAGTCTCTTCTGTGCCTCTCTGCAAATCTTGCTTCACTGGGCCAAGCTATTCCAGCTCCAGGCCCCAGTTCCACAAGACAGTACACTCTGCGTCTGGACTCTCTGCTTTCTCTCCACAGACTGAACACTAACTCCTCCCTCAGGTAAGACTTAAAGAATGCTCCCTGGAACTCCAGGTTCAGAGCTCCACCTGCTGGCCTGAGGGAGAAACTACGTTGGATGTTGAACTTACTGGCCAAAGATTCCCCCAATTACCTCCAGGCTCAGCATTAACCCTTTGATGGGGTAATGCTGTTGTGGCGACCAGGTCCTGGGGCGCCACACTCCCCCTTAGTTAAACTCAGTTCTCCCGGACTGAAGAAAACAAAAAAACATAACATGTCAGAAAATGTCATCCCATTATGGGAGGCACATTACTTAAACGTTACAACTTAAACAATACTATAAGAGTCCAGTGTGGCTCCCTGCCGGGTGTCCATTACACTGCTCTATGGGGGACCCGCCGCGATTAAACCCCCAACGTAGGCTCTGGGCGTGCGTCAGACCATTGATGACCCCCACTCTATGCACGTCGGACGGGTTTTTCTTCAGGGGTGCTGAGCACACTGGTGCTAACTATGTACAGCTAGAGTGTTGGCCACCCATAGTCCAGTGGCCCAATTGTCCATTTACTTAATCACCTAAGACAAAAAGCATTTTATGCAAGACATTTTAAATAACTATATACATTCTAATAGGTACCTTTTCTTTTTACTCTCTATACCTTAGAGGGGGCTGTCCCCGAGTGCTGCGTTTGGACCTGCGTAACTCTGGCGTCTGTCCCTGACTGCTTGGAGTGTCTGCTACCTCAGCACTACGGGTAAGCCTAACCCTGATAGGTATGCGTGATGATTGCCTACGTGGTCTGAGAGTCGCCAAGGGTACGACAGGTTCACCACTGACAGGGGGTTGATTCTCCTGTTCCACTGCTGGCGTGTCATCTTGTGTTGGGGTGGACAGTTCCTTAGATGGATCTGGAACCTCTTCTGTCTCTGGCTCGACCAACTGCGGGAACGTCAAGACTGGTACCACTATGGCATTATTTATTCGGGTCCAAGTTTTGGGGAATTTGCCAAGGATCGTTTGTATCATCTCTTCCTCTTTTTCTTGAATTTCTTCCACTTCTTTTTGGATTTTGCACCGCTCAGGGAACGCTTTCAGGCGGTCTCTGGACACTGTTTGATAAGTCTTGCCTTCATCTTTGCTTATGAGGCATACCTTACTATTGTCAAAGTTGGAGGGAATAATGGTGTAGGGTTCATTCTCCCACTGATCATCTAATTTATGCGCCCTCCGCTTTTTCTTGAGGACCTGTTCTCCAGGTGCTAAGGGAGTTGCTGGGGCTGTTTGATTGTAGTTCTGCTCTTGTCTCGTTCTTGCTTGGGACAGGCTCTTTTCTACGCATTCCTGGACTTTGCGGTACTGCTGTTGTCGCTCTGTATCCCAATCTTCTATCTCTTGAACCGCTTCAGGTGACACAGTTCCCATCTCAAAGTCTACAGGTAACTTGCCAGGTCTTGCTCGCATCAAGTAAGCAGGGCTGCAGTTGGTCGAGTTTACTGGGATATGGTTATACAGGTCTACCAGATCTGGTAACTTCTCTGGCCATTAGTTTCTTTTTTCCAGAGGTAGAGTCTTGAGCATGTCAATAACCACATGGTTCATCTTCTCGCACAATCCATTGGTTTGGGGGTGGTACGGTGTTGTTCTGATTTTCTTACAGCTGTACATGTTACAGAACTCTTGGAACACTTCTGCCTCGAATGCAGGACCTTGATCAGTCAGTACCCTTTCCGGATAACCGTGAGGTCGACAAAAGTATGCCTGAAATGCTCTAGCTGCTGTTCTGGCTGTCTGGTCCTTCACAGGCACTACTACCAGGAAACGAGAGTAATGGTCCACAATAGTGAGGGCGTACACATAGCCTGACCGGCTTGGTGTTAACTTCACGTGGTCCAGGGCCACCAACTCCAGGGGCTGCTTCGTGACAATTGGCTGTAGGGGAGACCTCTGGCTGGCATCATCCTTCTGCCTCAGGTTACACGGACCACAGTCTCGGCACCACTTCTCGACTGTCTTTCTCATTTGCACCCAGTAGAACCGATCGCGGAGTAGGGTCTCCAACTTCTTCCACCCGAAGTGTCCTGCTTTATCATGGTAAGCTGCTAGGACCATTGGAGCATCCCTCTGTGGGACCACTATCTGCCAGACGAGTTCATTCATTCGGCAGTTGACATATCTCTTGCAGAGCTTGCCTTGGTAGGTGAACAGTCGTCCCCTCTCCTTCCACAGCTGCTGGGCTTCTTGTGGAGCGTCTGGACCGAGATGGGTCTCAGCTTGTGCTAGCTTTTCTTTGACCAATCGCACGGCCGGGTCACCGTTCTGTGTCTCTTCCCAATTATGGTGGAGTAATGGGTTGACCGAGACCTCGTGCTGGCTCGAGCGCTTCTCTCCTACAGCATGCTCACACTGGGAAACACCTTGGTGATGGAAAGCCGGTAACTCTATCTCTTCGAGTTCATCCAGGTCTTCTCCAGTCTCGGGTAAGTGAGGCATTCTGGACAGCGCATCAGCATTGTTATTCTTCTTGCCAGCCCGGTACTTGATGGTAAAGTCAAAGTTAGACAGCCATCCATCGCTGCTCCAACGCACCTAACTTGACTGTTGTCAGATGTGTCAACAGGTTGTTGTCCGTGAAGATGGTGAACTTGGCCGATGCCAGATAGTGCTTGAAGCGTTCAGTCACTGCCCAAACAATAGAGAGGAACTCCAGCTTGAAGGAACTGTAGTTTTCTGGATTCCTTTCTGTGGGACGAAGCTTCCTACTGGCGTAAGCTATCACCTTCTCTCTGCCTCCCTGCACCTGGGACAGAACTGCTCCCAGTCCCACGTTGCTGGCGTCTGTGTACAGTACAAACGGCTGGCTGTAGTCAGGGTAGGACAGAATTTCTTCTCCCGTGAGAGCCCCTTTCAACCGGACAAAAGACGTTTCTATTTGGCTGTTCCATTCAAATGGAAGGCTTTGCTTCTTAGCCTTCTTTGGCTGGCCCACCAGGAGATCTTGAAGAGGCGCTGCTATCTTGGTGAAACCATCAATGAACCTTCGGTAAAGCACAAGGTACGTGCTGTGCAGTCCTAATTTTGCATATGTGAGGCCACATGGCACACTTTAAATAAAAATATTTTAGTGTTAGGACTGCCCCAGGAGATTTGCCGTGACGTTGGCGGGGTGGCTCGAAAAATTGCAATTTTTTGCCAAAAATCTCATTTTTTCAATAGTACAGCTTGGAATGTTGGTACTGTGCACACTTTGCAATACATAATATTTTTGAGTGGAGGTTGTTTTTATGCTGTTTTTTCTTGTTATATAGGGTCCCAGTTGGTTCTCATCTTGCAGTGCACCTCATGTTTATTTTTCCATCTGTCCTGATTTTTGGCGGTTGGTGGCTGTTCACACTTGCCATCCAACCCCGTCCACTGGCTATTTATTCTAAGCAGCATGTGCTCGGGCCTGTCCCGCCCACAACCATGAATCAGTCATGGAGACGGTGACTGAAAAGCACAAGGTACGTGCTGTGCAGTCCTAATTTTGCATATGTGAGGCCACATGGCACACTTTAAATAAAAATATTTTAGTGTTAGGACTGCCCCAGGAGATTTGCCGTGACGTTGGCGGGGTGGCTCGAAAAATTGCAATTTTTTGCCAAAAATCTCATTTTTTCAATAGTACAGCTTGGAATGTTGGTACTGTGCACACTTTGCAATACATAATATTTTTGAGTGGAGGTTGTTTTTATGCTGTTTTTTCTTGTTATATAGGGTCCCAGTTGGTTCTCATCTTGCAGTGCACCTCATGTTTATTTTTCCATCTGTCCTGATTTTTGGCGGTTGGTGGCTGTTCACACTTGCCATCCAACCCCGTCCACTAGCTATTTATTCTAAGCAGCATGTGCTCGGGCCTGTCCCGCCCACAACCATGAATCAGTCATGGAGACGGTGACTGAAAAGCACAAGGTACGTGCTGTGCAGTCCTAATTTTGCATATGTGAGGCCACATGGCACACTTTAAATAAAAATATTTTAGTGTTAGGACTGCCCCAGGAGATTTGCCGTGACGTTGGCGGGGTGGCTCGAAAAATTGCAATTTTTTGCCAAAAATCTCATTTTTTCAATAGTACAGCTTGGAATGTTGGTACTGTGCACACTTTGCAATACATAATATTTTTGAGTGGAGGTTGTTTTTATGCTGTTTTTTCTTGTTATATAGGGTCCCAGTTGGTTCTCATCTTGCAGTGCACCTCATGTTTATTTTTCCATCTGTCCTGATTTTTGGCGGTTGGTGGCTGTTCACACTTGCCATCCAACCCCGTCCACTGGCTATTTATTCTAAGCAGCATGTGCTCGGGCCTGTCCCGCCCACAACCATGAATCAGTCATGGAGACGGTGACTGAAAAGCACAAGGTACGTGCTGTGCAGTCCTAATTTTGCATATGTGAGGCCACATGGCACACTTTAAATAAAAATATTTTAGTGTTAGGACTGCCCCAGGAGATTTGCCGTGACGTTGGCGGGGTGGCTCGAAAAATTGCAATTTTTTGCCAAAAATCTCATTTTTTCAATAGTACAGCTTGGAATGTTGGTACTGTGCACACTTTGCAATACATAATATTTTTGAGTGGAGGTTGTTTTTATGCTGTTTTTTCTTGTTATATAGGGTCCCAGTTGGTTCTCATCTTGCAGTGCACCTCATGTTTATTTTTCCATCTGTCCTGATTTTTGGCGGTTGGTGGCTGTTCACACTTGCCATCCAACCCCGTCCACTGGCTATTTATTCTAAGCAGCATGTGCTCGGGCCTGTCCCGCCCACAACCATGAATCAGTCATGGAGACGGTGACTGAAAAGCACAAGGTACGTGCTGTGCAGTCCTAATTTTGCATATGTGAGGCCACATGGCACACTTTAAATAAAAATATTTTAGTGTTAGGACTGCCCCAGGAGATTTGCCGTGACGTTGGCGGGGTGGCTCGAAAAATTGCAATTTTTTGCCAAAAATCTCATTTTTTCAATAGTACAGCTTGGAATGTTGGTACTGTGCACACTTTGCAATACATAATATTTTTGAGTGGAGGTTGTTTTTATGCTGTTTTTTCTTGTTATATAGGGTCCCAGTTGGTTCTCATCTTGCAGTGCACCTCATGTTTATTTTTCCATCTGTCCTGATTTTTGGCGGTTGGTGGCTGTTCACACTTGCCATCCAACCCCGTCCACTGGCTATTTATTCTAAGCAGCATGTGCTCGGGCCTGTCCCGCCCACAACCATGAATCAGTCATGGAGACGGTGACTGAAAAGCACAAGGTACGTGCTGTGCAGTCCTAATTTTGCATATGTGAGGCCACATGGCACACTTTAAATAAAAATATTTTAGTGTTAGGACTGCCCCAGGAGATTTGCCGTGACGTTGGCGGGGTGGCTCGAAAAATTGCAATTTTTTGCCAAAAATCTCATTTTTTCAATAGTACAGCTTGGAATGTTGGTACTGTGCACACTTTGCAATACATAATATTTTTGAGTGGAGGTTGTTTTTATGCTGTTTTTTCTTGTTATATAGGGTCCCAGTTGGTTCTCATCTTGCAGTGCACCTCATGTTTATTTTTCCATCTGTCCTGATTTTTGGCGGTTGGTGGCTGTTCACACTTGCCATCCAACCCCGTCCACTGGCTATTTATTCTAAGCAGCATGTGCTCGAGCCTGTCCCGCCCACAACCATGAATCAGTCATGGAGACGGTGACTGAAAAGCACAAGGTACGTGCTGTGCAGTCCTAATTTTGCATATGTGAGGCCACATGGCACACTTTAAATAAAAATATTTTAGTGTTAGGACTGCCCCAGGAGATTTGCCGTGACGTTGGCGGGGTGGCTCGAAAAATTGCAATTTTTTGCCAAAAATCTCATTTTTTCAATAGTACAGCTTGGAATGTTGGTACTGTGCACACTTTGCAATACATAATATTTTTGAGTGGAGGTTGTTTTTATGCTGTTTTTTCTTGTTATATAGGGTCCCAGTTGGTTCTCATCTTGCAGTGCACCTCATGTTTATTTTTCCATCTGTCCTGATTTTTGGCGGTTGGTGGCTGTTCACACTTGCCATCCAACCCCGTCCACTGGCTATTTATTCTAAGCAGCATGTGCTCGGGCCTGTCCCGCCCACAACCATGAATCAGTCATGGAGACGGTGACTGAAAAGCACAAGGTACGTGCTGTGCAGTCCTAATTTTGCATATGTGAGGCCACATGGCACACTTTAAATAAAAATATTTTAGTGTTAGGACTGCCCCAGGAGATTTGCCGTGACGTTGGCGGGGTGGCTCGAAAAATTGCAATTTTTTGCCAAAAATCTCATTTTTTCAATAGTACAGCTTGGAATGTTGGTACTGTGCACACTTTGCAATACATAATATTTTTGAGTGGAGGTTGTTTTTATGCTGTTTTTTCTTGTTATATAGGGTCCCAGTTGGTTCTCATCTTGCAGTGCACCTCATGTTTATTTTTCCATCTGTCCTGATTTTTGGCGGTTGGTGGCTGTTCACACTTGCCATCCAACCCCGTCCACTGGCTATTTATTCTAAGCAGCATGTGCTCGGGCCTGTCCCGCCCACAACCATGAATCAGTCATGGAGACGGTGACTGAAAAGCACAAGGTACGTGCTGTGCAGTCCTAATTTTGCATATGTGAGGCCACATGGCACACTTTAAATAAAAATATTTTAGTGTTAGGACTGCCCCAGGAGATTTGCCGTGACGTTGGCGGGGTGGCTCGAAAAATTGCAATTTTTTGCCAAAAATCTCATTTTTTCAATAGTACAGCTTGGAATGTTGGTACTGTGCACACTTTGCAATACATAATATTTTTGAGTGGAGGTTGTTTTTATGCTGTTTTTTCTTGTTATATAGGGTCCCAGTTGGTTCTCATCTTGCAGTGCACCTCATGTTTATTTTTCCATCTGTCCTGATTTTTGGCGGTTGGTGGCTGTTCACACTTGCCATCCAACCCCGTCCACTAGCTATTTATTCTAAGCAGCATGTGCTCGGGCCTGTCCCGCCCACAACCATGAATCAGTCATGGAGACGGTGACTGAAAAGCACAAGGTACGTGCTGTGCAGTCCTAATTTTGCATATGTGAGGCCACATGGCACACTTTAAATAAAAATATTTTAGTGTTAGGACTGCCCCAGGAGATTTGCCGTGACGTTGGCGGGGTGGCTCGAAAAATTGCAATTTTTTGCCAAAAATCTCATTTTTTCAATAGTACAGCTTGGAATGTTGGTACTGTGCACACTTTGCAATACATAATATTTTTGAGTGGAGGTTGTTTTTATGCTGTTTTTTCTTGTTATATAGGGTCCCAGTTGGTTCTCATCTTGCAGTGCACCTCATGTTTATTTTTCCATCTGTCCTGATTTTTGGCGGTTGGTGGCTGTTCACACTTGCCATCCAACCCCGTCCACTGGCTATTTATTCTAAGCAGCATGTGCTCGGGCCTGTCCCGCCCACAACCATGAATCAGTCATGGAGACGGTGACTGAAAAGCACAAGGTACGTGCTGTGCAGTCCTAATTTTGCATATGTGAGGCCACATGGCACACTTTAAATAAAAATATTTTAGTGTTAGGACTGCCCCAGGAGATTTGCCGTGACGTTGGCGGGGTGGCTCGAAAAATTGCAATTTTTTGCCAAAAATCTCATTTTTTCAATAGTACAGCTTGGAATGTTGGTACTGTGCACACTTTGCAATACATAATATTTTTGAGTGGAGGTTGTTTTTATGCTGTTTTTTCTTGTTATATAGGGTCCCAGTTGGTTCTCATCTTGCAGTGCACCTCATGTTTATTTTTCCATCTGTCCTGATTTTTGGCGGTTGGTGGCTGTTCACACTTGCCATCCAACCCCGTCCACTGGCTATTTATTCTAAGCAGCATGTGCTCGGGCCTGTCCCGCCCACAACCATGAATCAGTCATGGAGACGGTGACTGAAAAGCACAAGGTACGTGCTGTGCAGTCCTAATTTTGCATATGTGAGGCCACATGGCACACTTTAAATAAAAATATTTTAGTGTTAGGACTGCCCCAGGAGATTTGCCGTGACGTTGGCGGGGTGGCTCGAAAAATTGCAATTTTTTGCCAAAAATCTCATTTTTTCAATAGTACAGCTTGGAATGTTGGTACTGTGCACACTTTGCAATACATAATATTTTTGAGTGGAGGTTGTTTTTATGCTGTTTTTTCTTGTTATATAGGGTCCCAGTTGGTTCTCATCTTGCAGTGCACCTCATGTTTATTTTTCCATCTGTCCTGATTTTTGGCGGTTGGTGGCTGTTCACACTTGCCATCCAACCCCGTCCACTGGCTATTTATTCTAAGCAGCATGTGCTCGGGCCTGTCCCGCCCACAACCATGAATCAGTCATGGAGACGGTGACTGAAAAGCACAAGGTACGTGCTGTGCAGTCCTAATTTTGCATATGTGAGGCCACATGGCACACTTTAAATAAAAATATTTTAGTGTTAGGACTGCCCCAGGAGATTTGCCGTGACGTTGGCGGGGTGGCTCGAAAAATTGCAATTTTTTGCCAAAAATCTCATTTTTTCAATAGTACAGCTTGGAATGTTGGTACTGTGCACACTTTGCAATACATAATATTTTTGAGTGGAGGTTGTTTTTATGCTGTTTTTTCTTGTTATATAGGGTCCCAGTTGGTTCTCATCTTGCAGTGCACCTCATGTTTATTTTTCCATCTGTCCTGATTTTTGGCGGTTGGTGGCTGTTCACACTTGCCATCCAACCCCGTCCACTGGCTATTTATTCTAAGCAGCATGTGCTCGAGCCTGTCCCGCCCACAACCATGAATCAGTCATGGAGACGGTGACTGAAAAGCACAAGGTACGTGCTGTGCAGTCCTAATTTTGCATATGTGAGGCCACATGGCACACTTTAAATAAAAATATTTTAGTGTTAGGACTGCCCCAGGAGATTTGCCGTGACGTTGGCGGGGTGGCTCGAAAAATTGCAATTTTTTGCCAAAAATCTCATTTTTTCAATAGTACAGCTTGGAATGTTGGTACTGTGCACACTTTGCAATACATAATATTTTTGAGTGGAGGTTGTTTTTATGCTGTTTTTTCTTGTTATATAGGGTCCCAGTTGGTTCTCATCTTGCAGTGCACCTCATGTTTATTTTTCCATCTGTCCTGATTTTTGGCGGTTGGTGGCTGTTCACACTTGCCATCCAACCCCGTCCACTGGCTATTTATTCTAAGCAGCATGTGCTCGGGCCTGTCCCGCCCACAACCATGAATCAGTCATGGAGACGGTGACTGAAAAGCACAAGGTACGTGCTGTGCAGTCCTAATTTTGCATATGTGAGGCCACATGGCACACTTTAAATAAAAATATTTTAGTGTTAGGACTGCCCCAGGAGATTTGCCGTGACGTTGGCGGGGTGGCTCGAAAAATTGCAATTTTTTGCCAAAAATCTCATTTTTTCAATAGTACAGCTTGGAATGTTGGTACTGTGCACACTTTGCAATACATAATATTTTTGAGTGGAGGTTGTTTTTATGCTGTTTTTTCTTGTTATATAGGGTCCCAGTTGGTTCTCATCTTGCAGTGCACCTCATGTTTATTTTTCCATCTGTCCTGATTTTTGGCGGTTGGTGGCTGTTCACACTTGCCATCCAACCCCGTCCACTGGCTATTTATTCTAAGCAGCATGTGCTCGGGCCTGTCCCGCCCACAACCATGAATCAGTCATGGAGACGGTGACTGAAAAGCACAAGGTACGTGCTGTGCAGTCCTAATTTTGCATATGTGAGGCCACATGGCACACTTTAAATAAAAATATTTTAGTGTTAGGACTGCCCCAGGAGATTTGCCGTGACGTTGGTGGGGTGGCTCGAAAAATTGCAATTTTTTGCCAAAAATCTCATTTTTTCAATAGTACAGCTTGGAATGTTGGTACTGTGCACACTTTGCAATACATAATATTTTTGAGTGGAGGTTGTTTTTATGCTGTTTTTTCTTGTTATATAGGGTCCCAGTTGGTTCTCATCTTGCAGTGCACCTCATGTTTATTTTTCCATCTGTCCTGATTTTTGGCGGTTGGTGGCTGTTCACACTTGCCATCCAACCCCGTCCACTGGCTATTTATTCTAAGCAGCATGTGCTCGGGCCTGTCCCGCCCACAACCATGAATCAGTCATGGAGACGGTGACTGAAAAGCACAAGGTACGTGCTGTGCAGTCCTAATTTTGCATATGTGAGGCCACATGGCACATTTTAAATAAAAATATTTTAGTGTTAGGACTGCCCCAGGAGATTTGCCGTGACGTTGGCGGGGTGGCTCGAAAAATTGCAATTTTTTGCCAAAAATCTCATTTTTTCAATAGTACAGCTTGGAATGTTGGTACTGTGCACACTTTGCAATACATAATATTTTTGAGTGGAGGTTGTTTTTATGCTGTTTTTTCTTGTTATATAGGGCCCCCCCCTTCGGTAGTAGCCCACCAGCCCAAGGAACTGCCGCACCTCCTTTACCGTTGTGGGTCTCGGCCAGTCCTTGATTACTGTGACTTTCTCTGGATCAGGTGCCACACCTTCTGCGCTGACCACATGACCCAAGTACTGTACCTTTGGCTTCAAGAGGTGACATTTGGACGGCTTTATCTTCAGGCCATACTCCGACAGGGACTCGAACACTTCTGCTAAGTGCCTCAGGTGGTCTTCATAAGTTTTGGAGTAGACTATGACGTCATCCAGGTACAACAGCACGGTTTCAAAGTTGTGATGGCCCAAGCAGCACTCCATCAACCTTTGGAATGTCCCTGGGGCATTGCAGAGCCCGAATGGCATACAGTTGAACTCGCAGAGGCCCATTGGTGTCGTGAATGCAGTCTTCTCCTTGTCCGCCTCTGCCACGGGAACCTGCCAATACCCACTGGTGAGATCCAAGGTGGAGAAATAGTTAGCTGACTTTAAGGCTGTTAGTGACTCCTCTATTCTGGGTAGTGGATAAGCATCTTTATGTGTAATGCGGTTAATTTGCTTGTAATCTACGCACATTCTCTGTTACGGGGGGGCCGGCAGATTAGGACCAGGGGGTATATATCCTAATCGCCAGTCGGGGCCCACCGTGCTCCAGATGACAAAGGAGCTGCTGGCACCTGAGTGTTAGGCGGAGACTATAGAGCTGGATGGCTCTGAGATAACCCAGGAACTCTGGGAACCGGTCACGTGTGTTGGGACACGTCAGACCGGACGACAACCCGATTAGCATTTTGGTGCACCTAGCACTACACCAACCACGTGTGCAGGAAACACGTCAGGCCGGGTGGTAACCAGGTAGCGTTGACCGGAAGACCGCCACGAAAGCGCCCTGTCGGCCATGTGTGTAGGACATGTCAGGCCGAGCGGTCCTCCGATTAGCGTTTCTGGCCACCTCTCGACTGGCCACGTGTGTGTAGGACACGTCAGGCCAGATGGGTACACCAGTAGCGTTGACCGGGAAGCCGAGGAGGATAAGGAACACCCTGTTAACTCCACAGGGGTCCTGGGGTACGCTGTCCATGCGTGTAGGGGGCACAACCAGACAGGTGGCGCAGCAGGTGCGTTGTCCGTGTGCGTAGGGGGCACAATCGGATAGGTGGCACAGCAGGTGCGTTGTCCGTGTGCGTAGGGGACACAATCGGACAGGTGGCGTAGCGGGTGCGTTGTCCGTGTGCGTAGGGGGCACAATCGGACAGGAAGCACAGCAGCCGCAGCCCAGTTAACGCCACTGGGCTGCTATAGCCAGACTCCAATGGCAGGAGGGAAGCACGGCGCCTGACCCTGATGTGCCGAGCCACGAATCTTGGCGTGACAGGCACCGTTCGCCTAACCCTACCTACCGCTTCCCAACATAGGCTTATGCCGCAATGAGGCTCTAACATGGAGGTGTGCTCTGACTGAGCAAAAGTGAAGACTGCGCCCCTCCATGTTGTCTCCAGCCCCTTTTATAACCTGGGTCCGCCCCAAACCCAGGGTGGAACCACCAAGGTCCAATAGCAGAGTGCCATGTCATCAGTGACGTCACATGCGACCTATCCGGAACCGCCACGTCATTGATGACCTCATGGCAGCCACGCCCCAAACACTTCACCAGTCATCGTCTGACGACCAATACTAAGGTGCCAGATCATAGGGGCGGGCCTCTGCGAGCCAGTCCGGAGTTGCCACGTCATCAGGACACCTGACACCCTCTGCCCTATCAGGGCCTGCCACCTCACGGACATGCTCAGTGAGGTCCTTACCGGACCTAGCCTCTGGTGCACTAAGTGCCTGAGCATGCCCAGTAGCCTGAGCAACAGGCTCAGAAAGCAGACTATCAGTTTGAGCATGCTCAGTAGGCACATCCCAGAACTTAGACACAGCACGAAGTCCAAGTACCTGTGCAAAGAGGCTGTTAGGGTTAATTGTGGGAGCATGCTCAGTAGCCTCAACTGAGGACTTAGTCTCAGACATAACACAATCAGGCTGAGCATGCTCACTAGGCAAAACACTGGGCTTAGACTCTGACTGGGGTAAATCGGCGCACGCATGCGCACTAGCCGCCTCTCCACACTTAGGCATGGTGGAAGGAACAGCCAACTGGACGACCCGAGGCACGGCCAAGAATGGCAGCCGGCGCCTGGGCGCCACAGGAACCGCAGCAGGCTGCTTGCGGCTATGGCGGCGCCGGTTCGTAACATTCTCATTGTACCATCTTTTTTCTTTACGAGCACTAGTGGAGCTGCCCAGGGGCTACAACTATCTCTGATAACCCCAGCCTCCTTCATTTCCCGTAACATTTCTTTGGCACGCTGATACTGTGCTGGGGGTACAGGGCGGTATCTCTCTTTAATGGGATGATGATCACCCGTGGGGATTTGATGTTTAACCCCTTTTACCTGCCCAAAGTCTAGGGGGTGTTTGCTGAAGACCCGCTCGTACTCCTGTACCACCCGGTAAACCCCATGCTTTTGGTGTGAGGGGGTGGAGTCGGTGCCCACATGTAATTTTTGGCACCAGTCTTCCAGCTGTCCCTTGGAGCCATTGTCTTCCGCCTGGTCGGACGGGATCAAGGGTTCCACTGCTTTGATGGTATTGTTACTGACAGTGTACAGTTTTGCTACAGTGGCGTACCGGGGCAATTTGGCTTCCTCCTCCCCACAATTCAGGACGCGAACGGGCACTCTTCCCTTGCGGACGTCTGCTACCCCTCTGGCTATCAGGACACCAGGCCTACTTTCTGAATACACAGGTTCCACCAGGGCCTGGTAATCTTGACCCTTGAGGCCTATTGCTGCCCGACACCATATCAACATTTCACTTTTGGGGGGAATTGCAATGGGGAGAGGGTCACTTACCCTTACACTGCCAATTTCTCCTCCGGCCAGCTCCACCTGCTGCCTCCTCATCAGGGCTCTGATCTCCCTCTGTAGGGCACGCTGCTGCCCGGAGCTGGCACCTTCAGACGCCTGCTGCAACAAAACTATCACTTCGGCAAGACAATTTTCCATCACATTTGTACCAATGGTTAGCAGTGGGTTAGATTCTTTGCGATCAATATCTACAATTATCATCCCCTGACATGGCAATTCTACCCACCCCACTTTAATGGTTACTTCCTTATACCCAATTTGAGGCAAGGGCTGACCATTACTGGCCACAATTGTTAAATCATCATCTGCGCCATGGTCAATGTCTGAATCAGCCCAATATCTTTTGTACAGTTTATAGGGGATGGTTGTTACCTGGGACCCCGTATCCAGGAGGGCATTCAAAGGGATCCCATCCAGCATAATAGGAAGGACCGGTTGTCCTCCCACATACTTGCTGCGGCTGGGGTTTGAGCCGGGCTTCCTTACACCTGGGGGTTGGCTCCTGGCCCCAGGCTCGGCCCGTTTAAAGGACAGTATCTTGCAATGTGGCCCGCCTGGCTGCAGCGGCGGCAGATTGGTTGTCCAGTTGAATCATACCGGTCTGTGTCTTTTCCTAGGGTCGGCGGGATCCTCCTCTGTTGCATCCACGGGCCATCATCTGGGCTGGAGGCCAACTCGATTCTTACAGGCGATGGGGTCACTTGTAGAGACTGCACGGTCTTGGCAAGGGCAGCTACAGTCTTGGTCAGCTCCTGGACCTGCCGTCTGAGCTCTGCAGCGGGATCCTTATCCAGGGACTGCGCCTCAGCCCCTGCAGCAGCTCGTGTTGCAGGCACCACCCCGGGGTACGTGATTGCAAGAGGCCGGAGGGTTACTGGGTCATTCGGTGTAGATTCTCTCAGTACCCGGATGGCCTGGTCCTTAAACTTTGCAAAGTCCAGAGCAGGGTTCTGCAGGACCAGGATACGCAGCTGGGTCCTGTGGGCATCTGACAGGAGCCCCTCTATGAACTGCTCAGTGAGTTTGTCTTCTTCACGTACACTCTCTGGGTCCACCTGTTTAATTGCTTTCAGTGCCTCTTGCAGGTTTAAGGCATAGTCCCGTATGTTGTCTGTGGCCCGTTGTTTGCACCCAAAGAATCTCATCTTTATTTCTGCTGCGGTGCGGGTGTCAAAAGTACTCTTTAACTTGGCCAGTATCTGGGTTGCTGTCCCTTTATCTGTATCAGGCCAGGACTTCACTTCACGCTGGGCCGCGCCGGCTAGCTGCCCCATTAATATGCCCACCTTCTGGCTCTCAGTCAGGGGATACACTCTAAACAAGCTGTGCAGCCTTTCTCTGAAGTCGCTCAGGGTATGTGACTCCCCGGAGTACTGCGGCAGCCATTCTGCTCCCGGGATGTACGGCATTGTGATCGGCATTACCGGCGCTACAGCGGGGGCTGGGGCGACGGCGACTGGGATTGCTTCGGCTGGTGCTGCGGCGTCTCGGGCTATGGCAGCCACCTGCTCTCCCTCTGAGTCGGACATCTTCCTCCCCCTTAATGAACCTTACCAGGCTCCGTTCACTTTTCAAATTCCCTTCTGGGTCGCGTGGGGTTAACGGCGCTCTGCTCTGATGGCGAGCTCCCTTCGCGCTCCTTTTCAGGCACGCCCCCCTTCTTCCTGCACTCAGCGAGGCTAATGGCAGCGGCAGTTTTCAAACAGTAACACAGTCTTTTAAGTACAGTTTCTGCAGGCGCACAGTACCCGGTGGGACCGGGCACGAAATCCTGTTCGTGACGCCAAAGTTGACTCGCCCACCCCAGGGCTATGGGACACCCGGTGCCGGGCCGGACTAGTCCGGGGGTAGTCAGTGGTGGCGGGGCCCGACTTCGTGGCCCTGGTGGGTGTCAATTGAATATGGCTGATGAATTAAAGTTTGTGTTTGTGACGCCACCTGTGGTATGCGGCTATAAAGCCGCCGCTGCTGTATGAAGCCTCTGGGGTGATGGAATGGCAGCTTGGACGGTCCTGCTCCCCACAGGTGGAGCGGTGCTCCGGGGACACTGTTGGTGCTCGTGAGAGTCTATGGTGTGATGTTGTGTGAATAATACGGTGCAGGGCCGACAGGCAGTGAAAGAAACAGGCACAAACAACAGTCTCTTTACCTTCTCCTCTTTTACTTGGGAACAATTTAGTCCAGGGAGACCGTCACAGGTGGAAAAGATGATCCGGCCGGCCTGGAAGTGCCTGGGGGTGATATCCTTGGCCAGTTGAGTATGAGGCCTACTCCCTGATCTTTCTTTTCTTCTACAGGACCCTGCATTCTGAATTTAGCAATGGCCCTCTTGCTGCTGGGACCGGTGGTTTGTCCCTTTTTCTGTGTGGTAGGCTGCGCAGGCCCTCTCTGGTGCTTCTCTGCTGGAGTCCACACCGGGCCCTTGGAATGCGGCTGTACCTTAAGATTGCTGATGGGCCAGGGGGCTTGCAGCTCTCCTGCCCTCCGGATTCGGCCACCAGGGAAGGATTTTATACCCTGGCAACCACAGACTCCGATGTCTGAGTCTCTTCTGTGCCTCTCTGCAAATCTTGCTTCACTGGGCCAAGCTATTCCAGCTGTAGGCCCCAGTTCCACAAGACAGCTCACTCTGCGTCTGGACTCTCTGCTTTCTCTCCACAGACTGAACACTAATGGCAATTTTGTTGGCCCAGAAACCGCTTTTGAGGAACTGGATGATGCTGTTTCTCTTTTCTTTGGAAATCATCTTCATGGCTTCTCCGTAATTCAAACCAGTGATCTTTCACTTGAGAATTAACCTAATAAAACACTGAGCTACCAAGTTTCCCCAAAAATAAGCCCTAGCATGATTTTACAGGATTTTGGGAGTATGCTTGAAATATAATTCCTACTTCGACAATAAGCCCATGGTACAGTCAGGGCCAGAATTAGGGGCAGTCAAACTCCACAATCTCTCAGTGCCAGTGCCCCCACTCTCTTAGGGACCCCAACAGTTGAATTCCAAGGTTAAGATTGTTTAAGGACCTTCAATGACTTCACAGTCATGTAACATGACGTAATCAAAAGTTTCTTAATTGCAGGAGTCTAAAAGACAGTCTTTTGTGCAGGACTTGCATTAGGGGGAAGGTGAATCAAACTTGGTAATTTCACAAGTCCCCCATTCTCTGAGGGGCCCCAGAGTTTATATCCTGATGATAATACTGCTTCAGGACCACATCATGTGACTGGGTTGTCACTAAAAGGTCTCTTAATTGCAGGAGTCTTATTACTGAAGAAGAGACAGGCAGGTATGTATGCAGTGTATGTGTGTGTGTGTGTAGATAGATAGAGTGGCAGCGTGTCAGCTGACTGCAACCAATCACAGGTGGCAGGACGGTCGGTGGGCGGGGAAAGCAGTGCAAGTGTCTGCGGATCAGTATGGTGAACGTGCATGTCTTTTACAAACACATGCACATTCCTGTCAGAAGTGTGCATCTGTGCCGGTGATGCGCTGTTTGACTCATACAAGTCTGACATAACATCAGCTGGCATGGTCGGCATGGCCTGCTGCGCTCTGAGCACGAGCGTGCATGTACCTAGAAAGACATGCACGTTCCGTTCAGAAGTGTACGTTGCTGTGTAAGAGATGCAGCTTTTTTTTTTTTCATTTAAATAAATAATTTAAAAAAAAAATGACGTGCGGTCCCCCCTAATGTTCATCCCCAGCCATGATAATGCCGGCTGGGGGCTGGTAGTCTCAGCCTGCAGCCGCCCGGTATTGCTGCATCTATTTGATGTGACAATCCCAGTTCATTGCCGGCTCTTCTCGATTGCCCTGGAGCAGTGGCAGTCAGGGTAATAAGGGGTTAATAGCAACACATAGCTGATACTAAACCCTAGGTTAGTAGTGGCACAGACATCTATAAGATACTTGCATTACACTAACCTTTAAATGACAGTAAATAAACACAGACACAAAGAAAAATCCTTTATTTGAAATAAAGTACAAAACACACCCCCTCCTTCACCACTTTATTAACCCCCAACACCCTACAGCTCTGGCGTAATCCACACGAGGTCCTGCACAGGAGGGAGATACTGTCACAGGCTGGGGGCGTGTCTGCCTGCAACCAATCACAGATAAGTGAAAGATCGATGGGCGGGGAAAACACGGAAAGCTGTGTATATATGATGCACAGTACAGGAAATGAATGTGCAACCCGGACGGAAGCAGTGTGCCGCCATGACACCAAGTCTCGGTAAGTATGAAACGCTGTTTTATTTCCGTTTTTCTTTATTTTTTAATTATTTTCCCCAGTGCCAGATCCAGATCTTGCACCCAGTATTCCGGATCTGGACCCGGCACCCGGAAATCTTTGAAACCGCGCGGATCCGGACTTTTACAGTTCGGACCCGCTCAGCCCTAATAGACACGTGTTACACACAGGGTTTGGAGGGTTATGCTCCAGAATAAAATATGACCATATTTGAATAAATGTTGATAGTTTTTTTTGTTCAAGTGAATTGTTTTTCATGGAAAAAAAATAAGACATCCCCCTGAAAATAAGTCCTAGCTCATCTTTCAGAGCAAAAAATAATATAAGACTGTTTAATTTTCGGGGAAACATGATATTAGGGAGTATGTGAGGTGTTATTTAATATTCCATTTTCGTTTTTTCCTCCCCTTCTTCTGAGAGCCATACCTTTTTATTTTTATGTCAACATTACCATTTGAGGGCTTATTTTTGGAGGATGAGTTGTACTTTTGAATGAAAGTGTCGCGGGCGGAGGAGGGGACGCTGCACTCTCCCACTGCTCGGGTCCGGCCGCTGATGCTGCGGCTGCCGCTGCTCGGTGGTGGCTCGAGCGGTGGGCCGGATCCCGGGGACTCGAGCGGCGTTCCTCGCCCGTGAGTGAAAGGGGATTTGATTGTGGGGATTTGGTTATTGTCTGTGACGCCACCCACGGTTGTGGTGATCTTGGTGATCCACCGCTGCTCTGGACGGAGATCCCGGGAGCGGTGACAGGGAGCAGCTTTGTTGTTAGTTCTCCCCTCCGTGGGTAGGGGGTTGGTTGTCTCGGGGCCCGGTGATGGGGTAGGGATAGATGGCAGGCGGGTTACGGGGCCTGGTTAGGTGCAGGGTCGCGGGGGCAGCGCTGTGCCGCACGACACGGTGGTACTCACTCAGCCAATGATGAGGACACAGTTCTCGGTAAAACACACGGCTGGATGGACGTGTCCCACAGACGGCTGCGGTGTTGTTTCTCCCGGCAGGTTGATGGTGACTGCCTTTCCCTGCACCTATGTACGGTAAATGGTTCCAATGGGTTCTCACCGGTAACCCGCTCCCCAGCTTGGATATGGGCTGGAGGAGCCCCTTTTGACCGCAGGCTCTGGCCCTGGGAACGGTAGCCTTGGCGGTGGCTGTGTTTCCCTCTCACGGTTGGACTGTTGCCTTCTGTCGGGACTTGGCTGCTGGGAAACCCAGGAGGTTCCCTTCGCTGACGGATTTGGCAAATTCACGGCGACTCCTAGTCTTGCCGGGGTCCGTAAGCCCCTGCCAGATGGTGCTGACTTCTCTTTGTGTACCGGTCCGGTACCGCCGGGCCACCGCCCGTCCACGGTCCTTACGGTAGACTCCAATAGGCCACTCCTGCAGACGGTCACCACCGTCTGCCAACCTTGCTGATCCGTCCGGGCCACACACCCGGACCAACTTCAGGCTTCTCTACCACTTTCCTTCCTCTCACTTTCCACTCTCAAACTAATCTGCCCTACTTTTCCCGCCTCCAGGACTGTTAACTCCTCAGTGGGCGGGGCCAACCGCCTGGCCCACCCCCTGGTGTGAACATCAGCCCCTGGAGGAAGGCAACAAGGGTTTTGTGTCTGACTTCGGTGTGCCTGACCGGGAGTGTGGGGTGTGTGGGTGTTGTTCTCTGTGGCCCCTGGCTTGTCCAGGGTGCTACAAAAGCATTAGCTTTACCATATAATTTACTGGAAAATAGAAAAAAAATCCAAATGTGAAGACATAGTGAAAAAAGTGTGATTACATGATTGTTTTGCGGTCTTTTATTCATTATGTTCCCTATATGGTAAAACTGATGTATCTTTATGATTCCTCAGGTCGGTACGAGTTCGTAGATACCAAACATGTATACTTTTACTTTTAGCTAAGAGGTGAAAATAAATTCAGAAGTTTGTCCAAAAAAAGAGTAGCGCTTTTGCCGCCTTTTTCCAAGACCTGTAACGTTCTCATTTTTTTGAGATCTGGGGGTCAGTCATGGCTTATTTTTTGCTTCTTGAGCTGAAGTTTTTAATTATACCATTTTTATGTGGATGCGTTGTTTTTGATAGCCAGCCCCTACCTGTCTGCTGTACTGTGGCTGGATATCAAAAATGGGGGGGGACGCTAAGCCTTTTTTTACAACTATTTATTTAAATAATTAAAAAAAAATGCTTTAGGATCCCCTTTATTTTAATAGTCAGCCACAGTAAAGCAGACAGGTGGGGGGCTGGAGCCTGCAGGGGTTGTTTTATCAGCGCTGGCTATCAAAGTATGTCAAGAACCTATGTCAGTTTTTTAATTATTTTTATATATTTATTTTTACACTACTATGCAGCAAACTGACTTCATCCAATCACAGACATGCACACAGGGTGGGGTGGCGTGTTTAGCTGTCTGCAACCAATCCCAGACACATACACAGGGTGGGCGGCGTGTTTAGCAGTCTGCAACCAATCACAGACACTGGCACAGAGGGTGGGCAAGGAAGCAGTGAATATGGATGAACCTTACTTAGTGGGCCCGGAAAAGTGTCTAACTGCAGCGTAATCTTCCAGGAAACACGGTATGCATAACCATCCTGCTCTTACTACTGTAAGGGGGTGACAGGAGTTAGAAGGGTATGTTGGGGTGTAGTTTGCGAGGCTCACCACTAGAGGGCACAGGGTCCCCATAGGTGTTTGTAGGAGGGGGAAGGGAGAGTTTACTAGAGTGGGGAGGGCACTAGTGAGAGGGAAAAGGAAGGAGTCCTGAGAGTAGTGAAGGAGACAAGGAGGCAGGAGGCTGCAGAGCAATACTGAGTGGAGGATAGTCGGGTCCTGAAGGATAGAAGGGCGCTCTGTTGTTTGAGGACTGGCAGGAAAGAATGTTGCTGAGGTTCCGCAGCAAGAGGGAGGTCAGCATGGCCAGAACACCCGTATTATTCGCAGGGAAAGAGACCGGTAAACCAGGAGGCTGATGGAAAGCTTTGAAAGCCGGGATAGTGAGAATAGCAAGAAAATGCATGTGTCTGGGAAAGAAGAAGTGCCCCGTCTCAGAGGAAGACGATGTTTATCACCTAAATAAAGAGAAGATGTTGAATGAAAATCCAGAGTCTGCCTCGCTTTTAATGGGACTGAAGCCCGACTCAGAGGTAAAAAAAAATATCATCCCTCTGAGAGCTGGCATTATCCTATCATCCTCACAAGCGAGACCCCTTTTTAATGGAGTGGACCAGATGGGGGTGTCATGACTACTACAACCCCCAGCCTCGGCGGGGTGCCCGCCGGTTCCTTCACTACCATTTAGCTTTCATTTGCAGCCCCCTAGCTCTTAAGGCCCTGTCACACACACAGATAAATCTTTGGCAGATCTGTGGTTGCCGTGAAATCATGGACATATTGTTCCATTTGTACACAGCCACAAACCTGGCACTGATTGTCCACAATTTCACTGCAGCCACAGATCTGGCACAGGTCTGCCACAGATCTGCCACAGATCTGCCACAGATCTGCCACAGATTTATCTGTGTGTGTGACAGGGCATTTACTATGGCCATTTTACAACCACAAAATTCTCATCCCCATGGATATGGGGTTCATTGTTCGGCGTCAAGTTCGCTTGCTAAACCCGTTTTTTTTTCTTCATCCGTGCATGCCAATACAATTGAAAGTGTGATCCTCAGCGGGGGGGGCCTGCGGGGAAGAGGGCGGTGCGAGAGCTGACACCAGATCGCATAGCGGTTGCATGGCCTGCCACCACCGGCGGTGCATCACTGACTGAGGTCATCGAGCCCCCTGAACCCCCAGGCCCAGTCATGATGGTGACTTCTGCAACTGCAATCATTCCGCCCCTGCCCATACTCATCGTATATTACAGCAGTCTCACCAACATTGGTGGACTCAAACAGCTTTTATCTAATTTCTATGGAGCCTTTTCACTGCCATCAGAACTAGCTCACTGACAGTTAACTAATTTAGCAGCCAGTAATATGCAAATAAGCAAAAAATGTTAAAAGCCAAATGGTACGAAATATTTAATGAAGTTCAAACTCAAAACTTTAGATTAAATATATTTTTAATCCAAACTATGTGCATTTAAGTAAGAAAAAAAATCTGTCTGTAGATATCCATATGCTTTTAAGCATACCTACAATTAAGACATTCTGTGCTTTAGCTAAAAAATTGGAACAGTGAATTACCATATGTCCAGTTACTTTACACAGTCTTAGCTATATAGAATTCACATACCGCACAACTTACGTGAACCTTACATAGTCCCCAATGATGGCCATACATATTACATTTTTTTGTCAACAAATTCTCATTGAATCCATCATCAATCTAATATCCGGCAGTCATCAGGGGAATCAAGGATCCAAGATGATGGATCTTACTTGTCTAAAATACTTAAATCACTTCTGTGTTTCTTCAATATTTAAGAAGTGTTTATATCAGTTCTGTGTAAACCATATCCAGCTCTGTGCCAAATTCACACTCACAACTAGCGCCAATACCAGCCTAAAGGTAAAAAAAAGTATATTATTTAGACTGTTTTAACACTTTCGCACCTAAACCTGTTTTCACCTTCCTAACCAGGCCAAATTTTACAATTCTGACCAGCGACACTTTAAGTGGTAATAAATCTAGAATGACTCAACATATCCCAGTTATTCTAAGAATTATTTTTTTTTCTTGATACATTATACTTCACGTTAGTGTTACATTTTTATAGAATTATAGAATGGTAGAGTTGGAAGGGACCTCAAGGGCCATCGGGTCCAACCCCCTGCGAGTGCAGGTTTTCCTAAATTATCCCAGCTATATGTTTATCCAGCTTCTGCTTGAAGATATCCATTGATGGAAAGCTCACCGCCTCCCGTCGTCGCCTGTTCCACTCCCTGACTGCCCTCACCACCTCCTGTGGTCGCCTGTTCCACTCCCTGACTGTCCTCACTGTCAGAAAGGTTTTCCTAATCTCTAATCTGAATCTCATTCATTTTAGTTTCATGCCATTGCTTCTTGTAATTCCTTGTGCTAATGAGAATAGGATGGTTCCCTCTGCACTGTGACTACCTTTCAGAAATTTGTAGCCCGCTATTAAGTCTCCTTAAAGCCTTCTCTTTTTCAAACTAAACATCCCCAGTTCTTTTAGCTTTTCTTAATATGACAGGGTTTGCAGACCTTCTACCATCTTGATTGCTCTTCCATGGACTTGCTCCAATATATCAATGTCTTTCTTGAATTGGGGCAACCAGAACTGTACACAGTATTCCAGGTGGAGTCTGACCAGGGCAGAGTATAGGGGAATAATGACCTCTCTTGATCTAGATTCAATGCTTGTCTTGATACATCCCAGGATTTTTTTGGCCTTTTCAGCTGCAGCTCCGCATTTTTGGCTCATGTTGAACCTAGGATCCACTATTATGCCCAAGACCTTTTCCCCGATGCTATCACCTAGTTCTATTCCTCCCATACTACTGTATATATTTTTTTTACATTTCTTTTACCTAGATGTAGGACTTTGCATTTGTTCCAGTTAACCCTAGAACGCGCAACCATAGAAATCAATCATAGAAAACAAGTAACCTAGCAGGCCTGCGAGGCCCCATGTATGCGTTCTAGGGTTAAAAACCATTCTGTTCTCCTTTTGGTGGATATGATTTGTGAAAAAAACTAAAATTCGTCAGAAACATTGTAAATTTTACAATTTTAAAATTTTTAATTTGTATGGCCTTAAACCAGATAGCGATACACAGTATTGTTAATAAATAACATTTTTCACTTTTGTACTTTACATCGGCATCATTTTACAAACATTGTTGTAGATATTCCCTACAAGTAACCCCATTTTTGAACTTAGACCGCCCTCATGTAATTTATCTAGAGGTTTATCTAGATGTGTGGAGAGCACATTGAACCCCAGGTGCTTCACAAACTTTTAGAATTTTGAGCCTTGGAAATGAGAAAAGACATTTTTGCCACAAAAATGTTGTTTTAGCCTATATTTTGGACTTTTACTAGGGTAACAAGAGAAAATAGACAATATAGTTTGTGGCACCATTTCTCTTTAGTACACCGAGAAAAATGATCATAGTAAGTAAATAGCCAGTGCAATCCAGACTAAAAGGGTAAAGTAATACCTAGGCTGATGAATGGAGAACACAGAATGACCCAAACTGGAAACTCCATTTTTCTCTATATCCAGATGCTCTACCTGTCTTCTTTAATATTCGGAGCTCTGAATGCAAACACAGTACCCAACTGGTCTCTTCTCTCTCTCTCTGTGAACCCCTTGGATTTACAATCATTAACAGGGACACATGTCCATAATATCTAATATAGAAAGCTGAGTGTATGTGTATATGTATGTGTGCATGTCCCCTAAAGGAATCTGCACCGTCACATTTACAATCACGAAATTTTGCACAGCCGCCTCATGTTATCCAGGTAACGTCGTAGACTATGTTTTGACAGGAAAATTTAACCCCACGCTTTACAGTTACTCTCCAAAAAGCTGCCTCCATAAAAAAGTGAATGGAGCCTAGAACTACAGGTTATTAATAGGAGCTGTGATTGGTTGCTATAGGAACAAAGGACATTGTTAGTATAAGAAGCTTATGTGTGAGGTAATATGATGTCGGTGGGGAGACAGATAGAGAGACAGAGAGAGACAGACAAAGAGAGACAGACAGACAGGGAAAGATACAGAGAGCTGGAGACAGACAGAGACAGACAGATGGGGAAAGAGACAGACGGCGAAAGCGACAGACAGATAGACAGACTAAGACAGACGGGGAAAGAGACAGATGGGGAAAGGAACAGACGGGGAAAGAGACAGACAGATAGACAGACTAAGACAGATGGGGAAAGAGACAGACGGGGAAAGGGACAGACGGGGAAAGAGACAGACGGGGAAAGAGACAGACGGGGAAAGAGACAGACCTGGAAAGAGACAGACCTTGAACGAGACAGACCTGGAATGAGACAGATGAGGAAAGAGACAGATGGGGAAAGAGATAGACGGGGAAAGAGACAGACCTGGACAGAGACAGATGGGGAAAGAGACAGACGGGGAAAGAGACAGATGGGGAAAGAGACAGACGGGGAAAGAGACAAACGGGGAAAGAGACAATCGGGGAAAGAGACAAACGGGGAAAGAGACAAATGGGGAAAGAGACAAACGGGGAAAGAGACAAACGGGGAAAGAGACAAATGGGGAGAGACAGACAGACAGACACACACATAGAGACAGACACAGAGATAGAGAGAGACAGACAGAGACAGAGATAGAGAGACAGAAAGACACAAAGACACAAAGATAGAGACAGATAGACTGATACAAATACAGACAGAGAGATATAAACAGACAGACAGAGGCATAGACACAGACAGACAAGGACAGAGACAGACAGAGAGACAGACAGACAGTGACACACAGACAGAGACTGGTAGAGAGACAGAGAGACAGTTACTATCTCGGGCAACGCCCAGGTACTACAGCTAGTTTATACATATTTCTCTTTTTTTTCCAATTGGGGTTTCCTACGTATATGAGATATAGCAATATTCTGTCTTCATTTCCATAACTTGTTTAGGTACAAAAATACTTTGGCTTACTGATCTATATGGTTTCATTTTTAATGTTGTTGTGCCCACTATATTTATTGCTTTTTAAAAAAATGTATTTAATAAAAATCATGTTTTAATTCCATGCACTTCGTTCCACATATTTTTTTCTCTTTTTCTATTATTAGTAATCATTGTATTAGGTAGCATTCTTGCTGGGTTTTCATCTCTTCCCCTTTGAAAAGTTTTTGCACGACCAGTTATTTCATTAATGTACTGTTCCTTTTTACTATTTATAGATAGATAGATAGATAGATAGATAGATAGATACTCACTCGGCTGCTTGCATTGGTAGAGGCACCATTTAACTTAAAAACCCAGCTTTCTGTGTTAGGGCAAGTCTGGAAACCCTGAGGTAATGCAGCTCAGAGCAGTATTATTAGAGAATAAAATATACTGTATTTTTAAGGTAATAGCAGCAAGGTCTGTAGGGCTAGAATCTCTGCCTACATGCCTCAAACACACTATTCCTTCTCCAGCATCTTGCCCTACAATAAATGCAGCAGTGTTATTACAGAATTAGCCCTGAAATGGACTGTTGGTTTAATGTGCTGTCATGGTATCACACTGTCCCTTCTCCAGCAGAACCTCTCCCTACACGATTACCAGGTGCAATGCACCAGTCATGGCATCACTGGGTCTTATACAAACCCAATGATGTGTTGCAGCCTGCCAATCACAGTAATGCCAAGAGCCAACATGGCTATGGCATTAGCGTGATTGGCAAGCAAACCACACATGTTTAATGGCTGAAATAAAGCTGCAAAACATGCGGGGCGGGGACTCAAGAATGATGCCCAAGTACCAGGATACTTGATCAAGTATCGACTGCCTCAAGCAACCCAATGCTTGATGGTGTACCGAGCAGTGCCTAACACGATTGCCCATCATTAGAAATTATTATACACAGACATCAAGCATGATTTCGGATTAAGTGCGGTCCTTCAGCTCCTGAAACAGTACATATTTCCTGGACCTCAAGGTCTCCATCTCAAAGGATCAAAGTCCAAATGTACTTTTTCAATAACTACCGCCTAAACAGTGTGTAAATATACTCTAATATCCATCCTTTTCGTCTTTGTAGAAAGTTTTCACTGGCTGGGCAGGGTCAGTTTTAGATGAAGTGGTCCATGGGCAAAAGTTTAAAGTGGGGCCCCAAATGCTCACATATTTCACCATCACACAATTTTTTTTCAGTTTGCATCTAGATGGGATGAGTTCAGGCTGTTAAATGAGCGCTACTGACAATATTCAAGTCATTTGGTGCTTTTTTCCCGGCGTCTTTACTGATGAAAAATGATGGACACAGAACTCTCACTAATACATCAATCTGTCCCAATACAGTATCACGTTATCAGCAAAGCATCCTCATTTTACACCAGACGATGTGTTCCTAGAAAAACAATGATTTTTTTGGTTCTGGTATAAACAATCCAATAACCTGATGAATGAGCATCATTTTGTTTGTTCGTTGGGCGACAGCTGACATGTTTACACCTATGAACTCCTCTGCCGATATTAGTAAATGTGAATGCTTCATACATACAGTATGTGACACACACAATGCATGTCCCACACATACAACCATGCATGACACATACACACATGTACACATACACATAATGCATGACACACACAATGCATGATACTCACACAAACTGCATGATACTAAGATACAATGCAGGATACACACACAATGCATTACACACACAGTAGTTTGGAGAAAAGAATCCAGCTCACCCTGGAGACCTCTCAGATTTGTCTTTAATAGAAAGCAAAGGATCCCGCTGCTGCTTCAACGTCAGGCAAGTGAAACAAGAAGAAATGATCCAGCTTCCACATTTCTTTTTTTTATAATCAAATTCATCTTTATTGGTAATTTCTTTAAAATCATCCAAGAAAATATTGCATGGTCCATGAGTAATATAGCAGATCCATAGGAGTCATAAGGCTCACACCAGAAGCGTTTCAAGCGTAACGTTCTTAGACCAAGTCTAAAGGGTACTTTACATGCTGCGATATCGAGTGCGATAGCACCCGCCCCTGTCGTATGTGTGACATTTGGTGATCGCTGCCGTAGCGAACATTAGCGCTACGGCAGCGTCACATGCACATACCTGTGCAGCGACGTTGCTGTGACCGCCGAACAATCCCTCATTCAAGGGGGAGGTGCATTTGGCGTCAGAGCGACGTCACCGCGATGTCACTAAGCGGCCGTCCAATAGAAGTGGAGGGGCGAAGATGAGTGGGACGTAACATCCCGCCCACCTCCTTCCTTCCTCATTGCCGGTGAACACAGGTAAGGAGATGTTTGTCGTTCCTGCGGTGTCACACATAGCGATGTGTGATGCCGCAGGAACGACAAACAACATTGTACCTGCAGCATCAAGGATTTTAAGGAAAGGAGCGACGTGTCAACGATCACCGTTTTTGGACGATTTTGCGATCGTTGATCATCGCTCCTTGCTGTCACACGCTGCAATGTCGCTACCGGCGCCGGATGTGCGTCACTAACAACATGACCCCGACGATATATCGGTAGCGATGTCGCAGCGTGCAAAGCACCCTTAAGTCTAAATTACCAATAAAGATGAATTTTATTATAAAGAAACGAAATCTGGAAGCTGGATCATTTCTTCTTGTTTCAATTACACACACAATGCATGACACACACATAATGCATAACACACACACAATATAGTATATGACACAATGCATGACACAATGCATCACACACAATGAATCACACACAGTGCATGACATAATGCATGACGAAATCAACTCATGACATATATACACACGCAATGCATTACATACACACAATGTTGAACACACACACAATGCATGGCTGACTGATTGACATACCATGGAATATTTAGCAGTCTGTCCCCTTTTCTTCAGGTCTTCTAGACCAGAGGTCTCAAACACACGGCCTGCGGGCCTCATGTGGCCTCTTAGGGTGCACCTTGCAGGCACGTGGACCCGGTAACGATTGCGGATGATGCAGGGGCTATAGCCATCAGCACTAGAGTTGAGCGCGGTTCGCGGTTCGAGGTTCTCCAGTTCACGGCTCGAGTGATTTTGGGGGCTGTTCTAGATAGAACTAGAACTCGAGCTTTTTGCTAAAGCTCGATAGTTCAAGATACGTTCGAGAACGGTTCTAGCAGCAAAAAGCAGGACTTTTTACAGCTACAGTGTGCAGGAGCCATCGCTGGCAGCCTGCCAGAAGCTGGTAACCAAGATAAACATCGGGTATCCAAGCAAAGCACTTTGGTTAGTAACCCGATGTTTATCCTAGTTACGTGCAGGAAGCCCACACTTCCCCGCTCAGCTCACTCCGCCCCATCCTGCACGCGGCATGTACACACACACACACTCTCACACACACACACACACACACACACACGTCCCCAGCCATGCAGTCCACGACACTGATGTCCTCCTGGCACTCTGCACACATGGTCCCGCTCGGCTTACCTGCGGTGATGAAGTCCCGACCTCAGCGCTGTCACTGTCCTCCATGGCCGCCGCTTGTCACATCACCTTCTCTCGCTTCCGACCCGAGACTGACGAGCGGTGACGTCACAGACCTCTTGCGATACTTGGCTGTGAAGGCGGCGGTCATTGAACTCAGTGACAGGTGCTGTCAGCAGTGCAGGAGATCAGCGCAGGTAATGTACCTCGCTGACAGCAGCACTTGTCATCCCCTGCAGTGACCTGGGCTGACCCATTGATGTTAGCTCAGGTCACTGCACTGCTCTCCCAGCCAATGGGGAACATCCTGCTCTTCATTGACTGGGACAGTGTGGATCATCATGGGAACGCCTTGGATTACACCAGACCTGGATTTGTTTTTCTTTCTAATAAATTGGTTAAAGAGGGAATGTATTGGGGAGTGTTTTTTCAAATAAAAATGTGTTTGTCGTCTATTTTTTTTCATTACTGACTGGGTTGGTGATGTCGGGTATCTGATAGACGCCTGACCTCACCAACCCCAGGGCTTGATGCCAGGTGACATTACACATCTGGTATTAACCCCATATATTACCCCGTTTGCCACCGCACCAGGGCGCGGGATGAGCTGGGGCGAAGCACCAGAATTGGCGCATCTAATGGATGCGCCACTTCTGGGGCGGCTGCGGCCTGCTATTTTTAGGCTGGGGAGAGTCCAATAACCATGGACCTCCCTAGTCTGAGAATATCAGACCCCAGCTGTCTGCTTTACCTTGGCTGGTGATCCAATTTTGGGGGGACCCCTACGTGTTTTTTTTTTTTATAATTATTTATTTAATTTAAAATAACAGCGTGGGGTGCCCTCAGTTTTGGATTACCAGCCAAGGTGAGGTTGCCAGCTGTGGTCTGCAGGCTGTAGCCGTCTGCTTTACCCTAGCTGCCTACAAAAATAGGGGGAACCCTACATCATTTTTTTTTTCATTTTTTTGGCTAAATACAAAGCTAAGCACCCCTTAGTGCCATATGAAAGGCACCACAGGGTGCAAAATTACAAAATGCAGGAGAGTGGGACATTATGTGTCTTTCTGCCATTATAATGACAGAAAAGACTGATATGAAGTGCACAAGCACAAGAAAATCACCAGAGCGCTCTACGCTGTGAAAAGCAGTAGAAAATGGCACTGGAGTGAACATGTGACCGTCTCATGTAGGATGAAGCTATGGATCCTGGGTAAATTTATGCATTTACCCTCCTTCAGTTTTTTTGCAGTACACAAAATAAACGGAAGGCACACGGATGACAAACAGATGACATACGGACCATCTACGGAACGGAAACGGATGCCACACGGATGCAGCCGTGAAAAAAAACGGACTGTTTTTTGCAGACCGCAAAAATGGATCGGTCGTGTTAATGTAGCCTTATTCTGATCTGCCGTTTATAAACAGCAGGCAGAAATAAGTGAATAACGCCCCCCAGCGTCAGAAAATCTCCAGGGTTTCAGGGCTAGCTGAGACCCTGGAGATCATGATTCAGGACGGTTTTTCCGGTCCCCGCTCACGTGATCACAGGTATACACCGTACACCGATGATCACGTTACAGTAAATGACAGCGGCGGTAAAAAATTATTTATCTCCCATTTGGCATGAACAAACATGATAAATCTCCTCCCCGGTCCCCTCCAGTCCCCTGGTGTCGCCAAACTGCCCCCCCTGATGCCCTCCCAGAAATCCAAGATGGCCGCGTGCACAGCAGCGCGCCGGCCACATTCACCCTACTCCTCTGATTTCTGTTGCATGTGCCATGACACATGCGACAGAAAACTCCTCCCCAGGCCCTGCCAGGTCACCCCCTATAACCCCACCGGTGTTCCCCGGTGTCCCACGGTACCTGTGCAGCGTTGATCCCCCCATGGCCCTCTCCTTCACAATAGACGCTGCCGCATGCACAGAGCGGCTGTCAGCTCAGCTTCCTGTGTTCAGACACAGTGAGTGGTGGTTATGCATCTGTAAGCTAAATGGGCGGCACAATGGCTCAGTGGTTAACACTGCAGTCTTGCAGCGCTGAGGTCCTGGGTTCAATTCTCACCAAGGACACCATCTGCAAGGAGTTTGTATGTTCTCCCCGTGTTTGCATGGGTTTCCTCCGCGTACTCCGGTTTCCTCCCACACTCCAAAGACATACAGCGCTATAGAATTAATAACGCTATATAAATGAATAAATTATTATTATTACTGCAATGCCCTGCTCATGAGGTAAGGAACATAATTGATCAGGAGAGCTATATACTACATTTCCAAATGGAGGGATTTGCTTTTATAGTTTCCCTGCTGAACGACTACCAAACATGAGAGTCCGTTATACGCCACAAGAAAACACATCTAAATAGCGAGCTCTGTTGTTAAGTATTCATTCAGCTGGATAACTGGACTTAAAGGGGTATTCCATCTCCAAGATCCTATCCCCAATATATAGTAGGTGGAATAGCAATAATATCAGTGTATATATAATGTGTATAATATACCCTTTATTTTTTTTCTTACAATAAATTGGTGAAAGAGGAAATGTTTTGGGGACTGTTTTTTCAAATAAATTTCTTTTGTTGATTTTTTTTTTGTTAGTACTGACAGTTTATGATGTTGGGTATCTAATAGACGCCATGACATCACAAACTGCTGGGCTTGATGTCAGGTGACCTTACAGCTAGTATCAACCCGATTTATTACCCCGTTTGCCACTGCACCAGGGCACGGGATGAGCTGGGGTGAAGCGCCAGGATTGGCGCATCTAGTGGATGCGCCACGTCTGGGGTGCCTGCGGCCTGCTATTTTTAGGCTGTGAAGGCCCAATAACTATGGACCTTCCCACCCTGAGAATACCAGACCACAGCTGTCCGCTTTACCTTGGCTGGTGATCCAATTTGGGGGGGACCCTACTTTTTTTGTGTAATTATTAATATTTATAAAATAATTATAAAAAAAGAGCCTGGGGGGACCTCCACATTGGATCCCCAACCACGGTAAAGCTGCCAGCTGTGGTTTTCAGGCTACAGCCGTCTACTTTACCCTAGCTGGCTATCAAAAATGGGGGGACCCAACGTCATTTTTTTTTAACTATTTTTTAAATAGAAAAAATTAATGGGCTTCCCTGTATTTTGATTGCCAACCAAGGTAACAGCAGGCAGATGGGGGTGGCAACCCATAGCTGTCTGCTTTATCTGCGCTGAAAATCAAAAATACCACGGAGCGCTACATCATTTTTTTTAAAGATTTATTTTTACAGCACTGTGATGTCCAGCAATCAAAATACAGGGAAGCCCTTTTTGTTTTTAGTTATTTAAATAAATAATTAAAAAAAATATATATGGGCTCCCGCTGCATTTTTTGTATTGCTAGCTAAGGGTAATCCAAGCAGTTACTGGCTGCTAACTCCCACTGCTTGGTGTTATCTTCACTGGCAATGGAAAATCCAGGGAAGCATTTTTTATTTTTTTTGGCAAAAAACTACAAAAAAAGGACGTGAGCTTCGCCATATTTTTGTATGCTAGCCAGGTATAGCAGGCAGGTGCTGGAAGAGTTGGATACAGCACCAGAAGATGGCGCTTCTATGAAAGTGCCATTTTCTGAAGCGGCTGCAGACTGCAATTCGCAGCAGTGGGGCCCAGAAAGCTTAGGCCAACCTGTGCTGTGGATTCCAATCCCCAGCTGCCTAGTTGTACCTGGCTGGACACAAAAATGGGGCGAAGCCTACGTCATTTGTTTTCTAATTATTTCATGAAATTCATGAAATAATAAAAAAGGGCTTCCCTTTATTTTTGGTTCCCAGCCGGGTACAAATAGGCAACTGGGGGTTGGGGGCAGCCGTACCTGCCTGCTGTACCTGGCTACCATACAAAAATATGGCGAAGCCCACATAATTTTTTCAGGGGGCAAAAAACTTCTGCATACAGTCCTGGATGGAGTATGCTGAGCCTTGTAGTTCTGCAGCTGCAGTCTGTCTGTATGGAGAAGAGCAGACAGCAGCTGCAGAACTACAAGGCTCAGCATACTCCATCCAGGACTGTATGCAGAAGTTTTTTGCCCACCAAAAAAATGACGTGGGCTTCGCCATATTTTTGTATGCTAGCCAGGTACAGCAGGCAGCCATGGGCTGCCTCCAACCCCCAGTTGCCTATTTGTACCCAGCTGGGAACCAAAAATATAGGGAAGCCCGTTTTTTTTAATTATTTCACTTATTTCATGAAATAATTAAAAAACAAATGACGTGGGCTTCGCCCCATTTTTGTGTCCAGCCGGGTACAACTAGGCAGCTGGGGATTGGAATCCGCAGCACAGGTTAGCCCGAGGTTTCTGGGCGCCTCTGCTGCGAATTGCAGTCCGCAGCCGCCCCAGAAAATGGCGCTTTCATAGAAGCGCCATCATCTGGAGCTGTATCCAACTCTTCCAACAGCCCTGAAGCCGGGTGGCTTGTTGGGTAATAATGAGTTAATACTAGCTTTGTTTTACTAGCTAGTATTAAGCCAGAGATTCTTAATGTCAGGCACATTTGACCCGGCCATTAAGAATCTCCAATAAAGGGTTAAAAAAAAGACACCACACAGAGAAAAAATACTTTAATAGAAATAAATACACAGACACATTAGAGACTCCATCTTTATTACCCCCTGTCAGCCCTCCACGATCTATGGTCTTCTGTCCTTCTCGTTCAACAAATGCAGCTCTGCTCCATCACTGCTGCATGGGGGAAGATACTGCTTCCCGTGCAGCCTTCACTCCGTGAGTGATCAGTGCTGCTGGCTGTCAGCCGTAACAGCGGTAACGCTGACAGACGCGTTACCATAGCAACGGTACTCTCGGAGCAGCGGTTAGCAGTGACGTCACCGCTAACTGCGTTGCTATGGCAACGGTGATCTCCGTTAATGACCGGCTGTGTCAGCCGGTCCCTAACGGAATGGGGAGTCGACCGTGTGCTAGAGCATGTCGCCGGTATACGGCGATACACAAATGTGCACCGTGTACCGGAGAGATGCACTCGCAGGTCCTACATGATGCGTCATAGTCATGTGACCAGTCTGTAGCCAATGAGATAATAGCCACGTGACTGGTCACATGGCTATTTTGACGTCACGATAGGTCCTGCATCACTGCTGGCTGTGCTGGTCACCGGGAGGATTCAGCGATCATCGGATGGAATAGCGGCAGGAGACAGAGTGCAGGAGGGATCGCGGGGACCGGTAAGTGTTATGGCAATGTTTATTAACTGTTTGTGTACATTTATAATGCGTTTTTATGTGTTTGTGATTGCCTCCCATTATATCCTATTGGTTCGAGTTCAGTTCGTCGAACGTTCGCCGAACTGAACTCGAACGAGACCTCCGTTCGACGAACCGAACTCGAGCCGAACCACGGCTGGTTCGCTCATCTCTAGTCAGCACTTTATTTCAGATGAACATGTTGCCGGCAATGCTCAAGCTCTCTCTGCACAAGTCAAAGGCAGCACCGGCAAATCAGGGGCAAGCAACTAACGCATATGATCTCAGCCACTTGCCTCTGATTGGCTTGCAGGTGCAATTGGAATAACTGTGCACAGAGAGCTTGACTCTGAACAGCACTGGCAAAACGTTTATATGAGATTCAGATGAAGCGATGACAGTGGCTGTGATCGTTAACGGTTCCACGTGCCTGTGGGCCGCAAGAAGCAGGGAAGAGGATGCCGAGGGAAGGTGTGTGTGTGTGTGTGTGTGTGTGTGTGAAGAATGGCACAATATGGGACCAGGAATGTACATTGCAACAAGAAGATGACCTGCATGGGCACATTAGTCAAAAGGGACAATGATGTGGCTTATTACTACAGGATGAGCACAACAATGGGCATATTACTTCAGGAGGGGGACAAGGATTGGCACATTACTACAAGCAGATGAGAAGGATGGGCACATTACAAAACGATGCGGGCAAGGATGGGTATATTATTACATCATGGGGATAAGGATGGACACATTACTACAGGATGGGGACAAGGATGGGCATATTACTTCAGGATGGGGACATGAATGTGGTACATTACTACAGGAAGAGGAGAAGGATGTGCACATTACTATAGGATGGAGACAATAATGGGTACATTACTACAGGATAGGGGCAAGGACGGAGCACATTACTACAGGATGGGGACACGGATGGGACATATTACTACTGGATGGGGGCAAGGATAGGGCACATTACTACAGAATGAGGACAAGGATGGGGCACATTAATACAGAATGAGGACAAGGATGGGGCACATTACTACAAGATGGGACAAGGATCAGCACATTACTAGAAAATGGGGCAAGGAAGGGGTCACATTACTACAAGATGGGGACAAGAATGGGGCACATTACTACAAGAAGGGGACAAGGATGGGCACACTACTACAGGAAGGGGACAAGGATGGGCACATTACTACAAGAGGAGAAGGATGGGCATATTACAAAAGGATGGGGACAAGGATGGGTACATTACTACAGGATGGAGACAAGGATGGGCATATTACTTCAGAATGGGGACATGTATGTGGCACATTACTACAGGAAGGAGACAAGAATGGGCACATTACTACTATACAAGAAGGGGAGAAGGATGGGCACATTAATACAGGATGGAAATAAGGATGAGCATGTTACTACAAGGGGACAAGGATAGCTACATTACTACAGGATGGGGAGCAGGCTAGTGCACAATGCTACAAGAAGAGGAACAGGCTGGGGGACATTACTAAAAGATGAGGACCAAGATGGGAACATTGCTATAAGATATTGGCCAAAATTACTATGTGGTGGTAATTGTAAAACTGTATTACTTACAAAAAGGGGATAAAATATATGTATAAAAAAATTCAAAATAAACCATGAAAATTTTTTACCATCAAAAATATTTTTTTATCTTTAGATAAAAAAAGTACATTTTTGTTAAAATAAACCAATGAAAAATGTTCAAAAACAGTGATCCAAAGGTGTAAGGTGTATACAAAAAAAAATATGATAAAAATGTCACTTTATCCTGAAAAGAATGCGCCGCCCCCATTATTTTTTTTATCTATGTGCATCCCTTATACCCAGTCACGTTTGAGACCCCTGTTCTAGACTGTGATGTCACCAAAGGTTCTGACGCACTCTCAACAGCAGAAACTATACTGATAATGCAGAACTGCTGTAGTTTCTTCTAAAAACACCCGGGGGCCCTTAACAGTAGGAACCCTAAGCAAAAGTCCAGTTTGCCAACCCCAACCCCACCCGATTAGCACTAGAACTGCGGCCAAGACATGTGGCTACATCAACTGCCGAACTCACAATGTCTTGTATGCTCTTGCCTGACATTGTCCTAAAGTTCATGTGGGTCAAATTGTGCTCGATAGCCTGGCGCCTTACCATTTTATATTTGTTTTACTTTTACATTATTCACAGCTTTATGAAATGATTATTTAATTTATTATAAACTCATGTGCTCATTGTAACTATTTATGTTGTCATTTTTTGTCATATTATTCATTTATTTACTCTTTTTCCCTCTAATTTTTCATGGAGGCGCCTCATATATTATATATCACTGTTCCTCACCCACTTATATTATAATTATTTATTATGCTTTTGTTTTGATTAATGTACTTTTCAGTCTTCATCTCACTCTTCCAATAGTTCTATTTACACTGTCCTTTATTATTTTATAATAACTCTTTTAGATCTTTCTATAGTTATACTTTTATTACAACAGGGTCTCTTGTTGAAATGCCCCTCTTTATGGTCTCATGTATCTAAATCAATCTATGCTCAGGCTGCAGAATTAGCTTCTTATATTCTACTATTATGTGTGTCTTACAATGGTGTCAATGTGCACTTTCTACCTTTGTGAGCACATACATTGCTGTGTTCTATATCTATTTATGTCCAATACCTGGTATGTATGCAATGTATTATGACTGGTATCTGCCTTTTGTATACAGTTATATACCAATTTTCTAAGTAAATCTATTTCTAAAAGTGCAATTGACATGAATTTCTCACCAGATGTTGGTAACCACCTATCCAATTTACACAGGCAAAGAAATCAAAGTATAGATAACCATAAATTTGTAATAATGAGAAATAAGGCAGGGAAAAAATATTGAATACACTTACTGAAGTGTATTTAATAGTTTACATAAAATCCTTAGTTGGTGATAACAGCTTCAAAATGCCTCCTTTATGGAGAAACTAGTTGCAAGCGTTGCTCAGGTGTGATTTCTGGCCATTCTTCCACTTAAGCACTCTTCAAATCCTGAAGGACCCTTGGGCTTCTTTATGAACTCTGAGCTTTAGTTCCTTCCATAAATTTTCTATTGGATTCATGTAATTTGATTGGTCGGGGCATTCTAGCAGCTTTATTTTCTTTCTCTGAAACCATCTGAGAGTCTCTTTGGCTGTGTGTTTGGGATCATTGTCTTGCTGAAATGTCCACCCTTGTTTTATCTTCATCCTTGTGATAGATGGCAGCAGATTTTGATTAAGAATGTCTTGTTATATTTGTCCACTCAATTATATGAAGTTTGCCAGTGCCATATGCTGAAAAACAGCCCCACACCATGATCTTTCTACCTCCAAATGTCTCTCTTTGTATGGTGTTTTTAGGGTGATATCCAGTGCCTTTTGGCTACCAAAGTGTCCATTATAGCATCTTAAGAGTTCAACTTTTGTCTCATCTGGCTAGACTATAGTCTCCCAGTATATCACAGTTTTTTTAAAATGTTCAGTTGATGTCCAGCAAACTTTAAATGCACTTGAACATGCTTTTAGTTCAACAATGGAGTCTGGTGGTGAGCAATGCATGCATAAGGGCCATTGAGGTTGAGCAAATTACTTGTTGTATTATATGAAACAATTGTACTTGCTGATTCCAGGTCTTTCTGTAGCTGTCCATAATAGGTCCTTGGCTCTTGGACAACTCTTCTGATAATTCTTTTCACTCCTCTGTCTGAAACCTTATCATGGTTGGTTTTTAGTGAAATTATGTTCTTTTCATTGCTTCCTGGAACATTTAGTAGTTTAGAAATTATTCTGTAAGCAATGCCATCAGTATGTTTTGCAAGAATAAGGTTGCGAAGACAGCTTGAGACAGCTCACTGGTTTTACTCAACATGTTAGGCTATAGATTGAACTCGATGGACTTCAGTCTACCTTTAACCCTAAAAATTATGAAACCATGAAACTATGAGAAGTTTCTTTTGTGGCACCCTCATAACGAGACAGATTTTATAGCCTATCAATTGCTGTCTAATTACTGATAGATTTCAGCTGTGTCATGACTTTGCATACATAGCTGTATGCACCTCTCTTTCTTCATGTGTTCAATACTTTTTTCCTCTCTAATTTCTCATTATTAGACATAACATAATTTATTGACATCTATTGTTTGACTAATTTGCCATTGTGAATTGGATGGGTTGTTACCGGCATCTGTTAAGAAATTCATTTCAATAACACCTTTAGAAATATATTTAATTAGAATATTGGTGACATGTTTAAGACTTATTTCATGCTCTGTGTCTTTCTTTTCAGACCCCTGAATACAGATCCATCCTGCAGTATATCACTCTTTTCAGCCCCTCTATGTACAGCCTCATCCTGCAGTATATCACTCTTTTCAGCCCTTCTATGTACAGCCCATCCTGGAATAAATCACTCTTTTCAGCCTCCCTATGTACAGCCCCATCCTGCAGTATATCACTCTTTTCAACTCCTCTATGTGCAGCACCCCCCTGAGGAAAGGATCGCTGAAACGTGTGTCGGGGAATAGCGGCATACTTTGGATCTTTCACAGACCACTTAAGGTATAATCCTCCTTGCAAATTAGTACACTCTTACAATCTCTTGTTACATAGGATCAGTATACCATAATCTTTTTCATATATGACATATGATTTGGACATTTAACCTTGCACTGTGCACTTTGTCATATATTATGGATAGATATTTATTTAAACAAGTGATCTTTGCACTAAGCACTTTATTTTCCTAGTAAAACCGCTGCTATAATTTATGGGAATTTTTCCTTCCTTATATTTATATGGACTTGTAAAGAATATTGATTTTAATTATTGAATAAAAATATTAATTTTAACGTTATTTACATCATCATTTCCTTTATTTATTCAATCCTCACAGATTTTTATCTGAAGGTTTTTTGATATTTATTGAAATCTAATGGTGATCTTAGAGCATGAAATAATAATCAAAATTTCCATATTGTGTCATTCTTTTCAGACCCCTGAATACAGATCCATTCTGCAGTATATCACTCTTTTCAGCCCCTCTATATACAGCCTCATCCTGCAGTATATCACTTTTTTCAGCCCTTTTTTGCACAGCCCATCCTGCAATAAATCACTCTTTTCAGCCTCTCTATGTACAGCCCCATCCTGCAGTATATCACTCTTTTCAACTCCTCTATGTACAGCCCCATCCGGCTGTATATCCCTCTTTTCAGCCCCTCTATGTACAGCCCCAACCTGCAGTTTATCACTGCTTTCAGCCCCTCTATGTACAGCCCCATTATGCAAGATATCTCTCTTTTCATCTCCCCTATACATTACTCAATCCTGTAGTACATCACACCTCTTACCTTTACGCTCACGGCTGTCTCCTGGTATAACATCAGTAATTAAGGAGGCTCCTGCCTGGTGCAGACGGCACAGTGCAGAAATATCATTATGCCACTTGATGCACTGGCTTCATGCAGACCGCAGTCCAAATGGAATAAGTGGTAGAGCAGGAAGCTGATGGCTCTCTTCTCTGTTGTACATCAGTGATTTTGATGCCTGAAGAAGGAGTTGTATAGACTCTGAAACACGTTGACTAATAAAATCACGAAGATTACTCCGAAATGATTTCTTCTATCCATACGTTATCCAAAGGTTAACCCTTTCCTCTACCTTACGTATACCGATTCATCCTCTGGCTCTGCGGCAGCCAATGTGGTGATTTGTCATGCTTTCATGGTAGGTGTGACCCTCACAACTACACTAGGTGAGTGTACTCTGTCAGATCCAACAAAGGAAAAAAGCAGCAACTCATCGGGGGATGAGATCAAGTCTTCTTTATTGTGCAAACACGGGGAACATGTAGTGCAGGGAGGGGGTGCCGAAGTCTCGGAAAATGGTGACCGTTTCGCGCTAGTGTGGTGCTTCTACGGGTCCACTCTACACTCTCTCTCTCTCTATACTTGAGTGTCCTTTGTGCTATTTTATTCTGGTTCTACCGGGATAAGACGCCATCTGCACCTTTTGTCTCATCCAGAAATAATTTTACCACAAAGGAAAAGCAAATACTAGTACAATTGCAACTTGCCAATGCAGCCCACTGCCGGACCGGCCAATCTAACAGCATTGCCAGATATACAGTTAATATTTTTTTCCTACTTTAAAAAAAAAATAAATAGTGGGTACTAGATCATATAAACATATTTCTGAGCAAAAGTTTTCAAAATTACTAATTCTGTAGCTGCTAAACTATAGGAAGCTTATAGAGCTCATAGGTAGCAACCTGGACCCTTCTGAATGAAGGGGTCAATATTACACTAAATAGCAGTATTATAAATGACATGATAGGGCTCTCTGTTACAGGTATTGAATAGGGGCTAAGAAGCTTCAAATACAATATTTTTTATGCAGCTGCAGTATGTATCTCTATGGGTCTCGTAGCAGCCCTTAGAATTGTTACACATGACCTTGAAATCTGAAATATGTCTTACTGTGTTTAGGTTTCAACCTTATGAAGTCTTGGAAGATATAGACACATCCCCGGAGATGCCATCCGACCTGAGATGCTGTAACAAATTGTATTCTGCTGAAAAGGAATCAAAGAATGAAGGACAAAAATAAATGAATAACTGAGAGATTGTTTTATTATTGTATTAAGAGCTTTAGGGGATCAGTATGCAAATGGTTTGCTCTTTCGTATAAATCATGCCATCTGTGCAAGGTTATATGAGAAATGTTATTTTTCAGATGTCCTTGGTATTCAGAGATTTATGGCCTGGTAATATTTTAAACAGCGAATGTGCCACAAAATGTGTTTTATGCCTTCTGCATACTAAAGAAAGTGTCCGATGACATTGTCACAGTGCTTTCCCTTAAAATGAAGAAAAAGATCTATTAGTTGTCGGGGAAGAATCCTGATGCATTGCTGCACCTTTGCCTGGGTTGTTTTTCACAATGATCAACACGGCTATTCATACACAACTGATAACATGAGTCACGAGAATAATGTACTCACACAGATGTATCTGTACAATCTGTTTAGATACTTGTTCAGTCTTAGAGGTCAGTGAAGAGGTGTTTAAAATAGATGCAGTCATAAAACACGGGCAGAATATTTTACCGGCGGACGGGAATACGATGATAGCGAGTGTGTCCTAGGCTTACGGAGCTTCTGGGAGTAGAGTCATATCGTCATATACTGAGAAGCTAAAATGGAAATTGCCAATCAATGAAGAATGTTAAGGCTTCGTTACACGCAACGATATATCGCCAGGGTCACGGATTCCGTGACGCACATCCGGCATCTTTAGCGACGTCGTTGCGTGTGACACCAACGAGCGGCCGTTAATGATGGAAAATAGTCACCAAATCATCCATCGTTGACATGTCGTTCATTTTCAAAGAATCGTTAATTGTTGAGGACGCAGGTTGTTCGTGTTGTTCGAGGCAGCACACATCGCTACGTGTGACACCTCGGGAACGACGAACTACAGTTTATCTGTGGCCGCCGGCAATGAGGAAGGAAGGAGGTGGGTGGGATGTTAGGCCGCTCATCTCCGCCCCTCCGCTTCTATTGGGCGGCCGCTTAGTGATGCCGCTGTGACGCCGCACAAACTGCCCCCTTAGAAAGGAGGCGGTTCGCTGGCCACAGCGACGTCGCTAGGCAGGTAAGTCCGTGTGATGGCTCCTAACAATATTGTGCGCCACGGGCAGTGATTTGCCCGTGACGCACAAACGACGGGGGTGGGTACGCTCGCTAGCGATATCGCTGCATGTAAAGCCCCCTTTATTCTTTTATATTCATTTGTCAAGGAAGGATAATGTTTTTCTACACTCATTTTTGGACATTTTAAAGATTAGTAGTATTTGTTAATCAAACTTTTCTGTAGGCTTGGTAAATTGTAGGCGTGCATTAGTCATTTTATGTATAGTATGTTTAATGTTTTAGTACTTGAACTGGATTCAGTCTGCAAAGAGAAATATTACTCAGCTGTCCTGAATCCTGAGTGCTGCCGGATGATCTAGTCTCTTGTCCTGTGCGCCATATTGCTGTGGCAACTTAATGTGCTCCAATGACATCACCAGCTGACGTAATTAACATCCAGCTATGGTGGCAGGATGCTGCCTGAGTATTCTGGTAGCTATATCACTGTGTCAGCTTTGCTACATCAACCAACACTGTGACATCTCCACTACATAAACCATTACTACTCCAACTCTGCTACATCATTCATTACTGCTTCAATTCTGCTACATCAATCATCACTGGACCAAATCTGCTACATTATTCATCACTGGACCAACTCTGCTACATCAGTCATCACTAGACCAACTCTCCTACACCATTCATCACTAGACCAAATCTGCTACGTCATTCATCACTGGACCAACTCTGCTACATTATTCATCACTCCTCCACCTCTGCTACATCATTCATGACTGCTCCAATTCTGCTACATCATTCATCACTGGACCAACTCTACTACAACATTCATCACTGCTACAACTCTGCTATATTATCAAGGTTGGGAATTTTGGGGGAAACCGCTAATGGGGTTTTCAGGGTCACAGAGATGGATTTCAAATTGGTCTGCGTGGATATAAATGATCAGACAATGAGACGTGTTCACTGCTTGAGCAGAAGCTAGTTCTGACTCATGTATTAAGAATCTTGTGATTATACAATAGAGCATTTGACCTTGGAGCAAGAACAAGGAGTCAACATCCCACATCCCACATCCCACATGATGTGAACCAACTGATTATGAATTCTCTTAGTATGTTATGAATAATTCTTTGTTCATTGTTCACCTTGGCTTCATCATCTTTGTTAACACATTGCGGACACACATCTTAGAATCATATTATGCAGCTTCTATGCGATTGTCATATAGACACACAGATAATTATGCACTCACATCTATACTTTGATTATTTACACACACAGATCATTTTATTACATCTGGACAAACGTCCTATAGCCCAGGCCTACCCTAACAGTATCATTCATCACTGCACCAACTCTGCTACATCATTCATCATTGCTCCAATTCTGCTAATCATTCATCACTGAACCAACTCTCCTACACCATTCATCACTGGACCAACTCTGCTACATCATTTGTCACTGATCCAACTCTGCTTCATCAGCCATCACTGTACCAGTTTTATTGACCCCTTAACGACCACGGGCAGTAATATTACATCCTAGCGATCATAATGTTACTGCCCGCAGTCTGCTGGCGGCAGCATGCCGCGATCGGCGCACATCTCAGCTGATTTTCACAGCTGAGATGTGTGCTTGAATCGTCATCTGCTCGTGCCGTTTAACCCGTTAAATGGCACTGTCAATATGTGACAGCGCCATTATAACGGCATCGGCGGTAAACCTTTACTTACAGCCCGATACCGGAAGTCACGTGACGTGATCACGTGACTTCCAGTGGTTGTCATGGTAGCACAGGGTCATGTGATGACTCCTGTACTAGACATGAACTACTTTCAGTTTCACTCGGCCCGCAGCCAAGTGAAGCAGAAAGTGAACGTATCTCCTGTTTACAGCTGTATAGCTGTGATCAGCAGATAGTGCAGAGTGATTGGATTGCTGATCACTATAGCCCCCTAAGGGGACTAGTAAAATAAAAAAAAAAAAGTAAAAAAAAGTTTTAAAAAAAAACCTAAAAGTTCAAATCACCCCCCTTTCGCCCCATTGAAAATGAAATTGTTAAAAAAATAAAAAATATACACACATTTGGTATCGCCACATTCAGAAACGCCCTATCTATCAAAATATAAAATCAATTAATCTGATCAGTAAACGGTGTAGCAGCAAAAAATTCCAAACGCCAAAATGATGTTTTTTGTCGTCACAACTTTTGCGCAAAATGCAATAACAGGCGATCAAAACGTAGCATCTGCGCAAAAATGGTACCGTTAAAAATGTCAGCTCGAGACGCAAAAAAAAATCCGTCACTAAGCCATAGATCCCGAAAAATGAGAACGCTTCTGGTCACGGAATATGGCATAAAACGTGCGCCACTTTTTTTGGACAAATTTCCGATTTTTTTTAACCCCTTATATAAAAGTAAACCTATACATGTTTGGTGTCTACGATCTCGCACTGACCTGAGGCATCACACCCACACATCGGTTTTACCATATAGTGAACACAGTGAATAAAATATCTCAAAAACAATAGTGCTAGCGCACTTTTTTTGCAATTTTTCTGCATTTGGATTTTTTTTGCCATTTTCCAGTACACTATATGGTAAAACTTATGGTTTCATTTAAAAGTACAGGTCGTTCCACAAAAATGAGCCCTCACATGACCGTATTGACGGAAAAATAAAAAAGTTACATCTCTCAGAAGAAGAATTGCGAAATAAAAACGGAAAGCGAAAAATCGGCCGGTTGTTAAGGGGTTAAATCAACCATTATTACTTTAGTATTGCTATATCATTCCTCGCTGAGCCAACTGTTATACGATCAATTGCTGTTTCAGTTGTGTTACATATGTCATCAAAATGTGGCAACATTGCAAAATTATTTATTCTAGAGCAAACTCTGCTTCATTGGTCAATGCTGTTACATAGGGATTATCGAATACCTCAAATATTCAGCTTCGCGAATATTTGCCAAATAGGTCGCCGCTATTTGACTATTCGCGAATATTCGATGCGCAATGTAAGTCTATGGGAAACCCGAATAACTATTCGGAACTATTCGGAACTATTCGGGATTCCTATAGACTTACATTGCGCATCAAATATTCGCATAGCGGCAAACTATTCGTTGAATATTCGCGAAGCCGAATATTTGAGGTGTTCGATCATCCCTACTGTTACATCATTTAAAAGGGATATCTGAGATTTTGTAAAAGAAAAGAAATGTGCCTTAGCACTAACAGGCACGTCATTGCTATGTACTTGCCTGTTATGCCAGGCGCCATTCTTTGCTGGCACAGACTGATCATAGACTGCTCCTGCAGGTGATTCAGCGGTTTCTGCTTATGTCATTTTGGCAGAGTGGTGGCTTCTTTTCTGCTGACAGGGTTGGACTTCTAAGAATAAGACTGATGGCACATTCTATCTTTCTAATGTAAACAGTGTCAAACTGAATATGAAACATAGTAACAAAAAGGAGACAGTTGCACTCTGTAGGGATAAGATATGAGGAACAATGAATATGGGAATATAGACATGCATTACTGCTATGAAAAACATGTAAAAATTGAGATACTTAGCACACAAAATTGGCCTGGTTTTATGTGAGCCCAACAGCCAGCGACCTCATTTTTGTTGGATCCCTATCAAACTAATGCCTCTCTAGCATTAGTTTGATAGAATATAGCTCTCCCTCTACCAGCCCACTTAATGCTGAAATTGATAACGATCGTTGGCATTTAGCGGATTAAATAGACAGGGATGGCTCGTGGATCACCCCTGGCTGTGACAGCCGGGGTTCGATTGTCATGTAAGTCGAACTCTTGACGGTGATTGCACAGGCACAGCTCCACATACTAGGAAGTATCGATACATCTAGCAATGTGAAGGATTTAATCATTTTCTGTTTTTATTCACAGAGAACCTGTTCCATGTCCAAATCTATTTTCCTACAAATACAGGGTTAATCTGCAGCTAATAGCATTCCAAAGCCATCCGGCTGCCTTAGTGAAAGCATGGCATTCGGGAAAAAATTAACTTAAGTCCCCCTGGGAATCACAGGTTTCCAGTCATAGAGGTGCCATCGGAGCGGCTACAGTCACCGCTCACAGCATTGTGACAAGTCTACTATCTTTTGATGCCCACCTCCAAAAGGTGTATAAAGCCATAAATATTGCACAACAGAGAACAATGTGACTCCGTCTACATAATTATACTCAATGACCCTGTTAGCGCATAATCCAAAATCCCATTTTGTTGGGATTTGGATGTAAGCCCTGACAGAGCCACTGACCATAGAAGAAAATGTTATGTGAACTGACAATACAAATTTGCTGTCTATATATATATATATATATATATATATATGTCAACTGGAGTAGGAAAAACTGGGGGAGATGAGGTTGAGAAAAAAACAAGAGGGAAAAAGAAGAAACGTATAGAGGGTGAGACATCATACTAAGGGTACCTTCACACTTTAGCGATGCAGCAGCGATCCGACCAGCGATCTGACCTGGTCAGGATCGCTGCTGCATCCCTACATGGTCGCTGGTGAGCTGTCAAACAGGCAGATCTCACCAGCAACCAGTGACCAGCCCCCAGCCAGCAGCGACGTGCAAGCGACGCTGCGCTTGCACAGAGCCGGCGTCTGGAAGCTGCGGACACTGGTAACTAAGGTAAACATCGGGTATGGTTACCCGATGCTTACATTAGTTACCAGCGCACACCGCTTAGCTTTGCTCTCCTAGCTACAGTACACATCGGGTTAATTAACCCGATGTGTAATGCAGCTACATGTGCAGAGAGCAGGGAGCCACGCACACTGCTTAGCGCTGGCTCCTTGCTCTCCTAGCTACAGTACACATCGGGTTAATTAACCCGATGTGTACAGCAGCTACATGTGCAGAGAGCCGGAGCCGGCAGCACAGGCAGCGTGAGAGCTGCGGAGGCTGGTAACTAAGGTAAATATCGGGTAACCACCTTGGTTACCCGATGTTTATCTTGGTTACAGCTTACCGCAGCTACCAGATGCCGGCTCCTGCTCCCTGCTCGCTTCATTTGTCGCTCTCTCGCTGTCACACACAGCGATCTGTGTGTCACAGTGGGAGAGCGCCTTTGAAGAAAACGAACCAGGGCTGTGTGTAACGAGCAGCGATCTCGCAGCAGGAGCCAGATCGCTGCTCAGTGTCACACACAGCGAGATTGCTAATGAGGTCACTGCTGCGTCACAAAAAGCGTGACTCAGCAGCGATCTCGGCAGCGAGCTCGCTGTGTGTGAAGCACCCCTAAGACCACATAAGGATGGGGGGGTGAGGATGAATCTAGATAACTACTGTATAAGCAGCTAGATACTAGTGGTTTTGGGTACATTATCTTTGGGAAAAGGAGGACGCTCTAGACCCAGATCAGGAGCTCCTTAGAGCTAACCAAGGGTCACTGCCATTAATTCAAAGGCGGTAGCGGGATAATTCCCCAAAAAGTTACCACAGAGTGAATTGGGAGAGGAAATCATGGTAAGATGTTTTCTCATCTGCCCTAAGGTCCTCCATATGCATGATATATATAGTGGAATTCTGTGACCCAATGCTCTTTGCCATAGTGGGTGGAAGATTGACACATTTTGGTTAGGAGGAAGCATGAGATGATGGATTGCAATGGCACATCTAGTGTGAGCACAACTCTTGAGTCACGTAGGGCATTACGGTATATGGTCATCAATTTTTTAAGGCTGGAAAATCCCTTATTATCCAGCCACTGTAAGACCATCTTTGTATATTACTAAGTACTTTCACTAAATATTAAATCACTTTCTGCAATATATTCCCATATAATAAATGTTCAAAGTTGGTAAAGTAAATTTAAATTTAAAAGAGGATAGAGAGGGCATTACAGAGACTTAGCTTTTTAAAGTTTTCTTTCTTTGGAAAGCAGAGCTACTGCAAAAATCATTTATTCCAGCTTGGATTATCTGAAAGTCTGATATAATTAAAAAGAAAAAATGCAAACTCAGTGGGAGTCTAAAACTTGCTAGTGGTCTGGAGTTTTCAGAATCCAAGATTTAGAAAATTAATGATGTTATGATTTCTTTGAACAAACTATGAGTGATCAATTTGAACTACTTTTTAGAGGGGTTGTCCGAGAATGTCTTAAAATAGCCCCTGGCATTCACATTCATGTAATTCACGTGGCAGCCTCTTCTTGTCACGTGTCAGGATTGGCTGCAGTTTGAAGAAAATAGATCCCAATACCTGTGCCTCAGCTGACAAAAGCACTGTATTGTAAGCACACATACTTCCTTGAGCCAAGGAAATGGGCTTGACATCAGAACAAACAAATCTTCTCGGCAGACTGAGAACAAACGTTTTTACCTCCAGTCTCAGTTCTCAATGTGCACTTAGTCAATCAAGGAGAAGATTTATTTCCTCTGATGTCACAGCCCTTCTCCTCAGGCTTACGATACAGCATTTCTGACACTTGAAACACAGATCTCAGGAGTTGTGTTCCTTTCGACTCCAGTCCATTCTGACATGTGACTAGGATGGGCTGCCATTTGAACTATGTGATGGAATTTTATTACATTCTTGTAGAATCCTTTAAGAAATCTATTGAGAGGTGATGACAAATATTTGGCAATACCCGGTCCAACAGATACATCAGTAATCTGTGGCTACCAGATGGGAGAACTAATAAGGTTAGTGTCGTACCCCAGGGCTATGGGGTACTCAGTCCCGGGCCTGGTTTCACTTGGAAGTGTCACGGGTGAAATAGCCAGTGCCCGATTGCTTGACCCTGGGGTCGCTTTTAAAAGGGGGATATTTATAGGGATATTAATAGAGTTTTTGTTGTGACGCCACCTGTGGTGCGCGGCCAGGTAGGGGGCCACTGCTGCAGGGTTCTTCTCACCGGGGCTTGATGTTGATTGCAGCCAAGATGGAGTCACTCCCCACAGGCAGAGTTGGTGCCACGGGAGGATCGGCAGCTAGCTGGAAGTGGGCCATGGGCGCCAGAGCGCAGGACGGCATTGCCGGTAATAATGGAGGTGAGGCAAGAGCTCCGGTTCAGGTGTTTTACTCACTGGTTAGGAGATTTCCTGAGAGTGTCCTGGTTCACTGCTTGTAAGTCTCTGATTATCCAGTGTAAGATCCAGGTAGTTACCGGTGTCAGTGTAAATGTCCTGTTTGTTTTCGCTGTCCAGCGATCAGCAGAAGGAACCTGGGCTGAGCTCCTGCTCACAGGCCCCAGGCTCCGCAGCAGAAAGACAAGCTGTGTGTCTTCCCACCAGCACTGGTGCTCTCCAGCACCCAGTCTGGTCTCATGGGACGTCCCTCCAGGAAAAAGCTCACTGTGTGTCATGACTACCTCCTCTTATACCCCATGTGGCACCCGCCCCCCAGTGGTTGTCCTGGTGAGCAGGAAGTCCCATACTACTGGATGGCTAACTCTCCCTGTCCACCCCAGTCCACCCCCCTGTAGAGGAAGGCACCTAACTGCATGTGAAATGTGTCTGGTGTGAGCACCAGCAAACCACCTGTCCCTTATCCCAGATAGATACTGCTCGTTAACTCAGTTGCAGTACCCTGTGGCGACCAGAGCCTCAGGGGCGCCACATTAGCATAAGGGAAGCAAGAAAAAAAAAAAGCTGAGTATGCCATTAGGTAAGAGGCAGGTCTCATGATTCCCATCTATCTGAGGCAGGTGTCATGACTCCCATCTATAGGCCACTGATTACTGATACATCTGATGGACCTGACCTTGCCAAACTATGTGCAGCAACTCTAGATCTATTATATGTGTGTTAATGGCTATGCATAGCATGCAAATATTACCCATATTGTCAATCTGTTCTTGGAAATGCCATTGTTTCAAGCTGCAAATACACGTATAACCTAACAATTGTCTTTATACCCTATGCGCTTCGCATCACATATGTAGTATTACTCTTTTCATACTTTGTAAGATTTTCCTTATATAGATTTTCTATACTCTGTAAGGGTTAATATAACCCACATTGTTATGTCATGATACTGGATGCTAACGGCTCTATTACACATGAAGGTTTTGTTCAGGTTTTTTTACTCAATTTTTGAAGCCAAAACTATGTGTGAATCATAAAGGGAGAGACAGTATAAAGGGCAGATGCTACTTTTTATCTTTTTTTTAATCCACTTCTGGTGTTGGCTTCAAAAACTGCATCAAAAAACCTGAAAAATACCTGAAACCTGACATTGAATCCTTATCATTTATCCATTTATTGAGTAGTAGAAAATGATTTAGCTGGTTTGGATGTTTAAATATATATTTAAATCTTATAATGCGATGGCTTTTATAAGCTCTGTATAAAAAATTACTTAAAGAAAATGTAATGTTAATAAATGTTAGAAATTCAGTCTGCCATAGAAATTCTGTTTGTTCTTAAGAAAAAATGTTTATAAGACTTGGATAGAAAGATAGATAGATAACAGATGATTAAATAGAAATATACAGATAGAGGCGTTTGAGAAGGACGGATGGACGGACGGATAGACGGATAGACGGATGAACCGATAGACGGATAGATGGATAGACAAATAGCTGTGCTAATTTTAAAAGCTCTATTCTATGCAAATATTCATTTGTTTTTCCTGTGGCTATTCACTACTCCCCACGCTCATAATCCCAACCACCTTTTTTTAGTGAAGCAGGTGCTGAGAAGTGGGCGGGGTTATGAGCATGGGGAGCAGTGAATATTCATGTTCTTTAATAGCAGCAAACTTGATCACTTAGCAGCCTGCTTCCCACAGTGGATGGGCGGTCACGTGTGCCTCTATTAAAGAATATGAATATTCACTGTTCTCGACTCTTTTTATCCTAGGTGTGTGGAGCAGTGAATATGCCGGCAGCTGGCAACAGTGTATGTGGGTGTGCATGACAGTGACGGCATGTGCATGTCCTCTTACACGCTGAAGTCAGTTGTCAGTGTCGCGGGCGGAGGAGGGGACGCTGCGCTCACCCACTGCTCGGGTCCGGCTACTGCTGCTGCTGCTGCTCGGTGGTGGCTCGAGCGGTGGGCCGGATACCGGGGACTCGAGCGGCGCTCCTCTCCCGTGAGTGAAAAGGGGAATGATTTTGGGGATTTATTGTCCGTGACGCCACCCACGGTTGTGGTGAAGCTGTGACACCACCGCTGCTCTAGACGGGGATCCCGGGAGTGATGACAGGGTGCAGCTTGGATGTTGGTTCTCCCCTCCGTGGGTAGGGGGTTGGTTGTCCCGGGGCCCCGGTGAGGGTTTTAGGGATGGCAGGCGGGTTACGGGGCCTGGTGAGGTGCAGGGTCGCGGGGGCAGCGCTGTGCCGCACGGCACAGTGGTACTCACTCAGCCAGTAATTCACACAGAGTCTCTGGTCAAACAAACGGCAGGATGGACGGGTCCCACAGGCGGCTGAGGTTGTTCTCCTCCTGGCAGGTTGATGGTGACTGCCTTTCCCTGCACCTGTGTTGTGTTTACGGTTCCAATGGCTTCCCACCGGTAACCCGCTCCCCAGCCTGGATGGATGCTGAGGGAGCCCCTTTTGCCCGCAGGCTCTGGCCCTGGGAACTGTAGCCTTGGCGGTGACTGTGTTTCCCTCTACGGTGTGAGCTGTTGCCTTCAATCGGGTCTTGGCTGCTGGGAAACCCCGGAGGTTCCCTTCGCTAATGGATTTGACCGGTTTTACGGCGACTCCTAGCCTGGTCGGGGTCCGTAAGCCCTGCCGAATGGTGCTGGCTTCTCTTCACTCCCCGATCCGATACTGGCGGGCCACCGCCCGTCCCCGGTCCGTACGGTTCACTCCAATCAGCCTCTCCTGCAGACGGTCACCACCGTCTGCCAACCTTGCTGTATGTCCGGGCCACACACCCGGACATGGTCAGTCTCCTCTCCTACCACTTCACTCTCCAAAACTGAACTGCTTACTTTTCCCGCCTCCAGGACTGTGAACTCCTCGGTGGGCGGGACCAACCGCCTGGCCCACCCCCTGGTGTGGACATCAGCCCCTGGAGGAAGGCAACAAGGATTTTTGTTTGACCTAGATGTGCCTAGCCGGGGTGTAGGGTGTGTTGGTGTAGTACCTGTGATGAACTGGCTTGTCCAGGGCGCCACATCAGCATCAGGGGAGGACACCGGGGGAGCAAAGGCAAGGTGAGTATATTTTTTTTACAGTGTGCGGCGTAATGGGGGATCATATGTATCAGGATACGGCTAGGATAGGTACATATGCTATGATGGGGTCATGATGCGGACATCCATACAAAGATGGGGCCATGATTGTGACATATATACCAGGTTGGGGCAATAATGGGTACACGTAAATCTGACCTTCACTTCATAGCAGGAACATTTTTTAATCAAATTGTCAAACAACATTTACATAGGTAACTGGATGGGAAGGCATTAATTAACCAAAGCCAGCACGGCTTTATGACTAATAAATCTTGTCAGACCAACCTGATGTCCTTCTATAACAAAGTCACTGAATGGTTGGATCAGGGGAATGCCGTGGATGTAGTATATATATATATATATATATATATATATATATATATACATATATATATATATATATATATATATATATAAAAATAAATAAATATATATATATATATATATATGTAAATGATCTGGACATCAAAATTACTGGGTAACTCAATTCAAAGGATCTAGACACACTCGAGCAATGGGCCGAGGAGAACAAAATGGTGTTTAACAGGGACCGATGCAAAGTCCTACGTCTGGGTAAAAGAAATTTAAAAAGTAGATATAGTATGAAAGGAATAGAACTAGATGATAGCACTGGGGAGAAGGATTTGGGCATAATAGTAGATCCCAGATTCAACATGAGCCAACAGTGCAGAGCTGCAGCTAAAGAGGCCAACAAAATTCTGAGATGTATGAAGACAAGCATTTAATCTAGATCAAGAGAGGTCATTATTCCCCTATACTCTGCCCTGGGCAGACCACACCTGGAATACTATGTACAGTTCTGTGCGCCCCAATTCAAAAAAGACATCGATATATTGCAGCAAGTCAAGAGAAGAGCAACCAAGATGGTAGAAGGTCTGCAAACCATTTCACATGAAGACCGGCTAAAAGAACTAGGGATGTTTAGCTTGCAAAAGAGAATTCTGAGAGGAGACTTAATAGCGGTCTACAAATATCTGAAAGATAGTCACAACGCGAAGGGAACTACCCTATCCTTAATAACGGATAGAAGTACAAGAAGCAATAGGATTAAACTAAAAGGAAGGAGATTCAGATTAGACATTAGGAAAAACTTTCTGACAGTGAGGGCAGTCAGAGAGTGAAACAGGCGACCATGGGAGGTAGTGAGCTCTCCATCAATGGAAATCTTCAAGCGAAAACTGGATAAACATATATCTGGGATGATTTAGGAAAGCCTGCACTCGCAGGGGGTTGGACCCAATGGCCCTCGAGGTCCCTTCCAACTCTACCATTCTATGATTCTATGAAACAATCTTTTATAGCACGATGTATTATGGCATGATGTACACTACAGTTCAAAAGTTTAGGGTCACCCAGACAATTTTTTCTTTTCCATGAAAAATCATACTTTTATTTATCAAATGAGTTGCATAATGAATAAAAAATATTGTCCAGACATTGACATTGATTTTTACTTGAAATAATAATAATTTTCTCCTTCAAACTTTACTTTCATCACAGAATGCTCCCTTTGCAGCAATTACAGCTCTACAGACCTTTGGCATTCTAGCTGTTAATTTGCTGAGGTAACCTGGAGATATTTCACCCCATGCTTCCAGAAGCCCCTGCCACAAGTTGGATTGGCTTGATGGGCACTTTTTGGTACCATACGGTCAAGCTGCTTCCACAACAGCTCAATAGGGTTGAGATCTGGTGACTGGGCTGGCCACTCCATTGCAGATAGAATACCAGCTACCCGCTTCTTCTCTAAACAGTTCATGCATCATTTGGAGGTGTGCTTTGGGTTATGGTCTTGTTGTAGGATGAAATTGGCTCCAATCAAGCGCTGTTTCAAAATGGGGTGATAGCCTTCCTTATTCAAAATCCCTTTTACCATGTACAAATCTCCCACTTTACCAGCACCAAAGCAAACTCAGACCATCACATTACCTCCACCATGCTTGACAGATGGCGTCAGGCACACTTCCAGCATCTTTTCAGTTGTTCTGTGTCTCACAAATGTTCTTCTGTGTGATCCAAACACCTCAAACTTCGATTTGTCTGTCCATAACACTTTTTTCCAATTTTCCTCTGTCCAATGTCTGTGTTCTTTTGCCCTTATTAATCTTTTCCTTTTATTAGCCAGTCTCAAATATGGCTTTTCCTTTGCCTCTCTGCCCTGAAGGCCAGCATCCCAGAGTCGCCTCTTCACTGTAGATTGTAGACACTGGTATTTTGCGGGTATTATTTAATGAAGCTGCCAGTTGAGGACCTGTGAGGCGTCGATTTCTCAAACTCGAGACTCTAATGTACTTGTCTTGTTGCTCAGTTGTGCAGCGGAGCCTCCTACTTATCTTTCTACTCTGGTTAGAGCTAGTTTGTGTTCTCCTCTGAAGGGAGTAGTACACACCATTGTAGGAAATCTTCAGTTTCTTGGCAATTTCTCGCATGGAATATCCTTCATTTCTAAAAACAAGAACAAGAATAGACTGTCGAGTTTCACATGAAGGTTCTATTTTTCTGGCTATTTTGAGAGTTTAATGGAACCAACAAATGTAATGCTCCAGATTCTCAACTAGCTCAAAGGAAGGTCAGTTTCATAGCTTCTCTAATCAGCAAAACTGTGTTTAGCTGTGCTAACATACTTGCACAAGGGTATTCAATGGATTTCTAAACATCCAATAGCCTTTTAACACAGCAAACACAATGTACCATTAGAACACTGGAGGTTGTTGGAAATGGGCCTCTATACACCTATGTAGATATTGCATTAAAAACTAGACGTTTGAAGCTAGAATGGTCGTTTACCACATTAACAATGTATAGAGTGTTTTTCTGTTTAATTTAATGTTAGCTTCATTGAAGAAAAATGTGCTTTTCTTTCAAAAATAAGGAAAAACAGTATTTAAATGACCCTAAACCTTTGAACTGTAATGTATAATGGCGCATGGTACGATATTATGGCACAATGTATTATGACTTGATGTAAAATGACACATTACATGGTCTATTATGGCACAATGTATAATGCCATAATAAATTGCAAATGGAAACAAGTATTATGAATTGATGTGTAATGGCACATGGCACGATAAGTTATGGCACAATGTTTTAAGTTCTGATGTATTATGGCACATGGCACAATGTATTATGGTACATGGAATAATGTGTTGTATGGCACGGTGTATTATGGCACACGGCACTATGTATTACAGTATGTCACCGTGTATTATTGCACATTGTATTATGGCACATAGCACAATGTTCTATGGCAACATGTATTATGACTTGATGTATAATGGCACATGACATGATTAGAGCTGGGCGGACGCGGACTGTAAAAGTCTGGATCTGCGCGGTTTCAAAGTTTCCTGGGCCCGGGATTACGGCTGTTTGATGCAGATCCGGCACTCGAGAAATTAAAAAAAATAAAGAAAGAAAATAAGAAAGAAGCGAATGCGTCATACTTACCGAGGCTCCGTTGCAGCTGTACACTGCTCCTGCAGACTCCACTCATCATTACTCGTCCATATGCAACCACCGCTGTGATTTGTTGCAGTCAGATGTGCCCCCAGCCTGTACGGCCGCATCTGACTGCAATCAGTCATCGTTCATTTATTCTCTGTGGAGCGCACAGCGAGCAGTCTTGCTCTATTGCTGCTCATTCTGACAATGATGTAGCAGAGCTGGAATCATCATGGGACCTCGTGTGGATTACGTTGGACCTGCATGCTGTGTTGGGGTTAATAAAGTGGTGAAAGAGGGTGGTTTTTGTATTTTATTCCAAATAAAGGATTTTTTCGGTGTCTGTGTTCATTTACTGTCACTTACAGAATAGTGATGGGGTGTCATAGACACTGCTATCACTAATCCAGGAGTTAATAGCTGCTGTGTGCTGCCATTAACTCCTTATTACCCCCAATTGCCACTGCACCAGTGAAATCGGGAAGAGCCAGGTAAAGCCCAGGGATTGTCGCATGGATGCGACAATTGCGGGCAGCTGTAGGCTGTTATTTTTAGGCTGGACCTCTCCAGCCTGAAAATTCCAGCCCCAGCTGTCAGGCTTTATCTTGGCTGGGTATCAAAATTGCGGGGACCGCACATCGTTTGTTTAAATTATTTATTTACATTTTATTAAAAAAGCCACACGCGGTTCCTCTTAGCCCGAAGTCACACTTGCGAGGGACTTACTTTTTTGTTTTGTAGTAAGTTTGTAATAATAATAGGATGATGTCCCAAATCTGGTCATGACAACTGTCTGGCTGTCACAGTCCAGTTATCAAGGGAAGAGAGGGATGTAGACATACTTGTCTCAGGAACAAGGCTTACCCTGAGACGGGCATGACAAAGTGCCTACTCACTCTTCACAGAGCCTCTGATAAGGATGTACTCTTCTGATGATAGGCACCAGGTTCCACTTCAGGGCAGCTCCTTGTTGTCATGCTCCACCAAGGTCAGTACAAATCTAGATTGGAGAAGGGATACACTGCTACTAGGAAAGGATAGGAAGGGGCAAACCTTGACATTTTCCCCCAGTTTCCCTGAGATTTCTGACATCCCTAAATGGATTCTTTCACTCCGTGCGGTGATCACGTTCCTATCCCTGTCTTTCCCTAAACATAATCCTGTCTAGTGTGCACGGCAGCGGGACCACTGGCCTCACTCTAAGTTATAGACAAGAGATAAGCGAACCTGAGGTTCGGTTTTTAAACTGAACTCCAAATTTAAAAATCAAGGTTCGGATTCGGAGTTCGCTCGAGCAAAGCTGTGCTCAGGTACACTTGGTGCCCAGCCCTGTGCGAGCTGCTTGCAATGTTTGAACAGCGTATACTGGGGGTAACAAGAACATGATAACATGTAATGTGCAACAAAAAAAAGTTTTAAAAAGCCTGCCCAAACTCCCCTGGAAGTGATCTGCTTATGGATGGCTGTATGTGGGCGGAGACTCAAACTGCCAATTAGTAACTTGATCCTGCGTTTGAGTCACGCTCGAGTCTGTGGTGCTAGGCTCGTTTGCTGCAGGCGAACTGAGCCTTGATGGATATGCTCATCTCTATTAAAGAGACAGAGAAGGTAAGAATAACAGGTGTAAAAGAAAATGCAATCATACAAGGCATTATGAACTACAGGAAAGAGTAAAGGTGAATGGACAAGTCAGACAAACTGAAATGTGTTTAAAGGAAGGGAAAACACCACACAACTTCCGCCCATCATTTTCAGGCTGTGGGTCCCACAATGACTTCAAGGTCCTCAGCACACAAGTTCAACCTTGTGGCTAGCGATAGCAGAGGAACTGGGACCTTCTTGAGCTGAGAGGGGAGTATTCATGGCAGAACAGCTGAGACCCAGCTTTTCATCCTTAGTTAGGTGACTTTGCAAACTACTTAACCTTTGCAGCATCAGACCCAGTGGAATCTGCACAGCAAGCAGTTTTAACCTGTGTAAGAACGTGTGTAGCCCTGCACTCCAATTTTCTGGCACCAGAAATAGAGGGGACCACTCTACGATGTGGTACCATCATGACTAGAGATAAGAAAATCTGAGATTTGGTTTTTTCGAACCGAATAACAACTTGAAAAATCAAGACTCAGGTTCAGAGTTCAGATGCTTTACGAGCAAACTTCACTCGCACAAACAACGCTGTGCTCAGGTACGCTTGGTGCTCAGCCCTGTGAGAGCTGCTTGCAGTGTTGGAACATCTCGCACTCGGGGTAATAACAGCACGATTAGATGTAGCCTGCAACCCCAAAAAAGTTTTGAAAAAAAACGCTTACCCACCCCCGGAAGTGATATGCTTATGGCTGACTGTATGTGGGTGGAGACTCAAACTGCCAATTAGTGGCTTGCTCCGAGGTTTAGGTCAAGGTTGAACCAGTATAGGCTCGGCTCATTTGTTGCCGGTGAACCAAACCTCCATGGAATGGCTTATCTCTACTCATGACACTGACCAAAATGTTGTTTTTTGCTATGTGAAGTCCCCCCAAAAATATCACATGAATATATCCTTCATACTTGAGCTGTAACAAGTAAAAATGTCTATATAACCTGAATGGAGTGTACTTTGAGTTGTCTTTCCAATACATTAACAGTAGTAAAACCTGACGGATCAAAACTCCCTTCCAAGCTTAGCTTATTTTTGTACTGCTTTAGTTTTTCATTTTTTCCTTGTTTTTCTTTGGCCAAGTTGCAGTTTTGAATGTCAGGATTTGACTGATTGTCAAAAGTATTGAACAATTGGGGGAAAAAATTCTTTACAGAGTAGAGCAGAGAATAAATGCATTTCAGCCATTGTTTCTTGGAACTGTTTTTTTTACTGCCTTAACATTCTGGTAGAAATGGCATGTCAACTTTATTCTGTTGTATAATGGGGAAAAAGCAATCCTAAGTAAAATAGGAGCTCCGATTTTTTTTTATCACCTTTTATTGCATTTTTTAGGTAAGGCATCAAAATCGTAATTGACTGTGTCAGCTTTTTTAAGGTGTGATATGCTTAAATTAATAATGTTATTTTTTTAATATTAATTTTTTTTTATGGATGCTGTGATACCAAATATGTTTCTTTTCTTTAGATATTATTTCCATTTATTATGCTCTTGGTTTTTTATATTGTTCTGAATGTAATTTTAGTTTTTGCTTTTTAACTATTGTTATCGGTATGAATCTGTCACGGCTGTCACTGTTTGAAGAGTCTTGTGACAGGATCTGGGCCAGAGTCTCTTTTTTCCATCTGAGACTCCTCACATTAAACTTATTCCTTTACCTTCAGTGCTGAAACGGTTAATGTCAGTTTTGCTTTGTAGGAGCTTCTGACTTCAGGCCTCATGTGTTTCCGGGTGGTGACTACTCCTTGCCCCTATATATGGTCACATCTCCTAGTAGAGAGCCCCAGTTATTCTGATTCCAGCCTGAAGCTTGGTGAAGGTAGAAGGATTTGCTGAGTTTTTGTTGCTTTGTAGCTGTGTAGACTGCAGCCCTGGTGTCTGACTGCAGACGTGAAGCTGGGTTTATCCTTTTGTTGTTTCCTGTGTCTGTCATACCTTCCCCTTCATGTTGTATTAGTGCCGCGGTGGGACTGGTGATCCTTACCTTCCCTACTCACTAGCTAGGGTTTATTGCAGGGTATTTTCAGGGTACAGTATTTCTGCTTGGCGACAGGTGAGGAGCCTGTTCTCCACCTTCCCTTTCACTAGCACTAGGGCTCACCGTGGTTAAAGTGCCCCCGGTGTACACCTTTTTTGTCGTGGTGAAAACCCTGTTTGTTGTGTCACTCACCTGCACACCAGACCTTCTCCAGTTCCGTGCATTACAGAATCACTCCAGTATTTCAATTAGATTTTTTGTCTACTCTAAATAAACATTTTTAATAAAAAAAATTATGGAGATGTTTCATCAAAGAGGGTCTAGGATCAGGATTTAGGTTGAGGATCCTTATTGTTACAATTCCTCTGTGTGGAGCATCTTGCACACAGGTCATGCTTTGCTACACTACAGAGCCGGTAGTGACATATTTCCTTTGTGCAGAGCATTTTGCATATTTGGAGATGCTCTGCTGTGTTTCTCTGAGTACTTGTGGGCAGGTTGTATGACAGCACAGGATTTCATGCAGGTTCTGGGAGGTGGTGATTACTCAGGTTTGACACCTTACTGGTAATTGCTCTGTGTCTTTACTGGTGCATGCTCTCCCAGAACCTTGCCAGTCGTACTTCTTGGTTCTGCAGTTGTGCTCTTGGCTTGTGTTTGTTGTTGTGTTCTGATCTAAGTTTCTTAACCCCCGACCGTTATTTGACTCCTCGCTGCTCGCTTCCTATTTTTGTCGTTATCTTTGGCTTGGATCTTGGCCACGTCTCTGCTCGCTCCCTGTTTTAGTTGTTTCTTCCTAGCTTTGGACCTTGGACGGCTCCCTGACCACGTCTCTGTCTGCTTCCTGAATCTATATGAACTCTCCTGGAATTCTGTCTCTTGGCCTGTGACTTGACTGCGCTTCTGTTTACTCTTTGTGTCCTGACGTGTCCTCCTGTTACCTTACCCCGGCTTGTCTGACTACTCTTCCATCTATATTATCCATAAGTAGTGACTAGCATCACACTCATCTATTGGCCTTATCTATTAAACACTCGAGCAAGTAGTTATAATTGGCATTTTTAGAATATCTGAAGGACCTGTCTTATCTTCCGTTATACAGACACATAACTGATATGAATGGCCACTACAGTAAAAAAAGAAAAACACTTTCCAATCTTCTACTCTAAATGGACTTTTCTAACTAGAATTTTCTATGGAATGGAATCATTTTAATAATGCGTTACACCTGTAATAACTGTGCAGACAGTCAGCACATGAGAATGTACCTTTAGAGATTAGTGTGTGATGAGACGGTTGCTGTCACCATGCATTGTAGACCTCTCCAAGACACTATAAAGATGATCTAGTCTCAAGTCTAGAAAAACAGTGCACTCAAGAGGAACATCCGGTAGCCAACCTGCTCCTTTACTTTCATCTTCTCTATCCATAGTTCATTTTAGTTGCATTTCAATAACCCATAACTACATGGATGAGTAGGTATCATTACCAAATGCAATCATTGTTTTTAAATATGTTCTCCAGTGATTCCAGGAGCAAATGGGAAAAGTAGGCCGAAAAAAAGGAAAAAAAATAAAATCACAATCGTCTTCTTATAATACAAGTAAAAAAATAATAGCATTTTTACATGGGAAATATGCTTGACAAAGAATGAATTTCCTATTATGAATACTCATGTCTATCCTTATAAGCAGTGAAGCAATAATGGAAAATTGTTTCTAAATTAAAATGAATATACTTTCATTTTTATAAATAATGCTTAATCAAAAGCAAATGGTCCAGCGACTGCAGCGAGGCATGATTGTTTATTAGAGACATAAAACTCAGGCTTCCATTAACTTTGTTTGCATAGTTAAAAAGTATAGATTCTGGTTATTGAAATGCAGATGAGGATGTCTTTCAATAGAAAGGAGCCAGTAAACTATAAAGAAATGCAGGTTATTTTATTTATTTCTTTTTTATTTATTTTGGACAGATACTAGACGAGACTATTAAAGTGACACTCATTTTATAAGGTCTAGGTCCTGAATATGTCTTATAATGATTTATATGAGGTCAAGCGGTGACATCACGTCACAATGCAGTGACATCACGTTGTAAGGCTAACAGATTCTGCACATATAAGCTCCACATATAACACATGGGAAACATCGGCCTTGCAGTGTGAATTTATGCTATGTTTAATGTCATCTAAGCCCAAAAAGGCTAGCATACACCTGGGGGGGGTCATTCAAAATCTGTCCAATTTAATTAGCTGTTGGGAAGTATTTAACGTCTTTGTCTGTTTCTGTTCATTCTAAAATTGGGATGTGAGCAGCATTGATGAAGCCACATCTACAGACATATGCTGGGACACTTGCGGGTGTTGCGCACCTGTCCCATTTGTCATAAGGCAGAAGCATGAACCTTGCCAATGCCTAAAAGTGAGTGGTGTTGGACAAGCCCTAATAAGAGAGATTCAAGAGGAAATCACCCACTGTTTAAATCAGTTTGTTACGCCAAATAAATATATGTATAAGTAGACTGAGAGCCCTCGTGGGCAGGGTCCTCCCTCCTCCTGTACCTGCCTGTGTCTTGTATTGTTCATGATTATTGTACTTGTATCTATTATGCATACCCTTTTTCTCAATTAAATTGCCATGGAATAAATTGCGCTAATGTGATGCCGAGCACCCAGGTGTAATGAGATACTAGACCACTAGGATACTAGATACCCTAGTGGAGCGAATCTGTGAGGAAGTCGAACAAGCCAGGGGTCAAGAGCTGTCGAACAAGCCAGGGGTCAAGATCACATCAATAACAGAGAGAGAGAGAGAAGCTGAAGTCAGTGTGCGAGCCGAGTCAGTAAACCAGGAAGTAATGTAAAGTTCGAGGAAGAGAGCGAAGCCGGGGTCAGAATACAAGCCGAGGTCGGTAGCCAAGAGGACAAGTCTGGTGCATGGGAGAGAGCAGAGCCGAGGGTCAGGAACAAGCCAAAGGTCAGGAAGGCAGGGAGACAAGACGGAATAGGGGAGGAGACAGGACGGGTACAAGGAACTAGGAGGCAGGACAAGATCAGGTCAGTCACTTACGGGAACCAGAGACGTGCATTGCTAAACAGGAACTATCACTGGCGGTGTTCCAGGTGTACTGGATCCCAGGTTAAGCAAAGCCATACCTCGGATCGAGACTTCAAAGAACAGACCCCCCCCACACCATACAGGCCTTAGATAATTATATACAATATATATATGTGTATATATATATATATATATGGGCAACATTGAGTTTCAGCTCCCTCCAAAGATATTCTATTGGATTCAGGTCTGAAGACTGGCTAGGCCACTCCAGGACCTTGAAATGTTTCTGATGGAGCCGCTCCTTAGCTACCCTTGTTGTGTGTTTCATGTCATTGTCACGCTGGAAGACAAAGCCACGACACATCATCAATGTTCTTACTGAGGGAAGGAGGTTGTTGGCCAAAATCATACTCATACTTTTTCTTGCTCCAAAGAAAGCGAATGGAGTTGATACCAAAAAGTTCTATTTTGGTTTCATCTAACCACAAGACCTTTTCCCATGCCTTCCCTGGATCATCCAGATGGTCATTGACAAACTTCAAATGGGTCTGGACATGTGCTGGCATGAGCAGGGGAACCTTGCATGCCCTGCAGGCTTTTAATCCATGGCGGCATAGTGTGTTACTAATGGTTATCTTTGTGAGTGTGGTTCCAACTTTCTTCAAGTCATTAACCAGGTCATCCCAGGTAGTTCTGAGCTGATTCCTGATCTTTCTCCAAATCATCCTTACCCCACGAAGCGAGCCACAGACTGAGTAAGATTGACAGTCATCTCGTGTTTCTTCCATTTTCTAATAATTGCTAAAACAGTTGTTTCCTTCTCACCAAACTGCTTGCCTATTGTCCTGTAGCCCATCCCAACTTGTGGAGGTCTACAATTTTGTCCCTGGTGTCATTAGACAGCTCTTTGGTCTTGACCAAGGTAGATAAGTTGGAGTGTGATTGATTGAGTGTGTGGACAGGTGTCTTTTATATAGGTACCAGGTTCAAACATGTGCAATTAATACAGGTAATGAGGGCAGTAAGAGCTTCTTAAAGAAAAAATAACCATTGTTTGAGAGCCAAAATCCTTGCTGGTTGGTAGGTGATACTTATTTCATGTAATAAAATGCAAACTAATTATTTAAAAACCATACAATGTGATTTTCTTGATTTTTGGGGGGATTCTGTCTGTCACAGTTGAAGTGTACCTATGATAAAAAATTACAGACCTCGCCATTCATTGTAGGTGGGAAAACTTGCAAAATCGGCAGAGGATCAAATACTTATTTTCCACACGGTACATCCCCATTCTGGTATATATGTCTGCCATCCCAAGCCCCATCCTGAAATATATGTCCCCCATTCTGGTAAATCTGTCCATTATCCTGGGCCCCTTCCTGGTACATATGTTCTTATCCTGGGCCCCTTCCTGGTATATATTTTCTTATCCTGGGAACCTTCCTTGTACATAAGTTTACATTTCTGCCTTTAATGCATAAAAAACCCAAAACATTCTACTCACCTTCCCTGGCTCCCACATCACGCTGCATCCTCTACTGTCGCTGACGCAGTGGCCTGCAGCTGACATTGGCATGCTTGATATGGTAGTGCATGATGTCACTGCCATGCTCCCCTAGTCATGGTACCACCGACGTCAGTTGCCGTCTATTGTTTTGCAATGCAGGGGCCCGACGGGTTTCTATGCAGCAATTCATTTCAGCTGGATGTTCAGTCCAACAATAAGAGGTCGCCTTGACGCTGGCTGTTGGGCACATAAAACTGTCTATTTTGTTGTGCTAAGTATCTCAATTTTTATATATTTTTTATAGCAGTAATGCATGTCTATATTCCTATATACATTGTTACACATATCTTAGCACTACAGTGGGCAACTGTCTCATTTTTGTTACTAGATTTAAGAAGAGAGGTATGTAGGAGGTGGTCATGTTGCCCCCAAACCTACTGAAGTTTATACTGTTTAATGTGTTTTATGTCAAATGTGTTTTATATGGACTGTGCTGCTGCAGGAAGATGCGTTCCCCCGATGTAGCAGAGTTGAAACTGTGTAGGGGCTGGTGCTACCTAGTGCTGAGGCCTAGTACGGGCAGCTGTATGCTTATGTGATGTTACTGTGTGTAAACATATTAACAATGTATAATGTAAAGTGTAATTTGATATGTATTATAAATGTGTTATCAATGTGTTGTAAAGTGTATAAGGCAGATAAGCTTTAGACTAGAACATAGGTCCCAGGCAGCGGGATAGGCCAGTCGAAATCCCCCAAGAAACAGCAGCAGCAGAACAGGATAAGTGTGGCCATGTCTGCCGTGAAGGTGGAAGAATTAATAAACCGTTTACAGTTATTTTGCCAAGACTCCTCCAGTGTCCTGTATTTAACTAAAACATCCAAGATGGCGACCGGCTGTTGAGTGATGGACACTGCCCGGAAGAGTACAGTAAATGTCTCACACCCCACCCAAAGTGGTCTACAAGCATTGCTTCTCCGCAAAACGGAGTGTGGAGATCTCATGGCTTGGCGTCTGCACCTTACTTCAAATGGATATGCAAATGAGACTTAAGTGCTTTCAACGTGTAGAAGCTCTTCCCAAGCCTCTGCTCTTACCAGCTCAATTCCCCAATCAGCGCCACTTCCTCCAGCTTGACTGACAGCTCCATTGCTTGAAGTCATACAGCATAGGAGTTGTCAGTCAAGCTGGAGAATGTGGAGAGGGGTGGGAAAAAGAGCTGGAATGACAGTTGCTTACTAAGATCTGGCACCCACAAAAAGCACTTCAGCCTCATTTGCATATCCCTTAAAATTCTGATTTCTAAGTAACAGAGGAACAGATTGTTCATGTAAAGTTATTTTTGGACTGGTCTTTGAATGAGCTACATGCACATATATATAGTTTGGGGGTTCAATTTCTGCTGACATACTCTCTTTAAATTCCTCAATTCTTCCTTGGATTAGTAATGTTGTATTCAGTGAATTTTTTGCAAATAGAAAATGCTAATTGAAACAAAAACCTCTTACTGAAATATTTCACAAAGAAAAAAATATAATTTACAGCTTTGTAAAGAATGTTCTGCATACCTCGGTGTCTTGCTTATTAACACATTATTGCTCATAGGAAAGGAAAAAGTAAGCATTGTAACCGTAATTATGGTTCCATATAAAGAATGCATTATCTTGGTGTGTATAAAAATATACTTTGTTACTAACATAAAGAAACATCCAACGAGGCTAATTATTCTGATACCCAAGCCTAGGGGTAGTCTTGAAAAAATAAGATCGTTTTTAAGGATTATTTGCAAACCCGAGGTTTCATTCATCAAACAGAATATTCTTTGCACCGCACGATTACATCAAAGCCATCAGCTACAATGGAAAAACAACCAAGCTTAAAGCATAAAACTCACTCACAGCATGTTTTGAAGACAAAAAAACTTTTATGGAAAATAGTCATTGTCAGTCCCTAAATTATCTAAAAAGTCAGCGTTCTTCTCGTCATGGAAATATACAAATGTAATTTACAAAGGAAACAATCGGATAAAACAGATAAACACAAAAAGCATTCACTGGAGATGCAATAGATTTGATGAAGACCTCAAAAAACAAAAATGACTCGCGACCCTAGTGTCCCATGTCATTATACAATCTAGGGAGGAAAATACAATATGCATGGGACTGTCAGATGCATCAGAGCTTAAGCAGAAAATAAGAAACAAAATATATTCCATAGCTGGTGGTTTAAAGAAATGGAAGAGTCCATATCATAAACCCTGTGTCTAGGGAAGAGGGAGATGGTGACCCCAGACAAAACCTACTGTTGGCCCCTGACTTCCCTCACCATCCTAGTTGGATTTTGCAGCTATGCGCCCACGAGGTTACCTGACCTTGGCTGACAGTGAAATAGATGCTATGTAGAGAACGGATGGGATGAGCGCTTAGTCAACCCCACTAAGTGCCAAAGAAGACACAGAGAATACACACAGGGGAAAGTAAATGAATAACTTATCTCCAGAAGACTCAGGGAGAAGAACCACAACAAGGATGAATACAAGCCGACTGCTTGCACTGAAGACTTGTTAAAGGTATTTGACTTATCACCAGCACAGAGTAAGGGGGAATGAGGGTATTTAAAGACACAAAGGGAAGTGCTGAAGATTAACAGCTGAAAAGGTGAGGAAATCCACAGGGTTCTAAAGAGAAAGGGATAAACCCCAAGCAGGGCAAAAAGGGAAAGTCAGAGAGCAGCTAATTTAGCCAAACGCTGCGACTTTTACATCTAGAAACTACAGGACTGCCTGTCAGGCATGACACACCCGTGACAATACTGGAGATGATAAATGCAAACTAATGTTTTTTTCCAAAATGTGCAAATTTGGTGCTGAAATCTGGTGCAGACATTTCAGCACCAAATTTGCACCTCCTGCCAAAAAACTGCACCAAAATGGCGTCAAAACCTTTTTTTTTTGCATTTTTGGGCAAAGAGATGCAAATTTGATATGAGGTATGATGCGGTTGTGGCGCCCTGGACAAGCCAGGACGTCACAGGTACTGCAACAACACACCCCACACCCCGGTTAGGCACATCAGCCGCACACACAAAATCCTTGTTGCCTCCCTCCAGGGGCTGATGTCCACACCAGGTGGGGTAGAGCCAGGCGGTTGACCCCACCCACCGAGGAGTTCACAGTCCTGGAGGCAGGAAAAGAGTTCAGTTGAGTTGAGTGGAGTTAGAGATTGAGTTAGAAAAGTGAAGGTGAAGGAGTGAAGTGGTGAAGGAGCAGTCTGACCGTGTCCGGGTACGTGGCCCGGGCACAGAAACAGCAAGGTTGGCAGACGGTGGTGACCGTCTGCAGGCGAGGCCGATTGAAGCACAACCGTAAGGACCGGGGACGGGCGGTGACCTGCCGGTACCGGACCGGGGAGCGAAGAGAGGCCAGCACCATTCGGCAGGGCCTACGGACCCCGACCAGGCTTGGAGTCGCCGTTAAACCGGTCAAATCCGTCAGCGACGGGAACCTCCGAGGTTTCCCAGCAATAAAGACCCGACTGAAGGCAACCACTCAACCGTGAAGGGAAATACAGCTACCGCCACAGCTAGAGTTCCTAGGGCCAGAGCCTCCGGGCAAAAGGGGCTCCTCCGGCAAACATACCGCTGGGGAGCGGGTTACCGGTGGGAAGCCATCGGGGCCGAGAACATAACATCGGTGCAGGGAGAGACAGTTACCGCCAACCTACCGGGAGTGACCGTCGCAGCCGTCTGTGGGACTCGTCCATCCAGCCGTTTGTTTTACCAGAGACTCCGTGTGCGTTACTGGCTGAGTAAGTACCACCGTGCCGTCTAGCACTGCGCTGCCCCACGACCCTGCACCTGGTCAAGCCCCGCCATCCATCAAACAGACAACCACTTTGGGCTCCGGGACTACCACAACCCCCCTACCCACGGAGGGGAGGAAAACATCCCAGCTGCTCCCTGTCACCGCTCCCGGGATCCCTGTACAGAGCAGCGGTGGTGCCCCAACCTCACCACACACCGTGGGTGGCGTCACAAACCGACACCCCAAACACCAACAAAACACCCCTTTCACTCACGGGTGAGGAGCGCCGCTCGCGTCCCCGGGTCTGGCGCACCGCTTGAGCCACCGAGCAGCAGCAGCGCCGGACCCGAGTGTGGTGACCGCAGCGCCCCGCCGCCCGCGACACGGTAGTGATGCAATTTTTTGCCAGGAGGTGTAGAATGGGCGCAGGAATACAGTGTAAAATATTCAGCACCAAATCTGCATCTCTAGGCATAAAATGCAGGGTTTTTTTTCTAGGAGATGCAGAACTTTGAACCTGAGTTTAGTGAGGTCACTTGAGTTTACTGAGGTCACTTGAGGTCCCCTGAGGTCAGGTTACCTGCGGTCACAGGTAGAGGACCATAGAAGCCACCTGCTGTGACCGCAAATAATCTAAGTAATGTCACCGCTGATCGCTGCGGCTCATTCATTCTCTGCCTGAACCTCACAGCATTCAGTCATGTACAATGATCATGCGCAGTGACTTCAGATATGTAACAGAGCTGGAATTGTCGTGGAACCTCATGTGGATTAATTTGGACCTGCAGGGGTGTTTTGAGGGTTAAAAAATTGGTAAAAGAGAGTGTTTTTTGTATTTTATTTCAAGTAAAGGATTTTTTTGGTGTGTGTGTGTGTGTTTATTTACTTTCACTTACAGATTAGTAATGAGGAGCTCTCATAGACACCTGCCATTACTAATCTAGGGACTTAGTGGCAGCTATGGGCTGTTATTAATCCTTATTATCCCAATTTCTACCACACCATGGCAATCGTGAAGAGCCGGTAAAGCGCCGAGATTGTCACATCTACTGAATGAGACAATCCTGGGCGGCTGCAGGCTGCTAATTATGCATGGGCCTCCCCAGCCTGAGAATACCAGCCCTTAGCTGTTGGGCTTTATCATGGCTGGGTATCAAATTTGGGGAGGATTGCACACTGTTGTTTTTTATTATTTATTTAAATAATAATAATAATAATAATAACAATAATAATAATAATAATAATAAAGCTGCATATGGTTCCTCTTATTTTGATACACAGCAAAGATAAACACATGGCTGGGGGCTGCAGCCTGTTGCCATAGGCTTTATCTGTGCTGTGTATCATAATACGGGGGGACTGTACACCAATAGTATGTTTATTTATTTTTACACCACGATACTGACCAGCAGACAGCGCCTGTGATTCGTTGCAGTTAGACGGTGTCACATAGGCTGGGGGGCATGTCTGACTGCAACCAATCATAGACATCAAAACGGCCAGTGAGTGGGGAAAGCACTGCATATGCATGAGCAATAATTAGCAGCCCAGGAACTGAAGGAGAAGCTGCGGAACAGTGTACAGCCGCGCCCGAGCCTTGGTAAGTATGAATTGCTTGCTTCATTCTTATGTTCTTTGCTTTTCCTTTTTTTTAATTTTCCCAGTGCCAGATCCAGATCAACACCTGGAATTCCAGGCTCTGGTCTGACACCCAGGTACCTTTGAAACTGTGTGGATCCGGACTTTTACAGTCCAGGTCCGCCCATCACTACTCCTATGTTGTTCAGATTGCAAACAATCGGTTTGAAATCTCCTGTCAAAATACATCATCATCAATCATCTTGCAGATAAATTGTCCGTTTGCGTTCCCCAGTTTGTTTTCCCTGTGTGTTCTTTAGGTATTTGCAGGGTTGACTAGTGCTAATCCTATCTAGGGCCTACTTCAGGGTCAGCCAGGGCCTAGGTATCTTGATCAGTGCATAGGTGTAGAAGCTATCTAGGGACATCAGGGGAGCCAGGGGTTAGCAGTAGGTTTTACAAGGGGTCCCTATATTCCCCCTTCCCTTCTTCCCTAGCGACAGGGTTTCCCTCTATCCCACCCCTTTTGCCATTCGTCTAGTATTCCCCCATACCAAGAATGACACAATTCGATGGATGCTCAGTAGGATCTTGTCACTGTGTAATATTCTTCTCAGTGCACAGTGAAAGTGCGCTTCCTCGCTGCCTATGATGAGAAGTGATGAGCCAGAAACAGAACGCACTATCGGTGTGCATTCTAAGAAGATTAGTCAGCATTCAGGGACAGCAGATACCAGCAGCACCACCACAAGTGACGTCAGCTGTATATAGATATGTTACCTTTTATTTAGATCTTGCCTTTGTGGATAAGGAACCTGCAGAAAACTCTTCTTGAAAGGACAATATGGTTCAAAAAATCTCAAGTGGACAGTTAAAAATGCTAAATTATTATTATTTTCATTAAAATATAATAAAGATTTTGATATTAACACCTTCAGGCACCCTGCTACAGAGGTACATCTTGATCAGATTGAGCGTGCATGGAGTGCACTCAGGAACTGTGCCTTTTCCATACAGGGCAAAATGCAGCAATTGGCGCTAGCTAGCTGAAATTGCATCTGTTTAACTATTAAAATGCCACTACTGTAAATAATTGATGATCGCCATTGCGTGCATTCACCAAACTCTGTCGCTGATGGTTCTTTTGTCTTTTCTTTCCTTTCTTGAGTATGCTTTTATTTCAGGTGTCTCCACTTCCCTATTTGGTTCTGTATTATTACATCTTGGGAGGAGCTATTTATACTCACCGTGCACCAGTTTTCTTTGCTGGCTATATTTCCAGGTGGATAGGTGGTTGGAATTCCAGCTCTTCAGCTAGGGGTTTATCCTGCATTTTAAACCCCAGTTGTTTTCCCTGCAGCGAATATGTGAGTGGTTCTCCTCCTGTCACCCCTTCCTTTTCTCTTACTTTGGAAGTCTAGGAGATTTCTCCTATTCCATTAGTTTCTGGAGGTCCTCTTATTTTCTTCTGTCCTGGGTTACTATGTGAACATATTTCTAGGCATGTGACTCAACCTCTCGTTATGTGTATTTCATTTTTCTGTTATCCCTGTTTGTGTGTTGCACATTGACTAGAATTAGGATGCAGTTAAGGATGCTCAGGACCAGTTTTAATTGAGGGGGGTACCATTGCATATTCTTAGAGTAACAACCTCCACCACCAAGCAGGGACACATCAGTTATAGACTAGGGGCTATCCTAGTCTGAACAAGGACCTCTTGGGCACAGGTGTTGTGTTTCTCCTGTTTTGCATGTATTCCTTGTGAGTATATGGGCACAGTCGTATCAATTTGTATAGATTTTGGAGCACGCACAATGCTGCTCCACTTTTTGATTTATTCTTATAAACATTGGGTCACAGGTGGATGTTTGGATGGATGGTAGCTTCTGTATTTATTTGCCACCTGGCACCACAGATACATCTGTTAGGATTCGTAAATTCCTTTTCCCAAAAAGCTGCAAAAACCCTAGTACATGCCCTTATTATCTCCCACCTGGATTATTGCAACCCCAAGAATTTATTCTAAACTATGCTGCCCAGCTAATCCACCTGTCCCCCCGCTACTCCCCGACCTCTCCTCTCTGCCAATCCCTTCACTGGCTTCTCATTGCCCAACGACTCCAGTTCAAAACACTAACCATGACATACAAAGCCATCCACAACCTGTCTCCTCCCTACATCTCTGACCTAGTCTCTCAGTACTTACCCGCACGTAACCTTCGATCTTCACAAGATCACATTCTCTACTACCCTCTCATCTTATCTTCCCACCATCGCATCCAAGATTTCTCCCGTGCCTCCCCCATACTCTGGAATGCTCTGCCACAACACATCAGACTCTTGCCTACCTTGACAAGCTTCAAAAGGAACCTGAAGACCCACCTCTTCCGACAATCCTACAACCTGCCGTAACCCTCAGTCTGATATAGCGCCGCACAACCAGCTCTACCATAACCTACTGTATCCTCACCTATCCCTTGTAGACTGTGAGCCCTCGCGGGTAGGGACCTCTCTCCTCCTGTACCTGTCTGTGCCTTGTATTGTTTTTGATTATTGTACTTGTGCCTATTACGTATACCCCTTTCACATGTAAAGCGCCATGAAACTGCTACCTTTGACGCTAAAATATTCCGAAATTTTACAAAGCCACCTTAGTTTAATTACATATGAATAGATATAGTTCCAAATAAACAAAAAACAGTCCCATATCATGAACTTTGCAAATGATTTAGCAATGGAAAATCTGGGCATAATTATTTAAGACAATACCAGAACCATGCTGTAACGACTATTCTGAAAAGCTGCTGCAAATAGTACAGTGCTAAATAGGGAAGATGAAGCAGCTATATCAGTGTAACAGTTCCACGTAAAAGCCTGGCGCCTGTCAGCATTCACTCCTGCTCTGATATAGATCAGTGCTTCTCAAACTGTGAGGTGCCCCCCTGCGGATACTCAGGCGCAGCTAGGGAGGCAGTTTTGACAGAATTGACAGAATTGATCATATGGTGATTGTTCATGCTGCACAGGTCTGTCTATGACTGCAGCAAGCTCTGGTTTCCCAACGTAATTGACCCGTTTGTGCTTATTTTAATATTATACTGGGAGACAAATGAAAGGAAACCTGAGCAATATTTATTTGCCATGGATTTCAAGTCTTGGTGAGACCAAAACCTTACAATGTTCTGGCTGGTAGGATCACATAAGAAAAGCTATAAAAAGCTCTGATATAGATAATTGAAAAAAGATGTCCCTTGGTAAAGGTTATATCAGTACTTTGTAAAGGAAGAGAAAGGGATGGAGACAAGCTGGGCCATATTTCATCTGCAATTGAATAAAGTATATTACCGCCCTGGACCAGCATGTTGTTTTCTTTCTTTTAATGCTATGATGACTATGGTAATTTGCTAATATATTATTAGTGATGAGCGAATAAATTTGGTACTGTTAGTTACTTACACCAATATTAAAGAGAACCTTTCAGGTCCAACATGCACCCAGAACCCCGAGCAGTTCTGGGTGCATATTGCTAATGCCTGTGTCGCGGGCGGGGAGGGGACGCTGCGCTCACCCACCGCTCGGGTCCGGCTGCTGCTTCTGCTCGGTGGTGGCTCGAGCGGTGGGCCAGATCCCGGTGACTCGAGCAGCGCTCCTCGCCCGTGAGTGAAAGGGGGTGGTTTGGTTAAGGGATATTGTCCATGACGCCACCCACAGTTGTGGTGAGGTTGTGACACCACCGCTGCTCTGGACGGGGATCCTGGAAGCGATGACAGGGAGCAGCTTGGATGTTGTTTTCTCCCCTCCGTGGGTAGGGGTGTTGGTTGTCCCGGGGCCCGGTGAAGGGTAGGGATGGCAGGCGGGTTATGGGGCCTGGTGAGGTGCAGGGTCGCGGTGGCAGCGCTGTGGTACTCACTCAGCCAATGATGAATGCAAAGTCTCTGGCTGGATGGACAGGTCCCACAGACGGCTGCGGTAGCTCTCCCGGTAGGTTGGTGGTGACTGCCTTTCCCTGCACCTGTGTTGTGTTTACGGTTCCAATGGCTTCCCACCGGTAACCCGCTCCCCAGCTTGGATGGATGCTGAAGGAGCCCCTTTTGCCCGCAGGCTCTGGCCCTGGGAACTGTAGCCTTGGCGGTGACTGTGTTTCCCTGTACGGTTTGAGCTGTTGCCTTCAATCGGGTCTTGACTGCTGGGAAACCCCGGAGGTTTCTGTGGCGCCCCTGAGGCTTCCGTCGCCACAGGTCATTGCACCCCATCCAGCGGTGTGATGCCCCATTCTGAGAGAGGAAGAGAGTGAACTCCGGTCCCCTGGTAAATCCACACTACACCCATTGTTAGGTACATACTGGGACCAGGGAAAGTTGCAGGCAACCCTCCCATGCTGCATGCTGAGAGGGGCCGTAAGACCCATCCCTGCTCCCATAGGGTGGTAGCTTAGCAACTGGGGAGGTGGGAGGAGCCATCTGAGAGCAGACACAGAGAGGAAGGTCAAGTTTAGTCAGTCTACCTCAGGGAGTGAGAGAGTGAGCATGTAGTTGGAGAAGAAGAACGAGAGAAAGGAGGGAGGAGGAGGCCTGCTGGAGGCAGGCAAGGAGGAGGAAAGAAAGAAAGAAAGAAGGAAAAGAGCTCCAAGTCAGTCAGGAGCAGATAAACAGAAGGAGACGCTTCCCGGTGAAGATCCTGGGACCCAGAGGTCCAGGTGACACCACGTAAGGGACAGAAGGAGTCGCAGGGCCGCGGGTAGTCCTGGAAGTATCACGAGCAGGCCTAGAGGTATCAAGGAGAGGACCCTAGAAGTGCCACGGGTAGTTGTAGGCTGCGGTGGCCTGTTCCACAGTCACATCGGTGGCGGGACCAAGCTGCGACAGGGGACGGTCCCTAGAGACTGGAGGAGTGCAAAATCATCTCCAAACAGTAAAAACCAAGGCCCAGGGACGTTGTAAGCTCCCAGGGCCAGAACCCATAGCAGACTTCCAGAAAAGGGGTAATCAGCCGACAGGTGACCCCCCAGCCTGGAGGCTGTAGTGGAGGCCAAGCCAGGTTTATCCTAACAAAGGCAAGGCTAAGGAAGACAGCAGAAGAAAGAGACACTAAGAGAAGGGCACCGGCTTTTACTCTCTGAATCACCCAGAAACAACGGAGGTCCCTGACAGTGGTCCCAGCAGTCTGAGGGTCCCACAGCTGTGACAAGAACTGTGAGTAAAGAACTTGAACTGCACCCTTGAAGTGGTCTCTGTTATTTCAGCTGCATAGACATTCACAAGCACCAACTGTGCCCCGGGCATTGCTCCACCTGTGGGGAGCAGTACCAACATTGCTGCCATAACATCATCCCGGTGGCCTCACACAGCAGCGGCGGCTTAATAGCCGCATACCAACCTTTGGCGTCACGAACAGGATTTCGTGCCCGGTCCCACCGGGTACTGTGCGCCTGAAGAATCGTGAAACAGACTGTGTATTACAGCGAGAAACCGCCGCCATTAGCGCTGCTGAGAGCGGGAAGAAGGGGGGCGTGTCAGAAGAAAGGGCGCGAAGAGAAGCCCCGCCCCCTTGTCCAAGAAAAGAGCGCGAAGCGGTGCCCGCCATAGAAGGCGGAAGAAGAAGAAATGGCGACGAGATAAGCTGGCCGGCTGGCAGAGAGAGTTTAAATGCCAGACCAGCAGATAAAGAAAATGTACCTGATACTAAGCGGAGCGGCGCCGGCCGTGATGGGCTGGGCGCCAGTTTGGCGCCAACTGCTGGTGTAGCCTCCGGCCCCGCCTCCGAGAAGGGAAAGGGAGCAGCCGAGTGGCGTGGTCGAGCACCCGAGCAGTGTTCCAGACAGTATTCCCCAGGTCGGTAGCATGGCGGAGGAGCTGCAGCAAGGTGCACCAGGGACCGGAAGAGTGGATCCCGAGCTGGACCTGCTGAGAGAAGAAGTGCGAGTCCTGGCCCGGAGGCTGAGTAGTGTGGAAGTGGAGGCGGACCGGCAAAAAGAAACGCCGAGGGTACCGGAGGATCTGGAGCGGTGGATGGATGCCGCGGAGCAGAAGCAGGGTGAGCAACCAGAAACCCCGTCCAGTCCGGACCCAGGGCCCCGCCACGCGCCCCCGCTTAGCCCCTTCACTGACCCCCTGGCCTTCCCGGCCTACCCCGCGGACGCCCGGTGGGGCACCGGAGGCCTGCCTGAGACCCCCGCAGACGGAGCCTGGGGTGGGGTGAACCCTGAACAACTAGCGGGCCCCCTGCCGAGTCCCCCTGTGAGCCTCCTGGGAATGGCATCCCCGGGAGTGAATTGGGACGCAGCGCCCATTGAAAGCAGGGGACTGCAGCGGCCGCTGCTCCCCAAGGAAACTCCCCTGGCCAGCGAGCTGACGTGCCGGAGGCTGGTGGTAGAGTACCAGAGGGAGCGGGAACTCTGGGAGGAGAAACGGAGGGCCCGAGAAGCCGCTAATCTGGCCTCCAAAGAAGAGGTCAGGAAGGCCCTGAAGGGATCCGAGGGCCCAGTGCGACGGGGCCTAGTCGTAGACTTTCGGCAAGATGGCGGCTGGGGCTTCATCAGGGAGCCCGGCCTGGGCAAAGACGTGTTTGTGGCCAGATGTGACATCGAGGAGCACCTGCCCAGAGGCCACCCAGGGCGCGATGCCAAGCCGGGTGATGTGGTGGACTATACACGGCTGATGGGGGACCGTGGATGGTACGCGCTGCATGCACATATCCTGCGGGAAGAAGCGGCCCCAGAAGAGCCAGAGTGGTGCCGCACAGTGCAGGAGCGCAGCATCTCCCCTAGCAGCAGCACCACCTCAAGGCAGACCCAGGCCACAGAACTGAGCAGAGGTCCTGCAACAGCCACTCAGGAGACGCAGACCAGGATCTCCATGGCCTACATGCTGCCCAGGGCCCTGCCAAAGAGGGACCCCAAGGACCCCAGCAATGAAGAGTGAAGGTGAAGAGAAGCTGAACTGTATATAGCCCCTGTCTGCCCCTCATTCTTTTTGAAGAAGTCCCTTGTGTTCTGCCCCTCATTCTTTTCGAAGATGACACCCTTTCCTGCTGTACTGCCCCTCATGCTTTTTGAAGAAGTCACCCCCCATGTTATGTGTTACCGGGCCACTGAACTGGAATGTGGGCCCCGGTAAATGTGATGTCTTATGTATCTTATGTAACCAGGCCATTGGACTTAATGGCTGGTTGATTTTGTACCATTGTCATTTGATTGAAAGAAACAAACTGCCGGGCTACTGGACTTGTTGTAGCCGAAAATGTATATAGTTGCACCCGTTGTGCCCCCTACCAGAATTATGGGGGAAGTGCCCAAACTGTGCAATGAACTGAAAGTGCACACATAGTTTCTTTATAAGAAGTTTGCAACGTTAAAGTATTTGTGCCTCCCATAAAGGGAAGAAATGTTTTATTGTTTTATGTTTTGCATACAAAAAATGTTTTGCAGTTCTTCCACATGTTTTTGTTGTTTTTCAGCCCGAGGACGTGCTGGGATTTGCTGTGGGGGAGTGTGGCGCCCCTGAGGCTTCTGTCGCCACAGGTCATTGCACCCCATCCAGCGGTGTGATGCCCCATTCTGAGAGAGGAAGAGAGTGAACTCCGGTCCCCTGGTAAATCCACACTACACCCATTGTTAGGTACATACTGGGACCAGGGAAAGTGGCAGGCAACCCACCCATGCTGCATGCTGAGAGGGGCCGTAAGACCCATCCCTGCTCCCATAGGGTGGTAGCTTAGCAACTGGGGAGGTGGGAGGAGCCATCTGAGAGCAGACACAGAGAGGAAGGTCAAGTTTAGTCAGTCTACCTCAGGGAGTGAGAGAGTGAGCATGTAGTTGGAGAAGAAGAACGAGAGAAAGGAGGGAGGAGGAGGCCTGCTGGAGGCAGGCAAGGAGGAGGAAAGAAAGAAAGAAAGAAGGAAAAGAGCTCCAAGTCAGTCAGGAGCAGATAAACAGAAGGAGACGCTTCCCGGTGAAGATCCTGGGACCCAGAGGTCCAGGTGACACCACGTAAGGGACAGAAGGAGTCGCAGGGCCGCGGGTAGTCCTGGAAGTATCACGAGCAGGCCTAGAGGTATCAAGGAGAGGACCCTAGAAGTGCCACGGGTAGTTGTAGGCTGCGGTGGCCTGTTCCACAGTCACATCGGTGGCGGGACCAAGCTGCGACAGGGGACGGTCCCTAGAGACTGGAGGAGTGCAAAATCATCTCCAAACAGTAAAAACCAAGGCCCAGGGACGTTGTAAGCTCCCAGGGCCAGAACCCATAGCAGACTTCCAGAAAAGGGGTAATCAGCCGACAGGTGACCCCCCAGCCTGGAGGCTGTAGTGGAGGCCAAGCCAGGTTTATCCTAACAAAGGCAAGGCTAAGGAAGACAGCAGAAGAAAGAGACACTAAGAGAAGGGCACCGGCTTTTACTCTCTGAATCACCCAGAAACGACGGAGGTCCCTGACAGTGGTCCCAGCAGTCTGAGGGTCCCACAGCTGTGACAAGAACTGTGAGTAAAGAACTTGAACTGCACCCTTGAAGTGGTCTCTGTTATTTCCGCTGCATAGACATTCACAAGCACCAACTGTGCCCCGGGCATTGCTCCACTTGTGGGGAGCAGTACCAACATTGCTGCCATAACATCATCCCGGTGGCCTCACACAGCAGCGGCGGCTTAATAGCCGCATACCACAGGTGGCGTCACGAACACAACCATTAACAAGCAAGCCACATATTCTACTGACACCCACCAGGGCCACGGAGCCGGGCCCAGCCACCACTGACTACCACCGGACTAGTCCGGCCCGGCACCGGGTGTCCCACAGCCCTGGGGTGGGCGAGTCATTTCCTTCGCTAACGGATTTGACCAGTTTTACGACGACTCCTAGCCTGGTCGGGGTCCGTAAGCCCTGCCGAATGGTGCTGGCTTCTCTTTGCTCTCCAATCCAGTACCGTCGGGCCACCGCCCGTCCCCGGTCCTTACGGGTCACTCCAATCAGCCTCTCCTGCAGACGGTCACCACCGTCTGCCAACCTTGCTGTATGTGCCCGGGCCACGCACCCAGACACGGTCAGTCTCCTCTACTGCCACTTCACTTCACTCCACCTCAACTCAACTGCAAAACTCCTCTCACTCCTTTTCCCGCCTCCAGGACTGTGAACTCCTCGGTAGGCAGGGACAACCGCCTGGCCCACCCCCTGGTGTGGACATCAGCCCCTGGAGGGAGGCAACAAGGATTTGTGTTTGACCTCGATGTGCCTAGCCGGGGTGTGGGGTGTGTTGTTGTAGTACTTGTGACGTCCTGGTTTGTCCAGGGCGCCACACCTGCCTAACCGTCCCTGTATCTAGTAGCATAAATAAAGAGATCTTTAGAAAAAGTATTTCTAAAGATCTTTTATCATATGCTAATGAGCAAGGGGACTAGTCCCAAGGGTGTTAGTTCCCCTGTGGGTGTACTAACATGCTAATGAATACACAGCGTCACAGGATGATCTCACTCACTTCTCCGCCGCCATCACGTCCTGCGGGGAATTTCGGCTCAGTGCGCATGACGCCAATGTTTGGGTCATGCACTTTATGAAGTCAGGTGTACACGTCCTGGCTTCAAACTGAAGTAGTGCGCATGACCCAAACTCCGGGGTCATGGGCAGTGAGCCTAAATCTAGTGTCGGGCGACGATGGTGGTGGAGAGGTGAGTGAGATCATCCTCTGACGTTCCATATTCATTAGCATGTTAGCACACCCACAGGGGAGTACTAACATGCTAATGAACGGCAACTAGCCAGGGGAACTAATGCCCAGGGGACTAGTCCCTGTGTTGATTAGCATACGATAAAAGATCTTTAGAAAATCTTTTCTAAAGATCTCTTTATCTATGCAAGTGTATACAGGGACGGTTAGGCAGGAATTACTAATATGCAACCAGAACTGCTTGTGTACTGCCCTGAGAGGGGCCCGGCCGCTTCCCCGCTGCTCGGGCTGAGCCGCTCGAGGTCCGGGCTCGGGTTGTCGGTGGCACGAGGGCCTCAGGACTGGGGGCCATGTCGCTCTGTTAAGGGGAGAGGCAGTAGGGTGGTGGTGGTGTGGGACGAGGCGCGCAGCCAGGTGGGCTGCGTTGTCATCCTACGGGTCGTGACGCCACCCACGGGTCGTGGTGACAGGATGCACCACCGCTGCGGCTGGAGTGAAGGTGGGCTCGTCCGGGATCGGTGTTGCGGCCGCAGCTTAGATGTTAGCCCCTCCGTGGGTAGGGGCGGTGTGTCCCGGGGCCCGGTGGTGGGGGACCGCTGGCGACGGTGTTTTGTCAAGGTGCAGGGTGCCGTGCTGCGGTGCACTGTCGTGCCTGGATGGCACTGGTGTACTCACGATTAATTCACACTCAGAGTCACTGGTAAACCAAAGTTCGGGTATGGTCGGGTCCCGCAGCCGGCTGCTAGTGTCCCCCGTGAGGTTGATGGTGGCACCTCTTGTGTGGTTTTTTGGCTCCCCTGCCTGGACAGTGGTAGCCTGCTCCCCGGCGTTGAGCTGCCGGAGGAGCCCTCCGTTGCCCGCATGGCCAGGACCATCTGCCTGCCTGACGTTTCAAGGGTCCCAGGCTCCTACCCGAGTCCCTGACAGCTCTGCAACTCCACTCCCCTCACTGTCACACTCCTGACTCCAAACTTAAACTGCCTGTATTTCCTGCCTCAGGACAGTAGTCTCCTTGGTGGGCGTGCCTTTCCGCCTTACTCCGCCCACCTAGTGTGCCCTACTGGCCCTGAGGGAGGCATCAGGTCTCCCTTTCGGGTGATGGGTGTGTCCTCACAGGGGGTGGGGGGTGTGTGTAATGTGGTAGGTGTTATTACCTGTGACCCCTGGGGTCAAGGGCGTCACACTTGTGGTGACAGGTTCCCTTTAAGGTATTCAGGATATTCGTTACTTGTCGAGTATTTTGGTATTTGACTCATGAGTTTCAAGTTTCCTCCCCAGATGTTTGGTTCCTGATTTTCAACAACTAAACATGCTGTAGCCATCTTTGCTACTGGTATTATTGTGTTAGGCAGTTCTGTCCTGTCTGATATCAGGGGCATGCTGGAGTTATTAGTCCTGTCTTGTCTGATGTCAGGGGTATGCTGGAGCTTGTAGTCCTGTCCTGTCTGATGTCAGGGGTATGCTGGAGCTTGTAGTCCTGTCCGATGTCAGAGGTATGCTGGAGCTTGTAGTTCTGTCCGGTGTCAGGGGCATGCTGGAGCTTGTTATCCTGTCCGAAGTCAGGGGTATGCTGGAGCTTATTGTCCTGTCCTGTCTTATGTCAGGGGTATGCTGAAGCTTGTAGTTCTGTCCGATGTCAGAGGTATGCTGGAGCTTGTAGTTCTGTCCGGTGTCAGGGGCATGCTGGAGCTTGTTATCCTGTCTGATGAAAGGGGTATGCTAGAGCTTGTAGTGCTGTTCTGTCTGATAACAGGGGTATGTTGAAGCTTGTAGTCTTTTCTGATGTTGGGGTCATGCTAGATCTTTTAGTCCTGTCCTGTCTTGATGTTAGATGCATGCTGGAACTTGTAGTACTGTCCTGTCTGATGTCAGGGGTATACTGGAGCTTGTAGTCCTGTCTGATATCAGGGGCATGCTGGAGTTTGTAGTGCTATCCTGTATGATATCGGGGGCATCTTGGTCCACAGTACAAGGGTACAATGGATGTGAAACAAGCTATCAGCAGCTGTGCCAGAGCAGGGTTGCCGTCCTCTCACCCCATGATTAAAAGCCTTTTCTCTGTATTATATGGCCCCCTCGTCACCCACTCTTTCCGGGGACTTTGCTGGCCCGACCCTCCACCCTACAGAAGCAGTAAACAGTGTGAGCTCATGAGCTCCATACACGTCTTACTTCTTATGATCTGGCTGTCGTAGGTGTTGGTGCCCACAATTTCCCTTTTTTTGTTCCCTTCTAGGTTTCGTCTGATGCATACTGAAGTAGTCGGAAGAAGAAGTAAATATATGCATTATCTGTAGAGTGCTACCATTGTATTGCCATATGTTTCAATCTTTACTGACTTGGCATTTCTCCAATGAAGAAGCATCTTCAAACATCATAAATATCATGTCTACTTGGATGTGCATTGAATTGGGAGAGGATTATCATCAAAGTCAATACAAGTAAGCTGATACTTTGGAGGCAAACATGCTTTCTAGCATCAGCTAAAAATAAAAATACAAAATGCATACAGTTAATGCACTTTATTTCTCAAAGAACATGACAATACCTCTGTGTGGACAAGGCATTATGAAGGGGACAAAAAGGAAAACGGCTAAGAAACCTCTAGCACCAACAGAGCTGCCTTTAGATAAAATGTGCAAGTAGCGCCCCTGAAGCTCTGGTCGCTACAGGGTACGGCAACTGAGTTCAGGAGCAGTATCTATCTGGGGTGACAGGTGGTTTGCCGGTACTCACCTCAGACACATACATTTCACATGCAGTTAGGTGCCTTCCTCACAGGGGGAGTGGACTGGGGTGGGCAGGGGGAGTTAGCCATCCAGCAGTATGGGACTTCCCGGTCACCAGGACATCCACTGGGGGGGCGGGTGCCACATGGGGTATAAGAGGAGGTAGCCATGTCACATAGTGAGCTTTGCTGGAGGGGAGTCCCTGAGACCAGACTGGGCGCAGGAGAGCACAAGTGCTGGTGGGACACACAGCTCAACTTTCTGTTGCGGAGCCTGGGGATTGTGAGCAGGAGCTCAGCCCAGGATCCTTCTGCCAGTCACTGGACAAACAGGACATTTACACTGACACCAGTAACCGCCTGGAACTTGCACCGGATAACAAGAAACTTACCAGCCGTGAACCAGGACATTCTCGGGCAATCTCCTACCAGTGAGTAAACACCTGAACCGAAGCTCTTGCCTCGTTTCCATTATTTACCGGCGATGCCGTACCGTTCTCCGGCGCCCACTGCCCACTACCAGCCAGCCGGCCATCCTCCCGGGGCAACCACTCCGCCTGTGGGGAGTGACTCCATCTTGGCTGCAATCAACATCCACCCCCGGTGAGAAGAACCCTGCAGTGGCGGCCCCCTTAACTGGCCGCACACCACAGATGGCGTCACGTTAGAAACTTTCATTTAATCTCCCCTGTAAATATAACCCCTTTTAAAAAGCGTCCCTAGGGTCACGGAACTGGGCAACGGCCACCAAGTGATATTTCCCCAGTTATACACCGCTCGGGACCGAGTACCCCATAACCCTGGGCGACACATGCACCCAAATGCTGAGTTGTTGTACACATCGTCAAATCAGATGACAATGACCCAGTGGCATTGCTAAGTTCTGAGAATATCAGGAACATGAGACCTAAATCTTAGGACTCCACAAATTAAAATATAACCATATAGTTATCCAATGATACCACTATATTTAGACCAAATATTACTGCACTACAGTTCTTTACCTCCACATTGTTACTTATGCTTTTGTGCCACCCCTGCAGCAGTCGGACTGCTCAGATCCAGGGGTTTTGCTGTGGCTCGGGGGGCCCGGGGCTAAGCAGCCACTCAAATAAAAGGGGGAGATATTTACAAGGGGACAGTTCGTGACGCCACCCGTGGTGTGCGGTAAGGGAGTACCGCCGCTGCTGATGGGAGTACCCGGGGTGGGTGGATGGATCAGGGCAGCAAGATCGTGGTCCCTCCACAGGTAGGGAAGGCCCTGGGGCTCCGTAGGGATGGTGAATGGGGTGGTGGAGGTGATTTGGGCAGGTCATGACCCGGGGAGGCAAGTATACTCACTCAGGCGGTGCGGTTGTTAGTGCGGCCAATAAGCAGACTCTGACACAGAAGTAAAACAAGTCTCTGGGTGCCGCTGCTACTCTGGGGAGCCCGTCCGGGTGTCCATTCACACTGGTATTGCTTAGTGGTCCGGAGCCTGCCTCCATGCACAAGATGTAGATGTTCCTGAGTGACCCTTCAGCCTGAAGCTGTCAGGGTCCCGCACCCTATAGTGAAATAGTGGAGCTGTGCTCTCGATGGCTGACACTCGGGATTTCAGTGGGCTGCATAAGCTGGAAAGCCCTATCCCCCTTGTTGTGTTGATGCCTTTGATCTCTGAGCTCCTGGGGAAAGTTCATAAAGAGACTATCCTCCACAGGTGAATTATCAGGTTGTGTGAAGCTACTCCCTGATCTAGGGTCCTGTACCCCGTCGTGCTCAGTACCGGTGCAGTTACTGGACTTCTGGTGCCGACCGTTCTCCAAAACTAAGTCTGCTACACCTTCTCCAATACCCTTCGACCGGGTCTCCGACTCCTCTGGTCCCCAACCACCGTCTGCGACCCAACCAAGGTCGCACAGGGAGCTACAACTCCCTCAACTCTTCACTCTTTGAGGGCTACTATAGAACTCCTGGGAGCTGCTACTCCCAGCTCCTCACTCTTTGCGAGCTTATGATGAACTCACTAAATTCCTCCCATGAGTCTGCCTGACCCCTAGGCGGGTGGCCCTTTTCCAGCTAGACCATCCACTTTTGTGTCTGACAGGATGTGGTGTGAGGTGTGGTTAAGATTTGAGTCCTGATGGAAGCAATACCAGTGTGTAGGAACCCAGAACCATGGAGGGTGGGTTCTGCACTAAGAGAAAGGAGAGTGCAGTTCCCTGTGAAACCCTGATACAGTCAGGGGCATCACACTTTCTTTATACAAAAAACAATATTACTACATATTACACTATACAAAGAATACTAACAGACTATGATGCCTGCCAATATAAACACATACACTTTAATGGAGCTGTGCTTTCGGGAATGAAGAATCGTCAATAGCATTAAGTTAAGGTTTTTTTTACACTAACGCGTTTCGGCACTGGACTTGCACCTTATTATAGGTTAAGACAAATTAAAAAAAAAACATAATAAACACATAATGACTGAAGAATATTATGATACTATTAGTGAACAGAAAACACCAATGAAAAAACAATTTTATTACCATACAACATAATTTGATGCGATAACATATTTGGTGCCTCAAAATTCTAGAATCCTCACTACCTTGTTGCCAAACTACACAAACTCCCCATTCTTTCCGTGCCCCTAATTATGTGTCTGTTGCTTTCTTATTTTATTTTTAATACTTCACAGTGTCCTTTTGAAATAATAGTACTGCATTAAATCTCAAACAATAGTGCCCCCCAAAAATAAAAGCTCCAAACGAAAAGTACACCATATCTTTCTCAAGGTAGTAGTGGTACCATGGAAGGAAACAGTGCACTACATGGTGAAAGTTCTTTTTGAGCCCCACAAAGTGCATTAATAATGCACCTTCTCTGTGTCCCACACAATATTATTGCTCTTAATGCCCCACACAAGAATGATACCCTCCTTTGTGAACAAAATACACAGCAACACTGAGGTAGCACAACTCTTACTATAGGCTAGTGGTGAATATGCAAAATGCAAATTCCTGATTTCTAATTGCTGAAATGCAAATTGCTGAGATGTAATTTCGGCTCAAAAAGGCAACTCTGGACCTACTTGGAACTAGCTACTCCATCTTCCAGATTGTAAAGGAAAATTAGACCTTTGACATTTAAACTCTATAAAGGGACTTGGACTTATTGAGGTGTCTGTTGGATTGTGTCAAAGGAGTAGCTGCTGGCTGAAGGAGCACGTCTGATAAAAGAATAGTCAAATTAGCAGGGTCAGTAATTGGAGGAACAAAACCAGGGACAGAATCAGGAGACAAAACCATAGTCAGATCAATAGCCAAGGTCAGATACTAGAGGTCTGTCAAAAGCTAAGTGTCATGATGTTGGCATGTCTCTGACTCTACAGAGCCCGTGCATGTATATTGTCTCCGAGGTTAGATCTGAGGGGAGTGGCCTGTTTGGTCGTGCCTCGTTCCATAGGTTGCGTCGCCATAGCTTGGTGTTGTTGTGCAGCCCCCGCGTCAGCCGCCGAGGCTGCTCGGATCCGGAACCGCGGTGGCTCGAGGGGATCTCCCGGGGTCGGGGTCGCGTGGCCGCTCGGAGCAAAAGGGGTGTTATTTACAGGGAGTTGTAAGGACAGTTTGTGACGCCACCCGTGGTGCGTGGTAAGATGGAGTACCACCGCTGCGATGGGGAGTACCCGGTGGTGATGGTGCAGGCAGCAAGATGTTTAACCCCTCTACGAGTAGGGGGAGTGCCCCGGGACTCGATGAGGAAAATGGGGAAGTGCCGTTGGGACGGTAAGGGGGTCGTTTGTGTACTCACTCAGTCCAATAACACTGATACCGACAACTGTGGTAAACCAAAGTTCTGGACACCGCTGCCGCTTAGAGGGAGCATGCCTGGATCCTGTGCCCGTTGGTGTTGCCTGTTGGTCCATGGCCTTTACCTTGGAACCTAGTTTCTCTGGTTGGTCCCTGGAGTATAAAACTGGTCGGGTCCCGCTCACCAGTGTGGCTAACTCGGTGAGCTTGCTCTCAGGGTTCATGCTTGGGATTTTCTGGACCATGTGAGTGGAAAGTCCTATCCCCCTCGTTGCGCCAGTACCCCGATTTTGTAATGGGTGGAGAACGGATCTTGAAACCTCTGTCCTCATCGGATAAATTGTCAGGACACCTGAAGCTACTCCCTGACCTAGGGTCCACGTACACTGTCGTGCCCTGGCCCCTGTCCGGTGATGGCACAAGGCCGCCGGCTGTCCTCCTCGACAGTCCGTGCCCCTTGTCACGATCCCCTGCGACCAGGGTTCCAGCGCCTACCAGGCCCAGACCAACGTCTGCCACCTAGTAGTCTCAAGGAGCCCAGCTTCGCTTCCCCTCCAACACTTCACCGCTCCGTGACCTCTCCTCTCGAGATCACTATTTAACTGACCTGTGACCTCTCCTTTTGAGAGTCACTGCTTAACTGACTGTCTCCTGACACTCTTGACCCTCCCTTACCAACCCCCCAAGTGGGCGACCCTATTCCACTCAGGCCGTCCACTGGTGTGTCTGGTGGGTGTGGTGCAGAGTGTTCCTAGGATTTTGATTGGCTGTTCTTGGCAACACCAAAGGTTAGGGATCCCTAACCAAGGAGGAGGTGGATATTGCACAGAAGGTCAGATTGCACAATACCCTGTGACGTCCTGATAGGTCAGGGCGTCACATTGTTACCTCCAGGATGCCGCCAGTAATAGTTCATGCTCTGCAGCATGCAACTGGTTCCTGTGAGTGTACTCTGATCAAGTCCCATTACCCAGTTCCATTCTCCCTGACCTCTGTCTTTCCTGCCTGGTCTGAACTCCATCCCTCCTGTTCAGCTTAACCTACCTGCCCACCTAACCCTGGTGCCATTCCGTGTCCTCACCTCCACTCCTTCCTCTGTGCGTACCTGTTCTCCCTGACCTCCATCCCTTCTGACCGGTCTGTCTTCCCTGTCTTCCTGACCCTGGTCCCGCTCCGTCTCCTGACCTCTGCTCCTTCCCCTCTGCTTACTTGTTCTCCCGGCATCCGACCTCGGTTTTGTTCTTGGACTTTGGCTTGCTTACTCTTAAGTACAGACGTGACATCTCGGCTCAGACCTTGGATGACTGACTATCTTGTGTTTTGTGACCTCTAATAGGCCTCTGTCTTCTGTTACCCCACCTGAGTTTCCCTGGTGGTAGCTTTTCACAAAGACAGCAAAGGAAGCGTCAAAGTAAGGAGGGATTACGAAGCAAATTAGATCATTATTGAGCTGGATCAGGAACAGGAAATCAACAGATTATTAGCATCAGAGATATACAAAGGAAGTCAAACAATAACTAGCAATTCATCACCCAGCAGGGGTAGTTAAATTCATAAAACTTAGCTTTTAAATCAAATAGTAAAAAAGCCATATTAAATACACACACACACACACACACACACACACAACAATAGGAACGAATACAGCATATGGGATATCTCCACAACACCCAACACCTAAATGCCTGGTGAGATTGTTCCTTATTTTTTTATTACACTGCCAGCGGGGACATTGCATTGACCAGACCTGTCTACAGCCCCACTAGTTGATGGTGCTGTGGTCAAAGTAGCAGGCTGTACAATAAGATAGCATACTTTAGCTTGGCAGCAAATTTCTCTTGTTTGCTAATGATGCAGTAAGAGACTGCCTCTAGGGGCTGATGACGGACTGACCTGCAGTTTGGAGAAATATCAGAGGACAGTGGTTGAATTACTGGAAGTGAGGCTGCCTAGAGAGAAAGAGGAGACTCTGGTTGGCCAACAGAGACTAATGAAGAAAACCTTCAGGGGAAGGTCTAGCGCGGTGAGGCTAGGACCACCTTTGGAGAGAGGGACTTTGTCAAATTGTTACGTTTGCACATACTCTCACACAGGACTAGCAGCTAGAGAACCAGATGAATGTCCACTGCAACAGTGGTCCACCCCACTCCTTATGTGAGCAGTATATGGCACAAAACACTTGATTCACTATGTACAGACAGAGAAAGTATCCAGTCATTTAACAAACTACCCAGTTTGTTATTATACTGAAACTTGTGTACATTTTTGAATGGGCGTAATGTAAAATTTGCATAGTGTATCGTCAGAGTTAATGTTACTGGCAGCCTTTTGCACCAGAGTCCGACACCGTTCTAATACCAGCTTTAATCATCAGTGGACCTCTGCTACCAAGTTCCCTCCAGGGATTCCTACTCCCAGGAGTAAAACATGAGAGTTTAAAAAGATACCAAACAAAAAGTTAATGCTGTAAAAGAGATTATTACAAAGCATTTTGTGCTATGAAGCACTGTTCCTTCTCTCACTTGTCTACTTGGCTGTTAGGAATAAATAAAGAGTTGAGTTTTCAATGACATCTTCAATGGATTTAACAATAATCAACAGTAAAGCCTGCTTAACATGTTACGATTTTGCATACGATATCGTATGCGATCATAACCACCCCCATAGTATGTGCGGCATGTTCAATTTGTTGAATGTGCCGCACAAACGATTAACCCCCGTCACACGTACTTACCCGTCCATACGACCTCGATGTGGGCAGCGAACGTCCACTTCCTGGAGTGGGAGGGACGTTCGGCGTCACATCGACGTCACGCCGGCAGCCGGCCAATAGAAGCGAAGGGGTGAAGATGAGCGGGACGTAAACATCCCGCCCACCTCCTTCCTTCCGCATTGCTGGCCGGGAGACGCAGGATGCAGGTAAGATCTGTTCATCGTTCCCGGGGTGTCACACACAGCGATGTGTGCTACCCCAGGTACGATGAGCAATCTGAATTTTTTCGGAAATTAACGACGTGCATGTGATGAACGTTTCAACGTTCAAACGCAATCGCACGTACCTGTCACACACTACAATGTACCTTACGATGTCGGATGTGCATCACTTACGACGTAACCCCGCCGACACATCGTAAGATATATTGTAGCGTGTAAAGCGGGCTTTAGATACTTCTAACCAACCTATATTAAAGAATTGGAATTGAAAGTCAAAATATTTATCTTTGTTCTCTATGATATTCAAGACTTTTATAGATAGTGGATCAGCACGATATATCAACCTTATATACCTTATGTGCTTATGTCACCCAATCGAACCCAATAGTAAGAAATGTAAAACTGCACCATTTTATTACTATTCGCCTTTTCATTGAATAATGTAATGTGTAATATAATAGTGTTCTCCATACAACCAAAAATAAGCTCTGCTAATTAGTGATGAACGAGCACTACCATGTTCGGGTGCTTGGTACTTGTAATGAGCAGTTGATGCTCAGATGGGCACACCTCAATTACCCAAATATAAAGAAAGTCAACGGGGGACTCGAACATTTTTTAGGGAAATCTTCGAGAAAATTGCTAGTTCCCCATTGACTTCCATTATACTGGGGTACTTTGAGGCGTGTCCATCCGAGCATCAACTGCTCATTAAGAGTACCAAGCACTCAAGCATGGTAGTACTTACTCATCACTAATGCTAATGCATTCTAAAAGGATTTTTGCGGGGACACAGATCATGATAAAATATGACTGAGTCCTATATTGTTTTCTGGCTACTTAAAGGCCATCTGTCAGAAGGTTTTTGCTACCTCATCAGAGCAGCATGATGTACTCAAAGACAACCTGAATCTAACGACATATCACTTAGTTTACTGGGTGCAGCCGTTCTGATAAAGTCAATGATTTTATTTCTTGCATGTAGCAGAACTTAACACGCTGTCCCTGCCCACACCAGTCCCTCAGTGTACATTTCCATAGATAGAAGGTGCTAATCACAGAAGGAGGGGGAGTCAGACTTCAGCTCACCAACTCCTCAGTTTGACTAATGATAATGCTACAGAAGCTTAAACTAACATTGGAGGTAAACAAAAACACACTGTGTGATAAGAGACACATGGCTGTAATCTAAATTTAACTCTTAAAGCAAGGTGTTTTCAGATTACATGGCAAAAACTTGCAGACAGATTCCATTTAAAGGGGATCTCCAAGACTTGGTATAAAATAAATAAAATTAACTATACACATTTAAATATTACAATTTTTTCTGAAGACCTTTATTTAGCAAAGACATATGCTTTGCCTAGTGTACTCTGTCAGGATTTTAAAGATTGCAACTGCCATAAATCAGCCTGTCCTAGGATTCAGAGGACACACAGTAGGACGGGCTGCATAAAGAAACTTATGCTCGAGACATAAATTAGATCAGAGCATCGTCCTGTCAGGCATCATGAACTTGCATTCCTCTGTTAAGTCAACCTGACAGGACACTGTGCAGAGAGGACTAAAGAAGAAGATAAATACTTATCTTTAGATGACTGAGAATAAACATCTATCTTAGCCTCACAGTTTTAGTGCAGGGCAGATGCTCTTCATGCAGCCTGACCTAGCACAGGCTGCACACTGCTAGATGGCAGTTGCCATCTTTAAAATCTTGACAGAGTGCACTAGATAAAGCATACTTTTTTGCTTAACAAAGGTAAATAAAAAAATGTTTAATATATTCAAAAGTATTTACCATATTTATTGGTTTATAAGACGTCTGGATGATAAGATGCAGCACAAATTTAGAGGAAGAAAATAGGAAAAAAATATTGTTAATGTTAAAATGAGGGTCCATCATATAATTCTAGTGTGTCTTAAACCTAATGCTTATCAGAGGGGAGCAGCGGTGGTGGAGCAGCTCAGGAAAGTCACAGAAGGCAGGGTCAGTGATGCTGCGGGCTCAGAGGAGGGGGTGTTGGGTCTCAGGAGGGTCTGTGGACTGAGGGTCGGCGATACTGCAGCCTTGGGAGTGTCACGGCGTTGAGCACCATTCATCTGCCGGCATGCTGCGGGGGTGTCACTGCAGTGGAGCAACTCAGGAGGGTCACAGGATGAGGTGTCGGGGTGTCGCTGCTTCAGCGGGTGCCTGATCTGACTGCGGGATAAATTGAATAATCCGCCATTGACGCAATGGACTTCCGCAATGGAATTTTTTTTAAAATGGCTGCGGAGGCGGCGTGTGTGCAGAAAGACCTCTGCAGGCATTTTCTTGAAGTCCATCTCGTCAATCTGCACACGCACCGCCACTGCAGCCATTTTCATGAAGATCATCAATAAAGCCCACAGTCAGATCAGACACCCGCCGCCGCGACACTGCAGTGACACCCTCAGTATCGCTGAGCCTGCCTCTTACGACCATGCTCCACTACCACCATCCCGGTAATCCATATCCACATTGTAAAATGCTCCCCCATGTTACCCTTAGTTTTGGGGTGAAAAAGTCTTACAATCCGGAAAATGCGGTACTTTATTTCATTTCTCAGAGAACCCCTTTAACATAGACAACAGCTAATGCTATGCTCACATGGTGTTTTAGCCCATTCAGTGGATCCATTGGGTCTTAGGTCCAAAGACCCACAAAATGGGATTCGCGTGTATGTCTTCACAGGGCTATTGACTATCATAATGGAGATGGAGTCTTAAGGCCCCTTTACACACTGAGACTTTCTAGTGAACCCACCAGCGATCCCGATCTAGCCGGGATCGCTGGAAAGTCGCTGGTGAGCTGTCAAACAGGCAGATCTAGCCAACAACGCAGCAGTGATACGAACCTGCAGAATGAACTCACTGGTTGTTGGGGATGTGTCACACAGCAGGGAACGCTATAGCACGCTGGGTTCTAAGTCGCTAACGATGTCGTTGTAACAGTGTCAAACACAATGATGCATACTGCGCAGCGGGAAACAAAGGTCCAAAAAATGTCCTGAAAGATTTGTAGGGATCAGCGACCTCACAGCGGGGGCCAGGTCGCTGATGTGTGTAACACACTGCAATGTCTCTGGGGAGGTCACTATTACGTCACAAAACCGGTGACGTTACAGGGACATCGCTAGCGATGTTGCAGTGTGTAAAGGGGCCTTTAGTATGTGAATGCTAAAACATAATGTGAACATAGCCTTAAGCCTGCGTCACACGCTACGATATATCTAACGATATGTTGGTGGGGTCATAGAATTCGTGACTTACATCCGGCATCGTTAGAGATGTCGTAGCGTGTGACAGCTCCGAACGACTGTTAACAAGCAAAAATACTCACCTTATTATTGCTCGTTGACACGTCGTTCATTTTCATAATGTCTTTCCTCCTTCTGCGCGCCAGTTGTTCGTCATTCCTGAGGCAGCACACATCGCTACGTGTGACACCCCGAGAACGACGAACACAGCTTACCTGCGTCCCGCCGGCAATGAGGAAGGAAGGGCGGGATGTTGCGGCCGCTTATCTCCGCTCCCCGCTTCTATTGGTCGGCCGCTGTGTGACGCCGCTGTGACGCCGAACGTCCCTCCACCTTCAGGAAGAGGATGTTCGCCGCCCACAGCGACGTCGTTAGGGAGGTAAGTACGTGTGACGAGGGTTAACGACTTTGTGTGCCACGGGCAACGAATTGCCGGTGACGCACAAACGACGGGGCGGGTGCGATAGCTCATGCAATCGCATGATATATCGTACTGTGTAACGCCGCCTTTAGATTTGCCAGAAGCCCTCTTATACAATAATATAATCTAATCAAGAACTTCAATAGGAGATCAAAAATACAAAAGTGGCCTTGATATCATTTGTTACAGAATGTTTTTTTCTTTGATGTTTTCGTAACAGGTTAATTAAACATTTTCAGAATATTTCATACAAACATTATGACATATTCATTGAATTTTGCTATAAAAGTCTGAAGGGGGTCTAGCTTTGATTTTTACCCCATATTGGTTAACCATGTATAGTATTCAATAAGACTAAAATAGGCCTCTGTATGAGTATAGGGAAATTCTCAGCAAAGCTTATGTTTTTGATAGTATTGCAGTTGACCTTTTTGTTTTTGTTCTTATTATGGTTAGTCTTTGCTTCATCTGTTTCCTAAATGGTGTTCTAATGTTATTTTGGTGTTGGTACCATTTGTCCTCAAAGAGCAAACAACCAGAAACAAAGTGTAACAGTTGGCAGTAGAAAATCAATACATATCTATGCGTTCTATTGTTTGCTGTAGATGGGCTTAGCTGCTGAGAGATGAGAGCTACATTACAAGTAAGCTCTCGGATTTATACTGAATGACCCCTTTAATGTCAGAGACTTTACTTTCCAACTCCGCTCTGGGCTTCGAAACTGGACATTACTGACAGTGACCTCAGCGTAACACAACTTCCGAGGCAGGCAGTAGTTTTTAATATGTCAGCGCGCAGAACTAATATGTGTTTTATGTGAAATAGAAATAATTGCTTTGACAGTCACACATTACAGTATAGAAAGGGACACGTATAATGAAGCAGAATCCTGAAGAGAATTGTGACATTTCCTTTCTTCATATTATGTATGATTATAACATAGAAGTGATCTTTTTAAATTTTCTTTAATAATCACTTGGAACAAGCTGTGTTAAAGGAAATGAAACTTGAGGATATTCTTCATATAATAAATAAATATATATATATATATATATAGATAGATAGATAGATAGATAGATAGATAGATAGATATACAGTACTGACCAAAAGTTTGGACAAACCTTCTCATTCGAAGAGTTTTCTTCATTTTCATGACTCTGAAAACTGTAGATTCAGATTGAAGGCATCCAAACTATAGGGGGCTTTACACGCTGCGACATCGATGTCGCAAGTGATAGCACCCGCCCATGTCGATGGCGCGTCACGGGGTGATCGTTGCCGTAGCAAACAATATCGCTACGGCAGCGTCAAACGCAATTACCTCTTCACCGACGTCGCTGTGGCCGCCGAACAATCTCTCTTTTAAGGGGGAGGTTTGTTCGGCATCACAGCGGCGTCACTAAGCGGCTGCCCAATAGAAGCAGAGGACCGGAGATGAGCAGCCGGAACCTCCCGCCCACCTCCTTCATTCCTCATTGCAGGCGGCCGCAGGTATGATGATGTTCCTCGTTCCTGCGGTGTCACACATAGCGATGTGTGCTGCCACAGGACAGACGAACAACCTGCGTCTTGCAACAGCAACGATATTTGGGATTAGAATGACGTGTCAGCGATCAACGATTAGGTGAGTAATTTTGATCATTAGCGGTCGTTCGTGCGTTTAACACGCAACAACGTCACTAACAAGGCCAGATGTGCGTCACGAATTCCGTGACACCAACGACATCTCGTTAGTGATGTCATTGCGTGTAAAGCCCCCTTATGAATTAACACATGTGGAATGAAATACTTAACAAAAAAGTGTAAAACAACTGGAAATATGTCTTATATTCTAGGTTCTTCAAAGTAACCACCTTTGATTACTGCTTTGCACACTCTTGGCATTCTCTTGATGAGCTTCAAGAGGCAGTCACCGGAAATGGTCTTCCAACAGTCTTGAAGGAGTTCCCAGAGATGCTTAGTACTTGTTAGCCCTTTTGCCTTCATTCTGTGGTCCAGCTCACCCCAAACCATCTCGATTATGTTCAGGTCTGGTGACTGTGGAGGCTAGATCATTTGGCGTAGCATGCCATCAATCTCCTTCTTAGTCAAATAGCCCTTACACAGCCTGGAGGTGTGTTTGGGGTCATTGTCCTGTTGAAAAATAGATGATGGTCCAACTAAACACAAACCGGATGGAATAGCATGCCGCTGCAAGATGCTGTGGTAGCCATGCTGGTTCATTATGCCTTCAATTTTGAATAAATCCCCAACAGTGTCACCAGCAAAGCACCCCCATACCATCACACCTCCTCCTCCATGCTTCACAGTGGTAACTAGGCATGTAGAGTTCATCTGTTCCCCTTTTCTGCGTTGCACAAAGACACGGTGGTTGGATCCAAAGATCCAAATTTGGACTCATCAGACCAAAGCACATATTTCCACTGATCTAATGTCCATTCCTTGTGTTCTTTAGCCCAAACAAGTCTCTTCTGCTTGTTGCCTGTCCTTAGCAGTGGTTTCCTAGCAGCTATTTTACCAAGAAGGCCTGCTGCACAAACTCTCCTCTTAACAGTTGTTCTAGAGATGTGTCTGCTGCTAGCACTCTGTGTGGCATTGACCTGGTCTCTAATCTGAGCTGCTGTTAACCTGCGATTTCTGAGGCTGGTGACTCGGATAAACTTATCCTCCGCATCAGAGGTGACTCTTGGTCTTCCTTTCCTGGGGTTGTCCTCATGTGAGCCAGTTTCTTTGTAGCGTTTGATGGTTTTTGGTACTGCAATTGGGGACACTTTCAAAGTTTTCCCAATTTTTCGGACTGACTGACCTTCATTTCTTAAAGTAATGATGGCCACTCATTTTTCTTTACTTACTTGTTTTTTTCTTGCCATAATACAAATTCTAACAGTCTATTCAGTAGGACTATCAGCTGTGTATCCGCCAGACTTCTGCACAACACAACTGATGGTCCCAACCCCATTTATAAGGCAAGAAATCCAACTTATTAAACCTGACAGGGCACACCTGTGAAGTGAAAACGATTTCCGGTGACTACCTCTTGAAGCTCATCAAGAGAATGCCAAGAGTGTGCAAAGCAGTAATCAATGCAAAAGGTGGCTACTTTGAAGAACCTAGAACATAAGACATATTTTTCAGTTGTTTCACACTTTTTTGTTAAGTATTTCATTCCACATGTGTTAATTTATAGTTTTGATGCCTTCAATGTGAATCTACAATTTTCAGAGTCATGAAACTAAAGAAAACTCTTTGAATAAGAAGGTGTGTCCAAACTTTTGGTTTGTACTGTATATTATCCATATATATTTGTATACACTGTGAGATAGCGGGGCCATTGATATGTGACAGACGGTACGTATCTCCCAGAATGCGCACAGAAACATATTAGAGCCCTACATAGTGGTCAGTCCGGAAACCTCCAGGCCGGGTTATGCAGGTGGCTCATGTCCACATTTCTCATTTAAAAGCTCTTTGTAAAGGCCTGGGTGGGGCAGAGCGTGTTGTGTAAGCTGCAGAGCAGGAAACTGAAGAGAGTTCAGGCCTGTGTGGAACTATAACACAGGTCTGTGGACCCCCGGGAATAGCAAAACGGAATATAGTAAGACCGTCTCCTACGGCAAGCCGTGCCTGTGTGACGGGGAACCGTATGGACTGTGAGTAACCCGGCTGTGTTCCGGATGACTTTTCCTGTACAGCAAGGACAATAAAACTGTTTGGATCAGAGTGTTTTGGGTCACTGCCTCATTGTCGTCCTGGGGGACCCCCACCCCGCTACATTATGGTGGAGAATGCGGGCATGGAGCATTGAGGCATACCCCACCGCTGCACCAGCTGAAGTCTGTGACGGCTCTGCATGTCCATAATTAGGCCGGCTACGCTACAGTATAAACCGGCTAATAACATGGAGGAGCTTCTGCGGCAGTTGGTAACAATTCAGCAAAAGCAACAGGAGCAATTGGGTCTGTTCCAGCAGCAGCACCAGGAATCCCAGCGGCAGCAAAAGGAATCCCGGCGGCAGCATCAGGAGACCCAGCGACAACAACAAGAGGTGAATGCATTGCTACGGCAGCAGATTGCGGCCCTGCGTGAGACACCGGCAGCAACTGACTCGGACCGACGGGTGCCCCGGGACAGGGTTCGCTCTGCCCTGCGGAAACTAAGCCTGGAGGATGACGTGGAGGTTTTTCTTACGGTTTTTGAGCGCACAGCGGAGCAGGAAAAACTGCCGGCAGACCAGTGGGCGGAAGTGGTGGCTCCGTTCCTGATAGGGGACGCCCAGAAAGCCTACTTCGACCTCAGCCGGGAGGATGCCCTGGACTACAAGAAATTGAAAGGTGAGATCCTTGCACGTCTGGGGGTCAATACCTACGTGAGGGCTCAGCGAGTGTTTTCATGGGCCTATGTGGAGACCTGTGCAGCCAGGTCTCAGGCATATGACTTACTACAACTGGTTAAAAAGTGGTTACAGCCGGAGGTGTTGTCTCCAGCCCAGATGGTGGAAAGGGTGGTGGTCGACCGGTTGGTGCGGACTTTGCCAGTCGCTATTCAAGGTTGGGTGGGGCAAGGAGACCCGGGTAACCTGGACCAGGTGGTGAGTTTAGTTGAGCGATATACCGCCACACAGGACTTTATACGAGACTCTGCCCCAGTGCGTCAAGCCCGGCGGCCACAGGACCCTGGCCGAGAGACACGTACGGCACTGGTGAACAACAAAAACAAAGCCCATATTGAGAGGGCAACCCACACTGAGAGCGGCAAAAGACTAGTTCCCCCAGGAATAGTAACAAAAACTGGTGGGGCCACCGCTATGAAGTGCTGGAGATGTCAAGGGCACGGCCATATCGCCGCTTATTGCCCGTTGATTACAGAGTCCATGGATTGTGGGTACACCCGCCGAATGTCTATGTATGCTAATACGGTGTATGCTGCACGCCCTATTCTTGAACCTCCTCTCTGTCATGTGTATGTAAATGGACATCGGGCAGAGGCCCTTTTGGACTCAGGCAGTATAGTGACCCTCGTTCATGGGTCGCTGATCTCGGGGTCGGAGTCCACGGAGAGGGAGGTTGGGATTGTGTGTATACATGGTGAACTCCGCAAATATCCAACAGCAGAGGTGTGCCTCTCCACTTCGTGCGGGGACGTGACGCATGTGGTAGGAGTGGTGAAAACCCTACCATATGGGTAGTAATGGGAAGGGATTTTCCATTGTTTTGGTACCTGTGGGATAGAAATAATACCTTTTCCCAGGCAAAAATGAATCTGGGTGCGGAGCCCGATGATCCCGAGTCGGTGATACCTGCTGTAGGGATCGCCGACCTTGGGACAGGGGGAGACCCTGACAGGGGTCCACTAGAGGTGTTGGCAGGGGAAAGTGAAGAGACTGTAGCGATCCCGGAGCTGGAAACATCCCGGGAGGACTTCGGGACGGTCCAGCTAAGGGATCCTACTCTCTCCCAGGTGTGGGAGAATGTAAAAGAGGTGAATGGGGTGGCCCAACAACCAGGGGCAGAAGTTGTTTTTCCCCGCATGGTGGTTTATAATGATTTACTCTACCGAATAGACAAAAGCAGGGAAGAGATAGTAGAACAACTGGTCGTGCCACAAACCCATCGTCAGGCAGTGCTTAACATGGCTCACACACACCCCCTGGGGGGACACTTAGGGGCTACCAAGACACAAGAGCGTATTTTACGGAGGTTCTTTTGACCAGGAGTGTACGCAGATGTACGGAAATTCTGTGAATCCTGCCCGGACTGCCAACTGACCTCGCCCATTGCGAGTTTCTGGAGTCCATTGGTGCCTCTTCCAATTATAGAGGAACCTTTTGAACGGATCGCAATGGATCTGGTAGGGCCCCTGGTAAAATCCGCACGCGGTCACCAACACATATTGGTGGTTGTGGATTACGCCACACGCTATCCAGAGGCCATTCCGCTGCGCCATACCTCTGCGAAGCTTATTGCTCGGGAGTTATTTGCCATATTTTGTCGTCTTGGGTTACCAAAGGAGATCATTACTGACCAGGGGACCCCATTTATGTCCAAGGTGACAAAAGAATTATGTAAACTGTTGAAAATAAAGCACCTGCGCACATCGGTGTACCATCCGCAAACCGATGGGCTGGTCGAGCGGTGCAACAAAACCCTTAAGTCCATGCTTTAAAAAGTGGTTGCCAAGGACGGGAGGGACTGGGACATGCTGTTGCCCTATCTTATGTTTGCGCTCCGAGAGGTGCCGCAGGCATCCACGGGTTTTTCGCCATTCGAGTTGCTTTATGGCAGACACCCTAGAGGCTTGCTGGACGTAGCCAAGGAAACATGGGAACAGGAGCCCACCCCATATAAAAGTGTGATTGAACATGTGGCTCTAATGCAAGACCGCATCGCAGCGGTTTTGCCTATTGCAAAAGAACATCTAACGAGGGCACAAGGGGCACAAAGGCGCACTTATAACACACGAGCCACCATCAGATCTTTTGATGTAGGGGATCGGGTCTTGGTTTTGGTGCCCACGGCCGAGAGTAAACTGTTGGCCAAATGGCAGGGGCCGTATGAGGTTCGGGAAAAGGTGGGGGAGGTGAACTACCGAATATACCAGCCGGGGAGGAGGAAGCCGGAACAACTGTATCATGTTAACTTGCTTAAAGCCTGGAAAGACCGTGACTGTATGGTGACGGGAGTAACACCGGTGGGGCCCTGGGGGGAACCTGTAGTGCCACCCATCCTGGGAACAGAAGGGAGTGTACACTTAGGCGACACCCTCACTAAACTGCAGCGTCGGGAGGTTCGGAAGTTGGTACAGCAGAACTCAGATGTGTTTTCCGAGATACCCGGCCGTACTTCGGTTATCCAACATGACATTGTCACCGAGCCTCGGTTAAAGGTGCATATGAAACCGTACCGGGTGCCCGAGGCCCGGAGACAAGCCATTGCAGCAGAGGTGAAACAGATGCTTACCCTAGGGGTGATCGAGGAATCAAAGAGTGACTGGGCTAGTCCCATTGTGCTGATTCCAAAACCCGACGGGTCGCTACGTTTCTGCAATGACTTCCGGAGATTGAATGAGGTTTCCAAGTTCGACCTTTACCCTATGCCCCGGGTGGACGAACTTATTGAACGGTTGGGAAAGGCTCAATATTTCACGACGCTTGACCTTACCAAAGGCTATTGGCAGGTGCCGCTGACAGAGTCAGCCAAGGAAAAAACGGCCTTTATTACACCAGAGGGGCTCTATCACTATGTTGTCTTGCCTTTTGGTTTACATGGAGCCCCGGCTACTTTCCAAAGACTGATGGACATAGTGTTGGAACCCCATCAGAAGTACGCATCCGCCTATCTAGACGACATCATCATCTTCAGTTCCGATTGGCAGACCCACTTGTCCCAGGACCAGGCTGTCGTTAACTCCCTGCGGGCGGCAGGGTTGACCGCAAACCCAAAGAAATGTGCAATCGGTCAGGAGGAAGCCCGCTATTTGGGGTACGTGATTGGCCGCGGGGTGATCAAACCTCAAGTAAATAAAATAGAGGCCATCCAAAAGTGGCCCAGACCAGTGTCCACTAAACAGGTGAGAGCGCTCCTCGGCATTGTTGGGTATTACCGGCGGTTTATACCAGACTTTTCCGGGAGAACAGCAGCTTTGACCGATCTGCTGAAGGGGAAAAAGGCGGCTATGGTACGTGGACCCCTCAGGCTGAGGAAGCGTTTCAGTCCATGAAGACTGCCTTGTGTGGTCAACCGGTCCTCATTAGCCCCGATTTCGGTAACACCTTCCTGGTACACACAGATGCCTCCGAGGTGGGTCTGGGTGCCGTACTCTCGCAAGAGGTGAACGGAACTGAGCATCCGGTTACCTATTTGAGCCGGAAACTTACCCCGGCAGAAAAGAATTATAGCGTAGTGGAGAAGGAGTGCTTGGCTATTAAATGGGCCTTGGAGTCCCTGCGCTATTATTTGCTCGGGCGACAGTTTCGGTTGGTAACGGACCACGCGCCCCTCGTCTGGATGAGAAATGCGAAGGAACGGAATGCCCGGGTCACCTGCTGGTTCCTGTCCCTTCAGAATTTCAGTTTTACGGTAGAACATCGGGCCGGTTCATCCCAGGGCAATGCCGATGCCCTGTCTCGGGCGGCCTGTTTGGGTGCGTCCGTTCATCCCCTCGGGTTTGAACGGAGGGGGGGTATGTGAGATAGCGGGGCCATTGATATGTGACGGACGGTACATATCTCCCAGAATGTGCACAGAAACATATTAGAGCCCTACATAGTGGTCAGTCCGGAAACCTCCAGGCCGGGTTATGCAGGTGGCTCATGTCCACAGTTCTCATTTAAAAGCTCTTTGTAAAGGCCTGGGTGGGGCAGAGCGTGTTGTGTAAGCTGCAGAGCAGGAAACTGAAGAGAGTTCAGGCCTGTGTGGAACTATAACACAGGTCTGTGGACCCCTGGGAATAGCAAAACGGAATATAGTAAGACCGTCTCCTACGGCAAGCCGTGCCTGTGTGACGGGGAACCGTATGGACTGTGAGTAACCCGGCTGTGTTCCGGATGACTTTTCCTGTACAGCAAGGACAATAAAACTGTTTGGATCAGACTGTTTTGGGTCACTGCCTCATTGTCGTCCTGGGGGACCCCCACCCCGCTACAACACACACAAGGGTTGTCAAATATTAGCCTTCGGGACAAGCACATAACAGTGTCCCACTAGTTGTTGCGGCCCATCTTTAAAGGTTACTCCGGGAATAGAAAAACCTCTTCTATTAGCCCAGTCCTCATCTATATATTTAATGCAGAAAATCTGTTTTCACCAAATTTGAATGAAATTTTCCACGGCCCTTCCTTAACCCCTTCACGACCTTGGATATACATACATCCAAGGTCGTGTCCCCAGGATGCCGCGGCGAGCCCATGGTAATCCCAGTACATGTCTGCTGATCTAGTCAGCAGCCATGTGTGGCTAACAGGCACAGGTGAATCAGAGATCCACCCGTGCCTGCTAACCACTAGATCGCATTGACAAAATCTGACAGCACGATTTAAATGGCCACGACGGGGATCGCGCTGTTCCCCACCGCAATTGGGGGGCTCTGTGACTCAATTGCTGTGGAAGCCGACAGAGCACTGGCACTCAACTGAGATGGGCATTTCTCCTGATCAGAGCAATGCTGCTCTGATCAGGAGAAATCCACAAGTGTTCGGACTGTGGAGTGATAAAGTCCCCTAGGGGGACTAGTAAAAGCAATAACAAAAAATTTAAAAAAATATGAAAAAATTAAAAGAACCTAAAAATTCAAATCACCCCGCCCTTTCACTCCATTAAAAATAAAACAATTTAAAAAAAGAAAAGAAAATACACATATTTGGTATCACTATGTTTAGAAATGCCTGAACTGTCAAAATATAAAATCAATTAATCTGATTGGTACACGGAGTAGCGAGATAAAAATTCCAAATTCCAAAATTATGTTTTTTTAATCGCAGCAACATTTCATTAAAATGAAATAGCAGGGGATTAATATATCAGATCTACAAAATGGTATGATTAAAAATTTCAGCTCTAGACACAAAAAATAAGCCATCACTAAGCCCCAGATCCTGAAAAATGAGAACGCTACAGGTCTCGGAAAATGGTGATAAAAGCACTATTCTTTTTTGGACAAACTTCTGAATTTTTTTTGACCCCTTAAATAAAACTAAAAGTATACATGTTTGGTATTTACAAACTCGTACCAACGTGAGGTATCATATGGACACATCAGTTTTGCCCTATTGTGAACGTGGTAAATAAAAGACCCCAAAAACTTTTGTGCTATTGCACTTTTTTTTGCAATTTGACCTCACTTTGAATTTTTTTTTAAATTTTCCAGTACACTATATGGTAAAACTAATGGTTTCATTCATAAGTACAATTTGTCCTGCAAAACACAAGCCCCCATATGGCAATCTTAACAGAAAAATAGAAAAGTATTGGTTCTTTGAAGAAGGGGACAAACCCCCCCCCAAAAAAATTGCCTCACAAAAAGCAGAATAGAAATTGATCAAAAAAAATTACGTGGCCCAAAATGGTACCAATAAAAACTCCAACTCATCCAGCAAAAAAGACACCGTCGTATGATTCTTTGGGCAGAAAAATAGAAGAAACTATAGCCTTCAAATTTCGATAATGCACAAAGCTTTTATCTTGTAAAAAAGTGTTTTTAGCATGATAGTAGCCACACCTAAAAAACTATATAAATCTGGTATCGCTGTAATTGCACTGACCTGAGGAATAAAGCCGACCGATCACTTATGTCACAAAGTACAAAATAAACAAATAAAGCCAATTCTTTAACTGCTGTAGATTTGATTATTCTTCCTCCCAAACATCGCAGTACAGCGTGGCTCGTATTTATACTGTGCTATACACTGAGCACTTACACTGAGGATTACGTGTTAATCCCTGCTTCAAGCCTAGCATAGTGCACAATAAAGCACATACTGAATCATGTCACCACCATTCACTACACATCCATCTTCTCACCGGCCAGAAGCTCCCTTTGCAGTGGGAGAGAAACCCTGCAGCACAGCATAGGAGGAGGAAAGCGGAGCTGGCACTTCTGCTCTGCACAGGTCCTGGATTGCAGAGAAGACAGTCAGGATTCCCCTGCAGGCCTCCAGGCAGTCCTAAATAGATGCTGAGCAACTGGCCTGGGGAGCATTAGCCCACCCCTATATATATATATATATATATATATATATATACATACAGTGGGTGGAATAAGTATTGAGCAAGTCATGTATTTTCTAATTGAATATATTTCAAAAGGTGCTATTGATATTAATTTCTAATACCGTTGGTAGCAATCCATCCAATCCTCACACAGGGAAGGAGATCAAACCATAGATGTCCATAAATCAAGTTATGTGTAATAATTCAAAATGACACAGAGAGAAAGTATTGAACACATGAAAAGGGAGAGGTAAAAAAAAGCCATGGAAAGTCATGACACCAGCTTGAATCTATTAGCAATTAGAAAACTAATTCTGCCACTTAGTGAAAAATAATATCAGCTGGTTCAACTGATACCATAAAAATAGATGTCTCATTACCAAGGCACGACACAAGAAACCTCTAATGATGAGTAAAACACGTAAGCTGTCACAAGACTTTTCCAACGTTATTGTTGCAAACATACTAATGGCATTGGTTACAAAAGAATTTCTAAACTACTGTAAGTTCCAGTGAGCTCTGTTGGGACTATAATGCGGATGTGGAAAGAAAATAAATTTACCAGCCATGACCAAAAGCTCCCTTCAAGGTTTCAGAAAGAGGAGTGAACAGAATTATCAAAAGAGTTGTCCAAGAGGCAAGAACTATCTGTGGAGAGCTACAGAAAGATCTGGAATAAGCAAGTACAATTGTTGCAAAGAACACAATAAGTAATGCACTCAACCTTCATGGCCTATAGGTTCCCTCACCATGCAAGATTCCATTTCTGAACTAAAAGCACATTTACAGTTTGCTCAACATCATTTAAACAAGCTTGTGATACTGGGAGAATATAGTCTGGTCAGATGAGACCAAAATTGAACTCTTTGAATGCCATAATACACCCATGTTTGGAGGTCAAAAGGCACTACATATCAACCAAAACATTCCATACAAACAGTGGAGTTTGGAGCTGGAAACATTACGGTGTGGGGCTTTTTTTCTGCATACGACACTAGCAAACTTCATATAATTGAAGTAAGGATGAATGGACAAATGTACCTAGACACTCTTGATAAAAATCTGCTGCCATCTACCAGAATGATGTTGAAACGAGGGTGGACATTTTAGGGAGACAAAGATCCCAAACAAACAGCGAAGGAAACTCTCAATTGGTTTCAGAGAAAGAAAATAAAGCTGCTAGAATAGCCAAGCCAATCACCTGACCTGAATCCAATAGAAAATATACGGAAGGAACTAAAGTTCAGATTTCATAAAAAGAAATAACAGAACCTTCAGGATTTGAAGAGTGTTTGGGTGGAAGAATGGACAATGTCACACCTGAGCAATGCATGTGACTAGTTTCCCCATACAGGAGTGCTCTTGAAGTTATCATCACAACAAAGGTTTTTGTGTTAAAAAAATGTTCAGTAAGCGTATTCAATACTTTTTCTCTGTGTTATTTCTCATTATTACACATCACTAAATTTATGGACAGCTATGGTTTGATTTCGTAGCCAGTGGGGATTGGATGGGGGGTTTCAAACATCTGGTGAGAAATTCATGTCAATAGCTCGTATAGAAATATATTTACTTAAAAATTTAGTGACATATTCTATACTTATTTCACCCTTTTTATTTTTAAAATACCACATGAGTTTGACGTATTACATTAATTTGTTTTCAGGTTGTTGAAACGGAATTTTAGAAAAGTAAAAGCTTTCCTCATCTCATATATTCCTGTACTCTGCAAATATCTGTAATCTTGATCTTGCACAGACTGTGAGTATAGTAAATATGGATTAAACACTAGATCAAGAAGGTTAACCCAAAACTGACCTTGGTAAATACACTCCATACTGTGTGTTCAACCATGTAAATAGTTGAATTAAATCCAAATATCCATTGGCTTCATTTTTAGTTTTGCTGGCATGGTTCAGTAACATGGCTCTGTTGATATAGCTGAAAACCTATTTCTTTCGGCATGGTGTATTCTGAGCCAGTGAGTTGAAAAGTTACAAAGAATCAAATCTTCTGCAACATAATTGTTCTTGCAGCATCCACCGAACTGGAACTCCCGTTCACACATTCGGCATTGGAGTTAGAGCTTTTCCATTTTTATAAAGGTGAACTTTTCTTACACATGAAGGATGCATGCATAATGGTGTTAGCAGTAAATGTGTAAATAATTTAGGCAAGAGAAAGATATAAATATTTATATGATATGAAAATATTAAAGATGAATAGTATATTTATAGAGCGCAGTCCTAGGGTCTCAATACTGCAATAGTGATTTACTATTGACTATGATGAAAAATACTCGTTTAGTTATGAGTATTTTAGGAGAAAGGGGAAATTATTAAAGGGATCTCATATTACATATTCGACAAATAATGGCCGTCTGGCACCTTTTACAGTTACGCACTAAATTACTCTGTGACTGATTACACTTCCAATGTAGTTATCAGTAGAGATGGTTGAATAGTAACTATTCGTATTTGGATTATTTGGAATGAATAGGGATGAGCGAACTGTTCGGTGCCGGATACAGACTTTTGACCGTATGTTCGGTTCCGATTCGGGTTTGTCACCCGAATAAAGCTTGTTGAAAGTTTACAGAGCAGCCAATCAGTAAGCATTTCGGTTGTGGGCACTTCTGGAGCCATCACAGCCTTACCCCAGCCTGTGTTTGCATCTGTGATTGGTTGCAGTCAGTTTGCTGTATAGTAGTCTAAAAATAAATAATTAAAAAAAAAATTACATCGGCTCCCGCTATAATTTGATATCCAGCATGGGTAAAAGCAACAGCGGCAGGCTGTAGCCCCCATGTGTGAGCTATACCGTGGCTGGATATCAAAATGGGAAAAAAAAAATAGGGTCCCCACATTTTTTTATATCCAGACACGGCAAGGCAGACACATGGGGGCTGGTATTATGAGGATGGGAGGCATCATGGAAAAGGCCCCTTCAGCCCCTAAAAATACCAGTCTGCACTTGCCCAGAATTGTTACAACATTAGATGCAACAATTCTCGACTTTACCCAACTCATCCCGATTGCCCTGGTGCGGTGTCAATCAGAGTAATATAATGGGTTAATGACAGCTCACAGCTGCCACTAAGCCCTAGATTAGTATTGGGAGGTGTCTATGAGAGCCCCCCATTACAAATCTTGTAAGTGAAAAGAAATAAAACACAAAAAAAATCTTTTATTTGAAGTAAAATACACACACCCTCTTTCACCCCTTCATTAACGCCCAAAACACCCTTGAAGATCCAACATAATCCACACAACATCCCACGACAACCCCAGCACTGCTACATCTGGAGCTTGGAGAGAGGGGAAACATGGAAGAGCAGCAGGGGAGCCCAGATGTGACTTCCAGTGAACTGAGTGACATCTCCTGTTCACGGCTGAGTCCCCTGTTGGCTGGTGACATCACCCAGTTCATCGGAGGTCACACCAAGGCTCCTACCCCGCTGCTGTCAGTGTTTCCTGAAGCCTGTGGAGAGTGGATGCGTTTTCCTTCTCTCTAAGTTTTGGATGTAGCAGAGCTGAGGATTGTAGTGGGACTTTCTATGGATTACATCAGATCTTCAAGGGTGTTTTGGGGGTTAATAAGGGGTGAAAGAGGGTATGTGTATTTTATTTCAAATAAAGGTTTTTTTGGTGTTTTGTTTTATTTTTTTTCACTTACAAGATTAGAAATGGGGGAGTTCTCATAGACGCCTCCCATTATTAATCTAGTGCTTAGTGGCAACTGTGAGCTGTAATTCATTAATTCCTTATTACCTCAAATATCACCACACCAGGGCAATTGGGATGAGCTGGGTAAAGCCCAGAATTGTCTCTAATGTATCTTGTATCTAATGATTGCGATAAATCTAGGGAGCTGCAGGCTGCTATTTTTAAGCTGTGGAGGCCAATATCCATGATGCATGATGCTTCCCTTCCTGATAATACCAGCCCTCACCTGTCTGCTTTAATGTGGCTGGATATCAAAAATGGGGGGACCTATTTTTCCCTTCTATTTTGATATCCAAATAGAAAATAAGTCCTGGCACAACTGTGGAGCTCAGAAGTATCAATAATATATATATATATATATATATATATATATATATATATATATATATATATATATATATGAACTCTGGCACACAATTGCAAAAAATGTGAATAAACAATTTTTTTAAAGGAATTGCAACAGATAAAATTCCAACATTTAACTTTTTGGCTCCACACGAGCCTTTTTCATGGAATATTCTCACAATGATAAAGGGACGTTAGAACAACCAACAGCCGCGTATGACAACTGTTCTAATGCCTACACATAGTGACGGATGTGTGCACCAGTCATAGGCCACTTTCACATTGCGTTCTGACCTACGTTCAGAGGTCCCATTGGGGCCTCCATCAGAATCCTTTGCAAAATGGTTTCGGACGCATGCACCGATGGGGCCACTGACTATAATGGTGCAGACAAAGTGACCATCTGCTCTGTTGTGCACCATTTTTGGGAGTATACCTTTTCTGGAGGCAGATACTCAGGCGTAGTAGCGCATACTCCCGTATGCCCCTCCATTCTATCATGCCATAAACTTGGCAGGGATTTCATGTAACAACACACACATGCTGGTGATTAGTATGTGTGTGGGTGTCTCCTTTAAAACAACTGACTTCCTATTCCTCATTTGAACAAGACTAAGACTATGTGTCGAAACGTGTAGTTCTATGAGGCATTTCCCCTGTAATTCACAGCCACACCGCTGTATTTTAACTACCTTTGCAAATAAATTTTGATTTTTTAAAAATACCCCAAGATCGCACTAGATTTTCCTTCCTTTCAATATGTTTCCAGGACACTCAGCAGCAGAGTTTTCCGTGCGCTTGATCTGAATGGGGAGCGGTGTCTGGCTTATAACGGTGAGCTGAAACTTTCACCCTTTTTCTACTCCCATAAATGGTGCACGACAGAGTACAGGGTGACTTTGTCTGCACCATTATAGTCAAGAGCCCCATCGGCACATGCTCCCTAAACCCTTTTTGCTGGGGTTTTGGACAGAAGCCCCAATGGGACCTCTGAACAGAGGTCAGAATGCAACGGGAAGTGGCCCTAAAGGAAAATGGTGGGAAGCGTAAAATCACCAACTTATGGAGAAGGAGAAGGGAATGTGCCTGTAAAAAGTATGGACTGCTTAGTGGTAAATGCAGAGCCCACGTCTCTTGGCTCTGCATTTACACTTTTTTATGGCTTGATAAATGCCGTACATTGGCCAAAATGTTGCACTGTTTTTATCTCCTCATGTATGTTGGGACCAGTAAATATTTTTTTTTCTAATAGATAAAGGCATCTTTGGTGCCTTGGAAATTACAAAACTAGATAAAGTTCTTTCACATTCAGCACTGATCTTCACCATTTCAACAGAAGTAAGGCACAAACAAACCCCTCAAGTAGAAAGCCTCGAGAACTTCAGCCTTGGGGGCTACCATGAGAACCTCTATGAGCTGCATCTGCTGGAATAAAATGTTATTTTTGCATTATAGCGCAGCTTACTCAGTCTGTTTAATGCATCTATTACTTTCCTAGTGGTTTGCGTGGTCTAATTTGCCACAGACTCCTTGTTGGTCATAACATAATACCTGGAATGTCAGTATTTCTATATCTATCGTTGGTAAGTGCTAATTTGATAGTACTGTAACACTTGGATGAATGATGACAAATTAACTCCAATGACTTTAAACCAGAATATTTTCATGCGTGATTAAATATTGTATTGCATGTTTTCTTTAGCCACATGATTAGCTGCATAATAAAATATAATCAATCATCAAAATATGAATTACAGAACAGAAAATTGTTACATTGGGACATGTTTGTTAATTGCAAAATCTAATTAACTAATCAAGCAGCATGCCGGCTCTAAAAGGTCATATTTTATTTAATTTCCCAAGGTTGGATTACTTCTCTGTTGGACAAAATGTCAAAAGTTGCTCTGTACACTAAGGTGTCTACTCTCATCTAGAAATAATTAAACTGATTAGTTCATACTATTTATAACGTGGCACATTTATTCTGCGGTGGAAGGCAGTGTTCACTGACACTGATGATTTGGGCAATTTTAAAGAAATAGAACTCTTTCACTAAATACAGTTGTTACGTAGAAACACCCAACCCAACAAAAAGAAGAACTTGGCCACCATCTCTGTGGGAAGGGTTTTGTTTCATCTTTTTTTCCGGTACTTTATATTGATGGCCTATTCTTAGGATTGGTCATCAACACCAAATCGGTGAGAGTGAGATACCCGGTACCCTCCAACGATCAATAGTTCTTGGTTTCAGTCGCAAACAGATGTGTTTAGTAGCACAGTGGAACTTCACAGCTTCGTCAACTGTAAAGTGGAATCAGCGGGTTACTGCAGATCCACCCTACTTATTTGAAAAGGGGTAGATTTTCAAACCCTGCTGCGGCCACTACAGAATTGATAGCCAACGGTAGTTCAGTTCGGCAACTGATCACATCCTACCGCCACCAACACTAAAAACAGCTGATTGGCGGAGTACCTATATGTTGCAATATGAAGTATTAGACAACTCCTTTAACATGGAGGTCTCTCAGGTAAGGGGAATAGTACATTATTAAAAATGATACTGGCACAGTAGCCTCCACCCTGGCACTGTAAAGGGACTATACATTTGTTTTGTATAGTCACCCTGACTGGTGGCCTCTTCTGCAGAAACTTGCATTCGGGTCCTTCTGCATCCAAAATGTTTACTTCAGAAGCATGGGGAGTGCAGTGATAAGTCTAAAGTACAACTTCCATGCTTTCCTATGCCGTAGAGGCATGGTTGAGCTCTAGCACTGCCCCCTATGCCACTGTGAGCAAAATTCATTCCATCTATGCCATTAGAACTCCAAATTAATAAGATTTTTTTTACAAACGCTGAGTTTCTGTTTTATTGCATCATGTGACCAGCTAATATAGTATCCCAAACAAAGAAATTACCATGCACCAATAAGAGCCACAGGGCTGTGTGCAGAAAAGTGACACTTCCCTGCCCATCAGTTTTAGCTGAACCTCCTGATATCATTCAGTTATATGACAAGATGGATTCAATAGAATACAAAATGACTTGTATTAGCTCACACTACTATAGCAGCTATTATTAGTGCAGTGTTATTCTGTTCTCAAGGAAGAAGGCTTCGAGAGGCAAAAAGAGACCATGAAGTAGGATGACTATAAATCACAAATGTCATAGCGTGGTGGAAAGTTGCTTTATATAGTATTATAATACGACTGCTGTGAGTATAATTAAATTATAGAATCTATTAATCAATTGAACAGATTTTATGTAGCATTTTACCTAAGGGCATATTATTATAGAATCATTATAATGCATGCAAGTAGCATGTGTCACATACAATACAACAGAGCTATCTCAGGTTTCAGGGATTTACCGTATATCCCGAATGTATGCAATGTATGTAATGGTAATACAGCGCAGCTCCCTTCCACTCACAGCTATGTAATGTCAGGAAGCACTGGAGAAAGGCAATCTCAGTGTGATAACCTTAGTCATATCTGTCTTACCAGATAACAAGGAAAAAAAAGCCTGCTCTGACCTTCTCTGGAGATGTTTGCTTTTCCAACGCCCCCATATTATTCTGTCTTATGATTGGACATCAGGAAAGAGAAGAATTTCTGTTGCCGCCCCTTTGACTGAAGGAGAAATTTGTATATTAGGTACCCTAAAATTTAGAAACCAATATCTCTGCATCGGAAAGGAGAAGTAAAAAAATAAAAACTACAGTTTATTCAGCAAAGCTTCAGCAATAATACAATAGATGAGAGCAAGCCACCTGCTTGAAACCAGAGCTAGAGGGAACTGAATAATATCACCAACACCAGTCCAAGAAAGATGGGAGTAATTAAGCACCAAGAGAATACTGATGATCAGCAGCTGGGTGGATAGCAAACTCCTGCTGGGTCCAAAAGGGGGAGAGATGAAAATCGATCAGGAAAGCTACCTATTACAATGAATACTGAGGGGAGGAACAATAGAAAGTCAGGGAGCATTTTGCGCAGCCAAATACTGTGACCTTCTGTTACCAGAAACCACATGACTGTTTGTCACCCATGGCACACCAGTGACAGTTTAATAGCACATCCAGAAAAAGTAAAATCCAAACGTGAAAATTAGGACATCCTGATAGGAGTGACACTGGTCTATGCATTTCAAACCAGTGAATGTATATGGTTCTTATACATGGCATCTGTTACACCCACAGGGTAGACTATATGTCAGGATTCCTCTGTGTTGAGCATCTTGCACATTAAGAGGTGCTCTGCTGTGTTTTCCTGGGATTCTGGCTGGCAGGTTGATTGACAGTGCTGCTTTTCATGCTGGTTCTGGGAGGTGCTGATTCCTCAGGTTTCCCATCTTCTGGGTAATTGCTCTGCTTTTTTACTGAGCATGCTCTCCCAGAACCTTGCCAGTCATATATTGTGGTTCTGCTATTGTCCTGAGTTCCTGCCTGTGTTCTGATCTTGGTATTTTGACTCCGGACTGTTGTTTGACTCCTCTCTGCACACTCCCTGCTCCTGTCGTGACCTCCCGGCATTTGACCTCGGACCGTTACCTGACCACGTCTCAATTTATTCCTGGAATCCATTACATGCCTTCCCGGAATTCTGACCCTCAGATCGTGACCTGACTACGCCTCTGTGTACTCCCTGTGCCCATATGTGTCCTCCTGTTACAAGACCACAGCTTTCCTAACTACTCTACATTTGTACAACCCGTAAGTAGTGACCAGCATCACACTACATAACAAGTTTTCTACTCCTTTTTGGTTCCACTATACTACCGTAGAGTGAAAGACCTTGACCATTACTATCATGACACCGAAGGTTCTTCTACTCTTCAATCCATGGAAGCTTCACTAATGATGTAGATGGTATTATCTGTGCTGTTTCTGGCTTGTAAAGACTAGGGGCCTTGGGTAATTGCCCATTATGCCCCCAACTCTCTTCCCCCTGCAGACAATAAGGCTGCTTTCACATTGTATTTTTACTTATGTTCAGTGCTTCCGTTGGGGCATCCGTCCGAACCGCTCCTCCCACACCCCACAAAACGTGTTTTGGACGCATGCGCCGACGGGGCCATTGACTATAATGGAGCAGACTCTGTTAAGGCTGCTTTACACGCGTAGATTTCATGTGCGATCGCATGAGCGATCTCACCCGCCCCCATCGTTTGTGCGATACGGGCAATTTGTTGCCCATGTCGCACAAAGTCGGTAACCTCCGTCACACGTACTTACCTTCAAAACGACCTCGCTGTGGGTGGAGAACATCCTTTCCTGAAGGGGGAGGGACGTTCGATGTCACAGCGACGTCACACAGTGGCCGCCCAATAGAAGCGGAGGGGCGGAGATGAGCGGTACGTAAACATCCCGCCCACCTCCTTCCTTCCGCATTGCCGGCGGCTGCAGGTAAGCTGCAGTTCATCATTCCTGGGGTGTCACATGGAGCGATGTGTGCTTCGTCGGGAATGATGAACAACTGGAGCAGAGAAGGACTTCGATTTTTTGAAAATGAGCGACGTGTCAACGACCAAAGATAAGGTGAGTATTTTTGCTCGTTCACACTCGTTCATTTGTGTTACACGCTACGATATGTCTAACGAGGCCGGATGTGCTTTACTTATGACGTGACCCCGATGGCATATCATTAGATATATCGTAGCCTGTAAAGCCCGCTTTAGCGTGTGGTCTGTCTTGCACCATTTTTGCACATATACGTTTTCTGCAGGCGGACACCAGAATGTAGTCGACTACGAATGCGTCCGAAACACGGTTTGCAGCGTGGGGGAGAGACGGTTTGGGCAGATGCCCCGACGGGACCACTGAACGTAAGTAAAAGTGCAATGTGAATGGGGCCTAAGAGAAACTTTTAGGGTACTTTCTATGTATACTGTTATGCAGACTTGGTGACTATAGTGTTAAAAAAGGCTGACTATGATATTACCAGCTGGGTAGGAAGAGTGGCTCTGAAGCACAACATGTATCATATGCATTTTCAAAGTGACATTTAGCCTCATAAGTAATGATAAAACTATAATCCAGCCCCCCTGTGCCATTCCTGTTAAATAATTACATCTTGATAATTAAGTCACTTCTTATGACAGATTAATTTACTTACTAAAATCCCTACCGCATGCATAATCTATATTTGTAAACAGCACGCATAAGCCATATGGGCTTGCCCTGAAGGATGTACAATTTCTTGGTAACCATGCAATACGCATAATAATTTAAAATGAAAAAAAAAAGATTAAACTCAACCAGCTTGACAGAACAAAAATAACAATTTTGGAAAAATGACTGCCCTCCTTTTAAACATCCGAGCCGTACATGTTACACGACTTGATTAGAGGCAATGCATCTTCTAAGAATCTAATCAATTAAGACATATCATTCCCAAAAGATGAGAAATGTATCAATGGAAGGGAGTTCAAAAAGTAACACTTGGCCATCTATTTCAAGATTTCCAATTTTACTTAAAACAACTTTTAATCTAGCAGTACATGTGCATTTATAACACTTACAGTTTATATGTTTTTTTATGCCCTCAAGCAATTTGACAGTGGAACTCTTTTAGTATTGCAGACGTATAGTATTCTAACACTTTGAAGTGGAAATTGTAACAAGCCAACGCGCAGGGAAGGATCCAGAGAGAAAATATCAAATTTACACAGTGCATGTACTCGTACGATAGATATGAGGCATCGCCATGCCACGTGCGTAATGTGACATATGTTCTGATTTGGAAGGCTGCACAGGGCATATTAATACATTTTATTTATTATCATAATATTCATCTACTGTCGATAAAATGTTATTTTATATTTTTACTATAAAAAATAAATGAAGGTCTATATTTACATAATATATGATCATTTTGTAATAATTACACATACAGAATATGTTCTCAATAAGGTCTAAAAGTTTATTTGTGATAGACCCTATTGACCCGTATCAAGTGATTCCTATTGAAGCAAATGACAACTGATCTGTAGTACGTGGCAGAAGTCCCTAAAAAGTGGAGGGAGATATTATGTGAGTCTGTAGACTATTTACACCCAGAAGTGATAACAGTTGATTTCTAGATGTGTCGGAAGTCGGACCCCCATCATTCTGATATTAATGACATATCCTAAATATAGTGGACAATTGAAGTAGTGCACATGACCGAAACTACAGGGTCATGCGCACTGAGCCGAAATCCAGTGAGATCATCCTCTGACACTGCACATTCATTAGCATGTTAGTACACTCAAAGGGGTGTGCTAACATGCTAATGGAGCGGACTAGCAAGGGAAGTAACGCCCATGGGACTAGTCACCGAGATCATTAGCATACGATAAAAGATCTTTAGAAATACTTTTTCTAAAGATTCCTTTATCTACGCTAGTGTATACAGGAACAGTTAGTCAAGGATTAGCAATATGCACCCAGAACTGCTCGTGGTTCTGGGTACATATTGGACCTGGCAGGTTCCCTTTAAAGAGCTTGTCCCCTACTTTTAATTTAATGGCCTATCCTTAGCATAGGTCATCAATGTCTAATCGGCCAGGGTCCGACACCCCACACCTGCGCTGATCAGCTGTTCTCGGTCTTGGCAGTGGTAGACAGCCAGAACTGCTCACTTCCGGAGCTGCTCTTTCTTCTGTTGGCAGCCGGGAACTGCCCATCCGCCTCCTATTAAATAGAATGGGAGGCGGATGTGCAGTACCCGGGCGCAGCCGCTATCAGAAGGTGGAGCTGCTCCAGAACTGAACAGTTACGGCCGTCTGCTGCTGCCGCCAGGCTCAAGAAGGTGCGGAGTGTCGGACCCCGGCCAATCAGACACTGATGACCTATGCTAAGGATAGGCCAGCAATGTAAAAGTAGTGGACAATCCCTTTAAAGCACCACTCTTGCATTTTTGTTTTTTATTTAATTTGTCACTGGATTGGTGCTTCTAATCTAAGTTCCCTTTCCCTGTATTTAGTCTTATACTCACCTGCCGCAGTCTTCACCTTCTATCTCCACCGATCCCATCGGTCACCAGGAGTTTGTGACCTGTCGGAACTCTCAAGTGTTTTCCGGAGCTAGCTGGAGGACACTTTTGCCTTGTTCTGCCTCTCCTAGACATGCAGCTTGCGAGTGTTACTTTTGACTTCCAGAAGTAAAAAGATGCGGTCACAAGATAATGCCGCGAAACCGTAGAGGTGCAGATAAAAGGTGAAGACATCGGCAGGTGAGTATAAAACTAGGCTCAAGGACCTAACATTAGAAGCATGACTCTAGCACTGAAAAAAAACGCTGGTGCTTTAAAGAGAACAAACCATCAGGATTTTCATATATAATGTAAAGCCAGTGCTATACTGGTGGTATGATGGTGAATGTAAGCACAGCTTTTGTTATGAGATTGGATGTTTTATTTCAGAAATATGTGCAAGTAAAGTTCCAGCAATGCACTGCTATTTGATTGACAGGTGCAACAGGAAAGGAATATGTGGGTCGAGTCTTGCTATCTATTCCCGCCCCTGTGTGCCTCCTGGGCCTTCCTCCTATTGTCGCGTCATACACGTTAATCACGGTGCCTGACAAGTATCATTTCTAATTATTACCGAACGCTCTTCTCTAAGATGGTGTTGGAGTTGGTGCCTGTGTAGCGCTCCTGAAGCCATCAGGGAGCTACAAGGTTCTGCATCCTCACCAGGATGCAGGGCCTACCCCTTAGGGCCCCGGAAGACCAGTGTCGGTCACACACAAAAACTCCATGTAATCCCAGTTTTCCCCAATAATCCCCCATAGAATGGTGCACTAGTTGACCAGGTGGGAGGGGCAAAGTGTGGACAGTGAGTGAGACGGAGTCGAGCAGTGAAGGTGGACAGGAGGAGATGCACTGACAAGGAGTTGACAGTAACCTGGTGCCCAGGAGGGTAGTTGCCGGTGGAGTACATTGGAGTACTCCCGGAACTACGCACCAATGGGGTACAGGACCCTAGGACGGGCAGAAGCTCCAGGCAGGCCTGTTAACATCTGCACAGCGAGGGGACAATCAAGGAACTCGCGGACCCTAAAAATCCGAGACTCAGTAGCAAAGGGAGAGCCGGGGACAGGACCAGAGACTCCAACCCCACACGGTTCACGCTACCGTCAGGCGGACAGCAGTGGAAAAACCACCGGACGGGGACCCACCAACCAGAGACATGTGCAGGTGAAGAAGGTACCAGATTACTTATCTGGCACTGGGACAAAGGGGACTTGAAGGTGAAACCAGCCGGCCTTGGGTGACCAGTTACCACCAGCAAAAGTGAGTAAAAACCAATTGCACTGAACCCCTGGTGTGGACTACCTTTTTCCGACACCCGTCACATAACCTACCATCTGGGGCCCGGCCCTGCTTGTGGAGGGCTTACCATCCAGGCTGCCATTAACACCAGCCCCAGTAATGGACATTGGCAGCGGGGGCTCCATCCACATAGCCGCAACACCGCAAATGACGTCAGATGTGAACACTATTCTAATCCCCTGTAAATACTTCCCCTTTACAAAAAGGGCCCAGGGCACAGAACCGGGCAACGGCCACCAAAGTGACATTCCCCAGATATACACCGCCCGGAACCGAGTACCATCTTTGTGAACACTGTCTTACTGCTTTGGACCGTTGTATGCTCTATGTGAGGGAGGCACATGCGTCCTCGCATCCTCTGCTCTTGTTGTGACCGCAGAACCTCAATCACAATGAGAGCAGAACATGTGAGGGAGCATTTGCCTCCCTTGAATAGGACATACAATGGTACGAAGCAGGAACACAGTGTTCACAAAGAAGGCGCCAGAGATAATGTGGCGCCCCTGACCTGGTCAGGCACCACAGAGTATTGCACCCATGCTGGGACAGTGCTTCCAGGTAATTCCAAAAGGCCAGAATGAGGTGTGTACACACAGACACATAGCAACCAGGTCTCCCACACCTTTAGAGGGGACCCTTGGGTAGCCTCTGAAGAGGTTAGCTTTCAATTCTCAGCAAGGGGTGCAGTGGAGGGGCTGGATGCTAGGTTGCAGTGGCAGACAGGAAAGAGGAGGAGCACGCCAGTCTGCGAGCAGAGTGTACAGAAGTTGCTGAAGGAAGCAGACGTACAGCCACGCTAGGCGGACCCTGCACGTGTGGTAGCTGCTAGCGAGTGAGTGAGTGACCAGGAAGTCAGCCTGAAAGACACCTGAAGAGAGGCAGTCGAGTACGGGGATTGCTGGTGACTAAGTACGCACAGGGAACAGGTCCCTAGAGCGGACATCAATTTACTGATCTACTAAACCTGCAGGTGGAGGGGACTAGAGGTCCCTCCCCAAAGATACAGCGCTCGAGCCTCAGCAGCAACAGGGGTACCCATAAGGAGATTGGGCCAGAAGCCATCTCACCTGGTCCACGCTGGCGGCAAATTGGCCAGAAACGGAAGGAGAGGCAGTAGCAACTTTCCCTGGATGAATCCCATGATACTGCAAGTAAGGGGTTATCCAAAACAAAAGGAGTGCAAGGAAGGCGAGTTAATAGCTACCCTCAGTTCAGCCTGCAGGAATTCCTGGTTCCACCTGGTATACTCTCAGCATCGCCCGGGTATCTCACCAACCAACTAAAAGTGAGTAAACAAGTTAAAAGACTTTCTGGACTGTAACTGAGTTATTCTGCGACCTGTGGTTCCACACACATATACCCGAGACCCTTGGGTCAGCCTCACTCTCGGAAGGCCATACCACCAGACTGCAGACACCATCAGCCCCAGACGCTCGTTAAACTGCAGTGGCCGTCCCCCATCACCCTGACCGCAAAACTGAGAGTAGCGTCACGACTCCTATAGAAGTGAACCTGACATACCTGTGGCCAGAAGGGTCCCTACAGAAAAGTCCCGGCACTGCCCCGCAGGCGACCACTGTGGCGCTGTGGTGGGCGACTCAATAGCGCTATGCGCAGGTGCCGACTCCAACGCCATCTTAGTGAAGGACGTTCTGAAATGATAATGTACATGTGCTGGAATTAATGTGTATGGCGGCGACTGGGGGAGGAAGGCCGGGCAGGCAGTGAGGGATGGGAATAAATAGGAGAACCCAATCCATATATTTCCTCCCCTGTTGCACCTGTCAATCAAATAGCAGTACATTGCTGTATCTTTACTTGGACATATTTCTGAAATAAAACCTCCAATCTCAGAATTATACAAACGACTCACTTTGTCTAGCAGGACCTGTGGGGAGGTCATACCCATGTGACCTGGTATCCAGCTTTGGTGGCTGAGGCCCCACCCCTTCTGGTCACATGGGTATGACCTCACCACAGGTCCTGCTAGACAAAGTGAGTCATTTGTATAATGCTTATGCTAATTCTAAAAAGGGGAGGGGATAACTATCAATATATTATCTGCTCCAGTGCAGCTGTCACTCAAGAAGCTACTGATTTTGCAAACTTCACTTTCTTGGATTTCAAAACCTAAACATCCGAGCTGACCACTACAGGTATGTATAGAATCAGCCTGATAGTGCCAGTATAGCTCTGGCTATAGGTTATATACGAAAATCCTGGTGATTGGTTCCCTTTAAGGCTGTTTTACATGGACCAATGTAAACTATTTTTGGTCAATCAATTTTTTTATACATTCATATTGGTCCCTTCAAATTTTCCATTTATAAAGTTTGCAATGATTTTTTAAGACACAAAAAGTATTCAATTAGCCAACAAATGAGTTCACTCAGTCATCAGCTGATCATTGCCATGTGTATGTAGACCTGTGCTCATCAGCCAGTGTTCACACATATGCTGAGTTCGAACGATTAGCGTCCATGTAAAAAATCCTGACACAGCGGCTCACTGGTTAACGCTGTTGATTTGCAGCTGAGCTCTTATCACACCATGGAGAACATCTCCAAATAGTTGGTAAATTCTTCCAATATTGGTGTCAGTTTCCTGCTACTCTCCAAGGGTTTACTAATAAGGATTTTAGGTTGTGAGCCCCAATGGGTACAGTGATGATAATGTGGCACCCCTAGGGGTATTAGCCACAATAAAACCATCATTAGTTACTCAATACAAGCACTAGAGCAGACACTGCACTACCACCTCTGGCCAGAAGGGGGAGCTCAAGAGACTCCCCTAGAGATAGGCTATGTGCGCACGTTGCGTAAATACATGCAGTTACGCTGCGCTTTGTAGCGCAGCGTAACTGCATGCGTCCTGCGTCCCCTGCACAGTCTATGGAGATTGTGCAGGGGCCGTGCGCACGTGGCGTTTTAGAGCGCAGCGCTTCGGCTACTGTCGAACCGCTGCGTTCTAAGAAGTGACATGTCACTTCTTTCCTGCGCTTTGCCGGCAGCTCCTGCTCTGTCTATGGCAGGAGCTGCAGGCAGAGCGCATGGAATCGGCTTCACTACGGACATTTCTGCAGTGATTTAAAGCGCACATGTGCTCTTCAGATCGCTGCAGAAATTTCTGCAGTGAACTGTACGCAACGTGCGCACATAGCCATATTCTGATCTGAGGTAAAATTGACAGTTTAGTTTTTTCAGTTGGAGCCGGGACGCTCAGAGGAGTAGTTACAGAGAAATTGCTCTGAGGTCCTTAGGAGAGACTGACAATTTCCAGGCCCAAGCCATTGGTCTGAGGAGGAGGAGACAGAGAAGAGGAACATTTTAGGAACCGGGTAGCCATTAATATCTACCCCTGAAAAGGCGCAGATACGGATATTGGATCCGTGGCTGCATTAGTTTCACACAATACAGCAACCAGGAAAAGTGAAGGCAATTCAAGCTTCACCAGGGTCAGGCACAGCAACATCCAGAGAGTTCAGCGGTACTCCCGGAGGGGGTAAGCAGAGGAAAAAGACTCAAGTTGCCTGTTGAATTAGGACCCGGGAGGGACAGTTTGGGGCGGCAGCCAGTTCACAAACAGCAGCAGGGCCACACACAGCGCAAAGAAGGAGGCCAAGGACCTGGCAGGGCAGAGTAACTTAGTCCTCCTTATACAGACTCCGGTGACGGGACTTGTTGTTATGCAGTTTTTTGTTGAAGTAAACCGGTTAAACGTCGCCTGTGCCTCAGTCTCTCATTTGGGCAGTAGCCACCTATCCAGGATTGGGACCATCGAAGCTGAAAAAACCTATTGCTGATCAAGTAAGTGTCTGCGCCCCTAAAGTCTCCTCACAATACCATTATCTATAACCACCATTGACTTTTACCTCACCTGCCTGGGACCCACAGCCCTACCCGGAAAGGGCTTTCCACCTCAGCTGCCCCACATCATCATCCCCGGCCAGCTACTGGCAGCGGTGGCCATAAATAGCCACATTTATTCCGGGTGGCGTCACGAAAAACTCTTATAAACTTTTATTTATCCCCTGTAAATACCCCCCATTGCACTGTGCATCGCCTGAGACCACAGCCCGGGTCGAGCCACCCGTGACATCCCCTCAAGAAATAGACCCCCGATCCGGTGCTGGGTACCCCGGTCTCTGGGCGTCACAATAACATCTGTAAAGCGCTGTGGAATATGATAGAGAAGGTAAAGAAAATCAATATTTTATTTCTACCTTTGAACAACTACTGACTGGAAATGCATGCATAAAACCATTATATAAAAATATGAAGTAACTTTGAAGATATATTACATTACCATTTGTGCATTATTTCTGATTTACAGCCTGCATTAAATGCCAGAGTTGTTTTAACACTTTTGCTGGTTGTCATCAAAAACAGAAGACAAGCTTCTTGTCTAACAGGATACTAGAGCTGCTATAATATAGTGACACTGCTAATGTTTTTCTCTATCAAAATAAAAGAATGCAGATATTTGTCCTGCAGGGAATACTAGGACAATTTCAATTCTGGAGGCTCCAGAACACAGAATACATCACTGCTATAACTTAGAATTGAGTTTGGCCACTTTAAATTTATTTTACCAAATGTGTTTGTAGCACCCAGGGATATGGGGTACTCGGTTCCGGGCAGTGTGTCTATGGGGAATGTCACAATGGTGGTCGTTACCCGATTCCGTGCCCTGGGCCCTTTTTGTAATGGGGGATATTTACAGGGAATTTTAAAGTTATTTGCGACTCCACTTACGGCGTTGCGGCTAAGTGTAGGGAGCCGCCGCAACAGGTTTTGCTGGGGCTGATGGTATGTGCAGCTCTGATGACTTGGGCCCTCCGCAAGTAGGGTGTTACCCCAGCGGGTGTATGGTGCAGTGAGCGTTGGAAGGAGTCCAGATAGGTATTCAGTGCAACTGGTTTTACTCACTTTTCTCAAGATGTTAATTGGTTGCCCGAGGCCGGCTGGTTTTGTCGCGGGCGGAGGGGTGGGAACGCCGTTCGCCTGGGAATCGCTGGCGCTCAGGTCCGGTGCTTCTGCTCCTCGGTGGCTCGAGCACGGGGCCGGACCCAGGGCTCGAGCAGCGCCTCCTCACCCACGAGTAAAAAGGGGAGCTTGGTGGTGGGATGTCTGTCGTGACGCCACCCACAGGTTGTGGTGACGGTGGGCACCAACGCTGCTGGTGACAGGGGATCCCGGGAGCGATGGCGAAGAGCAGCTAAAGTGTTGACCCCTCCGTAGGTAGGGGCTGTTGGTCCCGGGGCCCGGTTGCGGGGTGGAGGTATAGGTGAGGTGCAGGGGCCGGATGCGGGGAGGCAGCGTGGGCGCGGGTGCAATGTTGCGGTGCAGCGCGGTGCCAGATAGCACTGTTGTACTCGCTCAGACACAAAGGACAGGGTCTCTGGTAAACCAAATGGCTGGAAGGACGGGGCCCACAGTCGGCTGCGGTGTTTTCACTCCCCCCGGACGGGTTGATGGTGGCTGTCGTTTCCCTGCACCTGTGTATGTGTGTTTGACTCCTATGGCTTCCCACGGGTAGTCCGCTCCTCGGCGTGTCCTTCTCCTCTCACTTCCACACTCTACATCTCAACTCCACAACTGAACTGAACTGAACTACTTTTCCCACCTCCAGGCCTGTGAACTCCTCGGTGGGTGGGGCCAACCGCCTGGCTCCGCCCCACCTGGTGTGGACATGAGACCCTGGAGGGAGGCAACAAGGGTTTTGTTTGACTGGTGACACCTAACCAGGGGAGGGGGTGTGTGTGTGCTGTTACTGTACTGTGACCCCTGGGGTCCAGGGCATCACAGTTTCGCCTCCAGATCCCCTTCGTCCCAGTGCCAGTCTGCTTCTCTGGTACCTTCTTCCCCTGCACTTGTCTCTGATAAATGGGTCCCTGTGGTATGGAACACTGGGGGTCCCAGGTTTGTGGTTTGTCCACCTCTGTCCGCCTAATGGTAGCGTGAACCCTTTGGGGATGGAGTCTCTGGTCCTGTCCCCGGCTCTCTCTTTGCTACTGAGTCTTCGGATTCTTTAGGTTCAGCAAGGTCCTTGATGGTCCCCTTTGCTGTGCAGGTGTTAACAGGTCGGCTTGAAGTTCTTTCCTATCCTAGGGTCCTGTACCCCGCCGGTGCAAAGTTTCGGGAGTACTCCACCGTACTCCACCAGCAACCACCTCTCCTGGGTACCAGGTCACCGTCAACCCGAGTCAGGACATTGCTCAGTTACTTCTTTACACTTCTGTCACGGGCAGCGGTGCGCTGCGCTCGCTAACGCTCAGGTCCGGCGCTGCTGCTGCCGCTGCTCGGTGGCTCGAGCGGTGGGCCCGGATCCGGGGACTCGAGCAGCGCTCCTCGCCCGTGAGTGAAAGGGGGTAGTTCGGTTTGGGGATTTGGTCCGTGACGCCACCCACGGGTTGTGGTGAGGTTGGGCACCACCGCTGCTGGTGACGGGGATCCCGGGAGAGATGATAGGGAGCAGCTGGGATGTTGTTTTCCCCCCTTCGTGGGTAGGGGTTGGTAGTCCCGGGGCCCGGTGAGGTGACGGGGAGGCAGGGTTGGCAAGGTGCAGGGTCGCCTGGACTGCGCAGAGCAGTGCCGGATGGCACGGTTGTACTCACTTAGCCACAAATGTACGCAAAGTCTCTGGTAAACCAAACGGCTGGATGGACGGGTCCCGCAGCCGGCTGCTGTGGCTTCTCCCGGACGGTTGGTGGTGGTTGCCTTTCCCTGCACCCTTGTGTATGTTCGGTCCCGATGGCTTCCCACCAGTAACCCGCTCCCCATCGTAGATATGTGCCGGAGGAGCCCTTTTGCCCGCAGGTTCTGGCCCTTAAAACTCTAGCTATGGCGTTAGCTGTATTTCCTTCTACTCGTCGGACGGTTGCCTTCTATCGGGTCTTGGCTGCTAGGTAACCCCTGGGGTTCCGGTCACTGACGGATTTGACCTTTAACGGCAGCTCCAAGCCTGGTCGGGGTCCGCAGGCCCTGCCTGTGTGTGCTGGCTTCACTTTGCTCCCCGGTTCGGTACCGGCGGGCCACCGCCCGACCCCGGTCCTACGGTTCCGCGTTTATTCGCCTCTCCTTCAGACGGCCACCCCCGACTGCCAACCTTGCTCTTAGTGCCCGGCCACGCACCCGGACACGGTCAGTTTACTCCTTCACTACTACTTCACTCCTCACTCTTCCACTTCCCTAACTGATCTGACTTCCTTGCTGATTGTGCCTGGGATCCAACCCAGACACACACAGTCCTTCTCCTCTCCCTTCCACACTCTACTCCTCAACTCCACAACTGAACTAAACTGAACTACTTTTCCCACCTCCAGGACTGTGAACTCCTCAGTGGGTGGGGCCAACCGCTTGGCTCCACCCCACCTGGTGTGGACATCAGCCCCTGGAGGGAGGCAACAAGGATTTTGTGTCTGGCTGATGTGCCTGTCTCGGGGTGGGGGTGTGTGTTGCAGTAACTGTGATGACCTGGCTAGTCCAGGGCACCACATTTCCACTGTCAACACTGAACTCACTTAGTTAGACTGACTACTGACTGTGTTCCTGACTACTCTCCACAGTCTGCCCCTCCAACCTGGTCAACTAGTGGACTGAAGTGGCTCCACCTCTAGGCGGCCATCCATGGTCCCACTCTAGCTAAGTAACAATGTATGAGGGGTTGTTGTGGAAAACTGGGATTACCTAGGTTTCTGTTGGTACCGGCACTGGGGTTCCGGGTACCTGAGGGGGTAGGCCCTGCATCCTGGTGGGGATGCAGAACCTTGTAGCACCCTGAGGGTTTCAGGGGTGCTACATGTTTGGTGCATGATTTTCTAGCACTTAAAGGGAACCTGTCAGGTGCAACATGTACTCAGAACCACGAGCAGTTCTGAGTGTATATTGCTAATCCCTGCCTAACCATCCCTGTATCTAGTAGCACAGATAAACAGATCTTTAGAAAATGTATTTCTAAAGATCCTTTATGATATGCTAATGAGGCCAGTGACTAGTTGCAAGGAAGTTACTTCCCCTGGCTAGTTGGCCCCCTTAGCACCTGTGGGTGTGCTAACATGCTAAAGGATGCACAGCGTCAGAGGCATGGTAGCGCTCACCTCATCTGCAACCACTGGTTTTCGGCTTAGTGTGCATGATCAGAATGTCTACAGACTTCTCCAGTCATGCACACTACGCCAGTTTGAAGCTGAGACGAGTACAACCGGCTCTATAGTACACATGGCTGGAAGTCCGGAACTTCTGAACATGCACACTGAGCTGAAATCCAGTGTCGACAGCAGAGGAGAGGTGAGCGCGATCATACCTCTGATGCTGCGCATTCATTAAAAAAGTTGTCCAGTTACCAAAACTGATTTTTTTTTCTGATAAATCTTGCTAGTATGTGCCTCTCCACACATCTATTATGTTTTTTCAGCAATATTACCTTTTATCGTGCTCTAGCAGCACATCCTCATTGCTGGCTCCAGCTCTGATGGGGTTAATCTCTCTTCTGACTTCCTGGGTTCAGTTCCTACAACTCCAATAATTCTTTGCGGCTCTAGGGCTGTATCTAACACACCCACTGTATCTAACACACCCACTCAGCTCTCCTCTCCACCCAAAGACTCCTCCCAGCCTCTTCCCAGTGTGGATGCACTGAGAGCAATCACAGCAGAGACAGCTGAAGCTCCCAGCTCTGCACACCAGGGGAAGAAAGCGGCTATCTTCTACTTGTTCTCATATAGTTCATAGTCTGTGTGTGTACAGAAATTATGAATATTAGCCGGCGCAACATGTGAAAAAAATAATTGGGTAAAAAAAAAATGAAGGGGTCATGAGATTGCTTTTTTTCCCTCTTGCCTAGTCTGTGTGTCGTCTGTATCATCCATGTGGCATGCATTTTGCAGGCTACTTTCACATCAGCATTTTTTGGCCTGTAGGCAAAAAACTGCAAACCGCATATGACCGGATCCTGTGGATTAAATGTGCAACGCATGCAACCGTTATTTTACCGGATCCTTCTGCAGCGGGACACAGACTTTATCGGCCGGCACTGGAGTCAGCTGACTCCTGATCTCATAGCCCGCACACGCTGCAATGGATGCAGGTTAACAGCAGTCAATGCCTGCTGCCGATCACATGTGACCGTGTGCGGGCTGTGTGTACAGGAGTTCAGCTAAGTTCAGATCAGCAGATTCCAGTGTCGGCCGATCAGGCTGGGGCCACAGGGGGATTACTGTGATCCCCTCGCATGACACGCGGCTCACGCTGGCAGTACAGCAGAGCTTGAGTGTCATGTGTGTGTACCTGCGACTGAGGTCCGACTGTGCGAGCGGACCTCAGCTGCGGGGGGCGGTTCGGCATTCAGGAGGGGCGGGCCCGCGCTGCAGAGGGGCGGGCGGGCCGGCACTGAAGAGGGGTGGGAGGGATTTCTCTCCCTCTCTCCGCCGTAGTCGGCTATTGCGATTCTCGCTCTGCACTTGCGGTACACCAATGTACCGCAAGTGCAGTGCGATTTTTTTCTCACCCCATACACTTGAATGGGTAAAATAGAAAGAGTCTTGCATTACAATTGCAGCATGCTGCGATTATTTTCCCGGTCCGATTAGGGCTGAGAAAATAATTGCTCATGCGCTGATACACAGGCTAATATTGGTCCGAATGGAATACAATCTTTTATTGCACTCCACTCGCACCGTTTTTCTCGCCGTGTGGCTTAGGCCTTACTTGTTCTGTTTCCCCCTGCATCCATCGCAGCGTGTGCGGGCTGGAGTTCAGCTGAGTTCAGATCAGCTGACACCAGTGCTGGACTGAACTCAGGTGACCTCACAGCCCGCACACGCTGCGATGGATGCAGGGGGACACACAACAAATAATCGTCCGACACTGGAGTCATCTGATTACTTGTTCTGCTGGCACTGTGGTCAGGAGTAGACATGAGTGAGCAGTAAAATGCTCTGGTACTCGATGGGCGAAGCCGATGTCGATTTTTTTAAAAAAAAAATCATTAAAAAAAAACAAAAAACAATAAACCAAACACATAACCCTAACCCTAGGGGTTAGGGGTAAAAAAAGTGTGGGCTCCCGCTGCATTTTCTATTGCTAAGGGTAACCCAAGCAGCTACTGGCTGCTAACCCCCGCTGCTTGGTGTTACTTTCACTGGCAATGGAAAATCCAGGGAAGCCTTTTTTATTTTTTTTTTTTTATAAAGGTTTTTGCCTAAAAACTTTTTAAAAAAAATGAAGTGGGCTTCGCCATATTTTTTTTATGCTAGCCAGGTACAGCAGGCAGGTACGGGCTGCCTCCAACCCCCAGCTGCCTAATTGTACCCGGCTGGGAAGCAAAAATACAGGGAAGCCCTTTTTTTTAAATTATTTCATGAATTTCATGAAATAAGTTTTTAAAAAAAATGATGCGTGCTTCGCTCATTTTTTTGTGTCCAGCCAGGTACAACTAGGCAGCTGGGGATTGGAATCCGTAGCGCAGGGTGGCCCAAGCTTTCTGGGCTCCCTGCTGCGAAATGCAGTCCACAGCCGCCCCAGAAAATGGCGCTTTCATAGAAGCGCCATCTTCTGGCACTGTATCCAACTCTTCCAGTGGCCGTGGTGGCAGGTGGCACTCTGGGTAATAAGGAGTTAATACCAGCTATGTTTTACCAGCTGGTATACAGCCCGAGATTCTTAATGTCAGGCCAAGTTTGACCCAGCCATTAAGAATCTCCAATAAAGGGTTAAAAAAAAAAAAGACATCACACAGAGAAAAATACTTTATTAGAAATAAATACACGGGCACATTAGGTACTGCATGTTTATTACTCCCTCTCACCCCTCCACGATCGAGAGATTTCTGTACTGACCATGCCAGGAGAGAGAGAGAGGGAAGAGAGAGAGAGAGAGAAAGGGAAAAGAGAGAGAGAGGGAAAAGAGAGAGAGAGAGGGAAAAGAGAGTTAGAGAGAGAGAGGGAAAAGAGAGAGAGGGAAAAGAGAGAGACAGAGAGAGAGGGAAAAGAGAGAGGGAGGGAAAAGAGAGAGAGGGAAAAGAGGGGGGGAGAAGAGGGGGAAGAGGGGAGGGGGAGAAAAGAGGGGTGGTAGAAGAGGGGGGAGGGAAGGGGGGGGAAGAGAGGGGGGGAGAGGTGCTCTGTCACCAACTTGCTCCACTCTGTGACTTCTGCTGTATAGGACCCACTATCTGCACTCTCACCTGCACAACAAGTCCCAGAGTGGAGCAAGATAGTGACATATAGCATCCGGTCACCTGCACAACAAGTCCCAGAGTGGAGCAAGATAGTGATATATAGCACACTATGTGTCAGAACAGAGCATGTCACCAACTGTCTCCACTCTGGGACTTGTTGTGCAGGTGAGAGTGGAGAAAGTTGGTACTATGCAGCAGAAGTCACAGAGTGGAGACAGTTAGTGACATGTAGCATCCGAGGGCTGTATTTTGCCTTCGTGCTGCCCTAGGCACTTTAAGTGGTCGTGCCCCTTAGTGACACCGTAACACTGAGTTTTCGCACACAACATCTGTTTAAGGCAGGTCTACTCTGTAAACACTTGAAAAAGTATCAATGAGAAACGAAGGGCACTAACCCCCCCCCCCCCCAATGGGGATCACCACAGGCACATAAAAACATAGCATGAGTATAAAATATTCCCACCACACCGTGCCCACTTATATACTGTGACTGTCACACTGCCCCTAATAAACTACACACTGCCCTCCCTTATAAATTATACCCACCACACCTTCCTCAATTATGAAATATGATCTGCACATTGACCTCACATCATGCTGCCCCCTCCTCACAATGTCCCATGCATGCTGCCCCCTCCTCACAATGTCCCATGCATGCTGCCCCCTCCTCACAATGTCCCATGCATGCTGCCCCCTCCTCACAATGTCCCATGCATGCTGCCCCCTCCTCACAATGTCCCATGCATGCTGCCCCCTCCTCCCAATGTCCCATGCATGCTGCCCCCTCCTCACAGTGTCCCCTGCATGCTGCTCCCTCCTCACAATGTCCCATGCATACTGCCCCCTCCTCACAATGTCCCATGCATGCTGCCCCCTCCTCACAATGTCCCATGCATGCTGCCCCCTCCTCACAGTGTCCCATGCATGCTGCTCCCTCCTCACAATGTCCCATGCATGCTGTCCCCTCCTCACAATGTCCCATGCGTGCTGCTCCCTCCTCACAATGTCCCATGCATGCTGCTCCCTCCTCACAGTGTCCCATGCATGCTGCTCCCTCCTCACAATGTCCCATGCATGCTGTCCCCTCCTCACAATGTCCCATGCGTGCTGCCCCCTCCTCACAATGTCCCATGCATGCTTCCCCGTCCTCACAATGTCCCATGCATGCTGCCCCCTCCTCCCAATGTCCCATGCATGCTGCCCCCTTCTCACAGTGTCCCATGCATGCTGCCCCCTCCTCACAATGTCCCATGCATGCTGCCCCCTCCTCACAATGTCCCATGCATGCTGCTTCCTCCTCCCAATGTCCCATGCATGCTGCCCCCTCCTCACAGTGTCCCCTGCATGCTGCTCCCTCCTCACAATGTCCCATGCATACTGCCCCCTCCTCACAATGTCCCATGCATGCTGCCCCCTCCTCACAATGTCCCATGCATGCTGCCCCCTCCTCAGTGTCCCATGCATGCTGCTCCCTCCTCACAATGTCCCATGCATGCTGTCCCCTCCTCACAATGTCCCATGCGTGCTGCTCCCTCCTCACAATGTCCCATGCATGCTGCTCCCTCCTCACAATGTCCCATGCATGCTTCCCCCTCCTCACAATGTCCCATGCATGCTTCCCCGTCCTCACAATGTCCCATGCATGCTGCCCCCTCCTCACAATGTCCCATGCATGCTGCCCCCTCCTCACAATGTCCCATGTATGCTGCCCCCTCCTCACAATGTCCCATGCATGCTGCCCCCTCCTCCCAATGTCCCATGCATGCTGCCCCCTCCTCACAGTGTCCCATGCATGCTGCCCCCTCCTCAAAATGTCCCATGCATGCTGCCCCCTCCTCACAATGTCCCATGCATGCTTCCCCCTCCTCACAATGTCCCATGCATGCTTCCCCCTCCTCACAGTGTCCCATGCATGCTGCTCCCTCCTCACAATGTCCCATGCATGCTGCCCCCTCCTCACAATGTCCCATGCATGCTGCCCCCTCCACACAGTGTCCCATGCATGCTGCTCCTTCCTCACAATGTCCCATGCTTGCTGCCCCCTCCTCACAATGTCCCATGCATGCTTCCCCCTCTTCACAGTGTCCCATGCATGCTGCTCCCTCCTCACAATGTCCCATGCATGCTGCCCCCTCCTCACAATGTCCCATGCATGCTGCCCCCTCCTCACAGTGTCCCATGCATGCTGCTCCCTCCTCACAATGTCCCATGCATGCTGTCCCCCCTCACAATGTCCCATGCATGCTGCCCCTCCTCACAATGTCCCATGCATGCTGCTCCCTCCTCACAGTTTCCCATGCATGCTGTTCCCTCCTCACAATGTCCCATGCATGCTGTCCCCTCCTCACAATGTCCCATGCGTGCTGCTCCCTCCTCACAATGTCCCATGCATGCTGCCCCCTCCTCACAATGTCCCATGCATGCTGCCCCCTCCTCACAGTGTCCCATGCATGCTGCTCCCTCCTCACAATGTCCCATGCATGCTGTCCCCTCCTCACAATGTCCCATGCGTGCTGCTCCCTCCTCACAATGTCCCATGCATGCTGCTCCCTCCTCACAGTGTCCCATGCATGCTGCTCCCTCCTCACAATGTCCCATGCATGCTGTCCCCTCCTCACAATGTCCCATGCGTGCTGCCCCCTCCTCACAATGTCCCATGCATGCTGCTCCCTCCTCACAATGTCCCATGCATGCTTCCCCCTCCTCACAATGTCCCATGCATGCTTCCCCATCCTCACAATGTCCCATGCATGCTGCCCCCTCCTCCCAATGTCCCATGCATGCTGTCCCCTTCTCAGAGTGTCCCATGCATGCTGCCCCCTCCTCACAATGTCCCATGCATGCTGCCCCCTCCTCACAATGTCCCATGCATGCTGCTTCCTCCTCCCAATGTCCCATGCATGCTGCCCCCTCCTCACAGTGTCCCCTGCATGCTGCTCCCTCCTCACAATGTCCCATGCATACTGCCCCCTCCTCACAATGTCCCATGCATGCTGCCCCCTCCTCACAATGTCCCATGCATGCTGCCCCCTCCTCAGTGTCCCATGCATGCTGCTCCCTCCTCACAATGTCCCATGCATGCTGTCCCCTCCTCACAATGTCCCATGCGTGCTGCTCCCTCCTCACAATGTCCCATACATGCTGCTCCCTCCTCACAATGTCCCATGCATGCTTCCCCCTCCTCACAATGTCCCATGCATGCTTCCCCGTCCTCACAATGTCCCATGCATGCTGCCCCCTCCTCACAATGTCCCATGCATGCTGCCCCCTCCTCACAATGTCCCATGTATGCTGCCCCCTCCTCACAATGTCCCATGCATGCTTCCCCCTCCTCCCAATGTCCCATGCATGCTGCCCCCTCCTCACAGTGTGCCATGCATGCTGCCCCCTCCTCAAAATGTCCCATGCATGCTGCCCCCTCCTCACAATGTCCCATGCATGCTTCCCCCTCCTCACTATGTCCCATGCATGCTTCCCCCTCCTCACAGTGTCCCATGCATGCTGCTCCCTCCTCACAATGTCCCATGCATGCTGCCCCCTCCTCACAATGTCCCATGCATGCTGCCCCCTCCTCACAGTGTCCCATGCATGCTGCTCCTTCCTCACAATGTCCCATGCTTGCTGCCCCCTCCTCATAATGTCCCATGCATGCTTCCCCCTCCTCACAATGTCCCATGCATGCTTCCCCCTCTTCACAGTGTCCCATGCATGCTGCTCCCTCCTCACAATGTCCCATGCATGCTGCCCCCTCCTCACAATGTCCCATGCATGCTGCCCCCTCCTCACAGTGTCCCATGCATGCTGCTCCCTCCTCACAATGTCCCATGCATGCTGTCCCCCCTCACAATGTCCCATGCATGCTGCCCCTCCTCACAATGTCCCATGCATGCTGCTCCCTCCTCACAGTTTCCCATGCATGCTGTTCCTCACAATGTCCCATGCATGCTGCCCCTCCATGAGTTCCTAATGCTGCCTTCCTCTTTTCCATAATGACACCTCCATGCTGCCCCATTCATCATACTAAGACCACCACACTAACGCTTATGCTGAGACACCCCTCCCACACACACACACACACTACCCCACTCTTGATATTGACTCCCCTACATTGCTCCACTCCATACTGAGCCCACACATGCTGCCCCTTCTCCATAATGAGCTCCCAATGCTGCCTCCCTCTAATTCTGAGTCCTTACACTCCCCCCCCATCGATTTTATTATTGCACTATCCCTCAACCCTTGTCCTCTGTCTCTAGGATTGGCCCCTCTCTCCCATTCCCCCAGCAGCAGCCGCTCTCCCCTGCCTTCACCAGCAGCCTCTCCCCCAGCATCAGCCTCTCTCCCCCCAGCCCCCCCAGCATCAACCTCTCTCTCCCCAGCATCCCCCAGCATCAGCCTCTCTCCTCCCAGCCTCAGCCTCCCTCACCATCAGCTTAACTCCTCCGAGCCTCCCACAGCATCAGCCTCTCCCAGCATCAGCCTCCCTCAGCATCAGCCTCTTTCCTCCCAGCCTCCCCCAGCATCAGCCTCTCTCCTCCCAGCCTCTCCCAGCATCAGCCTCTCTCCTCCCAGCCTCCCCCAGCATCAGCCTCCCTCTGCATCAGCCTCCCTCCTCCCAGCCTCCCCCAGCATCAGCCTCTCTCCTCCCAGCCTCCCACCCTCCTAGCCTCCCCCAGCATCATCCTCCCCCAGCATCAGCCTCCCTCAGCATCAGCCTCCCTCCTCCCAGCCTCCCCCAGCATCAGCCTCCCCCAGTATCAGCCTCCCTCCTCCCAGCCTCCCCCAGCATCAGCCTCTCTCCTCCCAGCCTCTCCCCTCCCAGCCTCCCTCAGCATCAGCCTCCCTCCTCCCAGCCTCCCCCAGCACCAGCCTCCCTCCTCCCAGCCTCCCCCAGCATCAGCCTCCCCCAGCACCAGCCTCCCCTCAGCATCAGCCTCTCTCATCCCAGCCTCCCCCAGCATCAGCCTCCCTCAGCATCAGCCTCCCTCCTCCCAGCCTCCCCCAGCATCAGCCTCCCCCCTCCCAGCCTTCCGCAACATCAGCCTCCCCCAGCATCAGACTCTCCTCCCAGCCTCCCCCAGTATCAGCTTCTCTTCCCTCAAGTCTCCCCCAGTATCAGCCTCTCTCCTCCCACCCCATATGCAGATCTCCAGTCTGCATTAGAGACACCCCCATGCTCCTTATGAATCTTCAGCTCTGCGAGCACTTACCTGCTCCAGGGCCCGCCGTCATCTTCCTGGCTCACGTGAGTATCCTCTTCTGACACCGGCTTCCATCGCGGCGTCCTCTGCGGCTTCCTGCTGTGAGCTCTGCATGTGAAATCCACACAGCATTGGACGCAACACAGAGGAAGGAGCTGATTGGCGCGCCTGTGACCCCGAAAGTGCAGGCGCCGGCAGTTCCGGGGTCAATCAGCTCTCTGTGCCCGGCCGCCGCAGTTTGTCTGCATTCGTGTCTTAATTGACGCGGATACAAATAAATAAAGGTGCGCCTCTCCCCCCTCCCCCCTCCAAAAATACAGCGGATTTAATGAATGTGTAAAAAAAAAAATTTTTTTTTTTTACTGCTAGAAGGTGCCGCCCCCCTGCATCCTGCCGCCCTAGGCACGGGACCACGGGTGCCTAATGGTAAATACGGCCCTGCATCCGGTCACCTGCACAACAACTGTCTCCACTCTGGGACTTGTTGTGCAGGTGACAGAGAGGAGCAAATTGGTCCCATGCAGCGTCCGGTCACCTGTGTTGCTGGTAGGAGCACATGATCACACTGCCAACACCGCAGGCTCTCCTGACAGCTGAGCAGTGCACAGCGGGCGGATAGTGTGATCACATACTTGCGTGACAGGGGGGATTTCACCTGAAGAACCCCCCCCCCCTGTACGCTACACTGGCGCCCCATACCTCCCACATCTGATGGATGCTAAGCAGCGTGCTCTGTCTTCACCACTCCACACTGGCGCCCTCCGGATCCTCCCCTCGATGCTGGGCTGTGACATGCGGTAGTCACCGCCCACAGCCCTGTCAATCACTGTGAGTGCCGCCAGCATCCTCTGATGTAACCGTCAAGTTTGAGAGCCCGGAACTTGACAGGACGTAAGAGGATACTAGCGGCCGCAGCACCAGGGGGTCATGTGACCGGCACTGAGCGTGCAGGATAGCGCCGCTCAGTGCCAGAACTGCAAATAGAGGCCAATGCAGAAAACGCCTATAATGGTAAGTTACACTCATAGATGAAATAAAAAAAATGCGTGAACCACCCCTTTAATTTGTTAGGACGCCCACAGGGGCAAGCTAACATGCTAAGAGGGGCGACTATCCAGAGGAAGTAATGCCCTTGCGACTAGTCGCTGACCTCATAGCATATCATATAGGATCATTAGAAATACCTTTTCTAAAGATCTCTTTATGTATGATACTAGATACAGGGACGGATAGGCAGGGATTAGCAATATGCACCCAGAACTGCTCATGGTTCTGGGTGTATATTGCACCTGACAGGTTCCCTTTAATAGGTACAGTTGAAACCAGAAGTTTACATGCATTATCTAAAAAGACACATCTGCATGTTTTTCTCACTATCTGATATGAAATCAGAATACTAACACAACAGTATAGTCCCATAAAAAATATATTTTGTTAATATACATTAATATATATTATATTATTATCATATACATTAAAATCAGTAAACTAGTGATAATAAATAAACAAAACACAAAAATGTATTAAGAAAAATGAATAAATTGATTGGAAGTTTAAACTCCCGAAAAAGTCTCATATGTTCCTTGCCCTTCCTAACCATGGGGTAGACCCTAAATAATATGGTACCCCAGCACCTCTACAACTGATCCTCCCTACTGATGACACCGCGAGGGGAAACAGACAAAGGCAGGTAAGGTATGGTACATATAGTGTGGATACACAACTCCCAAAGCTGAATGTAATATTTAGCTTCTAATATCTTTATGATGCAAATGACCAATATCTGCGGGAGTCCAGGTGGTCTCTTATTGCAGAGATAGAGTCCATTCTGTAGTATCCATAAGTCAGACCAGAATTAATTCTTCCCTTGTACAAGGGATAATTGCCTCGATGCGTTTCCCTGAGATCGGTTCATCAGGAGGCTCTAACACTGATCACTTAGGCGGGCTTTGCACATTACGACATTGCAAGCCGATGCTGCGATGTCGAGTGCCCGCCCCCGTCGCAGGTACGATATCTTGTGATAGCTGGCGTAGCGAATATTATCGCTACGCCAGCTTCACATGCGCTCACCTGCCCTGCGACTGTCGCTCTGGCCGGCGACCCGCCTCCTTCCTATGGGGGCGGGTCGTGCGGCGTCATAGCGACGTCACACGGCAGGCGGCCAATAAAAGCGGAGGGGCGGAGATGAGCAGGATGTAAACATCCCGCCCACCTCCTTCCTTCTCATTGCAGCCGAGAGGCAGGAAGGAGATGTTCCTCGCTCCTGCGGCTTTACACACAGCGATGTGTGCTGCCGCAGGAACGAGGAACAACATCGTACCTGTCTCTGCATTATGGAAATGTCGGAGAATGCACCGATGATACGATAACGACGCTTTTGCGCTCGTTAATCGTATCATCTAGGATTTACACACTACGACATTGCAAGTGACGCCGGATGTGCGTCACTTTCGATATGACCCCACCGTCATTGCACCTGCGATGTCGTAGTGTGCAAAGCCGCCCTTAGTCAACGCAAGCCCAGCTGACGTATCACATCCTGCAACACAGACATGCTACTTCATCCTGGTGTTCTGTTGAACCTTGGGCTTAGCTTTGTTCCCTATTTCTCCTGTAAAGTGTAAATTCCAATGGCCAGCAAGATTCCTCTATCTCTCCTTTCCCCACATGTATTTTTCGAGCAATTACAAGCTGTCTAGTATTCGTGTGAATTTATTTACCACAAACTAATTTTTTCTGTGAAACAGAGTGGTGGTAGTATTATGGTTTAGGCCTGTTTTGCTGTATCTGAGCCAGGATGCCTTACCATCATTGATGGCATGAGAATGTGGGACATGCAGCAAGACAATGACCCAAAGCACACTAATCACGCTACAAAAGAATGGTTATAGAACAAGGTTAAAGTTTTGGAATGACCCAGTCAAAATACTGATCTTGATCGTATAGAAATATCGTGGAGGAACCTGAAGCAAGCAGTACAAGAGAAAAAAAGCTATCAACATAATAAATTTGAGACCTTTTTTGAATGGAGGAATAGGATAAAATCTCTCCAAATGGAAACATTTAGATGCAGTTATTTCTGTACAAGAGGGTCAAATCAGATTCTGAAAGCATAGGTTCACATACTTTTACCAATCCCAAAAATATTATTGTAATGCCTTGGGTTTGGGATTCAATCCGGAGACGTTGTACTGTATGGTCAGTATCCTTACCTGCTGAGCCATAGCCTGGTCAGTCTATGTCCAAATGCTGATGGTCTTTTACCTTTGTTTCTTTCCTTTTGGTGTAAAATTATCAGTTGTTTTAACTTGCCCATTTTCTTTCTTCTATCACATCCCGGGTGGGGCTATTTATCCTCTCTTGATACTAGTCTGCTTTGCTAGCTATATATCTATCTGGATTACTGTTAAGGAGTTCCAGCACTAAGGGATTTAGACAGAGACCAGTGTTGTTTTCTCTGTGTTTTCTCATTTGCCTTCCTTTTTAGGTTGTCAGCAGTGACATTTTCCCAGAAAAATGCTCAAGGTTTTCATTGACTTCCATTATACTCAGAAACTCGGGTCATGCCCATCCAAGCATCTAATTGCTCGTACTGAGCATGGTAGTGCTCACTCATCACCAGTTGTTAGAAGTTTAACCTTGCTTGCATTTATTATTTCTAATTTGTCACCTTGTGCACATTTTTTGTGTTTCTACACCTTGGGTCCTTGTCTAGCTCTGAATGCTTACACTACCTTGATTTGTAGTGTTAGTAACTTTCCCTCTGGTTGTACGAGAAACAACACGACAGCCTTGCAGGCAGACAGGTCTAAGTTGTGGGTTTCTAGTTGTGTAGCTAGGGAAATATTCTCATCTGTGCAAGAACCATTGGTGTTGTGCAGCTAAGGATACTAGTCTGTTCTGTACAGGAACAAGTAGGGTACAGGTGAGGCTTCAGTTAGATAGGCTATATTACCTCTTTATCTATATTGGAATACTTATGTGCATAACAGTAATATTTGGTAATTTTACTCAATAAAAAAATGAGAAAGTATATTATTTTGACTCATTTGTCTTATCTAGTTCTCTATTTCTACTTTTATTCTTTGTGTGAAAAGCTGATGCAGTTTTAGGTCAAATTTATGACGCACTATGGAATATTCCAATGGTTTTACTACTATTACACTTGTTTTTATGGTATCTCAAATGATAACAAAAAATAAAAGTTCTTGTTTTTCTTCTCTGAAGGGCTGTAATGGGCAGGGAGACCGTGGCCGGGGGTTGCATCAGTGCCCCACCACGCTACAGACAATCGGAGGACCTGGCTGTGTGTGCTTTTACCATAGACATACAACACTGTAAACAGCATGCTGCCACTTGACTTTGTAGGCCTAGACCCAATGAAGTAGAGATGAATGAGGGAGACCAGAGTTCAAAAATAAGTTTTCTATGTTGAATGAACTTGTGAAACATATATAGATCTGATAGCTGACAAAACACTTTAAGAATACATCTTCTGAACTATCCAGTGTTAGGAGCTTCATGGTTAAACATAGTGTCACATTAATGCTATTACATGTTGCACTAAACCAATAAACCATGAGAGAAGCCTCCATCTTCCCTTGTGAGGACCACATTGTTGAGGTGGGTTTCCAAGGTCCCTTACTCATATTCTCAACTTCAAATTCATGTAGACCACATGCCCCCATATATGCCACTGCTTCTTCAGTTCCCCATAAACAAATATGTGTCCCAGCCTGGCCATCTTCCTCTCTATGATCTTCAGGTCTGGCTACACTTCCAATTCTTATGTAGTATAGATAACGCTTGCTGTAGGCCTCACTTGCCTGAGATAAGCAATCATTCTGCTACTTGATATTTGTCCACTTTCGTGTCATGGGAGTGTTGGGGTGACTGGAGCAGGGACCTCTAAATTGGCCATAAGACTAGGGATCCTGTGCTAACCCTTACCCCAGAGGTAGGCTTGATAGGAGCCAAGTCTGGACCACCAGCATGACTCTAAAGGGGGTTTACACGCTGCGATATCGCTAACAATTTATCGTCGGGGTCACGGTGTTTGTGACGCACATCCGGTGTCATTAGCGACATCGCAGCATGTAACACGTACGAGCAACCTACAATGATCGCAAAAGTGGTAAAAATCGTTGGTTTTGGAGAGGTCGTCCAAACACCAAATATCGTTGTCTGGTAAATAGCGATGTTGTTCGTCGTTCCTGCGGCAGCACACATCGCTGTGTGTGACACCGCAGGAGAGACGAACATCTCCTTACCTGCCTCCACCAGCAATGAGGAAGGAAGGAGGTGAGCGGGATGTTACGTCCCGCTCATCTCCGCCCCTCCGCTTCTATTGGACAGCTGCCGTGTGACGTCACTGTGACGCCGCACGACCCGCCCCCTTAAAAAGGAGGCGGATCGCCGGTCAGAGCGACGTCGCAGGGAAGGTAAGTCCATGTGACGGGTGTTAGTGATGTTGTGCGCCACGGGCAGCGATTTGCCCATGACGCATAACCAACGGGGGCGGGTATGCTCGCTAGAGATATCGGTACCGATATCGCAGCGTGTAAAGCCCCCTTAACTCCTGTCTGATCCCTGATCTAACACCCCCTCTGAAGGTAGCTTTAACACTAATTACTATTAAGGCCATTTGCACAAACTGAGTATTTGGTGAGTTTTTTACCTCAGTATTTGTAAGCCGAAAAGTGTAATAGAAACACGGGCACCAATGCTGTATTTATTTCCCACTCCTGGTTTTGATTAGAAATATTGAGATAAAAAACTCACCAAATACTCAAACAAGTGAATCACAACAATAAATGACAAGCATTAAACCCTCAATGCACATTAAACAAAATGTCAGCCTCACCTATCGATTTCCACAGATATGGACCACATTCTACTGTGTATGGGGGTGCCAGCCAACTGATGGTCAGGAGAGATGCCAATTGCTTTGATCTTTTGGAGATAAGCCGCTGGAGAGATGTTTATCAGCAGCTTTCTCATAGAGAACTCAAGAGCGTTTGGCTGAATAGGTGTTCCTGTGTAAGAGGGAGATGGCTGAAATGGCTGTTAACTGAACTATCATCCGAAGCATCGTTCAGCCAAAGGGGATGGGGGCCTTTAGGCTGTTTTAAAACATTATAACCATATTGCAGTATATTACCTTATTTGCCTTAAAAATGCATCATAAAATGAACGCATATCACTTTCATGAGAATGTATTTAGGATTAGTGCCTAGGGTAGCATGAACTGTAAATATGGACCTTTAAGTTCCAAAAAATCATGTCCCTAACAAATTTGGTAAAATAAAGGTATATCAATCTTAACTGTAAAAATGTAAATATAAACTTTAGACAGATAATCCAATGTTTTAAAATGTGTAAAAATCAACTGCAAATTTTAGAAAACAAAATATGAAATTTGCTCAAATATTAGCTTGACAAACAATCTGGTGCTGTGGCAGCTCGCAAGATCCTTACAAGCTTGGTGTCTGCTCCCTGGTGAGAGCCATGATGCCGGTAGTACAATACATGGTTGCAGCAGTCACTGAGTCCTCTTTACCATGGCTAATGCTATTCCCCGGCTTTGACTACAAGGTTGCCCAATGAGTATGTGTGGCACCCCAGGGGCTCAGTCGCCACAGGGTATTGCATCTGACTTAAGGTGCAATGCTCATACGGGTAAGAAGAGGTTATCCACTGTTTTTTTCTAGCTTACACAACACAATAAGTTAGCAGTTACACAATACACTTAAGGCCACTTCACACGCTACGATTTATCTGACGATCTCTTAAACGATGTGACACGCCCAGATCGTTGCTACGATTTGCCGAGATCCACATAGGTCGTTTATTAGCGGTCACACGTAACGATCTCAAAAACGACGCAACATCGTTCAGCGATATATTGTTTGACCAAGGCGGTCGTTTGGATGTTGTTCGTCGTTGGCAGGGTGTCAAACGTACCAATATGCCTGCTGCGATACAAACGATGAACAATATTTTGAAACTGAACGACGTGTCAACGATCAACGATTTTCAATCTATTTGCGATTGTTCGGAGTCACTAGTAGGTGTCACACGCAACGACGTCGCTAACGATGCCGGATGTGCGTCACGGAAACCGTGACCCCAACGACATAACGACATAACGAGATAAATTGTAGCGTGTAACGCCGCCTTTAGGTGGTATCCCGCCAGACTGCAGGTGGGCACCATAGCAACGGGTTTTTACCCAGCACTGGTGAGTCATCAGGAAGGTGGGGGCTGCTGGGGAAGTGAGCGAGCACACGCAGTTTCACTTCAGAATAGTTTTACCTCAGAACAGTTTGAAGCAGGAGAGAGAACAGCTTGAGACAGAGAAGAGCAAGGCTTCTGGGGGATGCTCCCCCCAGAGGGGCCGACCGGGTACCGGGCAGAATGAGAGAGAAGCAGGAGACGACCGGGTGGAGTGTGAGACAGAGGAGTTCATATGGTAGCCGGAGGGTGAGCCCCAACAGCCCCTTCGGGACCTGCGCCACACAGGGTGCAGAAGCCCTAGGGTAGAATATACTTCACGATGGACTACCAGAATCGGCAGGGACGGGGGATTTCACATCCCATTGCCCACCACCAAAAGTCCTGGGGCACCAGCAGCATATAGAGACAGGAGCCACGGCCACGGTCGGGTCCATAACAAGTTTTAGGCTGCCTGCGTACAGGATGGCAACTAAAGCCAAGGACACTGAGGTCCCCAAGTAGCTTCACGTCACGGTGATCTACGCTATAGAGCCCAATAGAGGAAGGTCTCACATGCTTCACAACACCGGTGGTGACCTCTGATTCATCCGGGATCAGCTGGGGCCTATCATGGCGATGACCAGTACTCTGAGGGCGCAGCACACGAACTGTGAGTAAAACACCTAGAACCGCAGCACCTGTGTGAGACTATGATTTGCTCGCACCGGTGCTCCGCACTTCGACACCAACGGCTCTTTCCCCATCACCACCGTCCTCCCTGGGGCTTGCTCCACCTGTGGGGAGCTGGCCTATCTGAGCTGCGGTAACATCAACTCCAGAGGAGAGCGATATCTCACAGCGGCGGCTAATCCCTGGCCGCACACCATGGGTGGTGCTGCAAAGCAAACCCCCATCCACTACTACCCGTTACCTTGCACCCTCATTTATGTAGCTGACGGAGCCATGGAGCCGGGTCAAGACATTCACAGTGACCGCAAATACCACTGGCATGGTGACAAGTAGCCCTGTAGGTCCCGTGGAGCGCTACATATGCACGGCACCAGCATACCAACAACTAGCTGAAGGGGCCCTCCAAAAACTAAACTGTGCCCTTTTCTGGTCCTCCTGCACTTTCGTCCATGTGCTTTATTTCGATATCTCACTTCATTTACTCGCTGTACAGCAGTGTGAACCATCTTTGCACTTTGGTAATAACAAGTACTGCTCCGATATTGAACTGTGTGGTCAGGGAGATCATACTATATGCTATAAATTACTTTAAGCATTTTCTCTAGGTTACACAGACATCTTTGCCAACATAAAAGAAGGCTAATGTAGAGAATTAATTTTACCGAATGGTTTTCCTATTATTCCTCAATGATCAATATCTTACTGATTCTCTTGCCTACGGTATTATATATCTTGTGGAAGCATTGTATGCACCGAGCACCATATGAGTCTTTGCTGACATATGACTGATGAAGTTACAGTCTGTGTGTCCAATGGAATGATATTCTCTCATGAAATTGCCGAACTTCATGGTATTCTATAGCTCTGATGAATGGTGAACTATGAAATACTTTATCTCACTGAGCAATGGACGAGCCTTAGAGAAAAACACAGCACAAGTTGATATTAGATAGAAGATAATATCACGCCTGAATAATACATTCATTTATAAGTAGTCTTACATCATATCTGACACATGGCGTCATGCGTGGTATTACAATACATCAGATTCATACTATCCATAGAAATTATGAAAATTGGGTATAAACTGGGCAATGTTCTGGGACTTTGGGAAAGAATTAGGTCACTAAGAATTTTTATGCCATATATATAATAGAAACTTATATTTGGCGGAATTTTCACATTCTTTCTTTACAGATTCAACCTCAGTCCTACACATTACAATGTTTGTACAATTATTAGGCAATTTGTATTATGATGCTTCATTTTATTATTGGACGCCTACAGAGCTGTTGGTCAAGCCAAAAGATTAATAAAAATGAAACCTCAATTTATAAAAAAGTAAAAATGAGGTTACGTCTTTCTTAGGAGAATATCTAAAGGCTACTTTACACACTGCGATATCGGTCCCGATATCGCTAGTGTGGGTACCCGCCCCCATCTGTTGCGCGACACGGGCAAATCGCTGCCCGTGTCGCACAACAGCCGTCACACATACTTACCTGTCCGGCGACGTCGCTGTGATGGGCGAACCGCCTCCTTTCTAAGGGGGCGGTCCGTGCGGCATCACAGCGACGTCACTGAAGCGTCACTGAACCGCCGCCCAATAGCAGCGGAGGGGCGGAGATAAGCGGGACGTAACATCCCGCCCACCTCCTTCCTTCCGCATAGCGGCCGGGACACAGGTAGGGGGAGCTTCCTCGTTCCTGCGGCGTCACACGCAGCGATGTGTGCTGCCGCAGGAACGAGGAACAACTTCGTTACTGCTGCAGTAACGATTTTTAAGAATGGACCCCCATGTCGCCGATTAGCGATTTTGCACGTTTTTCCAACGATGCAAAATCGCTTATCGGTGTCACACGCAGCAACATCGCTAATGCGGCCGGATGTGCGTCACAAATTCCGTGACCCCAACGACTCCGCATTAGCGATGTCGCAGCGTGTAAAGCCCGCTTAAGTGTGCAGAATTATTAGGCTACTATTAGTGTACAGAAATATTATGAAACTAAATGAAAAGCTTACATTTTCTAATTTTCAATTGTTTATTTTCATCTGTTAAAGTGAGAATAATCACCAAACAACTGAAAATGTACAATAATACATTTCTAATATTTCAAAAATATCAGTGACCAATATAGCCTACTTTCCATTCAATAACAACCATAAAGGGTGCTTTACACACTGCAACATCACTAGCATCGGCTAGCGATATCGATCATGATAGCACCCACCCCCGTCGTATGTGCGATATTGTATGATCACTGCCATAGCGAACATTATCGCTACGGCAGCGTCACACACACATACCTACTCTGCGACGTCGCTCTGGCCGGTGATCCGTCTCCTTTCTAAGGGAACGGGTCGTGCGGCGTCACAGCTATGTCACACGGCAGCCGTCCAATAGAAGCGTAGGGGTGGAGATGAGCGGGACGTAACATCCCGCCCATCTCCTTCCTTCCGCATTGCCGGTGCAGGCAGGTAAGGAGATGTTTGTCGCTCCTGCAGTGTCACACATAGCGATGTGTGATGCCGCAGGCACGACGAACAACATCTTACGTGTCGCAGCAGCGATATTAAGGAAATGAGCAACGTGTCAACGAGCAACGATCTTTCACGTTTTTGTGCTCGTTGATCATCGCTCATTTGTGTTACACGCTGCGATGTCGATAACGGCACTGGTGGTGCGTCACTAACGACGTGACCCCCGATGATATATCGTTAACAATATCACAGCGTGTAAAGCACCCTTTAGTCTTCCATCCATGGAGTCAATCAGTTTTTTAAAATGTTGGGCATCAACATCCACAGCCTCCCAGACACTTCCCAGAAAAGTGACTGTTCTCCTTCACCATAAATCTCCCATTTAAGAAGGGCTCACTAGGTTCTCAATAAGGTTTAGTTGGGGAAGGGGCAGAGTAATTTTTCCTTCATCTCTAAGGCCTTTACTAGTAGCCAAGCTGTGGAAATTTTTGTAAGTAGATGGACATATTGTCATGGTCCCCCTTTAAGATATCAATAGTGTTGTCATAATGTATAACGTATGTGCAATGTGAATTATGCTATGCCAACAGTAGGGCAAGGAACATTAATGTTTAGGACTAGCCCAGAGTGGGATTGGCTTGAGTGAAGGTAGAGTGACAGTTTCCTGTTGGAACGAGAGATAGGGCTCAGCCTGAGACAGAAGCAGACTTAAGGTCTGGCTAGTAGCAAGCTGCATGATGTTGGTGTCCTAGAGAGGGAGAAAAGTACAAGATGTGATAGCAAGATTCTGAGTAGAGGAGATCGAGACAGGGGGAAGTGGGTTTATGTAAAGAGAGAGAGAATCAACTGTAGTGCAGAGTTAACAACTGGATATGGGTCCAGAGTTTGTAACTGTTAGAGGTAACCGGCCAGGATGGAACAGAACGTGACATGAAGTGAGTGCCCTGTGTGGGAGTTCTCTAAGTGTTAGGAAGCTTGAAGCTAGATTCGGCCAAATTGGCAAAAAGCTCCTTTAAGCAGAAGACAACACGGTGAACCGCGGGTAGAAAAGATGACTTTCATGGACTGGACTGTGGTGCTAAGCTAGGTTGTGGTGAAACAAGTGAGACTATTGCAGGCAGGAACCAGTCAAGTGGAAGAAGTAAAGAAATTGTGTGCATAAATACGCTGTGTTAATGAAAAAAATATGAGAATTGGTTGGCATCAAGTGGTTGTGCGGTAAAGTACTGTTTATTAAGAATTTGTGGTCTCTGTCATTGAACTGGTTAGCATCTGCTCCTGGTCAGCCAAATCTATTGGCATCATGCAGCCTGCATAGGCATATTGCCTCCTTAACACAAGTCCACACACCCAGCCAGGATGCCCTCTTTAATGTAGCATGCCAGGGCACAAGAAATGTAGACCTCGCTCACAATTACTGCCCTGAGCCACATTACACTTTGATTCATGTAGTTCCAGCTTTCCTCACCTCGGCCATGTCTCTGAGCACTGAATATCTCATACATCTGGGCCTCCAGGGAGGTTATAGTTCTGGAATATGACAGCATTGTAGGGTAATAGCTTCCTTGGCGCTTCACATTGGATTCTTCTCAAATCTTTTCCAATTAATGTGCATGTTTTTTCTCTCATCACAATTTTTGCAACCCTGTTGACTATTTGCAACAAAACCTTTGATTGTCCTGTGATCACGCCCCAATATCTTTGCAATTTCAAGACTGATGCATCCCTACCAATGAGCCACAGCCCAGAATTAGAAAGATAGGAGAATTTGATATACTTGACCTGCAGAGCAGGCAGGGAACCCAGAAGCAAATTATACAGGTATATACAGATACATCTGTACAGAGCAGTCTATTTCTATGTACCTGTATTCTACAGGTGAAGATATAATCTGATTGGTTTGTCCCAAAAAAAAGTGCTAAGAAATAATTTTTAAAAAATTGCAAAAATGTTAATTTCTTTTTAATTGTAAAAGTTACATTTTCTTTTTTTGCTAGTGTCTACGGGACACAAACCAACAACCTCTACAGTTGCAGGTATCATCCAAAGCTTCCAGCCACATGTTCTGGTGATGTTCCTGTGAGAATTTGGTATACTTGAAGCTGTAGTGCAGTGATTGTGTGTTTGTAATGTTTTGTTAATACTAAAGAAAGCTTTGAGTCTGTGCTTAAAAATGATGGCTTTTTCACCTGCATTTTTTCAGGCTCCACACAGAAACTGAAGTTACTTATTTAAGGGTGTTTCTGTTCACTTGGTCCCCCTTCTATCCATACTCACTTTAGATTTGGGCAGCTTTTTGATTTACTTATTTAAGTGCAAAATTAAAGCTTTTCTGTACTTTAAAAAACTGGACCATTCCACTCATCTCTAGTCCCAACCATCTTGGTACAGTGGGATAGTCCTGGATTTGGGTCTAGATCCTGCAGTCTTGGATGTCTGCTGAATGTCCCTCACTACCACTGTCTCTCTGACATCTCCTCCTGTCAGGGTAGAAAGAAATAGCAAATGGGTGTAGCTTAGACTGTGGCCAGGGGCGCGGTCAAAATGCATTGCATAATTTGTCCGCCTTTCTGCTCTTCCACAGTTGAGAGGTTTGAATTATCTCATTTTGTATTAGAGATTTATAAACATGCTATTTAGTGACTGAGGAAGATAGCAATGTGTCTCCTTCAAGATTAAAAAATAGGGTTCCTAAACTATTTGCTATTCTTTAAGAGAAAAGTATCCCAATCCCAGCTGTGTGCTTATCTTTGCAGTGCATCAAAAAAACAGGAACCTCATGCATTTTTTTTTCTTTTTTTTTTAAATTATTTAAATAAACAATTTAAAAAACGATGTGCGTTCCTGCCCAATTTTGATACTCATCCAAGATAAAGTCTGACAGCTGGGGGCTGGTAGAGACCCATGCTTATTTGGCTGCCCCCAGCCTAAAAATAGCAGCCTGTAGCCGCCCAGGATTGCCACATCCATTAGATGCCACAATCCCAGCACTTTACCCTGCTCTTCCTGATTGCCCTGATGCGGTGACAATTGGACTAATAAGGGGTTAATAACAGCTCACAGCTATCACTAAGCCCTATATTAGTAGTGGGGAGGGTCTATTAAATCCCCCCATTTCTAGCCTGTAAGTGAAAATAAATACTGTAAATACAAACACCATAAAAAATCCTTCTACTTTATTAACCTCGAATTGGTGGATTTCCTGATGAAGACGTGGGGAGACACTTCAAAACACATTGAATTATCACTAGAACTAATGAGGTAGGCATTTTGACTACTTTGCACCATGTATTTCTATATAGGTGTCACGAGTCAAGTAGTTCTAGTGTTAAACCACCTTAAGTTCAGCACTTTTGGATTCATGTAATTTACACAGCAGCGCAGTGAAAGTTCCACTTTTATTTGGTTCCTAATCTACTCCGGCTTTTGAGCGTGTGGACTCTGCAGCACTGGTGAGCACAATCCCTTATCATCTCCGTATGTTTCTTGGGTAAGACCTTATTGCGCTTTTTAGCCCTCGCTTTTATATAATTTATGACCCAATGTCACATGAGCCCTGAACCAGGGTTACTGATAGTGCTGGAACAGCACCAGAACAGGAGGTGAGTACAGGGTCTTTGTTTTAACTGGGGGAAACAAGTGGAATCAGAAAGGGTTTTCCTAGTAGTGGACAATCTCTTTAATATTTCTCAAAGAGAATTCCTCTTTTGACCTGCTAAAGGTTTTGCATAGACAGGCAGCTTATTCCACACTTGCTGAATTAAATGCTTGTATTATACTTTCTAAATATCATAAAAAAAGTAAAATGCCGAAAGGTTTGACAAGAACCAAGACAACAAGACATTGTTTATGACGCTGTCTTCATAGTTTCCTGACTTGGCAATGAACATTTGAATTATTCCAAGTATAGTTGTGAATATTAATTAATACAATAATGTTAGCAAAACAATTTACAATGCTGTTTTATTAAATATATTACCAAACCCCGGCAACAACGTACAAGTTTGTTTAATATTTTAATGTAATAGTTACCTGAAAAAATGCTGACAGCCGGAATTTAGAACAAAGCAAACCTACAATTGTCAGGAATTTGAAAGGTATAAATTAATTCAACAGTCTCGTTCTTCATGTGAAACCTTTACAGGAAATGTTCGTGCCAGCTGAAAGAAGAAATGACAGAGGCATATTGAAATTCAAAAGTTAGTTTAATGAAGTTCTATTAGCATGTATTATCTTGTCATACGCCAAGTGTCAAACTGTTGGGAAAAACAGTAAATAATAAGGGTAAGTCTTGTATAATGCACCATAAAGCCTTGGATCATTTTCAGACAAGCCAAAGTTGTTATGATTGTCACTGACAAAAGAGTTTTTATTAAAGAGAACATGTGTAGCAGTATACAGTATCAGCCATTAAAAAGTTTCTTTTATTTGGATGCTCCCGAGTGTAATATATGGTCAACCACCATTATGAATCATGAGTGACCGTTCATTAAGAGTAGTGATGGGCGAACCCGGACTGTAAAAGTCTGTATCCGCGTGGTTTCAAATGTAACCGAGTGCTCAGGGAATTCTCAGGGAATTCCGGCACTCGGGTGTTACAAAGAAATAAAGAAAAAAATTATAAAGTATGCGGCGCTATATGCTTGTGCGGCTGTAACTGCTTCTGCGGCCGCTCATTCACTTCTAGGGCAGAGCATTAGCCTTCATGCCTATGAACTACTATTCCCGCCCATCAGCGTCTGTGATTGGTTGCAGTCAGACGCGCCCCACGCTGAGTAACAGCGTATCTGATGCTTCCAATCACAGACCCTGTCTACGGGTCTATTTTGTACAGTAAAAATAAATAAATAAATTTAAAAATTTAGTGTAGGGTCCCCCCATATTATGATACCCAGTTCAGATAAAACCCATGGCTACAGACTGCAGCCCCCAGCCATGTGCTTAGCTTGGCTGTGTATCAAAGTAAGAGAAACCGCAATGTCACTTTTTTTTAAAAAAAATGAATTATTTACATAATTTTAAAAAACGCCATTTAGTCCTCCCTAATTTTGATACCCAGCCATGGAAAAGCCCAACAGCTGGGGGCTGGTATTCTCAGGGTGGGGTAGACCCATGCTTTTTGCACCCCCCAGCCTAAAAATAGCAGCCTGCAGCCGTCCGGAATTGTCGCATCCATTAGATGTGATATGCCCAGCACTTTTCCAAGATGTTCCTGATTGCCCTGGTGCAGTGGCAATTGGGGTAATAAGAGCATAATGTCAGCTAACTGCTGCCATTAAGTCCTAATTAGTAATGGGAGGTGTGTATGAGCCCCCCAATTACTAAACTGTAAGTGAAAAAAAGTAAACACATACACCCAAAAAATCCTTTATTTGGAATAAAAGACAAAAAAACACTGTATTTCACCACTTTATTAATGCAAAAACACCCCTGCAGTCTGACGTAATCTACACAAGGTCCCACAACGATTTAGTTCTGCTACATCTGAAATTACAGAGTACGATTATGGAACATGTTTTTTCACTGTAACTGCAGGCAGAGAATGATCTGCGATCAGCAGTGACATCAATCAGGTTAGTTGCAATCACAGCTGGAGGTTCCCATGGTCCTCCACCTATGACCACAGCTTACTTGATCTCAGGTGGGGTCACTGAGTTCAATGAAGTACCCTGAGGTCAGGTTACCAGTGGCCACAGGTGGAGGATCGTGAGAACCTCCACCTGTGGCCGGAGCTAACCTGAGTGACGTCGCCGCTGATCATGACCTATTCTCTGCTTGCAGTTATAGCGTGCGGACATGTTCCATGATCATGAGCTGTAATTTCAGATGTAGCAGAGCTGAATCATCATGGGACCTCGTGTGGATTACGTTGGACCTTCAGGGGTGTTTTGAGAGTTAATAAAGTGGTGAAAGAGGGTGACTTTTTTTGTTTTTTTATTCCAAATAAAGGATTTTTTGTTTTGTGTTTGTGTTTATTTCTTTTCACTTACAGATTAGTAGTTGTGGGCTTAGCCTAGCTAGGAAACAAATTTAAAGAGTAGCACGGTGGCTCAGTGGTTGTCACTTTCTAGCACAGGGATCCTGTGCTCGCATTCCCCTAGGGTAACATTTGCAGGAGTTTGTATGTTCTCCTCATGTTCATGTGGGTTTCCTCTGGTTTACTATCACACTCCAGAAAAACACTAATTGGGAATTTAGATTGTGAGCCCCAATGGGGACAGTGATGATGACTGTAAAGCGCTGTGAAATAAGATGGGGCTATATAAGGAATGCAAAATAAAAAGAATTAGTTGACAAAAAAAATCACACTGAAGCCCAAGCTTGTGCCACTACTAGCTCCCCGAAATGAATGAATATTTTTGTTTTTTTCCTAGAATACTATTTGCTACAGACACTTGCCAGTGTTAGAATGAGCTGCCATGTAAAGTGCCCAATTAAAGCTGTACAGAGGAGCAGACACACAGCATAATAGATTCCCTCCGGTGCCCCCAGAAGTGATAGAATCAACACCCACATTGTTAAAATGAATGAGCAGACACTGATTGAGATTCAATAAAGGGGTGCAGTGTGTACAGTCGCACAAGGTGCATTGCTTATCATTACTAAAGGGGGCAACTCCACAATTAGGGCACATAAAGCTGCCAACCTCGATCATATACTTGGTGCCAGAAATTATGGAATGGCATTTACATGTCATAGAGCATGTCCACAAGACTTCACAAAGGTCATTTATAGATTAAATTTTAGATGAAAATTGCTGCAGTCATCGATAAAGTAACTCATGCAACATGGTTGTCCTAAAGGAGTATTCTCAAGTTGTCTCCTGAGTAGAGTTGATCGAATACACCAAAATCCGTGACCGGCGGATCCCTGCTGGATTGAAAAAAAAATCCGAATCGGCTCTGGATTTCAGTGCCCATAAAAGTCTATGGGGACCAGAATCCGGAGATTAAAAACATCTGTGGAAGAGATACGGGGGTAGGAGCGTGCGCAGTATACTCACCCGAGGCTGTGTCATGGCAGCTAACACCTTCCGGGTCACGCTTTTCCGTCCCGGAGCCGACAATTCAATATTAGTGATGAGCGAGTACTAAAAAGCTCGGGTGCTCGAGGCTCGGGCCGAGCATCCCAAGATACTCGTGTACTCGGCCCGAGCACCGAGCCCAAGGTTATCCTATGGGAGACCCGAGTATTTTTATGAAATGACCCCCGGCAGCATGTAGAAACCCTAAAAATGTCACAAAAGTCTCAGAAGAGTGCTCAAATGACATGACAACAGCATGGGGAAGACCCCTTGAAGCATTTATCACTCAAAAGTCACAGCTGTGAACAATTTTGTCCGCGTTTTACGCCATTTTTACGGACTCACCAGAAAACCTTCCAAAATGACACCAAAATGAATTTTCATGGCGGAAATGTTAAGAGCACATACCCAATAGTGAGATAGAGCTGGTGTATGTTACTTTTGGAGATTACATGAAAGATTTTACATGAAAACATTGTGTGGCACTTCGATGTCCCTGAGAAGAGACGTACATGAAGGCCTCTTGAGTCTAATGTGCCCATATTGAGGAAGTGGGTCTATTGTACTATAGCCGTTTGGCAGGGCAGCCAAAAATTGGGAGGCTCCACGTTGTCCCTGGATAGAGACGTGCATGAGGGCCTGTAAACCTGAAGTGCCCATTGTAAGGAAGTGGGTCTATTGTAGTATAGCCCTTTGGCAGGGCAGCCAAAAATTGGGAGGCTCCACATTGTCCCTGGATAGAGACGTGCATGAGGGCCTGTAAACCTGAAGTGCCCATTGTAAGGAAGTGGGTCTATTGTAGTATAGCCCTTCGGCAGGGCAGCCAAAAATTGGGAGGCTCCATGTTGTCCCTGGATAGAGACGTGCATGAGGGCCTGTAAACCTGAAGTGCCCATTGTAAGGAAGTGGGTCTATTGTAGTATAGCCCTTTGGCAGGGCAGCCAAAAATTGGGAGGCTCCACGTTGTCCCTGGATAGAGACGTGCATGAGGGCCTGTAAACCTGAAGTGCCCATTGTAAGGAAGTGGGTCTATTGTAGTATAGCCCTTTGGCAGGGCAGCCAAAAATTGGGAGGCTCCACGTTGTCCCTGGATAGAGACGTGCATGAGGGCCTGTAAACCTGAAGTGCCCATTGTAAGGAAGTGGGTCTATTGTAGTATAGCCCTTAGACAGGGAAGCCAAAAATTGGGAGGCTCCACATTGTCCCTGGATAGAGACGTGCATGAGGGCCTCAAAACATTGTTCCCATTGCAAAGGAGCGGGTCTCCTGTCGTTGTAATGTCCATTCTGAAAGAATGGGCGAAAAAATTTACCACTGGGGGTATACCTGAAACAAAGGCCTAACTATTGTAACGGTCATCATGGTGGCGCATGAGGAGAAGGAGGAGCAGTCCAGCGATTATCCAAAGTCCAGAAGTGTGTACCCATGGGTGAGTGGAGGTACATGGCAAATTCCCGTTACAAACTTTAAATTCCGCTCTCATTTGCTAGTGGTGTGGTGAAGTCTTGCCCAATCCAACCCTTGTTCATCTTGATCAGAGTCAGCCTGTCAGCATTTTCAGTTGACAGGCGAGTGCGTTTATCTGTAATGATTCCACCTGCGGCACTAAAAACACGCTCTGACAAAACGCTAGCGGCAGGGCAGGCCAGGACTTCCAAGGCGTAGAGAGCCAATTCATGCCACGTGTCCACCTTGGATACCCAATAATTGTAAGGCACAGAGGAATGTCGGAGTACAGTTGTTCGATCTGCAAGGTACTCCTTGAGCATCTGGGCAAACTTAGGATTTCTTGTGGCACTACCCCGCACCTCAGGGGCTGTGGTACGTGAGGGGCTGAGAAAACTGTCCCACATCTTAAAGACTGTTCCCCTACCTCTGGCGGATTGGACTTGTGCCCCTCTCGGCTGTACGCCTTGGTTGTCCACTGATTCCTGACCTATGCCGCTAGCGTTTTGTGAGGGGAATGCTTTGCCTAATTCCGTGACTATGGCCTTCCGGAACTGCTGCATTTTGGCTGACCTCTCCGCCTCGGGAATAAGAGACATAAAGTTCTCCTTGTAGCGTGGGTCTAACAGTGTTACCAACCAGTAATGATTGTCGGCCAAGATGTTCTTAACGCGAGGGTCACGAGACAGGCAGCTTGCCATAAAGCCAGCCATGTGCGCCAGACTCTTAACAGCCAGTACTTCAGTATCCTGACCAACACGATGACTGAACATGCTGTCCTCCTCCTCCTCATCCTCATCTACCCTGTCCTCTGGCCAGCCACGCTGAACCGAGGATATGACTGGTGTGCATGTCATATCCTCAATTTGGCCGGAGAGTTGCTCCATGTCTTCATCCTCCTCCTCGTCATAGTCCTCCACTGCACGTTGTGATGAGACGAGGCTGGGCTGTTTGTTATCACCCACACCCACTACTGTTTCTTGCTCCAACTCATCGCGCTCCGCCTGCAATGCATCATGTTTGTTTTTGAGCAGAGACCGTTTTAGAAGGCAGAGAAGCGGTATGGTGACGCTAATAATGGCGTCATCACCACTCACCATCTTGGTGGAGTCCTCAAAGTTTTGGAGGATGGTACATAGGTCGGACATCCATCTCCACTCCTCAGGTGTTATGTGTGGAGTTTGACCCATTTCCCGATGGCTTAGGTGATGCAGGTACTCAACAACTGCCCTCTTCTGCTCACATATCCTGACCAACATGTGCAGAGTTGAATTCCAACGCGTGGGGACATCACACACCAGTCTGTGAGCCGGAAGATGCAAACGGCGCTGAAAGCCGGCAAGGCTGGCTGAAGCAGTAGGTGACTTTCGAAAATGTGCACACAGGCGGCGAACTTTTACCAGCAGATCAGACAGCTCTGGGTATGACTTTAGAAACCGCTGAACCACGAGGTTGAGCACATGGGCCACGCATGGAACATGTGTCAGCTGGCCTCGCCTCAATGCCGCCACCAGGTTCCGGCCATTGTCACACACGACCTTTCCTGGCTTTAGGTTCAGAGGTGTGAGCCAGTGATCTGCCTGCTGTTTCAGAGCTGTCCACACCTCTTCTGCATTGTGGGGTTTGTCACCTATGCAGATTAGCTTCAGCACAGCCTGTTGCCGCTTCGCCGAGGCAGTGCTGCAGTGCTTCCAGCTTGGGACTGGTGTGGAGGGTAAAGTGGATGAGGATGCGCAGGAGGAGGAGGAGGCTGAAGAGCATGACATTCCGGAGCTGTAGAGTGTGGGTGAAACCCTGACTGAGGTAGGGCCTGCAAACCTTGGTGTGGGAAGGACGTGTTCCGTCCCTCGCTCAGACTGGGTCCCAGCTTCCACAATATTAACCCAGTGTGCCGTCAACGAGATGTAGCGGCCTTGCCCACAAGCACTTGTCCACGTGTCTGTGGTTAGGTGGACTTTGGGTGAAACAGCGTTGTTCAGGGCACGTGTGATGTTTTGTGACACGTGGTTATGCAATGCGGGGACGGCACACCGGGAGAAATAGTGGCGGCTGGGGACCGAGTAACGTGGGACAGCTGCCGCCATCAGGTCGCGGAATGCTTCTGTCTCCACTAGCCTAAAAGGCAACATTTCCAGCGCAAGCAGTCGCGAAATGTTAGCATTTAGAACTGTGGCATGTGGGGCGTTGGCAGTGTATTTGCGCCTGCGTTCAAAGGTTTGCTGAATGGATAACTGAACGCTGCGCTGGGACAAGGACGTGCTTGATGATGGTGTTATTTCTGCGTAGGCAACTGCAGGTGCAGGACCGGAGGAGGCTTGTTCGCAGGCAGCATGGACAGGGGATTGGCTCGCATGCACAACAAGCGAAGACGTAGCAGTGACATCAGCAAGCACTGTTCCTCGACTCTGTTGTACTTCCCACAAAGTCGGGTGCTTGGCTGACATGTGCCTGATCATGCTGGTGGTGGTCAGGCTGCTAGTTTTGGTACCCCTGCTGATGCTGGCACGGCAGGTGTTGCAAATGGCCTTTTTAGAATCATCTGGAGCCAACTTAAAAAACTGCCAGACTCGGGAAAACCTAACATTTGTACAGGCACCTTGTGTCGTGTTGTTGTTCCGGGGAACGGTTGCCTGACTTCTGCCTGGAGCCACCACCCTGCTTCTTACTGCCTGTTGGGATGCTACACCTCCCTCCCCCTGTGCACTGCTGTCCTCGCTCTGCATATCCTCCTGCCAGGTTGGGTCAGTTACTGGATCATCCACCACGTCATCTTCCTCTTCCGCACCCTGCTCCTCCTCCTGACTTCCTGACAATTGTGTCTCATCATCGTCCACCCCTTGTTGAGACACGTTGCCAACTTCGTGAGAACGTGGCTGCTCAAATATTTGGGCATCTGTACATACGATCTCCTCATGACCCACTTCAATAGGAGCTGGCGAGAGGCCAGAATGTGCGAATGGAAACGTGAACAGCTCTTCCGAGTGTCCAAGTGTGGGATCAGTAATGTCCGAGGACTTGTACTCAGCCTTGTGGTAGGAAGGAGGATCAGGTTCTGAAATGTGCGGTGCAGTATCACGGCTACTGACACTTGACCGTGTGGAAGACAGAGTGTTTGTGATGGTGCCAATCTGACTGGAAGCATTATCCGCTATCCAACTAACAACCTGTTGACACTGGTCTTGGTTCAAGAGCGGTGTACTGCTGCGGTCCCCAAGAATTTGGGACAGGACGTGCGAGCGAGTAGATGTGGCCCTTTGTTGTGGCGAAATTAGAGCTTGCCCACGACCTCGGCCTCTGCCTGGACCACCATCACGTCCACTTCCTTGTTCGTTGCCAACGCCCTTGCGCATTTTGCAATGCTGTGCTGACGTGTATTCACTAGACTTGTGCGTTATATCCAAGTTTGTGCAAAACGCACACAAGTGCACCTGTACGCTGCCACCGACAGGCACACACGTGCAGTTTTTAAATGCAAGCACGGACGCACTAAGAACCTAACAGGTTTTTAGGAGCGACAATTACTGAGAAGTCTGACACTATCAGACACTGCTGACTGACGTGTATTATACACTAGACTTGTGCGTTATATAATAGTTTGTGCAAAACGTGCACCTGTACGCTGCCACCGACAGGCACACACGTGCGGTTTTTAAATGCAAGCACGGACGCACTAAGAACCTAACAGGTTTTTAGGAGCGACAATTACTGAGAAGTCTGACACTATCAGGACTGTTTTAGACTGTGTACACCAGCCCCAGATATGATGAAGGCTGGTATACGGTCACCACTAGGAATGGCTATATACCCTGCCTGCCTGCCTGCCTGTATACTGCTACAATAGTCCTGACAAGGACTCTTCTGGTCACTAGCCTGTATTCCGACCTGGCTATACCCTGCCTGTATACAGCAACAATAGTCCTGAGAAGGACTCTGCTACTGTACTCCGACCTGGCTATACCCTGCCTGCCTGTATACAACTATAATAGTCCTGAGAAGGACTTCTGGTCACACTGTTTGCAGCCCTGCTACGGAAATAACTATAAAGGGCCGCAAACCTTTCCCTGAAGCAGCAACACTCTAACTGCACTGACTGTCTGGATGGCTGTGTGCAGAGCACAGCGCGCCCGCCGGTATAAAGGCTCGGTCACGCTGTGCAGGCCGGCCAATCACTGCAATTCCACAACTAACAGGGCTGTGGCATTGCAGTGGTCTGCCAGCCAATCCCTGCATGAGGGCTGGCTCTCAAAAGAGCGCCAACATGCAGGGATGAAGACCACGAGTACAGCACGAGTATCGCGAGATTACTCGGTCCCCGCCGAGTAGCCCGAGTACAGTGATACTCGTGCGAGTACCGAGTAGTAACAAGCATACTCGCTCATCACTATTCAATATTAATTTTTTTGCCCACCCACCAGCGTGTGTAATTGGTTGAAGCTAGACGCGCCCCCATTCTGAGTGGCAGCATGTCAGCTGACTGCAACCAATCACAGGTGACAGGACGGCCGGTAGGCAGGGAAAGCCTTCCAAGTGTCTGCGGGTCAGTATGGTGAACTTCTTTCAGAAATATATGCACGTTTCTGTCAGAAGTGTGTGGCTGTACCGGTGATGTCAGACTCGTACAAGTCTGACAAGACATCAACCGGCACAGCCTGCACTCTCTGAACATGAGTGTGCATGTACACAAAAACACATGCACACTCCTGTCAGAAGTGTGCGGCTGTGCCAGAGATGCAACTTTGTTGTTTTTTTTTTTAATTATTATTATTATTATTTAAATAAATAATTTAAACAAAATTGACTTGCGGTCCCCCCTAATTTTCATCCCAAGCCAAGACACTGCAGGCTATGGGCTGGTAGTCTCAGCCTGCAGCTGCCCAGTATTGCCGCATCTATTAGATGTGACAATCCCGGTGCAATACCGGCTCTTCCCGATTGCCCTGGGCAGTGGCAATCAGGGTAATAAGGGGTTAATAGCAGCGCACAGCTGCTACTAAGCCCTAGGTTAGTGATGGCACAAGCGTATATGAGATAACTGCATCACACTAACCTGTAAATGACAGTAAATAAACACAGACACTGATAAAAATCCTTTATTTGAAATTAAGTACAAAACGCACACCCTCCTTCACCTCTTTATTAACCCCCAACACCCTGCAGGTCCAACATAATCCACACAAGGTCCCACGCCTCTTCAGCTCTGCTACATAGCCAGCAGCCATAGAGCACGACCGCAGGCTGTGCAGACAATGACTGAGCCGCGCTGAATGCATGGCAGGCAGATACTGTCACAGGCTGGGGGCGCATGTGCCTGCAACCAATCACAGATGAGAGGACGGCCAGTGGGCTGGCAAAACCCGGAAAGCTGTGTGTATACGATCCACAATACAGGAAGTGAATGCGCGACCAGGAAGCAGTGTTGGATCCAGATCGAGCACCTGGAATTCCTGATCCGAGTCCGGCACTCGGAAATTTTTGAAACCGCATGGATCCAGACTTTTACAGTTCGGATCTGCTCAGCCCTACTCCTGAGCAGTTCAGAGAAATCTCCTTAAGGTTTCCTTACTAGAGTTGAGCGCGGTTCGTGGTTCGTGGTTCTCCAGTTCTAGGCTCGAGTGATTTTGGGGCCTGTTCTAGATCGAACTAGAACTCGAGCTTTTTGCAAAAGCTCGATAGTTCTAGAAACGTTCGAGAACGGTTCTAGCAGCAAAAAAACAGCAAATTCCTAGCTGGCTTTCCGCTGTAATAGTGTAAGTCACTCTGTGACTCACACTATTATGACATTTCAGTGTATAGTGTGCGTGAACAGCGCCTTCAGATCACTCCTGTTTGTATAATGGCGATCGCCATTTTTTTTTTTTTTTTCCTTGTCTTCCTTCCCTAAGCGCGCGCGTCTTGTGGGGCGGGCCAGCATGTCAGCCAATCCCAGACACACACACAGCTAATTGGACTTTTAGCCAGAGAAGCAACGGCATGTGTGATAGGATGTCCATGTCACATGTCCCTGCATTATAAAACTGGACATTTTCCTCCAGCACGCCATTATCTCTTCTGCGTCCTTGGTGTCAGACATCACTGGCGCAGCTCCGTCCTGACTGAGTCCTATCGCCGATACTGCTGTATACACAGCGCTGGACAGCTTAGGGAGAGCACTTTCTATAAGTCCTTTTAAGGGCTCGTACCGGCAGGGTCAGAGCCATAGGTGACAGGTCCTGAAAACAGAGTAGGTCAGGGATTTCGTCGCTGCATTTTCCCATTAGGAGGGAATAGAAAGGCAGGCTTCCATTCCTCTACCCAGAGCCCCACAATCCTGGCACTGTACCCTCCTGTCCTCTGCACACTCCAACTCATTATAACTAAGCCATTATACTAGCAAACAGTCAGTGTACCTAGTGGCATCCTAAACGTGGCTATTGGACTTTGCTATAGTCCCACTAGTGCAAAGACATTTGCAGCACCTCTACCTGCATTGCACACTCAAACTCTTTTTAACTAAGCCATTATACTAGCAAACAGTCAGTGTACCTAGTGGCATCCTAAATGTGGCTATTGGACTTTGCTATAGTCCCACTAGTGCAAAGACATTTGCAGCACCTCTACCTGCATTGCACACTCAAACTCTTTTTAACTAAGCCATTATACTAGCAAACAGTCAGTGTACCTAGTGGCATCCTAAACGTGGCTATTGGACTTTGGTCTAGTCACACTAGTGCAAAGATATTTGCAGCACGTCTGCCTGCATTGCACACTCAAACTCTTTTTAACTAAGCCATTATACTAGCAAACAGTCAGTGTACCTAGTGGCATCCTAAACGTGGCTATTGGATTTTGCTATAGTCCCACTAGTGCAAAGACATTTGCAGCACCTCTACCTGCATTGCACACTCAAACTCTTTTTAACTAAGCCATTATACTAGCAAACAGTCAGTGTACCTAGTGGCATCCTAAACGTGGCTATTGGACTTTGCTATAGTCCCACTAGTGCAAAGACATTTGCAGCACCTCTACCTGCATTGCACACTCAAACTCTTTTTAACTAAGCCATTATACTAGCAAACAGTCAGTGTACCTAGTGGCATCCTAAACGTGGCTATTGGACTTTGGTCTAGTCACACTAGTGCAAAGACATTTGCAGCACCTCTACCTGCATTGCACACTCAAACTCTTTTTAACTAAGCCATTATACTAGCAAACAGTCAGTGTACCTAGTGGCATCCTAAACGTGGCTATTGGACTTTGGTCTAGTCACACTAGTGCAAAGATATTTGCAGCACGTCTACCTGCATTGCACACTCAAACTCATTGTTACTAATACATTATAATACCAAAAATTGAGTAAACTTAGTGTCATACAAGAAGTGGCTGTTGTACTCCATTAATGCCCCACTGGTGCAAATCTATGTGCATCACCTCTGCAGGACACCCTCCTGCTCTGTTTTTAATAAGCTATAATGATAGCAAAAAAAACTGCCATTTAGTGGCATCATAGAACTGGATGTTGTATTTCATTATTGTCCCACTGGTGCCAAGCTATTTCTAGCACCTGTGCAGGACACCCTCCTGCTCTGTTTTTAATAAGCTATTATGATAGCAAAAAATACTGCCATTTAGTGGCATCATAGAACTGGATGTTGTATTTCATTATTGTCCCACTGGTGCCAAGCTATTTCTAGCACCTGTGCAGGACACCCTCCTGCTCTGTTTTTAATAAGCTATTATGATAGCAAAAAATACTGCCATTTAGTGGCATCATAGAACTGGATGTTGTATTTCATTATTGTCCCACTGGTGCCAAGCTATTTCTAGCACCTGTGCAGGACACCCTCATGCAGATTTTGCTACGCTAATGTTATAGCAAACTCAGGGAATTCATTGCTGCATTTGATAATTCGGAGGGATATAAAGTGAGGCTTTCTTTAGCTTTTCCTTCTGTTCATAGACAGCATCTCCAAGTCCACACCCGAAGAGCAATTTCTCCTCCACGTTTAAGTGTGGAGAGGCAGCTAGTGCGCATGCGTGTGCCGATTTACCCCAGCTGCAGCCTAACTACAGTGTTTCGCCTAGTGAGTATGCTCAGCCTGACTGTGCCATTCCTGACGATAAGTCTTCATTTCGGGATACAGCGCATGCTCCCACACTTAGTGTGAAAACCCTCTTTGCACAGGTACTTGCATTCCGTGCCGGGTCTAAGTCCTGTTTTGTGCCCTAGACACCATGCTAAAGCTGATACTCTTTTTTCAGAGACTCTATTTCATGCAACTGACCATGCTCAGGCACTTACTGCATCAGAGACTAGGTCCGGTAATGAACTCTTTGGCCCTGCCCCTGATGTGGGGGGGCCTATATAGACCACAGGGCATCAGGTGTCCTGACGATGTGGCCAGGCCACTCCCAAATGGCTTGCAGAGGCCTGCCCCTATGACTTGTCACCTCATTATTGATGGTCAGACGATGACTGATGAGGTGTTTGGGTCATGACAGCCATGAAGCCATGAAGTTGCGGTTCCAAATAGGACGCTAGTTATGCCACTCATGACGTGTCACTCTGCTTTTGTCTCCAGGAGGTGCATTGTGGTCCACCCTGGTTTGGGGCGGACCCAGGTTATAGAAGGTGCTGGAGACAACAAGGAGGTGCGCAGTCTTCTATTATGCTCCGAAAGAGCACACCTCCATGTGTTGAACCCATTGTGGCTTTAGGCCAGAGGTAGGCAGGGATAGGGCGTTGATGCAGGCCGCCACCACAGTTGGTAACGCAGAACGGTTAAGACCAGCTCCTGTCCTACAAGTCCTGCTTGTGCAGCCCAGTGGCATTAACAGGCCTGCTGCTGCTGATGCGCCTGCTGTTCACAGGTGTGGCCCCAATGCACACGGTCAGCGTACTGAATGGCCCCTGTGATGTTAACAGGGAGTTCCTGGGCTGGGTGGGCTTGTGGACCCTGTGACACTAACAGGGCTCCCAGTCTCAAGATCCGTGTGGCGTCTAACTTGGTTCAGGCTACTATTAGTTTCATAGCCACACAGCTCTGTATCCTCCACCGAACCTTCCAGTTGCCAACCTCTCCTTTTCCATCTGGGAGCACGGTGGACACTGACTGCTGATGGGGATATATACCTTTCTCTTTCTTTTCTTATTAATTTTCGTTATATTGCGGTAACATAGTATATACCACCTTATCCAAATCTGCCAGTCCCACCGTAACAGATGGTGTTTCTTCATCAAATGTTACTTTTGCTTAACCACCAAACCCACGGGCCAAAACTTTTTTCCCCTTTCCAACACACCTGTTCCCCTTTTCACCCGCATCTGTCCTTTTTCAACTCATTTTGTATATGACCAAAAGTGCAACTCTGCAGGGACACCGTACTCAATGGCATCTCAGCACAACAGCCACCCCTCGGTCCCTCAGATGTGGACAAGTAAAAGACCATTTCCTCCTATCCATGACAAACCGTTGAGATTCACTCTGTGCAGCACTGGTGTTTAGTGGAAAAGCAGATCTAAGATTGCGTACCACCTTCTGCAGATACTCCTGTATACGTGCGTCCATTTCTATGGCAGGAATTATTTCGCCAAATTTTGTCTTGTACCGGGGATCTAACAGTGTGGCAACCCAGTAGTTAGCATTACTTCGAATTCGTACAATCCGAGGGTCATGTTGTAGGTAGTGCAGCAAGAAGGCGCTCATGTGTCTTGTGCATCCAGGAGGACCAAGTCCTTGGTGTGTTGGTGGCAGAGAGGTGAGAATCGTGCCTCCTTCCTCTGCCCTCTCCCCACAACCTCGCACAACCGAAATGTGAGCAAGCTCTCACTCATCTGCTGAGTCTTCCATGCCCATCGCCAGTTCGTCCTCCATTTCTTCATGGGCTCCTGCACCTTCCTCAACACTTTTTGCTGATACTATGCGCCCTTGTTAATCCCTCTCCCTCACCATGACTGCCGCATAGGTGCCGCTGACCATCTGGACCTCGTAGATCTTGTTATCCCTTCCGCATATGACTCCTCCTGTACTTCCTCCACTTCCTCTTGTCCCAACACCTGACTCCGAATAATAATTACAGTGTGCTCCATCATGTAGATGACCAGAATTGTCACGCTGAGAATGACATTGCCAGTGCTAAACATCTTCGTCGACATTTGTAAACTGTGTAGCAGGGTGCATAGGTCCTTGATCTGACACCACTCCAGCAGCGTGATCTGCACCACCTCTGGATCAAGTTATCCCAGGCTATGTCATAACGTATTGCAGCAGGGTTCGGCGGTGCTGCCACAAACGCTGCAACATGTACAGATTCCAATTCCTGCGTGTGGGCACATCGCATTTTAGGCGTTTTCAGGCGTTTAACCTAAAGACTTCTGTAGCGATGAAAGTTGTTGAGCTGCTGTGTGCGCACGATGGAAGTGAGCACATAGCGAGCGTGCCCGCTGCACAAGGCCATGTAGGCCGGGATGGTGTTTTAAAAATTGCTGGAGAATTAGGTTCAACACGTGAGCCATACAAGGCACGTGTGTCACATTGCCCTGTCGATGGCCCGCAGCCAGGTTTGCATCATTGCCGCACACGGCTGTTAAGTCACCAACGGAGTACGCTCCGTCAATTTGTACTCCGGTCGCCAGGTGACAACGTGTTCCTTTCATGCATAGTGCTGATGATGGGAAAGGAGTCGATGCCAGCGGCGCAGGTGGACGCAGGTTATGCTCACCCACTGGGCTGCATTACCTTGACAGATGCAGAATCTCTGGCTGAATGTAGCTGGTGGGTATCTCACAGATGAAATACCATCATTCAGCTACAACCAATGGGAAGACACCACACCCTTTTTTATGCCCATCCTGTCTGCAGACCACTGCCAGACATAGCTCTGCTTTTACCCCCAGTTCAGTTTTATGATTTTGTGTGCTTGTTACCTGACTACTTTTTCTGCTTGCTGTTTATGTACCTTGTTGGCCGATCCGCATTTCACCTCTGCTTGTTTTCTGATTAAGTCCTGGCCGTCCCATTCTGTTCCTGTTCCTCAATTAATGTTTTGACCCTGCCTGACTACTATTCTCTGGAACTGCAGCCTTCCACAGGTATTAATCACCTTGGGCCCTGTGTAATTCCTAATCCCTGTATAGGGGTTAAAGGGTTTCAGGGTTCTAGGGGTCCTGCTTGGTGAGTGGCTTCCCTCTAGCCTATCATTTACAGCCCATCTGAGTGTGTGAATCAAGGAAGGCGTTACACCGTGCTCTCTGCAGAAGGCCATGTGGGCCAGGATAGTGCTTTAAAAATTGCTGGACAACCAGGTTCAACACGTGAACCACACAAGGCACGTGTGTCACATTGTCACAGCGAAGGGCCGCACCCATGTTTGCATCATTGTCGCACCCGCCCTTCCCTGGCTGCTGGTTGAGTGGAGACAACCATTGATGAAACTCGGTCTCCAGAGCTAACCGTCCACAACTTCTCAGCGGTGTGACTCACATTTCCCATACATTTCAAAGTAAACCTTTGACCGCCTGATGGCATTGAGCTCTGCTGCCAGCATAGTAAGGAGGTGTGTGGTATTCCTTGTGTGCAGTTACAAGGAAGGGTGGCCTGACCACACAGGGTTTGCGCCAAGGTGGAGGACCCACACGAGGTTGAAGAGGCAGAAGCAGTGTATTAACTTCTACATACAGAAGAAGGATTGAAACAACTCGTGGGGACGGCAATACTTGTACAGCAGACCCTTCTCCATCTCTCCCCACAGTAACCCATTGCCCAGTCAGCGACATGTAACGCCCCTGTCCATGCTTACTGGGCCAATTATCTGTGGTGAAATGCACCCTGTCACACAGAGTTTCTCAAGGAATCAGTGATGTTTAGTGCGACATGCTGGTGTAGCGCGTGCACGCCTTTGTTTGAGAAGGAGTGGCGCCTGGGCATCGGCTCTTGGGGCACTGCGATGGGCATAAGGTCTCGTAAATCCTCGGTTAAAAAGGTTGGAAAGGCAGCATTTTGGTAGCCAACAGTTTCCAGATGCTGAAAGTCAACCTCTAAGCCATGTCATGCCCTTCTAAAAGCATGTAAAACACAGCGAGGGGACTCCAACCACAGTCTCCCTCGTTGCCACTAACTGGGCCACACACACCCCACTTGACTGGCATGGGTTGACCCCCCTTTTGAAAAAGAAAAAGATGCTTTGCATGAAGCACTCTCAAAAATACGCGGGCCTTTGCCGTCCCCTGGCTGACCCAGGGGAAGAAAAGTCCTCTGAGAGCCATGACTTGTTCATCTTGGTTCTTTTAGAAACACAGCGAGGGGACTCCAACCACAGTCTCCCTCGTTGCCACTAACTGGGCCACACACACCCCACTTGACTGGCATGGGTTGACCCCCCTTTTGAATAAGAAACAGATGCTTTGCATCAAGCACTCTCAAAAATACGCGTGCCTTTGCCGTCCCCTGGCTGACCCAGGGGAAGAAAAGTCCTCTGAGAGCCATGACTTGTTCATCTTGGTTCTTTTAGAAACACAGCGAGGGGACTCCAACCACAGTCTCCCTCATTGCCACTAACTGGGCCACACACACCCCACTTGACTGGCATGGGTTGACCCCCCTTTTGAAAAAGAAACAGATGCTTTGCATGAAGCACTCTCAAAAATACGCGTGCCTTTGCCGTCCCCTGGCTGACCCAGGGGAAGAAAAGTCCTCTGAGAGCCATGACTTGTTCATCTTGGTTCTTTTAGAAACACAGCGAGGGGACTCCAACCACAGTCTCCCTCATTGCCACTAACTGGGCCACACACACCCCACTTGACTGGCATGGGTTGACCCCCCTTTTGAATAAGAAACAGATGCTTTGCATGAAGCACTCTCAAAAATACGCGTGCCTTTGCCGTCCCCTGGCTGACCCAGGGGAAGAAAAGTCCTCTGAGAGCCATGACTTGTTCATCTTGGTTCTTTTAGAAACACAGCGAGGGGACTCCAACCACAGTCTCTGTTACGGGGGGCTGTCTGATAATAACTGAAAGGAGTATCAGACAGTCAGGGTCCACCGTGCAAAGACTTTGCTGCAGACTATGGCAGAGTGCAATACCTCTGTTAACTCACAGAAGGATATAATAAGTAAGTAAAGCAATTCCTCCCTTACTTGGAGGGTGTGTGGAATGATCTCTGTTAATAATCACAGAGACAAAGGCAATGTGTGCGAAATGGCACCTACCTAGGTCCGCTCTTCTAGTGGTGCAAAAGAGACGAACAGCAGCGTAAGCCGCACAAAGCTCCTTCCTGCGTTCGCTCCACTAGTGTGCGAGGACACGAACCACTAGATATGGCACCTGCCTAGGTCCGCTCTTCTAGTGGTGCAAAAGAGACGAACAGCAGCGTAAGCCGCACAAAGCTCCTACCTCTGTTCGCTCCCCTAGTGTGCGAGGATACGAACAACTGCCAGACGCAGTATAAGGAACGTTACCCTAGCGGCAACGTCCACCTACGAGTAGAATCACAAGGCCCAGCCAGACCATGTGCCTCAGGCACCTGCCTATGTCCGCTCCCCTAAGAGAAAAGGATACGGACAGCAGCCGAAGCTGTAAGGTATAAGAACGCTACCCTGCCGGTAGCGCTCACCTAGCATAGACAGAGGAATGCCTAGAGGAACGCGCACAGAGCGTCTACTCATATGCATGAACCAAGAGGACTGAGCACCATGCGGCGTGTGTCAGGGTCTTATATAGACTCTGTGCCTCATCCAAGATGGAGGACACCAGAGCCAATCCGCTGCCAGAACGACAGGAGTGACGTCATGCTGGCCTATCACCGAGCAGGACGTCACAAGCACATGACCAGCGACCAATCGGCATAGAAGGTGTCAGAGACATGTGACCTCGTGTCAGCGATGATGTCACCCGCACATGTGCAATGGCTCCAAGATTGGACTTAGTCTCCGGCGCTCGCACATGTGCAGTAGCAAGAAATCTGGACTTAGTCTCCAGCGCTCGCACATGTGCAGTAGCAAGAAATCTGGACTTAGTCTCCAGCGCTCGCACATGTGCAGTAGCAAGAAATCTGGACATAGTCTCCAGTGCTCGCAGCAACCGTAACAGTCTCCCTCGTTGCCACTAACTGGGCCACACACACCCCACTTGACTGGCATGGGTTGACCCCCCTTTTGAATAAGAAACAGATGCTTTGCATGAAGCACTCTCAAAAATACGCGTGCCTTTGCCGTCCCCTGGCTGACCCAGTGGAAGAAAAGTCCTCTGAGAGCCATGACTTGTTCATCTTGGTTCTTTTAGAAACACAGCGAGGGGACTCCAACCACAGTCTCCCTCGTTGCCACTAACTGGGCCACACACACCCCACTTGACTGGCATGGGTTGACCCCCCTTTTGAATAAGAAACAGATGCTTTGCATGAAGCACTCTCAAAAATACGCGTGCCTTTACCGTCCCCTGGCTGACCCAGGGGAAGAAAAGTCCTCTGAGAGCCATGTCCACATTGTCAGTGGACAGACACGTGTGCTTATCTGCCAGCAGACCCCCAGCAGCACTGAAGACAGGTTCCGAGAGAACGCTGGCTGCAGGACACGACAAGATCCCCAAGGCGTACGTGGCGAGCTCAGGCAATTTATCCATATTGGAAGCCTAAAATGAGCAGGGCTCAAGTTGCACAATAATGGAATCGATGTTTCCTTGCATATACTCATATATCTGTGTGTCCTCCTCTTTTTCCTTGTCCAGCTGTTTTGTTTTCGCATGAGTATATGTCCTTGTCACTTTCCCATGTGTTTGTGTTGTGTTGTGAGTTGTTTGTCACCTTTTGGACACCTTTGAGGGTGTTTTCTAGGTGTTTTTATGTGTTTGTGATTGCCTGCCATTGTTTCCTATGCAGCTCGAGTTCGGTTCGTCGAACGTTCGACGAGCCGAACTCGAACGGGACCTCCGTTCGGTGAGCCGACCTCGAGCCGAACCGGGACCGGTTCGCTCATCTCTATTCCTTACGTCCTTGCTTTTAACAAGGCAGATTCTCCTCCTTGAGTGACAGCTCTGGTGAATAGAACAGAAGAATTAGTAGTTCTATAAAGCCCAGCACAAATTCTGCTATAAAACATTTAGCTCTTATTGGTTTATTCGGAATCTACACTGTAGCAGTAATGAGGAGACCTGCTGTGAAAGCTGCCGGGCTGGTGATTTATAATTGTATCTTTACAGAAGGTGAGAGGGAGAGGAAAAGCAGGTGAACAGGTAACTGCTGTATAGGTATCACTGGGCTGGAATGTTGAGAGTTAACCCTCCTCCTTGAATGTAACTCCGGCCCACTTTTGGATAGGGGCACTATGGTAGATAGGAGACTTCACTGAAAATAGCTCTACACTATTAAAGATAAAATCTCTATTGCAGTACAATGACATCAGATTGAAAATAAGCCAGTTTGCAATTGATTTGCTTTTTCTTACTGTCTAACTAATTAATTAAAACAATTTAACAACTTGAGAACAACCCTTTAATAACCATGTAAAGAAAATATATTAAAAGTATCATAATTGGAAATCGCAGTTAGAAAACATAATAATAACAATATAATTAGAAAACAGGTTAGAAATGTGCAATCTATTTCTAATAAAAAAGTGATAGATTTCCTATAAGAATACATTTTTTAATTGTACATGTGGGCACTATTAAGTAAACATCATCACTTTACATATGTTTTGATTTCCACTGCACTTTTTTGTAGTTATACTTTTTTGTGAGCTGCAATGTGTAAAGAACATATAATATTCTATTCTACATATTTTTATGGTTGTCTTGAGCACTGAAATATTCTTAAAGGGAATCTGTCAGGTGATTTTGTAGTACAATACTAAAGTTTCTTTTCAATAGGGCTTAAGGAGGCCTTTCAGAATCAGTAACTTTTATAGCTCTTCCTCTTCCTGTTATCTTGTTGTAGGCTCGATAGAATTCATTGTGATGTAGTAACTAGTCAGGCATATGTCAATACAAACTGCTTATTCACTACTGTTCTCAGCCAACCTCTCAGTGCTGGCTTTAGTTATAGTTATTCTGAATTGAATTTGGACTTCTGCCCCCACCCATACTCCCTCCCACCTCTCATCAGTGATAGTGAATGCACTGAGAGGTGGGTAACAGGATAAGGTAGAGTTACTGATCCTTGAAGGTTTCCTTAAGCCCTATTTAAAGATAACATTAGTATTGTACTAGAAACTTACCTGACAGATTCCCTTTGTAGTGAATATTTTGTTTTATTATGAAAGAAATTAATTACATTTAACATTATACATTTTAGCCTTCCCAACATAGTCTTATAAGGCCCAGCCTAAAAGTTATATCAACCACCCTTTCTTATCCAGAAATATAACATAGGTAAATATGTAACCACCATGTCTAGAAAAGGCTGATTGTTTAAAATATAAAATTGTTTATCCCATTAACAACTACTGCTTGCCTCACAAAAAAATACTTCTGTATAATAAAAAAAAAATAAAAAAGACTTACAAGTATAAATATACCGTGTTTTTCCAAAAATAAGACCTCCCCAAAAATAAGCCCTAGCAGGGATTTTCAGCATTTTCGGAGAAAGGCTTAAATATAAGCCCTACCCCGAAAATAAGCCCTAGTCCCGGATCAATAATGAAGTGTCCGTGCAGCTAAAAAAGATACAGATACTGCAGGACACTTCATTATACACAGCGGCACCCGGCAATTACACTCACCCGACACTGAGCGGCAGGACCTGCAGTGATCACACACCCGCACACATCAGCTCTCACACACACACACACACAATCAGATCTCACACACAAACATCGTATCGCACACACAGTCAGATCGCACACATAATCAGATCGCACACACAAACATCGGCTCACATGCAAACAACAAATCACACACACACACACACACAAACATCGGATCGCACACACATCGGATCGCACACACACTCACCTCATCCAGTGACACCGATCTCTTCTCGCCGGGAGAGTCCTGAGAGGCAGTGCGGTGCAGCGCAACGAACAGGACCTGCGACCGGACACGTGACTTGCTCTCATTCCCTGCTGCCGTAAGTGCTGGATGTGATGTGATGTGTGTGTGTCTGCAATCGGCTGTGTGTGTGTGTCTGCGATCGGCTGTGTTCTTCTGCGATCGGCTGTGTGTGTCTGCGTTCGGATCTGTGTATCTGTGATCGGCTGTGTGTGAATCGGCTGTGTATATCTGCGATCTGCTGTGTGTGTCTGCGTTCGGATGTGTGTATCTGTGATCGGCTGGGTGCCTGCGATCGGATGTGTCTATCTGTGATGGCTGTGCGTGCCTGCGATCTGCTGTGTGTATCTGTGATCGGCTGTGTGTGACTGCGATCGGATGTGATTGTGTGTATCTGTGATGGCTGTGCATCCCTGAGATCTGCTGTGTGTGATCTGCTGTGTATATCTGCGATCTGCTGTGTGTGTATCTGTGATCGGCTGTGTGTATCTGTGATCGGCTGTGTGTATTTGTGATCGGCTCTGTGTGCCTGCGATCTGCTGTGTGTGATCTGCTGTGTATATCTGTGATCTGCTGTGTGTCTGTGTGTGATCTGCTGTGTGTATCTGTGATCGGCTGTGTGTGTCTGCGATCGGATGTGTGTATCTGTGATGGCTGTGCGTGCCTGAGATCTGCTGTGTATATCTGTGATCTGCTGTGTGTCTGTGTGTAATCTGCTGTGTGTGTCTGGGATCTTCTGTGTTGTTAGGGCCAGATGGACGGGCAGACCCGGGAGGTGGATCCACTGGGCCGAACTCCCCGATGAGGGAAAGGAGTCCGGTAGCCGGAGCACTTTAGGTAGCAGGACAGTCCGTGCACTGGAACACAATGGAGAGGTCCCTGGGACCACGAGGTCACTGATGGTGGTCCGGGTGACGGAGCTCAGGTTCGGAAGCCGTGATGATGTCTGGCGGGGTCCGGAACCGTTGGAGCGAGATGACGGGTCACCGCAGGGAACCGAGATGGTACGGACTGTCAGGATGGCAGATGGGCAGCGTTCGGGGTTCGAGATACAGCAGGACCGGATGGCGTTGCAGGATCGGCTCTAGAAGACAGAGAGGTAAGTATCTCACAGAACACAAGGAGACCTGACTCCTAGCTTGGGAAAACACGAAGAACAGGCCCCGCTCCCTTGGACATTAACCCCCTTTATACCCTGTACCTGTATGCATCATTTCCTGTCAGTGGACACTGGCCCTTTAAGAAAGGGTCAGTGACCGCGCGCGCGCCCTAATGCGCATGCGCGCGGCCCGGGTGCCAGAAGCCAGGGCAGGAAGCTGAGAGGAGGACGCAGCAGAGCCGGCCAGGGACTGGGAAGCCGACGGGCGCCGGGAGCGGGAACCCGGAGGCTTGGGAAGCGTGGGCACAGGAGGCTGGAGAGCGGGGAGCGTGGCAGGTGAGCCGGGGAGCGGAGCAGAGGACCCGGGGAGCGGAGCAGAGGACCCGGGGAGCGGAGCAGAGGACCCGGGGAGCGTGACAGTACCCCCCCCACGACCCCCTCCCCGCAACCGGGACAGGAAGGCACGGATCCGAGGAGTACCCACATTCTCTCTGGGCTCCCAGGACCTATCCTCAGGACCATACCCTTCCCAGTCCACCAGGAAGAACTGTCGACCTCATACGGTCTTCATGGCCACGATATCCCTTACCGCATAGATGTCGTCCTCAGCAATAGGAGGAGGAGCCGGACTGGTGGCAGCAGAGAAGGGACCAAGGACAACCGGCTTGAGCAGAGACACGTGGAAGGAGTTGGGTATCCTCATCGTGGCCGGGAGCTGTAGTTTGTAGGAGACCTCATTGATCTTGCCGAGGACTTTAAACGGTCCGATGTAGCGAGGTCCCAGCTTGTAGGATGGTATCTTCAGTCGGATGTATTTGGAAGCAAGCCAGACGAGATCTCCCGGAGAGAAACACGGAGGATCCAGACGTCTCTTGTCCGCGTGCCTCTTCATCCGCAGGGATGCACGTGCAAGGGAGGCCTTAACTGAGTCCCAAATGGTTGTAAAGTCACGGAGTACTGCATCAGCAGCAGGGATGTCCGAGGAAGAGGATACAGGCAATGGGACAGACGGCTGAAGTCCGTAGACGACATGGAAGGGAGAACTGGAGGAGGACTCACTGACGTGGTGGTTATGGGAGAATTCAGCCCAAGGAAGAAGCGTGGACCAATCGTCATGATGGGCGTTGACGTAGTGACGTAAGAAAGAGGTCAATATCTGATTGACCCGTTCCACTTGGCCGTTCGACTGAGGATGGTAGGCCGAAGAAAAGTCCAGAGTCACTCCCAGATGTTTACAGAGAGCCCTCCAGAAGCGGGAGGTGAACTGAGTTCCTCTGTCGGACACTATGTGTGATGGAAAGCCATGCAAGCGGAAGATGTGATGTATATAGGCGTCCGCGAGTTCCTGGGCAGAGGGCAGTCCAGCCATAGGAACGAAATGGGCCATTTTAGAGAACCGATCCACCACGACCCATATGACTGTGTGTCCGGAGGACAATGGCAAGTCCGTAATAAAGTCCATCGCTATGTGTTGCCAGGGAACTGAGGGTATAGGCAGAGGCAGAAGACGACCATATGGCAGGTGTTTGGGAGTCTTGTTCCTGGCACAGGAGGAGCAGGCAGAGACAAAAGAGGCGACGTCCGTGCGAAGAGATGGCCACCAGTAATGACGTGCAATCGCACTCCATGTTCTCTTCTGACCTGCATGACTGGCTGTTTTCGAGGCATGGCCCCAGTGTAACACTTTTTGCCTGTCAGTCTCAGAGACATAGGTCTTCCCAGGCGGTATCTGGGCCAGGGTGACAGGAGCCACCGGAATGATCTTACTAGGACAGATGATGGGTTGGGATGTCTCTTCCTCCTGCTCCATGGGCATGAAAGACCTAGACAAGGCATCAGCGCGTACATTCTTGTTCGCGGGTCGGAAATGGAGCTGGAAGTCGAACCGGGCAAAGAACAAGGACCACCTGGCTTGCCGTGGGTTCAGTCGCTGAGCCGTCCGCAGGTATTCCAGGTTTTTGTGGTCCGTGTAAATAATGACGGGGTACACTGCTCCTTCCAGGAGATAGCGCCATTCCTCCAGAGCCAGCTTGACTGCCAATAGCTCTCTGTCACCGATGGTGTAGTTGCGTTCAGGCGCTGAGAAGCTCTTGGAGAAGAAACCGCAAGTCACCATCCTCCCGGAGGAGGATTTCTGCATGAGCACTGCTCCGGCTCCCGAGGAGGAGGCATCCACCTCCAAGGTGAACTGGCGGTTTAGCTCTGGACGGTGGAGTACAGGAGAGGAGGCAAATGCCCGCTTTAGAGAGCCAAACGCGGCGTCGGCCGCAGGTGACCAGTCCTTTGGATTAGCCCCCTTCTTGGTCAAGGCGGAAAGAGGAGCAGTCAGAGCCGAGAAGTGAGGAATAAACTGGCGGTAATAGTTGGCGAATCCCAGAAAGCGTTGGATTGCCTTCAGTCCAGAAGGAGGAGGCCAGTTGAGAACGGAAGAGACCTTCTTTGGATCCATCTGCAGTCCGGTATCGGTGATGAGGTAACCCAGGAAGGGGAGAGAAAACTGTTCGAAGACGCACTTCTCGTACTTGGCGTACAGACGATTCTCTCTCAGTCTTTGTAGAACCAGTTGCACGTTCTCTCGGTGGGTCTGGAGGTCCGGAGAGAAGACAAGGATGTCATCCAGATATACCACCACACAAACGTAGAGAAGGTCCCGGAACACATCGTTCACTAATTCTTGGAAGACTGCTGGTGCGTTACACAGGCCGAAGGGCATCACGCAGTATTCATAGTGCCCATCGCGAGTGTTGAACGCGGTCTTCCATTCATCCCCTGAGCGGATACGGACCAGGTTGTAGGCACCCCGAAGATCCAACTTGGTGAACACACGAGCTCCCCTGAGCCGATCAAACAATTCGGGGATGAGCGGCAGGGGGTACTTGTTTTTTACGGTGATTAGGTTCAATCCCCGGTAGTCTATACATGGGCGTAGGTCGCCCTCTTTCTTCTTTACGAAGAAGAAGCCTGCTCCAGCAGGAGAGGAGGATCTCCGAATGAATCCCTTAGCCAGGCTCTCTGTGATGTACGTAGACATGGCCCTTGTTTCGGCTGGAGACAGTGGATATATCCGTCCTCGAGGTGGTGTAGTTCCCGGGAGCAGGTCAATGGCACAATCGTAAGGACGATGTGGCGGAAGTACTTCGGACTCCTTCTTATCAAAGACGTCCACGAAGGACCAATAGGCTGAGGGCAGTCCCGGTAGGGACTCGGGAACCGGAGGTCGCCGGATAGGTTGTATGGTCTTCAGACAGTTCTCATGGCAAGAAGACCCCCATTGAGTGATATCGCCAGTACCCCAGCTGACTGAAGGCTCGTGTGTCCGCAACCAAGGAAGGCCCAGCAGGATTTGATGTGACATATGTGGGAGGACGTAGAGAGCGATGTTCTCGGTGTGCAGAGCACCGATACGCAGTTCAAGCGGCTTGGTGATCCAGGAGATGGTGTCAGAGAGGGGTCTCCCATCCACAGAGGCAATCACAAGAGGTTTGGCGAGTGGAGTAACAGGCACCTGGTATTTGTCCACCGTGGCCTGCTGGATGAAATTGCCTGCTGCCCCAGAATCGAGGTACGCCTCCGCCGTAAACCGCGTCTCTCCCGTTGTCACTTGCACAGTCCATGTAACTGGGTCTGAGAGAGTCCCAGCACCTAGGGTGGCCTCTCCTACCAACCCTAGGCTTTGGAGTTTCCCGGCCTCTCTGGACAGGAGCATAGCAGGTGTGTGCCCTCTCCACAGTAGAAGCAGAGACCCTTGGCGAGCCGCTCTGCTCGGCGTTGTTCAGACTGTCGCACACGGTCGATCTGCATGGGCTCATGGACGGAGACACCAGAGGCCGTTGACTGGAGTACGGCGGGCTTCTGTGGAGGAGAGGAATGCCTTACCGGACGTCTCTCACGGGACACCTCTTTGGACCGCTCCTGAAAGCGTATGTCCACTCGAGTCGCTAGGGTAATCAGGGCGTCCAGGGTGGACGGTACGTCACGTCCAGCCAGCTCATCTTTGATTCGACCCGAGAGTCCTTCCCAGAAGGCGGCGGTTAGGGCCTCGTTATTCCACCCGAGTTCTGAAGCCAAGGTGCGGAAACGGATGGCGTATTGACCCACCGTCAGAGTCCCCTGACGTAACCGGAGAAGAGATGAAGCAGACGCGGAGGCGCGTCCGGGTTCGTCAAAGGTGCTGCGAAAGGCCTGCAGGAACTCCTGGAGGTTCTTGGTCATAGGGTCCTCCTTCTCCCACAAAGGGTTCATCCACGCCAGTGCCTCGCCCTCTAGGTGACACATGATGAAGGCGACCTTGGCTTGGTCGGAGGCAAACAAATGTGGCAGCTGCGTGAAATGGAGGGAGCATTGGTTTATAAACCCCCTGCAGGTCTTGGGATCTCCGGCGTACCGGGGTGGTGAGGCCAAATGCAGTCTGGAAGCATCCGAGGAGGCTGCCACGGGATCGGGGGCCGTGGATTGACTAGTGGAGACCCGAGGCGCTGAAGATGTGACTGAGGCTTGTAGCGTGTTCAAGCGGGCGTCCACGGAGGCCATAAAGTTCAGCATGCGGGTCTGGACTTCACGCTGGCGTTGGAGTTCCTCATGCAAGGCCGCTAGTGCTTCGGCGGGATCCATGGCCTGTTCTTACTGTTAAGGCCAGATGGACGGGCAGACCCGGGAGGTGGATCCACTGGGCCGAACTCCCCGATGAGGGAAAGGAGTCCGGTAGCCGGAGCACTTTAAGTAGCAGGACAGTCCGTGCACTGGAACACAATGGAGAAGTCCCTGGGACCACGAGGTCACTGATGGTGGTCCGGGTGACGGAGCTCAGGTTCGGAAGCCGTGATGATGTCTGGCGGGGTCCGGAACCGTTGGAGCGAGATGACGGGTCACCGCAGGGAACCGAGATGGTACGGACTGTCAGGATGGCAGATGGGCAGCGTTCGGGGTTCGAGATACAGCAGGACCGGATGGCGTTGCAGGATCGGCTCTAGAAGACAGAGAGGTAAGTATCTCACAGAACACAAGGAGACCTGACTCCTAGCTTGGGAAAACACGAAGAACAGGCCCCGCTCCCTTGGACATTAACCCCCTTTATACCCTGTACCTGTATGCATCATTTCCTGTCAGTGGACACTGGCCCTTTAAGAAAGGGTCAGTGACCGCGCGCCCTAATGCGCATGCGCGCGGCCCGGGTGCCAGAAGCCAGGGCAGGAAGCTGAGAGGAGGACGCAGCAGAGCCGGCCAGGGACTGGGAAGCCGACGGGCGCCGGGAGCGGGAACCCGGAGGCTTGGGAAGCGTGGGCACAGGAGGCTGGAGAGCGGGGAGCGTGGCAGGTGAGCCGGGGAGCGGAGCAGAGGACCCGGGGAGCGGAGCAGAGGACCCGGGGAGCGGAGCAGAGGACCCGGGGAGCGTGACATGTGTGTGTCAGCGTGTCAGCTAGCAGCAGGGTAGGACGGCGTGCAGCACCGACCGAAGATCACAGGAGGACCTGGGAGCCACGCAGACGTCCTGGTCTGGTGAGTATGAGTCTCCTGGGAAGTGGGGGGGGGTCTGCTTTTTTGGGGGGTAAACTTACCCCCAACCGTGTTTCTCCAATTATAAGACCTCCTCCAAAAATAAGCCCTAGCGCTTTTTGGGGGGGGCAAAAAAAATATAAAACAGTGTCGGGTATATAAATATATAAGTGAATGGTGTCATTTAACTCTCTCGTGCAAGGAAAAAAAAGCGTAAAATCATTTATGAAGGGGATATTAGGTTTAGATCAGATGAAGGAGAGCGAACAAGGAGAGAGAATAGAATCAATTTTTCCCTTTTTTTTATAACTTTATGATGTCCTGGTGATCAGGTAAGATGGATGGTTGGGAAGCTTCACATTTCTATTCACATCCCTACTGCTTTTCTTGGTGCATAGTTCAAAGGAATCTTGTTCTTTGTCTGAGACCCTATATAAACTGGTCCCATGATCTAATAAAGCAGAAGTCTCCAGTACACCATTCTCTGGGTGTGCTGTATTGATTTCCCGAGCGCTCTTAAACTAAATCTTAATCATTTGGAGTTGAAATGGCATATAGGCCCGCAACACACATCCGTGCCTCCGGTACGTGTTTGGTACGTTTTTGCACGTACCGTAAACACGGAGACACGGAGACCCATGTTATTCTATGGGTGATGGCACACACACGTAAAGTCACACGGAACGTGTGTCCGTGTGATAAGTACGTGTGTGCGTTTTCCCGCACGGACAACATGTCCATTTTTGGCGGTCAGCACGCAGGCACGGACCCGCTAAAGTCAATGGGTCCGTGCCTGCACGGACGGCACACGGAGCATGTCCGTGTTCAGCACGTTTCGTCCGTGTGCGTTTTTAAATGAGCGATCTATTTTTTTTTTTTTTGTAATTAAAGTCAGTCTACTTATTTTTTTAACTGCTGTTCTCAGACATACTTATATTGGCGCTCGGTCTTTTTCTTCCCCCGGCTCATACTTACCATACTTACTCGCCGCTTCAATTCATTTGAAAATGCCGGCCGCTCATTAATCAATCTCGTATTCCCTGCTTCCCCCTCCCACAGGCGCCTATGATTGGCTGCAGTCAAACACGCCCCCACGCTGAGTGACAGCTGTCTCACTGCATCCAATCACAGCAGCCGGTGGGCGGGTCTATACTGTGCAGTGAAATAAATAAATAATTAAAAAAAACGGCGTGCGGTCCCCCCCAATTTTGATACCAGCCTAACAATATCAGCCAGCAGTCGCCCGGAATTGCCGCATACAATAGATGCGACAGTTCTGGGACTCTACCCGGCTCTTCCCGATTTGCCCTGGTGCATTGGTAATCGGGGTAATAAGGAGTTATTGGCAGCCCATAGCTGCCAATAAGTCTAAGATTAATCATTCCAGGCATCTATGAGACACCCCAAATGATTAACCTGCAAGTTAAAGTAAATAAACACAGTGAAAAAATCCTTTATTTCAAATAAAAAAACAATAACAAATTCACCAATTCACCGTTCACCAATTTATTATGCCCCAAATACCCATCCATGTCCGGCGTAATCCATGAAGGTCCAGCGTCGCTTCCAGCTCTGCTACATGAAGGTAACAGGAGCAGCAGAAGAACCCCGCCACTCCTGTCACCTCCACGCAGCAACTGAGGTGAGCCACGCGATCAGCTGAGCTGTCACTCAGGTTACTCGCGGCCACCGCTGGATCCTCCATCTGTGAAAGCAAGTCGCCCGAGTGACAGCGATGCAGTCACAGGTGAGTTGCGGTCTCTGGTGGAGGATCCAGCTAGCCGCGGGTAACCTGAGTGACGGCAGCGCTAAGCGCGCTGCTCACTTCAGTCACTCAGAGGATTAGCGGTCACCGGTGAGTCCTTCACGGGTGACAGCTAATCAGTACGCGACACAGACAGAGCCGCAGTATGAGGATGAAGTCGGGTGAAGTTCACCCGAGTTCATTCTCATCGTGCAACTCTGTCTGCTGTCAGCCGACATGTATCAACGACATTTTACATCACACACACGGACATTTCACACGGACATTTCACGTACACATACACCGTCATTCCACACGCACACGGACATTCCACACGCACGCACGGATAGCATACGCCATCACACGGATGTCATACGTACTGGAGAAACGCCCAAAAAAAACCGGAACACGGACCCGAAAAACGGACCGTGTCACACGTACGTTATTTATGCGGAAGTGTGTTTTTGGCCATAAGGAGTGTATTTCGCTCACATCTTATACCCCAAATTTTTCAAATTCTATAAACTTGAAAATAAACGTTTTCCTTTTCATCACAGACTTCACAACATCATCATTTTTACATCAGACTCCTTTTCAATGTATTCAGTGCTGGTTGTCAGACGTTCCCAGTAGCTCAGTCCTTGGATGCGCTGATGATCTTGTACACAGGCAATGAAGTGATTACTGCTGCTTTATAGCCCGCCAACAAGAAGCCGTGCCTTGTGCATTACATGTGACTGTAATTGCTAATGTCATTGAATAAAATATTTTTTGGGGGGATCAGGTTGAAAATGACTATACTAGGTTACAAAGAGCAGCGACTTTTATAACACATACTATTATGATATTACAGACATCAGTAATGTGATCATATTAAAGGGAATCTGTTTGCTATATGATCTGAGAACAGCATAATATAAGGTAAGAAAACCTAATTCCAGTGATGTGTCACTTACTGGGCTGCTTGGTGAAGTTTTGATGTAATCCTTGTTTGTATGGTGTAGATGTAGCAGAGCTAAGATGTCTATGTTGTGTATAACCCCTCCCATACCCTGACTGGCAGCTTCCTGTGTACACTGTGCATTATCAGCAAGCTAATCAGTGGTGAGGGCGGGGCTACACAGATTGTGGGGCATCGCAGCCATGTTTGTGATGCTGCCCCCTGTCTGCCGGCCCTAATATGGTCAATAAAGTGATGTCCCCTTTAAGAAGGAAACATCTCATTAGTTATGCAGTGATGCGCAGGTGATGTCACTGGCCCCGCCCCCTGTAGTATATATACCTCAGCATGTCCCGGGGGCGGCCTCTCTCTGAAGGACCCGGACCTGTCTGGTCAGCCGGAACGATGGACCCGCTTCAGGAAGCGGTAAGAGAGCGTATCGGCAGGGAAGGGAGCAACTGGCTCACGGCGCTTTTAGCCGCGGGTGACTCCGTTCCTGCCGAGGTTCAAACAACAAAGACTGGGGGGCGGAGATCTAAAAGGATTGCCCGCCCTCCGGTGCGTTTGAGCCCACATTTACAGTCAAAAAAGAGTGGGAGGAAATTTACCTCAGGCTCTGTCCAGGAAGCCACGCCACTCGGGTCTCTGAGGTAACCACTGCAGCTGTGGGAATCCCAGTGGGAGTTTATCAACACAGGCCAGTCATTCAGGGGGACAGGGGTTTTATCGAGTCTGGGCGCTGTTTCACCTCAGAAGGGGCTATTCAAGTGCAGCCGAGTTTGGAATTTTTGGCTCCCATCACTGGTGGCTGCAATTTAAGGGAGGGTATAAACGCTCAGCAGGGTAATTTAGTTATTGTTCCCACATACACTGACCTGGGGAGACCCATAATGGGAAATAACCAGAGTGTGAGTCAGGGTTCCTCAGAATCCACTGGTGACCCTGCGCCAAGGAGAGATAGCCGAGGCACTATGACAGAATCTCAGAGGGAGGTAGGGAGAGGGGGTGGGAGGACCCCTACCATATTACAATATGCAGCAAGCCAGCAAACAGAGTGGGTTCCTGGAATTGTAACTCCCCCTATATCTCAGGCCACTCTGCCTATGCTTCCCGCCCCTGTAGGGTCTGCGACGGTGCCTCAGGGCAATAATACCCATGCCCAGGTACTTGTTCAACCGGCTCCTCAAGCATTAGGGGAAATATTTAACCCATCTTTAATGGTACAGAGCGGGGTACAGCAGGTCGCAGCAGCGGCGGTTCATAGTACAGAACGGCAGTCGCAGCGGTCATGCGCAGGAACCCTGGCCGGTGCTATGTCACACGGTGCAGGCAGCCGCCATGATTTCTCGTCATCCTCATCATCAAGTGAACGGTACGGGCATCGTCATTCAGGGCATTACGGGCATCGTCGGCATAGTAGACGTAATAGGAGGTCGAGATCCAGACGGCGTAGTAGACGATCACGATCGTCGCGCTGGCGTTCTCCCTCTTCTTCGGAAGATTCATTAGCTGAGTCAAGGATCAGCAGAAGATCAACAAGGGAGCAATCGGTCAGGACGGTCGCCCAACCTCCAACACAGAGCGAACCTTTGCAAAAGCTGGTTTCAATGACATCGCCACATGGTGAGTACCCTTATGTGGGTGTATGGAAAGGTGGTTCGTCACAGGGGATGGGGAGTATAGAGCCTTCCGGTCATAAAGTTTTTATAAATCCTAAATTGCTTCATGAAGTCTTACGATCGTAAACCTAAGGTCGCTAAGACTATAAACAATTGGTTACAGGCTTTCGCAGTAATGGGTTGTGTTATGGGCCAACGTCATCCGGAACGGTGTTCAGAACTCTTTATTTATATGGATGTTATCTACAATTCATATAAGTCACATGGTGGTTCAGCTTGGTGGAAATACGATGAGGATTTCCGCCGGCGCTTGGATATTCAGCCGCACTTAGGTTGGGGTGTAAAAGCCACGGATTCATGGCTGAGGCTGATGATGGCGCAAAAAACCTTGCAGCCCTTTCCAGGTTCGGCCGCTGGACACGGGAACCAACATACAGGTCCAGTGGCCGTCCGCCGTCCCTGAACATGTTGGGCCTTTAACGAGGGGTTCTGCAAATTTTATGGGCTGTGTAAGTTCAAACATGAATGTTCAGCATGTGGAGCCCTCCACCCGGTTTCAAAGTGCCCAAAACCGGGACACAAAGTTCCAGGACAAAAGCCAAATACCCATAGTGAACACCGCGACCCCGGTGAGCGTAATCAGGATGGGACCGTGGCTAGACAGGTACCCCAATAAACCGGCAGCTGCACAGCTTAGGTTTGGTTTTTCTTTTGTTTTTTTCATCCCTTTTGTTTACTCTAGGTCTCCATCTTCTTCCCCCAATTTGAAATCTGCGGAGGAACATCCGGAGGTTATCGGAAAAAACTGGATAAGGAAGTTGCGCTTGGTCGTGTTAAAGGCCCTTTTAGAGTACGGCCTTTTCGCAATTTAAGGGTATCCCCATTGGGGGTTGTGCCCAAAAGAGACCAAGGCCAATTTCATTTAATCCATCATCTGTCTTATCCAAGGGGCACTTCAGTGAATGATGGTATTCCGGAAGAGGAATCTGCGGTGAAATACGTGTCTTTCGATAAGGCAGTGGAATTAGTTAGGGAGGCAGGTCCAGGTGCCCTTTTAGCAAAATCTGATATTGAATCCGCTTTTCGGTTGCTACCAGTACATCCTGATTGTTATCACCTTTTGGGTGCTATGCTAGAAGGTGCATATTATTTCGACACCTGTCTTCCGATGGGTTGCTCCATTTCTTGTCAGTATTTTGAAACTTTTAGTACATTCCTGGAATGGGTAGTGCGGAAGGAAACAGGATGTTCTTCAATAACCCATTATTTAGATGATTTTTTATTTGTTGGCCCCGGGAATTCGCCTATATGCGCAAATATTTTGGTTCAATTTAAACAACTCATGAAATATTTTGGGGTTCCACTGTCACAAGAAAAGACCATAGGTCCAGTGACAGAATTGGCATTTTTAGGGATAGTGATCGACTCCAAGGCAATGGAATTCAGGCTCCCACAGGACAAAATATCTGGTTTACTGCACCTTATTCTGGGTTTTTTGTCCGTTAACAAGGTCACGTTAGTTCAAATGCAATCGTTATTGGGATCCTTGAATTTTGCGTGCAAAGTTATGCCTATGGGTAGAATATTTTCAAGGCGCCTTTCTTTGGCCACCCGCGGGGTAAGATTGTCTCACCATAAAATCAGGTTAACTGTTCCTTTGAAGGAGGATTTATTGGTATGGCGGTCCTTCTTGGAAAATCATAATGGCCGCATATGTTTCCAGGAAAATATGCAATCAAATGACGAGGCGGAACTGTATTCCGATGCGGCCGGGTCAGCTGGATTTGGAGTAATTTTTGGTAACCAATGGTGTTCAGAGAAATGGCCTCAAGATTGGGAAGAGCGGGCATGGACGAAGAACCTGACTTTGCTTGAGCTGTTCCCTATAGTGGTCGCTACGGAATTGTGGGGTGAGGCTTTGAAAAACAGGCGTATAACTTTTTGGTGCGATAACGCCAGCGTCGTACACGCTATTAATCATTTGTCCGCTTCCTCTCCTTCGGTCATCAAGTTAATTAGGTTCATGGTTTTAAAATGCTTAAATTTAAATGCGTGGTTTAGAGCAAAATTTGTACCTGGTTATAGTAATAAGATGGCTGATGCGCTCTCACGTTTCAATTTCCAGAGATTTCGAGAGCTCCATCCTTCGGCACAGGAGGAAGGTCTGGTATGCTCGGCATGGTTGTGGGATGTCCCCATGCACTAACATCCATGGTTCAAGGATCGATGGCCCCATCAACCTGGCGTGCTTATGGTAAAGCATGGAGTGAGTGGTGTGACACGGGAGGTGTGGCTGAGGGCAAGCCCTCAAGTGATGTTTTATTACAGCAAACATTGCATTATTTAACATATCTGAATAACCGGAACACATCTGGGACTGTCGCTCGTAACCGATTATCGGGCCTGGATTTTCATTTTAAATTGCGGAACTGGCCGGATGTGACAAAGGCTTTTTTAGTGACCCAGGTATTAAAGGGCTGGTTAAAGAGTGCCAAGCGAAAGGATCCTAGAAGGCCCATTTCATTCCTTTTGCTGGCAGAGTTAATAAAGGGCGTGGGAACGATTTGTTACTCACAATATAAGTCCATTTTGTTTTCGGACGTTTTTGCAATTGCGTTTTTTGGTGCGTTGCGAATTTCGGAGCTTATTCCAAGGACACTGGGGTCAGATGGGGGCTTGCGCCAAGATGACGTGCTGATATGTGGAAATGGGTTACGTATCAGGCTGCGTAAGTCAAAAACAGATCAGTCAGGTAGAGGCACATGGTTCCCATTGTTTTCTATGGACGGCCCAGTATGCCCGAAGGCATGCGTTACGGCCTTCTTAGGGGTTAGGAGCAATGGCGAACAATTTTTCATTCATGAGGATGGTTCACCTCTTTTGTCGGGACAATTTTTGGCGGTAATGCGAAAAATTTTAAGCTCATTGGGTTTACCCGCGTCGGAATTCGGCACCCATTCCTTTAGGATCGGGGCAGCTACGGAGGCATCGGCTGGCATGCAAGAACTGGAAATCCAGAGGGTAGGAAGGTGGCAATCGAAATGTTTCATGAGATATATAAGACCTGATTTGATTCTAAGTCCAGTTTTCTCTACAAATGTTGTTTAGTTCCCCGGAAAACGATGTATATACGGATATACAAAAAAAAAAAGGGGATTGTCGGACAGATATGACATTTGGTGGTGGGTTTGTAGTTCTGGTATTAACACAGTTTTTATTACAGGTGAAAAACGGCCTAGCGTTTGGATTTTGGGACATTCGTTTGTATATTGGGCCGCAAGGAGAGCCGATTCCTGTCCCGGTGGTCGAAGTCTAGGATTTCTGGAAGAGGACATCAATTGGAGGGGTTATAGGGGCCTGTCATGGCCACAGGTCCTACCGGAAGTCGTGAAGATTGCAAATAGTGTGGCAGCGCCAGTTGTCTTGGTCATTCATGCAGGGGGAAATGACTTAGCCTCTTTTCCCTTGGCAGAACTTTTAACGTTAATGAGGTCAGACATGGATAAGTTTCCATGTTTCTTCCCGGTTTTCAAGCTAGTCTGGTCTGAGGTGATCCCCAGGCTTACGTGGCACGGGGCTAGAGAGGGTAGCGCCATGGAGAGAAACAGGCGCATGCTTAATCAGCGAATTTCGAGGTTTGTCCGTTTCAAGAACGGTGTAGTGGTTCGCCACCATCGCCTAGAAGGGGACAACTCCTTTTTCTTGCGTCCGGATGGAGTTCATTTAAATGATTCTAGTTTGGATATTTTTCTGGAAGGGATTCGTGAAGGTATTGCCCAGGCTCTTATGGGCTTGGGGGGGGGGGTCACAGCTCATCAGGATTTCGCTGTTCCTTGGCGGAAGGGGTTGTTAGAGGTGGCTGGAGACACCCGCACCGGACGGCCGGTTTAGGCGGTAAATATCCCAAAAACCCCATTTTTTGTGTGTTGGCCTTAAGGCCTCCTGTTGAGTTTATAAGCTGTGACCTTTAAATTTTTGCCACTGGAGAAAAAGATGAGAGCTTCTAATTATCAGTCTCTCCTTTATATAATAAAATGATATTTAATAAAAAAAAGTTGGATTTAAAAGAAAAAAGACTTGTTGTGGTGTTTTCTTTTTGAAGGGGACGGTTTGGTGGTGGGTCTGGGCAGTCTGTGGGGCATCGCAGCCATGTTTGTGATGCTGCCCCCTGACTGCCGGCCCTAATATGGTCAATAAAGTGATGTCCCCTTTAAGAAGGAAACATCTCATTAGTTATGCAGTGATGCGCAGGTGATGTCACTGGCCCCGCCCCCTGTAGTATATATACCTCAGCACGTCCCGGGGGCGGCCTCTCTCTGAAGGACCCGGACCTGTCTCCCACCCTCCCTCCCTGGTTATAAAAATGTTTTATTTTGTTTGGTTGTTTTTCTTTGACAAGTCGCAGCAGCGGAAGGGGTTGTTAGAGGTGGCTGGAGACACCCGCACCGGACGGCCGGTTTAGGCGGTAAATATCCCAAAAACCCCATTTTTTGTGTGTTGGCCTTAAGGCTTCCTGTTGAGTTTATAAGCTGTGACCTTTAAATTTTTGCCACTGGAGAAAAAGATGAGAGCTTCTAATTATCAGTCTCTCCTTTATATAATAAAATGATATTTAATAAAAAAGTTGGATTTAAAAGAAAAAAGACTTGTTGTGGTGTTTTCTTTTTGAAGGGGACGGTTTGGTGGTGGGTCTGGGCAGTCTAGCTGAACTGGCCTGTACATGACACCAAGTCCTGTAGTCATAATCTCCTACTGATTGTATTGAATCTACAGTACACAGCCTATTAAGTGACACATCCCAGGAATCAGGCTCTCCTTTCCAATATTATGCTGCTCTCAGTATAAATAGCAAATACCTGCTGACAAATTCCCTTTAAAAAGTCTGTACCACGAACAAAGTTCATTTTAATCAATAAATCTTGGAATAATAATAATTTCCACAATTGGATGTGTTTATATAAAATGTTCCTGTGCACTGGCGGCGGGGACAGCGGTGCAGCGGGAGCATGGCGGCGGAGACAGCGGTGCAGCGGGAGCATGGCGGCGGGGACGGCGGTGGATCGGGAGCGGCGGCGGGGACAGCGGTGCAGCGGGAGCATGGCGGCGGAGACAGCGGTGCAGCGGGAGCATGGCGGCGGGGACGGCGGTGGATCGGGAGCGGCGGCGGGGACAGCGGTGGAGCGGGAGCATGGCGGCGGAGACAGCGGTGCAGCGGGAGCATGGCGGCGGGGACGGCGGTGGATCGGGAGCGGCGGCGGGGACAGTGGTGCAGCGGGAGCATGGCGGCGGAGACAACGGTGCAGCGGGAGCATGGCGGCGGGGCCAGCGGTGGATCGGGAGCGGCGGCGGGGACAGCGGTGGAGCGGGAGCATGGCGGCGGAGACAGCGGTGCAGCGGGAGCATGGCGGCGGGGACGGCGGTGGATCGGGAGCAGCGGCGGGGACAGCGGTGCAGCGGGAGCATGGCGGCGGGGACGGCGGTGGATCGGGAGCGGCGGCGGGGACAGCGGTGCAGCGGGAGCATGGCGGCGGAGACAGCGGTGCAGCGGGAGCATGGCGGCGGGGACGGCGGTGGATCGGGAGCGGCGGCGGGGACAGCGGTGGAGCGGGAGCATGGCGGCGGAGACAGCGGTGCAGCGGGAGCATGGCGGCGGGGACGGCGGTGGATCGGGAGCGGCGGCGGGGACAGTGGTGCAGCGGGAGCATGGCGGCGGAGACAGCGGTGCAGCGGGAGCATGGCGGCAGGGACGGCGGTGGATCGGGAGCGGCGGCGGGGACAGCGGTGCAGCGGGAGCATGGCGGCGGAGACAGCGGTGCAGCGGGAGCATGGCGGCGGGGACGGCGGTGGATCGGGAGCGGCGGCGGGGACAGCGGTGGAGCGGGAGCATGGCGGCGGAGACAGCGGTGCAGCGGGAGCATGGCGGCGGGGACAGCGGTGCAGCGGGAGCATGGCGGCGGGGACAGCGGTGCATCGGGAGCATGGCGGCGGGGACAGCAGTGAAGCGGCAGCAGCGGCGGGGCGATCGGAGACAGCGGCGGTGAAGCGGGAGCAGCGGCGGGGACAGCGGTGAAGCGGGAGCAGCGGCGGGGCGATCGGGGACAGGGGCGAGCGGCGGGGTGATCGGGGACAGGGGCGGGCGGCGGGGACAACAACTTACCGCTCTCCTCGGCTTCTAGGGACGATCACAGTCCGCAGATCCACATTGATTGGAGAGAGCGGTCACAAGACCAAGACCGGTCTCTCCAATCAGAGCTGGGGGCGGGTGAAGCATCGATCACCCAGCTCCAGCCAATGGCCAGTGCTACAGCAGCACTGATCAGGGATGGATTTCAATGTTCCAGCCATTTTCAATGGCTGGAACATTACAGTGGCTGTAATTGGCTGAGCGGCGTTCGTCAGCCAATCACAGCCTCTGTAGGTTCGGGGAGGAGGCACCACCCCTCCTGAGGTCAGGCAGAGGTCCCCTCCTTCCCGAATCTACCGTTTAAGTAAATAAATTTCACTCCCCGGGGCTCCGGGACCGCGATTTCGCCATGACGTACTGAGTACGTCATGGGTCGTTTAGCACCATGTCACCATGACGTACTCAGTACGTCCAAGGTCGTTAAGGGGTTAACTCAACTATAAGTGTTAGGTCCCTCCCTATTTGTGTTAGGCCCCTCCCTATTTGTGTTAGACCCCATCACTATTTGTGTTAGGCCCCTCCCTATTTGTGTTGTTGCCCCCCTATTTGTGTTAGGCCACTCCTTATTTGTGTTGTTGCCCCCTATTTGTGTTAGGCCCCTCCCTATTTGTGTTTGGCCCCTCCCTATTTGTGTTTGGCCTCTCCCTATTTGTGTTAGGCCCTCCCTATTTGTGTTAGACCCCTCCCTATTTGTGTTAGACCCCTCCCTATTTGTGTTAGACTCCTCCCTATTTGTGTTATTCCATCCCTATTTGTGTTAGGCCACTTCCTATTTGTGTTAGACTCCTCCCTATTTGTGTTAGACCCCTCCTTATTTGTTTTAGGCTCTCCCTATTTGTGTTAGGCCCCTCCCTATTTGTGTTGGGCCCTCCCTATTTGTGTTAGGCCCTCCCTATTTGTGTTAGGCCCCTCCCTATTTGTATTAGCTCAATCCCAATTTGTGTTAGGCCCCTCCCTATTTGTGTTAGGCCCTCCCTATTTGTGTTAGGCACCTACCTATTTGTGTTAGGCCCTCCCTATTTGTGTTAGGTCCCTCCCTATTTTTGTTAGGCCCCTGCCTATTTGTGTTAGACCCTCCCTATTTTTTTTAGGTCCCTCCCTATTTGTGTTAGGCCCCTCCCTGTTTTTGTTAGGTCCCTCCCTATTTGTATTAGGTCCCTCCTTATTTGTGTTAGGCCCCTCTTTATTTGTGTTAGGTCCCTCATCCCTCCCTTTTTGTGTTAGGTCAAAACTTAATTTTCTTGCATATTTTAATAACATTTTACCAATCATTTATGTGGCTTCTTCAGTGTGTTGATTGGTTAAAGGGAATCTGTTACCAGGTTTTTGCTGCCCCGCCTGAGAGCAGCATGACGTAGGGGCAGAAAACTCAAAGCGATGCATCACTTACTATGCTGCTTGTTGTCATTTTCATAAAATCACTGTTCATCTACTGCAGATCTAGCAATGATCTGTCTCTTAAGTTCTGTATAATTCCGCTAATCTCATACCACTGATTGGCAGCTTTCTGCCCATGTACAAAGTATGCAGAAAGCTGCCAATTAGTGGTAGGGTTGGGGTTATAACTAAATAGTTCATGAATATGCATCACTACATGGCAGCAGGTTTAGGAGTCCTCTAGTAATAATCTCCTGCAGATAAAGAAGTGATTATAGCAAAGCTACACTAAGCAGCCACATCACTGAAATCAGGGTCTAAGTCTTTATATCATGATGCTTTCAAACTAGATGGAAAAATCTGGTGGCAGAATCACTTTAAATTCCCACTATATTTACTACTGTCTGCAGGTCAAACTAATAAGAACTAATGCAGATATCATGAGTGGAGTCATAATACTCTACCTATGGGGACCGACTATGCCTCCGTATTCCTTAAATTTTTTTAGTTTTTTTTTTGTATGTGTGATACAGAAGAGTAAATTGTGATGTTCCAAATCCCAGACTGTATTTCATATCTGTTCTCCCTTATAGCATCAATTCCATTTTAGTAATTGATTTCCATTCAGTATATAAGATGAAAATCCACATTTTTCTTTTCCTTGTTCTGTTTGCTGGAGACAATGTGTTGGATTCTGAGAATGTGGTTTGGTGTGGACTGTGAGTTAATAGCTATAATATTTTGGTTCTATTATACTTTATGCTTGATAAAAGAGGCCTTAGATGTGTGTACATAAAATCTGTTGCCATTGGTCTCTTCTTTAGGGATTGTTGTCCTTGTTTGGTACAGGCTAGTCATAAAATTGGTAATAAAAAATTAACAATCCAACCAAAAAAAGACGAAAAACAAATGTCACGTTTATGGGACCTAATTGATGTGTTCGAACTGTTGAACTTGAATTTCCTCATCCAGTGGTGGACGCATACAGAAGTGGGACCCTGTGCCAGAACAGCACATAGGCCCCTCCAATAGCTCATCATAGTGCATAATTCCACCTGGTTTTGAGGTAGGAGGCCCGTCTACCTCCTGGGGCTTTGCGTCTGCAAAGGTTGCACTGATGATATCTCGATGCTTCAATTACTTGTGCAGAACATTCTGTATTGTTCTGTCATTCTCTCCTGCAAAGCCGGTATATGTTGTCTATGGTGCAGAGTGTTTTGCAGTATGAATACTCTGCAGGTTGTTTCACAGCACTGGGTTTCACGTTGGTCCTGGGAGTTGCTCTTTCAGATGCTTCTCGGTGATTGCTCTGCCTTAGGGAGCATCATTGCTCAGGACGCCGCCAGTCGTGCTTCCTGTTTAGAGTTATGCTGTTGGTTCCCATGGTGATCAGTGTTCAGATCTTGATCTCTCGACTCCAGACTGGTTTCATTGTCTCTGCTTGATCTCCCCTGTTGCTGTTGTTACTTCCCGGCTTCTGACCTTGGACTTCCTCCTGACCATGTTCTCGCCTGCTACCTGTATCTTGTACTTACTCTCCTGGAATCCTGACCTTTGGCTTGTATCCTGTCTCTGTCTGCCCCCTGTGCACTGTCATGCATTCCTGGTTTATGATCTCGGCCTACTTGACTACCTCTCCATATACTCCATACAAGTAGTGTCTAGCGCCATCTTGTGGCAGTCATCACACCTTGCCTGATCATAGAGGTTTGAGACCTTGTTCCAAAATTCCGAATATTTGTTTTACTTAAAAATAATCAGATCTCGTATGGACATACATTATATTTTCAACAATAAGAATAATTTTTCCCAGGGATACTATGTTTTATTGTTTTTTAAAAGATATGTTTATACATATTTAACAACCAGAGTCCAAAGTGTAAAAATGCTTATGGTATCAAGGAAATTCTGCATACTAAGATGGCTGGAGAAGGGTGGGTCCCCCCATAAATATTCATAAAGTCAGGGGCATTAATATATTTTAGGAGAGCTGAATTGTAAGTTACTGGAAGGAAATTACAGTCATATATTTATCATATTATTGGTGGAAAGAGAGAAAAACTGCATGTTGGTGACATTCTTTTAGAAAACTGTTTAATAAAACATCCTCCCTTTTACTTCCTACGCCTGCCATATAAACCGATCTTCAAAAGAAATCCTCATACAGAGTCCTTACCTTGAAAACATTACCTTCTAGATCTCTGTCGCTAATACACTGGCATTAATGACACTGCAGTCACTTACAATTAATTCAGCTTATACAGGTGATCACTATAACATAGTTCTTAAAGGGATTGTCCACCTTCCAATACATTATTTTTACTCTTAATAGTTTCAAACTCCTGTACCAATTAATTGTTCAATGCATCTATTCGAAGCTCTATGTGTCTGATACTGAACTCCAAATACCGTGCATAGTGGCAGAGTTACTAAGCTAAATGTGACCGTGGCCAGTGACTGGCTGTAGCATTTCCATACAGGAAGTACAGTCGGGGAAAACTGTTGGAACAGGGAGGTTTTTACAAACATCGCCAACTGTCACGGCGGCATCAGGATCTGTGGAGACTACAGATTTTGGCACTCTGCCTGCTAACCTCTCTGATATCTGTGATCAGTGCAGGCAGACTAAGGTGTCGACCCACAGACTAATAGGCAGGCTAGCAAGAGTTAATATTTGCTGGGCTGTGTGTTAAGGAGGCTTTAAACGCTGCGACATTGCTAGTGATTGCTAGCGATGTCGAGCGCGATAGCACCCGCCCCCGTCGTTTGTGCGACATTTGGTGCTCGCTGCTGTAGAAAACATTATCGCTACGGCAGTATCACACGTACATACAGTTAGGTCCACAAATATTTGGACAGTGACACAATTTTCGCGAGTTGGGCTCTGCATGCCACCACATTGGATTTGAAATGAAACCTCTACAACAGAATTCAAGTGCAGATTGTAACGTTTAATTTGAAGGTTTGAACAAAAATATCTGACAGAAATTGTAGGAATTGTACACATTTCTTTACAAACACTCCACATTTTAGGAGGTCAAAAGTAATTGGACAAATAAACCAAACCCAAACAAAATATTTTTATTTTCAATATTTTGTTGCGAATCTTTTGGAGGCAATCACTGCCTTAAGTCTGGAACCCATGGACATCACCAAACGCTGGGTTTCCTCCTTCTTAATGCTTTGCCAGGCCTTTACAGCCGCAGCCTTCAGGTCTTGCTTGTTTGTGGGTCTTTCCGTCTTAAGTCTGGATTTGAGCAAGTGAAATGCATGCTCAATTGGGTTAAGATCTGGTGATTGACTTGGCCATTGCAGAATGTTCCACTTTTTTGCACTCATGAACTCCTGGGTAGCTTTGGCTGTATGCTTGGGGTCATTGTCCATCTGTACTATGAAGCGCCGTCCGATCAACTTTGCGGCATTTGGCTGAATCTGGGCTGAAAGTATATCCCGGTACACTTCAGAATTCATCCGGCTACTCTTGTCTGCTGTTATGTCATCAATAAACACAAGTGACCCAGTGCCATTGAAAGCCATGCATGCCCATGCCATCACGTTGCCTCCACCATGTTTTACAGAGGATGTGGTGTGCCTTGGATCATGTGCCGTTCCCTTTCTTCTCCAAACTTTTTTCTTCCCATCATTCTGGTACAGGTTGATCTTTGTCTCATCTGTCCATAGAATACTTTTCCAGAACTGAGCTGGCTTCATGAGGTGTTTTTCAGCAAATTTAACTCTGGCCTGTCTATTTTTGGAATTGATGAATGGTTTGCATCTAGATGTGAACCCTTTGTATTTACTTTCATGGAGTCTTCTCTTTACTGTTGACTTAGAGACAGATACACCTACTTCACTGAGAGTGTTCTGGACTTCAGTTGATGTTGTGAACGGGTTCTTCTTCACCAAGGAAAGTATGCGGCGATCATCCACCACTGTTGTCATCCGTGGACGCCCAGGCCTTTTTGAGTTCCCAAGCTCACCAGTCAATTCCTTTTTTCTCAGAATGTACCCGACTGTTGATTTTGCTACTCCAAGCATGTCTGCTATCTCTCTGATGGATTTTTTCTTTTTTTTCAGCCTCAGGATGTTCTGCTTCACCTCAATTGAGAGTTCCTTAGACCGCATGTTGTCTGGTCACAGCAACAGCTTCCAAATGCAAAACCACACACCTGTAATCAACCCCAGACCTTTTAACTACTTCATTGATTACAGGTTAATGAGGGAGACGCCTTCAGAGTTAATTGCAGCCCTTAGAGTCCCTTGTCCAATTACTTTTGGACCCTTGAAAAAGAGGAGGCTATGCATTACAGAGCTATGATTCCTAAACCCTTTCTCCGATTTGGATGTGAAAACTCTCATATTGCTGCTGGGAGTGTGCACTTTCAGCCCATATTATATATATAATTGTATTTCTGAACATGTTTTTGTAAACAGCTAAAATAACAAAACTTGTGTCACTGTCCAAATATTTCTGGACCTAACTGTACCTTGTCAGCGACGTCACTGTGACCGCCGAACAATCCAATTGTGTAACAGCCTGTCAGTAGTGGTGGGGCATCAGTAAGGTGAGTTTATTTTTGTGTACCATTTTGAGCTGTTGTAAAATTCTTTTGCCAGGGAACTCCTTTAACCCCTTACTGACATTGGACGTGCTGGTACACATTTCAACTCCCTATCTTTGATGCAGGCTCAGCAGCTGAGACCGCATCTTTCCCAGGAGATGATGTCTGTGTTATTCGGCAGTATTTTAATATGCATTCTAGGACGACTAATATAAAAAGTACGAATTTTAAAAAATATATTTTTAAAAATCTAAAAGAAGTCTAAAAGTTTAAATAACCCCTTTTTATCCTTCATTAGAAATAAAGAAATAAAAATACACATGTAGAATTAAAATTAAAATAGTTCAATATATCATATATCAAATGAATGAACCTATTCAGTAAAAGCCATAATGAAAAAAACCCAAAATGCTGAAATTGTGTTTTTTCGGCCCCCACAACAATGCAAAAGATGCATTGAAGAAGCAGTGAAAATACTGTGCCTACCCCAAACTGCTATCAATAAAAATATCAAATTGTTACTTAAAAAAACAAGCCTGAACTCCGCCCCATCAGCCAAAAAATGTAAAATGTAAATGGAGACATAAGCAAATTTTTTTAATGAATAAAAAAAGTTGCAATTTTGTATCTCCACAGTCATACTGACCTGAATGATCATATTGCCGAATTAATTTAACTAAATAATGAACACCTAAAAAACAAAACCCAAAAAAACAATGTGGAGTTGCGCTTTTTTTTTTGCATCTTCACCATAGTTGGAATTATTTTTCCCATTTTTCATTACATTGCATGATAAAATTAATAGTTATTCAAAACTCATCCAGCAAAATGCATAAACATAAAAAAATATAACTCTTGGATTGAAGGAGAAGAAAAGACAAAATAGCAAAAATGGAAAATCACCATGGAGAGGAGAAAACAACATTCTGACTACCTGTTGGCGCTACTGGGAAAGAGAAAAACAGTATTGTTTACACTGAGTTCTATAATTAAAACAGTGGGGTAGCTTTATTAACACTGTTAGAAATGTAGACAGCTTGAAACTAGTCTTGAAAAATCAAATTAATCCCAGTGGCTTGTGCTGGATAATAAATATGGCGCATTTCTATATTTTTTCCAACCTAACACAATATTTTAATTGTGTTACTTTTCATAGATTTTTTGCGTCAAATATTGGCACAATGTGGGGCATTTAAGCTATGTCTTATCCTGCTTAGCTACACCTTTTCCTAGTCCCCTTTTGTAGCAAGTTTTCCAAATAATAAAAATGGTGCATTTCTATATTTTTATTCTAACCTTACACAATCTTTTAATTGTCTTATCTTTGATAGAATTTTTTTTGCAGCAAATAGTGGCACGTGGTCCATTTAACACTAGAACTACTGAACCCGTGACACCTATATAGAAATACATAGTGCAAAGTAGTCAAAATGACTACCTCAGTAGTTCTGGTGTTAAGCCATGCCTCTTCCTTCTTAGCTACACTTTTTCCTGCTCCCGCTTTTTTAGCAAGTTTTACAAATAATCAATATGGTACATTCTAATCTAGCACAATCTTTTAATTGTTTTACTTTTGATTTTTTTTTTTTGCAACAAATTTTGCCACAATGTCAGGCATTTAAGCCTTGCCTCCTCCTGCTTAACTACACCTTTTCCTATTCCCCTTTTGTAACGAGTTTCCCAAGTAATAAACATGGTGCATTTCTATATTTTTGTCTAACCTAACAGCAAATTTCAATTGTCCTACTTTTGATATATTTTTTGCATCGAATATTGCCACAATGTGCTGCACTTAAGCCATGCCTCATCCTGCTTAGCTACACCTTTTCCTATTCTGCCTTGTGTAGCAAGTTTCCCAAATAATAAATATGGTACATTTCTATATTGTTTTTAACCTAACGCAATCTTTTAATTGTCTTACTTTTGATAGATTTTTTTTGCATCAAATAGTGGCACAATGTGGTGCATTTAAGCCATGCCCCTTCCTCTTAGCTACACATTTTCCTATTCCCTTTTGTAGCAAATTTCCCAAATAATAAATATGGTACATTTCTATATTTTTTCTAACCTAACACCATATTTCAATTGTCTTATTTTTGATAGATTTTTTGCAGTAAATATTGGCACAATGTGGTGCATTTAAGCCATGCCTCATTCTGCTTAGCTACACCTTTTCCTATCCCACTTTTGTAGCAAGTTTAACAAGTAATAAATATTGTACAGCTCTATATTTTTTTCTAACTAAACAGAATGTTTTAATTGTCTTATTTTTGATAGATTTTTTGCAGTAAATATTGGCATAATGTGGTGCATTTAAGCCATGCCTCATTCTGCTTAGCTACACCTTTTCCTATTCCCCTTTAGTAGCAAGGTTTCCAAATAATAAATATTGTGCATTTCTATATTTTTATTGTAACGTAACACAATCTTTTAATTGTCTTACTTTTGATAGATTTTTTTGTGCAGCAAATATTGGCACGTGGTCCATTGATGCCATGCCTCTTCCTTCTTAGCTACACTTTTTACTGCTCCCCCTTTTGTAGCAAGGTTTACAAGTCAATATGGTACATCGCTGTAATTTTTTCTAACCTAGCACAATCTTTTAATTGTTTTGTTTTGTACAGCTCTATATTTTTTGATTTTTTGATTTTTTGCATTAAATATTGGCACAATGTTGTGCATTTAAGCCTTCCTGCTGAGCTACACCTTTTCCTATTCTCCCTTTTTTAACAAGTTTCCCCAATAATAAATATGGCGCATCTCTATATGTTTTGTCTAACCTAACAGCACATTTCAATTCTCTTACTTTTGATAGATTTTTCGCATAAAATTTTGGCACAATGTTGAGCATTTAAGCCATGCCTCATCCTGCTTAGCTACACCTTTTCCTATTCTGCCTTGTGTAGCAAGTTTCCTAAATAATAAATATGGTACATCTCTATATTTTTTCTAACCTAACGCAATCTTTTAATTTACTTTTTACTTTTAATAGATTTTTTTGCATCAAATAGTGGCACAATGTGGTGCATTTAAGCCATGCCTCTTACTGCTTAGCTACACCTTTTACTATTCCCCTTTTGTATCAAATTTCCCAAATAATAAATATGATACATTTCTATATTTTTCTCTAACCTAACACCATATTTCAATTGTCTTACTTTTGATAGATTTTTTTTGCATCAAATATTGGCACAATGTGGGGCATTTAACACTAGAAGTCCCAGAAATTTCGAGCCCCCACCTGAAATCCCAAAAGAGGGTCAAATGACCCTAAAGGCCATGTCTCACTAAGCAACATCACTGCTGAGGCACGACTTTTGTGATGCAACAGCGATGTTGCTAGCGATGTTGCTGTGTGGGACATCCAGCAACAACCTGGCCCCTGCTGTGAGGTCGCTGGTTGTTGCTGAATGTCCTGGACCATTTTTTAGTTGTTGCTCTCCCGCTGTGAAGCACATATCGCTGTGTGTGACAGCAAGAGAGCAACAACTGAATGTGCAGTGAGCAGGGAGCCGGCTTCTGCGGACGCTGGTAACTAATGTAAATATCGGGTAACCAAGAAGCCCTTTCCTTGGTTACCCGATATTTACCTTCGTTACCAGCATCCGCCGCTCTCACACTGTCAGTGCCGGCTCCCTGCTCCCTGCACACATAGCCAGACTACACATCGGTTAATTAACCCGATGTGTACTCTGGCTAGGAGTGCAGGGAGCCAGCGCTAAGCGGTGTGCGCTGGTAACCAAGGTAAATATCAGGTTGGTTACCCAATATTTACCTTAGTTACCAAGCGCAGCATCGCTTCCACGCGTCGCTGCTGGCTGGGGGCTGGTCACTGGTTGCTGGTGAGATCTGCCTGTTTGACAGCTCACCAGCAACCCGTGTAGCGACGCTCCAGTGATCCCTGCCAGGTCAGGTTGCTGGTGGGATCGCTGGACTGTCGCTTAGTGTGACGGTACCTTTAGTCCAAACTGAATAGAACTAACTAGAAACTAAATGGCTAAACTCAATGGAAAACAACAACCTCCTGTGGTGCGACAGTAATGGCCTTAATTATAGAACAAAAGACGGTGATTATAGGATGTTAGCTAAATTCCTTCAGGTCTTTGACCTGTCTCTGGGTTCCAAAGGTAGAAATGTTAAATGACCCCTCTCTGGGACTTCTAGTGTTAACCCTAGAATGCGCAACCATAGAAATCTACAATAGAAAACAAGTAATCTAGCAGGCCTGCGAGGACCCAGGTATGCGTTCTAGGGTTAAGCTATGCCTCTTCCTGCTGAGCTACACCTTTTCCTATTCCTCCATTTGTAGCAAGTTTTCCCAAATAATAAATATAATGCATCTCTATATTGTTATCTAACCTAACACAATCTTTTAATTGTCTTACTTTTGATAGATTTTTTGCATCAAATATTGGCACAATGTGGTTCATTTAAGCTAGGCCTCTGATTAGCTACACCTTCTCCTATTCCGCCTTTAATAGTCTTCCCCAAAAAGTGTAAAACACAATATATTTGGGGCAAGACTTTAACATCAGAATTTAGCTCAAATTGCCTAAGGCGGGCTTTGCACATTACGACATCGCATGCCGATGCTGCGATATCGAGTGCGATAGTCCCCGCCCCCGTCGTACATGCGATATCTTGTGATAGCTGCCGTAGCGAACATTATCGCTATGGCAGCTTCACATGCAGTCACCTGTCCTGCGACGTTGCTCTGGCCGGCAAACCGCCTCCTTCCTAAGGGGGCGGGCCGTGCGGCGTCACAGCGACGTCACACGGCAGGCGGCCAATAGCAACGAAGGAGCAGAGATGAGCAGGATGTAAACATCCCACCCACCTCCTTCCTTCTCATAGCAGCCGGGACGCAGGTAAGCTGATGTTCCTCACTCCTGTGGCTTTACACACAGCGATGTGTGCTGCCACAGGAACGAGGAACAACATCGTACCTGTCGCTGCACCGGCATTATGGAAATGTCGGAGACTACACCGATGATACGATAACGACACTTTTGTGTTCGTTCATCGTATCAAAAAGGTTTTACACACTGCGACATCACAAGTGACGCCGGATGTGCGTCACTTTCGATTTGACCCCACCGACATCGCACTTGCGATGTTGTAGTGTGCAAAGCCGGCCTAAGAATTCTTGGCCAATTCAGTAAACTCTCTCGAGCACAAGACGTCAACGTGTTATCCTAGAAATCTATGTCTATGCAGGGTATTTGGAGCTTTTTATCAGGAAAACTGAAATTCTAACTGCTATAAAATTACATTAAAAAAATAATTCACTTAGGATTTGGAACCTAACAACATGATGATAAAAGGTTGAGATATACTTTAATATATTAAATTGGCTGCAAAAAGAAGCTTCGGTCTCCTTCTTCTACAAGAAAGCCAAACACCACTCCATTCTCGGTAAGTGTAGCCTTCAGAGACGTATTAACTTTATTGACAGTCGCTCTTCACATTGTAAGAAAGGAATATTTTTCAGCTTTTAAAAAAGCTGATTAAAACCGTGAATTGATTTCAGATGACAAAATGTACGGGCACAAAATATCACATGTATTTAACTGTCCAATTACTATGCTGACCTTTTTATTTCAATTTATTTCAGTCCTTCGCTCCACATTCTCCCAGGAGATAAGCTCTGTATTAAAAAAAATACTCATTTTTTTGCATAATAATATAAACCACCAAAGTGAGTCCAGCACTCTTTAATACAATTGGTAGTTGAAAAATAGCATATACATATATTTACACGTATTTTAATCTTTCATATGTGGTGACAATGAATGGATATCGCTGATTATACCCTATAGGATATGACTTCAACACACGCTCTTCCGTTTATACAACACTCGCAAACATACCGGTCCGGCAAAATAAAAAAAATAAAAAATGTATATATCCACTGTGTACATTCACATAATAACAATGAAAGACAGAACTGTCACTAAATGGAAATCGCCAAAGGCTGAAACTCAAAATGACATTTCAGAAAGGATGTCCTCTTATTCACTCCAGTCCTCAAGGAAGTCTTTCGCTTGACTGCAGATAGAGAAAATTGCTTTTTACACACAAGCGACTTTCATTCTCACCCACATTGAATCTGTTTTACCAAATGAAATTGCATCCTGTCCATTTACTCAACACACAGCTTCACTGTCATTTATTTTCATTGTCTTTGTGTACGTATATTTTGCGCCTTCATTACCTCTCCGAGTGCACTTTCATTTCAAGTGTTACAGATTAATTTTAGATCTCCTTGTCCCGTTGCACCTTATTGATCGGGACCTGTCACAAATTGTGTTTGCCAGAATTATCACACACAAACAGACGTCAGGTAGGTGAGTTGAGACAGTGTTCTTTACATAGTAATGACACAGTTTAACTGCTGAGGTTCCAGTCTGCTCAGATTTGTGGCTTCGGTCCTCTGTCTTTTGTGGTTGATGCCTACACACCAGACCCCTTTGTTCATTTTAGATCATTGTTGATGATCATATCATCATGTACATCACAACAAGATGTCATTTTCCGCTTTTTTCCGAAAGTGGAAAAACTGTTTTTTTCCTCGTGCTCTAAATAATGTCCTTGCTTGTTGGCCAGAAGCGTAGGTGTCCCCGGAATATATACATTGTGTTGATAGTCCAGCGCTGGAACATGTTGCTGAAATGGTACGCCGTACTTGGGGCTCCATACGCCATTTGATGACGGAGGCGTCTTCTTTATGTCTGCAGAACAGAGAAAATATGTCAGGTTAGTGGCCGTAATATGTTCCATTTTGGGAATGAGGTGGCAATTTATATGTTCAACCTGTTCTTTTTTTATGATAACTGTAAGACTGTAATGTGTATTTATTGCAAAATAAAAAAATAAAATAAATGCAGTTATACAAAATAAGTTATCAATTATCTAAATTATCTATGATTTTCAAGAAATGTGCCGAAAGTCATTAAATAGGAAACTTAAAACCCCCCGATCCACAATAGATATCTTTCAGCAGAAGACTGTTCAGTCAATCGTTCTGACAACAGCTAGCTCTCCAAAATCCCTCAAACACAAGAATGTTCGGCCAAGCGATCCTATGTTTTTGATGAGGGTTTGCTCACATCTGTGTATCATAAATTGGTCTGATTTTCATCCAGAAAAGTTGAACGCGTGAAATACGTTTGGTATTCCATATAGCACGTCATGAGCAGGTGTCAGTTCCCGCACTATGATGTGCTATGTCCGTCATGGATTAAAACTGTCATGTGTGAAAAAACACACAGTGACAGCTCCATGCCGATAGCAGTCTATGACAGCTGACCGGCACAGCCAGAAATCAAGGGACCCATTTCAGCGGTCCCCAGTCTCAGATCACTGTAATCGGTCAGTCATGATCATTTGGGAGGTGCTAAAATACCACCACTTCCCTCTTGATCACTGCCAGAGCTCAGCTCAGTTAACAGCCAAGCTACTGCGGTAACAGCCAGGAATGTTGGCAGCACCAACCCTGGCTAATTAATCCTTCAGACTCCGTGATCGATAATGATCGTTACATCTAGAAGGTTGTGAGAGAGGCGGCTCCCTCTCTCACCCCCATCGGCACCCCTGCAATAACACCACGGGAAGCCGATGGTTGTCATGGCACCTGGAGGTCAAACAATGACCTCTTGGTGTGCCAAGTATGGTGGCCTGTTAGACCCAGGGATAAGCAGGGTCTAACAGGCAGTGTAATCTGACAGGTCCTATGTATCACAGTATATGTCTATTGCAATGCATGAGACGAGTGATCAGAAGAATAAAAGTTTAAGTCTCATAGAGGGATTAAGTAAAAAAAAAATAGTTAAGACAAAAATTGCAAAAATAATGAAAATAAAGAAAAAATTACATTTATAAATACAAATATTTATGTATAAACAAAATTAAACTAATAAAGTACACATATTTGGTATTGCAGCATCCAGAATGATCTATAAAACTGACACACTATTTAACCCCTATAGTGAACACTGTAACAAAAAAAAGTGGCAAGAAAGGATGCTTTTTCATTATACCTCCTAAATAAAAGTGGAATAAAATATGATCAAAAAGACGAATCTGTTTAAAAATGGTAGAGTGGAAAACGTCATCTTGTCCCGCAAAAGAAGGTGATGCAAAAAATGTTTAGTGTATAATAAAGTATTTTAAGTGTGCGATGGTAGCTACACATAAATATAATACTGGTATCACTGCAATCACACTGACCCGAAGAATAAATATCTCTAATCACTTATACTGCACGGTAAATGGCGTAAAAAATGAATAAAAAAATTCTTGACCTGCTGTTGAGATTTTCATTTGGCTTCCCAGAGACCACAGCATGGCGTGGCTTACATTTATCCTGTGCTCTACGCTGACCACTTACACCAGGGTTTTTTTTGTAAATCTCTCAAAAACATGATTCAGACAGAACCCCCAAAGGAACATTGACTCTAATGAGGAATATGGAGTCACCTTGGACTTTCTTTGCCCTATGATCTGGCCATGCCCTTCTTTTTAGGCATGCTTAAAATTGCACTCAGCCACAACTTTTGTGCACATCTTAAAAGCTAGACACTGCTGAACAGAAGCCGCACAGCATCCAGAGTATTTCTGCTCCTTCATTAGTGAATGGATCTGTTGAGTGATTCATCTGAATCACATGTTTTGTAGATATAGATGGAAACCCAATGTAAGTGCTCAGCATAGAGCACAGGATAAGTGTGAACTGATCCAAAATCTTCTGTACCCCAAAATGCCACCAATAATAGCTTCTACTCAACCCACAAAAAAACAAGTCCCCACTCAGGGTCATCATCTGTTAACAGAAATATTAGGGGGCTTTCAAATTACTGGTAGCACAAAGGCTCTGGGAAAGCGCTATGGCTCCTTGTACAAAAAAGAAATCCAGTGAAGTCTGCACTTTCAAATCCAAATGTCCCCTCAGTTATGAGCCCCACAGTGTGCCTAAACAGCAGTTACTGTAGTATCGATATATTTGGCATTACTTTACTGAGGAGTGCCCACTTAATTTAAGGGACACAGGTCTCCAGAGGCTCAAACTTGGCTCAAGCGTGGCACAATGTACCGGCATTACAATGGTAGATTTCCATTTTCACTCTACAACATCTATTGCAAAGAAACAACAAAGAGCCAGCACCAATGTGCACTAAGGCATCAAATATTCCAAACTGCATTATAAAAAATTTTTTTGAGATTTTTGGCAAAAAATTGCAATTTCTTGAGCTGCTTCGCCACGTCACGGCAAATCTCATTTGAAGCAGTCCTACACTAAAATATTTTTATAAAATGTGCCATGCGGCCTCACATATAAATAGCAGAACTGCTCTCAGCAGCACTCACCTGGTCTATTGCAGTCCCGTACCCATGACTGAGTCATGGCTGTGGGCGGGACAGGTCCAAGCAAATGCTGCATGAAGTATATATATAGCCTGTGGACAAAGCCTGATGACCCAATGTGAACAGTCACCAAACGCCAAAATCTATACAGATGGAATACATCCCAAATTGGGGTGCATAGCGAGGTGGAGGTCAACCACCGACCAATTCAACAAAGAAACAACAAAGAGCCAGCACCAATGTGCACTAAGGCATCAAATATTCCAAACTGCATTATAAAAATTTTTTTTGAGATTTTTGGCAAAAAATTGCAATTTCTTGAGCTGCTTCGCCACGTCACGGCAAATCTCATTTGAAGCAGTCCTACACTAAAATATTTTTATAAAATGTGCCATGCGGCCTCACATATAAATAGCAGAACTGCTCTCAGCAGCACTCACCTGGTCTATTGCAGTCCCGTACCCATGACTGAGTCATGGCTGTGGGCGGGACAGGTCCAAGCAAATGCTGCATGAAGTATATATATAGCCTGTGGACAAAGCCTGATGACCCAATGTGAACAGTCACCAAACGCAAAAATCTATACAGATGGAATACATCCCAAATTGGGGTGCATAGCGAGGTGGAGGTCAACCACCGACCAATTCAACAAAGAAACAACAAAGAGCCAGCACCAATGTGCACTAAGGCATCAAATATTCCAAACTGCATTATAAAAATTTTTTTTGAGATTTTTGGCAAAAAATTGCAATTTCTTGAGCTGCTTCGCCACGTCACGGCAAATCTCATTTGAAGCAGTCCTACACTAAAATATTTTTATAAAATGTGCCATGCGGCCTCACATATAAATAGCAGAACTGCTCTCAGCAGCACTCACCTGGTCTATTGCAGTCCCGTACCCATGACTGAGTCATGGCTGTGGGCGGGACAGGTCCAAGCAAATGCTGCATGAAGTATATATATAGCCTGTGGACAAAGCCTGATGACCCAATGTGAACAGTCACCAAACGCCAAAATCTATACAGATGGAATACATCCCAAATTGGAGTGCATAGCGAGGTGGAGGTCAACCACCGACCAATTCAACAAAGAAACAACAAAGAGCCAGCACCAATGTGCACTAAGGCATCAAATATTCCAAACTGCATTATAAAAATTTTTTTTGAGATTTTTGGCAAAAAATTGCAATTTCTTGAGCTGCTTCGCCACGTCACGGCAAATCTCATTTGAAGCAGTCCTACACTAAAATATTTTTATAAAATGTGCCATGCGGCCTCACATATAAATAGCAGAACTGCTCTCAGCAGCACTCACCTGGTCTATTGCAGTCCCGTACCCATGACTGAGTCATGGCTGTGGGCGGGACAGGTCCAAGCAAATGCTGCATGAAGTATATATATAGCCTGTGGACAAAGCCTGATGACCCAATGTGAACAGTCACCAAACGCCAAAATCTATACAGATGGAATACATCCCAAATTGGGGTGCATAGCGAGGTGGAGGTCAACCACCGACCAATTCAACAAAGAAACAACAAAGAGCCAGCACCAATGTGCACTAAGGCATCAAATATTTTAGTGTAGGACTGCCTCTAATGAGATTTGCCGTGACGTGGCGAGGCAGCTCAAGAAATTGCAATTTTTTGCCAAAAATCTCAAAAATTTTTTATAATAAGTACAGTTTGGAATGTTTAGTGCTGAAGTGCACATTTGGTGCTGGCTTTTTGTTTTTTCTTCATTGAATTGGTCGGTGGGTGACCTCCACCTTGCTATGCACCCCAATTTGGGATGTATTCCATCTGTCTAGATTTTGGCGGTTGGTGACTGTTCACATTGAGTCATCAGGCTTTGTCCACAGGCTATATACTTCATGCAGCATTTGCTTGGACCTGTCCCGCCCACAGCCATGACTCAGTCATGGGTACGGGATTGAAATAGACCAGGTGAGTGCTGCTGAGAGCAGTTCTACTATTCATATGTGAGGCCGTATGGCACATTTTATAAAAATATTTTAGTGTAGGACTGCCTCTAATGAGATTTGCCGTGACGTGGCGAGGCAGCTCAAGAAATTGCAATTTTTTGCCAAAAATCTCAAAAAATTTTTATAATAAGTACAGTTTGGAATGTTTAGTGCTGAAGTGCACATTTGGTGCTGGCTTTTTGTTTTTTCTTCATTGAATTGGTCGGTGGGTGACCTCCACCTTGCTATGCACCCCAATTTGGGATGTATTCCATCTGTCTAGATTTTGGCGGTTGGTGACTGTTCACATTGAGTCATCAGGCTTTGTCCACAGGCTATATACTTCATGCAGCATTTGCTTGGACCTGTCCCGCCCACAGCCATGACTCAGTCATGGGTACGGGATTGAAATAGACCAGGTGAGTGCTGCTGAGAGCAGTTCTACTATTCATATGTGAGGCCGTATGGCACATTTTATAAAAATATTTTAGTGTAGGACTGCCTCTAATGAGATTTGCCGTGACGTGGCGAGGCAGCTCAAGAAATTGCAATTTTTTGCCAAAAATCTCAAAAATTTTTTATAATAAGTACAGTTTGGAATGTTTAGTGCTGAAGTGCACATTTGGTGCTGGCTTTTTGTTTTTTCTTCATTGAATTGGTCGGTGGGTGACCTCCACCTTGCTATGCACCCCAATTTGGGATGTATTCCATCTGTCTAGATTTTGGCGGTTGGTGACTGTTCACATTGAGTCATCAGGCTTTGTCCACAGGCTATATACTTCATGCAGCATTTGCTTGGACCTGTCCCGCCCACAGCCATGACTCAGTCATGGGTACGGGATTGAAATAGACCAGGTGAGTGCTGCTGAGAGCAGTTCTACTATTCATATGTGAGGCCGTATGGCACATTTTATAAAAATATTTTAGTGTAGGACTGCCTCTAATGAGATTTGCCGTGACGTGGCGAGGCAGCTCAAGAAATTGCAATTTTTTGCCAAAAATCTCAAAAATTTTTTATAATAAGTACAGTTTGGAATGTTTAGTGCTGAAGTGCACATTTGGTGCTGGCTTTTTGTTTTTTCTTCATTGAATTGGTCGGTGGGTGACCTCCACCTTGCTATGCACCCCAATTTGGGATGTATTCCATCTGTCTAGATTTTGGCGGTTGGTGACTGTTCACATTGAGTCATCAGGCTTTGTCCACAGGCTATATACTTCATGCAGCATTTGCTTGGACCTGTCCCGCCCACAGCCATGACTCAGTCATGGGTACGGGATTGAAATAGACCAGGTGAGTGCTGCTGAGAGCAGTTCTACTATTCATATGTGAGGCCGTATGGCACATTTTATAAAAATATTTTAGTGTAGGACTGCCTCTAATGAGATTTGCCGTGACGTGGCGAGGCAGCTCAAGAAATTGCAATTTTTTGCCAAAAATCTCAAAAATTTTTTATAATAAGTACAGTTTGGAATGTTTAGTGCTGAAGTGCACATTTGGTGCTGGCTTTTTGTTTTTTCTTCATTGAATTGGTCGGTGGGTGACCTCCACCTTGCTATGCACCCCAATTTGGGATGTATTCCATCTGTCTAGATTTTGGCGGTTGGTGACTGTTCACATTGAGTCATCAGGCTTTGTCCACAGGCTATATACTTCATGCAGCATTTGCTTGGACCTGTCCCGCCCACAGCCATGACTCAGTCATGGGTACGGGATTGAAATAGACCAGGTGAGTGCTGCTGAGAGCAGTTCTACTATTCATATGTGAGGCCGTATGGCACATTTTATAAAAATATTTTAGTGTAGGACTGCCTCTAATGAGATTTGCCGTGACGTGGCGAGGCAGCTCAAGAAATTGCAATTTTTTGCCAAAAATCTCAAAAAATTTTTATAATAAGTACAGTTTGGAATGTTTAGTGCTGAAGTGCACATTTGGTGCTGGCTTTTTGTTTTTTCTTCATTGAATTGGTCGGTGGGTGACCTCCACCTTGCTATGCACCCCAATTTGGGATGTATTCCATCTGTCTAGATTTTGGCGGTTGGTGACTGTTCACATTGAGTCATCAGGCTTTGTCCACAGGCTATATACTTCATGCAGCATTTGCTTGGACCTGTCCCGCCCACAGCCATGACTCAGTCATGGGTACGGGATTGAAATAGACCAGGTGAGTGCTGCTGAGAGCAGTTCTACTATTCATATGTGAGGCCGTATGGCACATTTTATAAAAATATTTTAGTGTAGGACTGCCTCTAATGAGATTTGCCGTGACGTGGCGAGGCAGCTCAAGAAATTGCAATTTTTTGCCAAAAATCTCAAAAATTTTTTATAATAAGTACAGTTTGGAATGTTTAGTGCTGAAGTGCACATTTGGTGCTGGCTTTTTGTTTTTTCTTCATTGAATTGGTCGGTGGGTGACCTCCACCTTGCTATGCACCCCAATTTGGGATGTATTCCATCTGTCTAGATTTTGGCGGTTGGTGACTGTTCACATTGAGTCATCAGGCTTTGTCCACAGGCTATATACTTCATGCAGCATTTGCTTGGACCTGTCCCGCCCACAGCCATGACTCAGTCATGGGTACGGGATTGAAATAGACCAGGTGAGTGCTGCTGAGAGCAGTTCTACTATTCATATGTGAGGCCGTATGGCACATTTTATAAAAATATTTTAGTGTAGGACTGCCTCTAATGAGATTTGCCGTGACGTGGCGAGGCAGCTCAAGAAATTGCAATTTTTTGCCAAAAATCTCAAAAATTTTTTATAATAAGTACAGTTTGGAATGTTTAGTGCTGAAGTGCACATTTGGTGCTGGCTTTTTGTTTTTTCTTCATTGAATTGGTCGGTGGGTGACCTCCACCTTGCTATGCACCCCAATTTGGGATGTATTCCATCTGTCTAGATTTTGGCGGTTGGTGACTGTTCACATTGAGTCATCAGGCTTTGTCCACAGGCTATATACTTCATGCAGCATTTGCTTGGACCTGTCCCGCCCACAGCCATGACTCAGTCATGGGTACGGGATTGAAATAGACCAGGTGAGTGCTGCTGAGAGCAGTTCTACTATTCATATGTGAGGCCGTATGGCACATTTTATAAAAATATTTTAGTGTAGGACTGCCTCTAATGAGATTTGCCGTGACGTGGCGAGGCAGCTCAAGAAATTGCAATTTTTTGCCAAAAATCTCAAAAATTTTTTATAATAAGTACAGTTTGGAATGTTTAGTGCTGAAGTGCACATTTGGTGCTGGCTTTTTGTTTTTTCTTCATTGAATTGGTCGGTGGGTGACCTCCACCTTGCTATGCACCCCAATTTGGGATGTATTCCATCTGTCTAGATTTTGGCGGTTGGTGACTGTTCACATTGAGTCATCAGGCTTTGTCCACAGGCTATATACTTCATGCAGCATTTGCTTGGACCTGTCCCGCCCACAGCCATGACTCAGTCATGGGTACGGGATTGAAATAGACCAGGTGAGTGCTGCTGAGAGCAGTTCTACTATTCATATGTGAGGCCGTATGGCACATTTTATAAAAATATTTTAGTGTAGGACTGCCTCTAATGAGATTTGCCGTGACGTGGCGAGGCAGCTCAAGAAATTGCAATTTTTTGCCAAAAATCTCAAAAATTTTTTATAATAAGTACAGTTTGGAATGTTTAGTGCTGAAGTGCACATTTGGTGCTGGCTTTTTGTTTTTTCTTCATTGAATTGGTCGGTGGGTGACCTCCACCTTGCTATGCACCCCAATTTGGGATGTATTCCATCTGTCTAGATTTTGGCGGTTGGTGACTGTTCACATTGAGTCATCAGGCTTTGTCCACAGGCTATATACTTCATGCAGCATTTGCTTGGACCTGTCCCGCCCACAGCCATGACTCAGTCATGGGTACGGGATTGAAATAGACCAGGTGAGTGCTGCTGAGAGCAGTTCTACTATTCATATGTGAGGCCGTATGGCACATTTTATAAAAATATTTTAGTGTAGGACTGCCTCTAATGAGATTTGCCGTGACGTGGCGAGGCAGCTCAAGAAATTGCAATTTTTTTGCCAAAAATCTCAAAAATTTTTTATAATAAGTACAGTTTGGAATGTTTAGTGCTGAAGTGCACATTTGGTGCTGGCTTTTTGTTTTTTCTTCATTGAATTGGTCGGTGGGTGACCTCCACCTTGCTATGCACCCCAATTTGGGATGTATTCCATCTGTCTAGATTTTGGCGGTTGGTGACTGTTCACATTGAGTCATCAGGCTTTGTCCACAGGCTATATACTTCATGCAGCATTTGCTTGGACCTGTCCCGCCCACAGCCATGACTCAGTCATGGGTACGGGATTGAAATAGACCAGGTGAGTGCTGCTGAGAGCAGTTCTACTATTCATATGTGAGGCCGTATGGCACATTTTATAAAAATATTTTAGTGTAGGACTGCCTCTAATGAGATTTGCCGTGACGTGGCGAGGCAGCTCAAGAAATTGCAATTTTTTGCCAAAAATCTCAAAAATTTTTTATAATAAGTACAGTTTGGAATGTTTAGTGCTGAAGTGCACATTTGGTGCTGGCTTTTTGTTTTTTCTTCATTGAATTGGTCGGTGGGTGACCTCCACCTTGCTATGCACCCCAATTTGGGATGTATTCCATCTGTCTAGATTTTGGCGGTTGGTGACTGTTCACATTGAGTCATCAGGCTTTGTCCACAGGCTATATACTTCATGCAGCATTTGCTTGGACCTGTCCCGCCCACAGCCATGACTCAGTCATGGGTACGGGATTGAAATAGACCAGGTGAGTGCTGCTGAGAGCAGTTCTACTATTCATATGTGAGGCCGTATGGCACATTTTATAAAAATATTTTAGTGTAGGACTGCCTCTAATGAGATTTGCCGTGACGTGGCGAGGCAGCTCAAGAAATTGCAATTTTTTGCCAAAAATCTCAAAATTTTTTTATAATAAGTACAGTTTGGAATGTTTAGTGCTGAAGTGCACATTTGGTGCTGGCTTTTTGTTTTTTCAACATCTATTGCAGCCTATGTCAGTAAAACACCCATGGAGTCAAAATCATCATTACAACAGTAGATGTAGTGTAATATCCAAACTGGGGTCACTTGAAGGAGGCTTTTGCTTTTTTGGCACTTATGGGTTGTGTATATGGAATCCACAAACTATTCTTAGAAACTGCGCTCCAAAAGTAAAATGGTGCTCCTTCCATCCTGAGTTTTGCTGTGTGGCCAATCGATACTGTAAAGTTATATAGTGGCATTGTCACGTACGCAAGAAATTCTGCAATAATTATGCACAATTTTATCTATTTCCCCTTGTGAAAATGTAAAATCTGGGGCTAATGGTAAAAAATGTATTAATTTTTCTTCACCACTCAAATATATAACATTTTATGAAACATGTGGGAGGTTAATATGCTCACTGCACTGCTAGATGATTTCATTAAGAGGTGTAGCGTGTCAAATGGGGTCACTTATTGGGGGGGGGGGGTTCTCTGCTACTCTGGCACCTCAAAGGCTCTGCCAATGTGACATAGTACCCTTCAGCCATTCCAGCCAAATTTGTCTCCAATATGGCGCTCCTTCCCTTCTGTGCTTTGCACTGTGCCATATGGGTCAATACCCCATATGGGATATTTCTGTACTCAGGAGAAAATGGACCACACATTTCTTCCCCAATATCTCCTGTTACCCATGTAAAAATGAAAAAATTGTACCTTCAGCATCGTTTTCATTGAAAAAAAACATATTTAATTTTCATGGCCCAATATTCTGGGAAGCACCGATGGGCTCAAGATGCTCAACACACCACTAGCTAAATTCCTTGAGGGGAGTAGTTTCCAAAATGGGGTAACTTTTGGGGGGTTTCTGCTGTTTTCTAACCTTGGCTCTGCAAATGTGACATTTACAATCTATGCCAGTCAATTTTGCATTCCAAAACTCGAGATGCGCTCCTTCCCTTTTGAATCCTGCCGTACGCCAAAACAAGTGATTCTGACCACATATGGGGTATCCGTGTACTGTTATGACAAATGAAATTGCATAACAAATGATGTGCTCCACTTTCTTTTGTTATCCTTGTGAAAATGAAAAATTTAGGTTAAAACAACATTTTTGGTGAAAAAATGTAATTTTTGATTTTCACGGTCCAATATTTAAAAATTCTGTAAGGCACCTGTGGCTAGATAAATTCCTTGAGGGGTGTACTTTCCAAAATGGGGGTCACTTGTGGCAGGGCCGGCATCACCACCCGGCGCACCCAGGCAATATTATAAAATTCTGCGAAGCGCCAACTGTCTAGAAATTCTGCAGTCTGCAAAAATAGGGACCCTTTTTCCATGATGGGAAAAAAAAGTTTAAAGGCAAGGTGTCACCAGATTTGTCCCTCATAAGCTGCGGCCACCACCAGTGAGCCCTTATATATGGCATTCTAGAATACTGTATATAAATGCCCAGGCCACTAGAAAAGACCTTTGTTATACTCACCTAGAGGGCGGTCCGGTCTAATGGATGTCGCTGTTCTTGGTCCGGTGCCTCCTCCATCTAGTTCAATGCCATCCTCCTTCCCAGCCCCATGTGTATGATATATTCTACATCATTCACACTAAGGCCTCCATTGTGGTCCTGCGCATGCACACTTTGAAAAGCATGGCTGAGGGAAGAGCAAAGTATTGTACTGCGCATGCTCAGGTGTTCTTTGACCCTTCCTTGTGCCTGTGCATTACAGTACATTGCTGTGCCCTCAGCATGGCAGATCAAAGTGTGCATGCGCAAGAGCGCAATGGCAACCTCTGTGTGAATGATGTAGAGCGCATCATCAACACACGGTTGAGAAGGAGGGCTTTGATCGCAAAAGATGTAAGAGGCACTGGATCGAGAGCAGCGACACTCATTGGAGCAGACGGCTCTCTAGGTGAGTATAAGGGTATGTGCGCACGTTGCTTTTTACCTGCTTTTTACCTGCTTTTTTGCTGCTTTTTCTTCTGCGCTGTTTAATGCCAAAATGGATGTGTTCTTCTATTCAAGCAAAGTCTATGGGAATTTGGGTTTCTTGTTCACACTATGTTGTTCAAAATGCTGCCTTTTTGTGGCAGAACTTTGGTCAAAAACTCAGCTTTTCAAAGAAGCAACATGTCAATTGTTTTTGCCATTTGGGTTTTGCACTGCAAAGCTGAGTTTTTGACCAAAGTTCTGCCACAAAAAGGCAGCATTTTGAACAACATAGTGTGAACAAGAAACCCAAATTCCCATAGACTTTGCTTGAATAGAAGAACACATCCATTTTGGCATTAAACAGCGCAGAAGAAAAAGCAGCAAAAAAGCAGGTAAAAAGCAGGTAAAAAGCAACGTGCGCACATACCCTAATAAAGGTCTTTCTTATGTTCCACAGAGGACCTGGGCTCTTATATACTAGAGAGCAGTATATAAGAGTTCACTGGCCACAGCACATAAGGATAAAATCTGGTGACAGGTTCCCTTTATGATGACTGTGAAACTTATACAGATTATTTTGACTGTAATTATCATTACTTTATAGTTGACAGTGAATACAGCAAGAGTCTTCATAAGAGAACTATGGGCTGCGACATAAATTACTTGTAGTCATACTGAATTTATTTTGGTTTTCCAACGTGTTCGTAAAAAATATTGTCTGTCCGTGATTTTTTTGAGAAGTCGCCTATGGAAAATAGAAAGTCAAGTTGCCAACCTTGCTGTCTTTTGACATCATCTATGGAAGGAAAGTTACAAAGTGCCCATACACACTGGACTGCCGGACGATTCCGCAGATATTGGTGAGTTTGGCCAATATCAGTCTAATAAGTGTGAGGGCCTAAAGGGGAGATGTCACCCTCCAATCCATGATTACGCTGACGCGACAGTCCGATGTCGTTCCTCGCTCCTGCGGCAGCACACATCGCTGTGTGTGAAGCCGCAGGAGCGAGGAACATCTCCTACCGGCGTCACTGCGGCTTCCGTAGGATATGCGGAAGGAAGGAGATGGGCGGGATGTTTACATCCCACTCATCTCCGCCCCTCCGCTCCGATTGGCCGCCTGAAGTGTGACGTCACTATGACGCCGCACGACCCGCCCCCTTAACAAGGAGGCGGGTCGCCGGCCAGAGCGACGGTCGCAGGACAGGTGAGTCCATGTGAAGCTGCCGTAGCTAAAATGTTCGTTACAGCAGCTATCACAAGGAAATCGCTGCTGCGACGGGGGCGGGTACTATCGCGCTCGGCATCGCAGCATCGGCCTGCGATGTCGCAGCATGCAAAGTACCCCTAAGGGTAACCATGGGCGGACATATCATTGGTGCAACCTGTGCAGTCGTACATGGGCCGAAGAGGTAAGAGTGGCCATGGCAACCTCTAAAGTAGGTGGAATTGTGTAACATGATGAACTATGTGGCTGCAAAGGGCCCATATATCGTTCTTCCACTGGGGTCCTTTTCTGTCTGCGTACACCAGTGAGGGTAACATTTGAAACCACATTGCAGTGTCATTTTGTTGCACCTCACATGTTGATGAGACCCTGCACTCCATCTAGTCTGTGGGCCGCTGCGGTCCCCATATACTAATTACCAAACTCTGGGTGGATCTACTCACTGCCACTACCCACAGATTGTGCAGACCGCCACAAATCTACCACCACAGCCCATAGAACCCTCTCTGCAAAGGCTAAGAACTGTATAGGCAGAAACTGGTGCTCTGAATATTGCTTCTACTTACAGGTCCTGGTGCCCAGAGGTTAAATGGAGCTCTGAACAGCACTGGGATGTAAAAAAAAATGGCAGCAGGTTTGCCTTCTAATGTGAACTGTGCCTGCCCAGGAACATATGCAGTGCTGCCACAGTGTAGGAGATAGGGTCGGTGTCCTATGCCCATTGTATGCAATATATGCTGTAAGGGCGGCTTTGCATGTTGCGACATCACACGTGCGATGTCGCTGGGGTCAAATCGAAAGTGACGCACATCCGGCGTCACTTGCGATGTCGTAGTGTGTAAAACCTTTTTGATACGATGAACGAGCGCAAAAGTGTCGTTATCGTATCATCGGTGTAGTCTCCGACATTTCCATAATGCCGGTGCAGCGACAGGTACAATGTTGTTCCTCGTTCCTGCGGCAGCACACATCGCTGTGTATGAAGCCGCAGGAGCGAGGAACATCTCCTTACCTGCGTCCCGGCTGCTATGAGAAGGAAGGAGGTGGGCGGGATGTTTACATCCTGCTCATCTCCACCCCTCCGCTGCTATTGGCCACCTGCCGTGTGACGTCGCTGTGACGTCACACGGCCCGCCCCCTTAGTAAGGAGGTGGATCGCCGGCCAGAGCGACGTCGCAGGACAGGTGAGTGCATGTGAAGCTGGCGTAGCGACAATGTTCGCTACGCCAGCAATCACAAGATATCGCACGTACGACGGGGGCGGGGACTATCGCACTCGACATCGCAGCATCGGCTTGCGATGTCGTAATGTGCAAAGCCCGCCTTAGTGTTATGCACTGACCCTTACAGATAAGCAAACACAAATGGCAGACCCCAAAGGCTGGAAAAATAAATTAAAAAAATAAATAAAGTCTTATTTTTATTCTTTTTAAAACAACATTGAAAACAATAATACGTTGGAAAAATAATTGTGACACATTCCCTTTAACTGTGTCTTCTAGAAGATGAATCTCTGCCCTGCCATATTAATACTGCATTAATACAGCGGGATTTCACCCCCCAAAGTATTTATATGGACATGTAGCTCTTTCAAAGATAAGTCCAACAATACCTTTACATGGCCAGTCCACTCCTCCATTACTGAGAAATCAGCATTCGAATATCAATGCGAAGAAGGCAGTAGATCTGAAACCTCTGTCACACCATCTCTATTCCTCACCCAGTACTGCCTTCTCCTGCTTGACTTGACAGCTTCTTTGCCCAAAGTCATAAGGCATAGTGACTGTGAGTCAGGCAGGAGTAAGCGGCATTGGATGAAGAATAGAGCTGGAGTGACAGAGGAGTTAGATCAATTTGAATGCTGATTTCTCAGTGGCGGAAGAATGGATTGGCCACGTACAGTTGATGTTGTCTTTGCTGTGGTGAGAAATCCTGCTGACAGATTCCTTTTAACATAATTAAAGTATTAGAATATAATGTTTGTATAATTTATATTTTTTTGCTCACATGGGTTAACCAATTGCATCTGGGATTTTCTGATGGATTGTCTTGGAATAAATGAGCATTTTATAGGACAGAATGTCCATTAAATGAATAAACCTTCATTGTTGTCAGTAAATATGTGTGGCTTCCAAATCCCAGAGCAGATTAAGAGATGTAATTAAGGGGAAAGGGCTTCCCAGAGACCACAATGTACGGCAGGCAGCCCATTTATTACACATGGCTATAAAGAACATAGCAATATATTATGGAAATATTATTATACATATTATTACTACTATCGTTTTTATTTCTGTGCAGTATATTTGCATTGTTGTGATTTACCGTATTTTAGATTTACGTTTTTTCCTCGTTGCCCCAACTCTCCGCTCTATAATTTTCTTGCATTATAAAAGCCATTCCTGTGCCACATCTATTCTGAAAGTAAAGATCCATCAAATATAATAATGTGTAAAAATATTTTATAAAAGTATTTAAATTATTCATTTTAGCGCTGTAAATAAGATATCCGTAATGTACAATTTAGTGCCGAGTCCCATCTCTACAGTAACAGATAATCTGTAAATGGAAAGCTACAGCTACAGTGATCATTTCCCCTAAGGCGAGAGCTGTGGGATTAGCACCTTACCGGGCTCGGTATTTTCTTTATAAAGCACCAGGCACATTCTGATTTTGAGTATGTGATTCTGGATTCCACAAATAGCCATAAATGAGCAACTGGCAATTTACAGTCACAAGATTGCAGGACAGGGAATACGGTTTGATCAGTTGATAATTGCATTAGATGACAGTCGCCCTGGAACGGAAGGGAACAAACTGTTTTTTCGTCTTAGAATTTAGCTACTAAGATATTTTGCGTATAGTAAATGTTGCAAACTGTAGGAATAAATAGTTGGCTGTACGAGGCAGAAACGTAGTTACCGGGGGGAGGGGACAGAGGGTGCGGTCCCCCGCCCGGAGTTACTGCCACATTTTATTATTTTGGCATACGTAGCTAAGATCGGAGACATGATCTCCCTGCCGCGCTCTATGAAACTGCACGGTGATGCGCTGCATGTGTAGGACGACAGAGTTCCTTCACCGTGACAGCGCATTGGTTTACCCGCACTTTGCCAGAGAACTCATCAGGGTCCTGGATTAGCTAAGTAATGAGTATATAATGTTTTTTATTTTATTTAGAATGTGTGGTGTGACTGTGGTGCCATTACAAAGTACAGGGGACCCTTATGCACTGTAGGGACTACAATGGGTAGCCCTTATACAGTGTTGTGTCCTCCATAAAATGTGGGGGCCATTATACAGTGCGGAAGCTAACGTGGCGGCCATCATATATTGTGGAGACTACTGTAGGGGCCATTGAACAGTTTGGGGGCCATTATACATTGTAAGGGCCTTTATTCAATGTGGGAGCTAATGTGAGGACCATTATAAAGTTTCTGGGCTATTCTGGCAGCTAAATAGGAAAGAGTTCTTTACAGTTAGAGTAGTCAGACTGTGGAATGCCGACCACAACAGGTAGTAATGGCAGATACTATAACGACTTTTAAAAAACAACATTGGACAAAATGTATAATTGGTGGAGGAAGGTTGAACTAGATAGACCTAGGTCTTTTTTCAACCTAAGTAACTATGTAACTATGTAACTTATGGGAACCATAATACAGTGTAGGGTCCATTATACAGTCATATGAAAAAGTTTGGGCACCCCTATTAATGTTAACCTTTTTTCTTTATAACAATTTGGGTTTTTGCAACAGCTATTTCAGTTTCATACATCTAATAACTGATGGACTGAGTTATATTTCTGGATTGAAATGAGGTTTATTGTACTAACAGAAAATGTGCAATCTGCATTTAAACAAAATTTGACTGGTGCAAAAGTATGGACACCTCAACATAAAAGTGACATTAATATTTTGTAGATCCTCCTTTTGCAAAAATAACAGCCTCTAGTCGCTTCCTGTAGCTTTTAATGAGTTCCTGTATCCTGGATGAAGGTATATTTGACCATTCCTGTTTACAAAACAATTCCAGTTCAGTTAAGTTTGATGGTCGCTGAGCATGGACAGCCGCTTAAAATCATCCCACAGATGTTCAATGATATTCAGGTCTGGGGACTGGGATGGCCATTCCAGAACATTGTAATTGTTCCTCTGCATGAATGCCTGAGTAGATTTGGAGCGGTGTTTTGGATCATTGTCTTGCTGAAATATCCATCCCCTGCGTAACTTCAACTTCGTCACTGATTCTTGCATATTATTGTCAAGAATCTGCTGATACTAAGTTGAATCCATGCGACCCTCAACTTTAACAAGATTCCCGATGCCGGCATTGGCCACACAGCCCCAAAGCATGATGGAACCTCCACCAAATTTTACTGTGGGTAGCAAGTGCTTTTCTTGGAATGCCGTGTTTTTTTGCCTCCATGCATAACGCCTTTTTGTATGACCAAACAACTCAATTTTTGTTTCATCAGTCCACAGGACCTTCTTCCAAAATGTAACTGGCTTGTCCAAATGTGCTTTTGCATACCTCAGATGACTCTGTTTGTGGCATGCTTGCAGAAACCGCTTCTTTCGCATCACTCTCCCATACAGCTTCTCCTTGTGCAAAGTGCGCTGTATTGTTGACCGATGCACATTGACACCATCTGCAGCAAGATGATGCTGCAGGTCTTTGGAGGTGGTCTGTGGATTGTCCTTGACTGTTCTCACCATTCTTCTTCTCAGCCTTTCTGATATTTTTCTTGGCCTGACACTTCTGGGCTTAACAAGAACTGTACCTGTGTTCTTCCATTTCCTTACTATGTTCCTCACAGTGGAAACTGACAGTTTAAATCTCTGAGACAACTTTTTGTATCCTTCCCCTGAACAACTATGTTGAATAATCTTTGTTTTCAGATCATTTGAGAGTTGTTTTGAGGAGCCCATGATGCTACTCTTCATAGGAGATTCAAATAGGAGAACAACTTGCAAGTGGCCACCTTAAATACATTTTCTCATGATTTGATACATCTGCCTATGAAGTTCAAAGCTCAATGAGGGTACAAAACCAATTTAGTGCTTTAGTAAGTCAGTAAAAAGTAGTTAGGAGTGTTCAAATCAAGAAATTGATAAGGGTGCCCATACTTTTGCACCGGTCAAATTTTGTTTAAATGCGGATTGCACATTTTCTGTTAGTACAATAAACCTCATTTCAATCCAGAAATATTACTCTGTCCATCAGTTATTAGATATATGAAACTGAAATAGCTGTTGCAAAAACCCAAATTGTTATAAAGAAAAAAGGTTTACATTAATAGGGGTGCCCAAACTTTTTCATATGACTGTACAGTGCGGGAGCTAATGTGGGGCTTTTAAAATGTGTGGAGGCCACTTTTGGGGCTACTATACAGTGTGGGTGCAATTATACACTGTGGGGACAATTATACAATGTGGTTGCGTCAATGGGAGTCATTATACAGTGTGGTGGTAATTGTATAGTATGTGAACTACTGTGGGGTCATTATAGTGTTTTAGGTGAGCTGTGGACCCAATATACTGGATATAGGGGAGCAGAGGGCCCATTATACTACGTATAGGGACACTTTGAGGGTATTATAATATGTACAGCGGTTCCATGAGCTCATTATACTTTGTATAGGGGAGCTGTGGTTTCATCATACTGTGTATAAGGGCACTCTGGTGGTATAATATTATGTTTAGCGGCTCCATTAGCCTATTATATTTTGTATAGAGGAGCTGTGGGTACATCAGAAATAACGTCAGCTGTAAGTCACTATTTATAACTCTACTGTAATCTCTTACATGTTCTGCAGGACTGGTGTCTACCACTATATGGTCACCGTATGGTAATATCGGTGCCGTTCTCTGTATAGAGAATTCTTTCCAGCAACAGCATTGTCATCTGCTAAGGTTCCCCTATATCTATGATTAGGCTGCACCACCGAAGTTGTAATTAGGGTTATTTAGCTAAGGGCCCACTCAGATGTTTCCCACCCCCTGAGCTGAACCCCTAGCTGCACCTCTGGTATGAGGAATCAACATACAGTGGAACCTCGCATAACGAGTAACCCAGTTAACGAGAATTTCGCTTAACAAGAAAACCTTTCTGTAAATTTGTAGCTCGGTTAACGAGTAAGCTTTGCTGTACAAGTAAAATCCTCACCGCACACACTTCCGGTTCCGTACATCCACCGCGCTCTAACCCGCACTTGCAGTCCGCACAAACGCACACAAACACACACAAAACACACACAAACAAACACGCACGCACACACATACAGTAATATGCTCACCTTACCTTCCGTTCCATCGCCGACCTCATGATTCTTGTCCGCCGGTACATCGCGACGAGGGAGGGATGCTTGCGGCAAACTACAAGACCCAGGAGGCCGACGATGGAACGGAAGGTACACATATTATGCTCACCTTACCTTCCATTTCATCACCGGTCTCCTGGGTCCTGTAGTTTGCCGCTCCAGGATGTGTATCCACAAGCATCCCGACGAGGCAGGAACTTCTGCTGACAACCGCTACTCAAAGGCAGCGTGCTGACCAATCAGAGGCAAGCGGCTCCTGCCTTTGACGTCAGCGCTCTGGGTGCGGAAGTTCCTCCCTCGTCATGATCGTTACCCGATACACAGCCGTACTAGAGAACAACAAGTCCCAAGAGACCGGCGATGGAACGGAAGGCAATATGTGCGTGTGCATGCGTGCTTGTGTATGTTTGTGTGTGTTTGTGTGAGTTTGTGCATGTTTGTACGTGTTTGTGTGTGTTTGTGCATGTGTGGAATGACACAATAGGGGACCAGGATGGGACATTTAACAAGATGTGGAACGAATTGTCTGCATTGCAATGATTTCCTATGGGAAATCTTGCTTTGCTGCACAAGTAACTTGCTTAACAAGCACACTCCCAGAACGGATTGTTCTCATTAACCAAGGTTCCACTGTACATTTAGATGGCTGAGTTGAGTAAATGGAAGAGGTGGACAGAGGGCCTTTTTACCCCCTTTAAAGGAGCCTCCCAATGTCTTTGCCTGTATATGTCTATGTACTGTCCTATCAGTGTGTTAATATACTCTCCGGTTGTTGTCTTCTCCGGTATCCAGCACAGTTCTGGTCCTCTTCTGAGTGACATTACCACTTTTCAGACTCTCCAGGTCACACTGCATTCCATGCATGAGCTGGAAAATGCTATAATAATATAAGTCTGTGAAGTCTCATTCTGAAGACTTAGGGGTACTTTGCACACTATGACATCGCAGCTGCGATGTCGGTGGTGTCAAATCAAAAGTGACGCACATCCGGCGTCCCTGTCGACATCGGAGTATGTGAATCCTTTTTTATACGATTAACAAGCGCAAAAGCGTCGTAGTCGTATCATCGGTGTAATGTCGGACATTTTCAAAATTTTGCTGCAGCGACAGTATGATGTTGTTCCTCGTTCCCCTGCGGCAGCACACATCGCTGTGTGAGAAGCCGCAGGAGCGAGGAACATCAGCGTACCTGCGTCACCGTGGATCACGCCGGCTATGTGGAAGGACGGAGGTGGGCGGGATGTTTACGTCCCGCTCATCTCCGCCCCTCCGCTTCTATTCTATTCTAGCGCCTACCATGTGACGTCGCTGTGATGCCGCGCAACCCGCCCCCTTAGGAAGGAGGCGGTTCGCCGGCCAGAGCGACATCGCAGGGCAGGTATGTGCATGTGAAGATATCACAAGATATCGCTGCTGCGACGGGGGCGGAGACTATGGCGCTCGGCATCGCTGTCATCGGCTTGCGATGTCGTAGTGTGCAAAGTACCCCTTACACTGTAAAAACTACATCTGGGTCACGCAGAACGCAGTGCGACCCGCAGAGGTTGAAGACCAGTGACATCACCCAGAAGAGAAGCGGAACAGCATTGGAGACCAGAGAAGACAGGGGTAGGTGAATATATTAACACACACGACAGTCATGCACATATACACAGGTTTAAGGTGAAAAAATGTTCATGGGAGGGCTTCTTTAAGCAATATTGGACCCAAGAAGTTGAAGGCCTCATTGCACATGCCTCACGTTCTCCCTATATTTATAGCTTTATTTGTAGTCCTGCATCTACAGATCAGTGTGGCGTTGTGCCGGTTTGGATTACAAGAGCGTACTGTTAGGCAACGCTTTTTAAGTTGAGTTGTTTAACTGATTAATTAATTGTAAATCTATACAATCACTTTGCTGAAGTGAAGTTGTAAAATATTGAAACTGTAATTTGAAAGAATGGAAAAAATTACCCAAAAATTATTATAAATCACTTTTAAGTAATCATTAATGTAAAAATGAACAATACTTTGTTAATGTTTCTATATAGTGAAAATAAAATTGTGTTTGCATATTAACCCTCACTGAAATCCTTTTCATTTAGTAAGATGATAATTATTATAAGTATTGGTTTTGTAACATTGTATTACCTGCCTGATGCCTTTTTCAAGCAATAAAACATTTTTTTAAAAAACTAACTTTCAACCATGAGATACTGATGATTTTGTTCTTTGAGATTAAATTAATTTTATACAAATGTTTGCTGTGCTCGAGAAAGGTGACACTACCGATCTGTGGGATACATTCGTTTTCTGCTCATTTTTTTACCAACTGTACATGGATCGCTGAAGTATCATGGATCCATACACATTTGCAAAAAACGCAGAGCCATGTGTGAGAATAAAATCTATATTTCTTTTTTACCATTGATTGTCAATTTGCAAATTTGGCAACACGTTGTCTGCCAAAGAGAGGGAGGAGTGATAGAGACCAGTGTGAGTCAGTTCCTGGTTCAAGGGCAGTTAATGAGACACCTTTGGAGAGAAGACACATGTCGGGTGTGTGTGTCAAGGAAAAGGGAGCAAGTCCATCACCTTAGTGGCGACAGAGTCCTATTACACAGGCAAGTGGGTGATACCTGTGTAGCGCCCCTGAGCCACTCAGGGCACTACAGGGAACTGTATCCTCGCAGGGATGCAGGACCTACCCCCTGGGACCTGGAACACCAGTGACAGAAACACCCACACTCACCAAAAATCCTAATTCCTCACTCCACACCAGGGCTAATGGGTTAGTTAGATAAGGGGATGGTCACCCAGAGGGTGGAGCCAGTCCAGGAACTAGCCAGCCTGGTGGGAAGGGACTGCAGACAGTCTGTAGAATGTAGTGAAGAGAGCAGATGTGCCTCGAGCTGGGTCTGTGTAACGGTGACCCGGGGGCACAGGAGTAGGTTGCCAGTATAGGAGCAAACAAGTACCTCTGGAACAGAGAAGGTCACCAGGGACGGTACGAAGGAGCACCACTGGAACCTGAGTATGCACGGGGCACAGGGCCCTAGGTCAGGCGATAGTTTCACACGGCCTGGCAAATTCCTGCACAGTGGAGGGACCTGCATGGACTTCACAGACCTACAGATCCGGAGGCATCAGCAGTAAAGCAAGGATCGAGGTTCAGACACATATCTCCCCACAGGGTCCACACTGCCAGCCGTACGGACGAGGAGATTGCTACCTAACATGGACAGTCGGGGTCCCCAAACCACTTCAAGCTACGGAGACCCAAACTACACTGAGAGTGCTGGGGACAGAGCAACCGAGTCACTAAACTGGCACTGGAATACCAGGGACCTGAACCAGCCGTCCACAGGTTAAAGTGAGTAGAGACTGTTCATTACAACCCCGGTGTGGTCTCCTTCATTATCAAGTGCAAAGCTCCCATCTCACATCTCCCAGGCTCAGCTCTACCTGTGGAGGGCCTACAACCACAGCTGCCAATACCACCAGCCCTGGGAGTATCCACATCTGGGAGTATCCACATCAGCAATGGCGGTTCCTCAATCATAACCGCAACCCGCAGGTGGCGTCACATGAACATTAACTCCTATCTCCCCTGTAAATATTCCCTTTATAAAAAAAGCACCCAGGGCACGGGACCGGGCTACACCACCACAGTGACATCCCCAATTGTATACACTGCCAGGGACCGAGTATCCCATTCCTTGGGTGACACTCCTGCTAGTGAGTGTGACTTTTCTGGGAGGGAGTCCAGTGTTGGCCAGGTATAGGGGACCTTAGAAAGGAAAAGGATCTGTCCAAGTGAGTACACAAGAAGAAGGTAGCGGCTACAGGACCAGTCCATGTAAGGGATTACAGCATATAGTCTAAGTACAGGGTTCACAGCATAACAAATTGACTCGTGTGGCAATGTACCAGGAATATGGAGGTTCATTTTACTGTACTGTCTGTTTAACATTGACAAGTAAAGTGCTATCACCGTAAACCACGTTTGTGCCCCTCTATTATGCAGAAGAAAGTCTAAAGTGTATTACCTGCTACCCTTTGTATCCACGCTTATCCTTGAGTAAAAAGAGCTTTGTTTTTATCAACTTGTCTGATTTCTTCAACCTGGAGACAAAGGGATCTGGCGTCACACAAAGTGTGGCCAGCCTGAACCTAAAGGTATCCACGGCAGCCACAATAACTTCATCACACACACACAGAATTCCCAATTTTCTTTAGCATGCCAGGGTGTTAATGAAGCAGAAGTCACCCATGGCTACTACCCAGAGCCATATTACATTTGGCACAGTCGGCAGGACGTGAGTTCCTTGCATGACGAAAATAGTGAAGTTAGGACACGGGGCACAAATGGAGTGGTGCCTGGAATTGAATGACCTAAGATGGTGGCCAGCATCATGAACCCTAAGATGGTAACAGCCCATGGTCTGAGGAGAAAAAGTTTGTTCCATCGTTGGAGTGGATGGCGACAAAGGGGTCTGGCGCTGCAAAAGCACAGCCGGCCTGGACCTGAAGGTATCAATGACAATCACAACATCTTCACCACACACACCCAGAATCCCCAATTTTCTGTAGTATGCCAGTGTGTTAATCAAGCAGAATTCGCCATGGCTACCGCAATTAACCATGTTACAATGTTAGAAAAAAGGCTAGAAGATTTCAACGGAATGTTGCGGCATGTAAGCGCAACGGAATATAGGACCTGAAAGTATCCACAACAGACACAACATCTTTATCACACAACCAGAGTCCCCAATTTTCTTTAGCATGTTGGGATGTTAATCAAGCAGAACTTGCCCATGGCTACCACCACGAGCCACGTTACAATGTTAGAAAAAAGGCCAGAAGATTTCAACGGAATGTTTCAGTAGCACAGCCTTAGGATATTGATGTGCATTTTTCAATAATATCTAAGTAACACAGTAAAATGAGGGCTCCTTAACAGCAAAGATTGCCCAGGAGTGTCCCCAAAATGTTTTCTTCCAATGTGCAATTGTCTCATGAAAAATGGAACCTTTGACAAGTATGCCCATGAAAATAACAACATCTGCCCTTGGAAGTAATATTTTTCCATATTTTACAAACACCAAAGGACCTTTGTTAATTTATTCTTGTAAGTCTTCTTCAATAGCTAGGGAGCTCAATGGAGAGACATCTATTCATCAACATCAGAATTGCATATAATTGTAAGAAATTCAGTCTCATATGTTGGCATTAATTATTATATATTCTGTAGATGCCGTATATTGCTGATATGGGTTTCAACACACTAACCCCAATTTTATTTTAAGTTTATAGATGTTCTCTAAAACCGAGCTACTTACTATTCCTTGCTGAAAGGTTGTTTGTAAGTCACAGAAAGGGAATTGGAAATTTACATGTGTTAGTTAAGCAATTATGAGGCAATTATTACAAGATATGATTAGGAATACAGAAAGCCCAGTGATAATACAATCATTAATTATCCGCAGCAATGTAATAGGTAACATGTTTACTCAGAGGCTGATTTAATTTTCTAAAGGAAGACGATCTAAATTAAGAAAGGCTACCCAAATTAAAACTGTTTACATTAGAAAAAGGAACCAGGGAGGAGATATAATTACTAATTGCTAATACAGTACATGCAAGACTAATCTAATGGACTTTCACCAGAACATGTCTATAATACTGAAATCGTGAGGGTCAGTTCTTGGGATTAAATAAAGAATATTTAAGCAACTGCAAAATGAATGGTTCTGTGCACAGCCGAGGCAGTGAGCTGTGAAATGTACTCTTTGTACATGCAGCGATCTCAGGTTTAGCTGATAAGATCATCTATTTTTTAAAAGGTACAATTATACGGCGCTATGCAAAAGAAGATGCAGGCATGTGGAACGGCACAGAAAATGCGCAGCATCTAAAAGGGAATCCAACATTCATCACACATATAATTAAGAACAATATTTTACTTAAAGAGTTTGTCTGGAAATATAATACAAAAAAAGTCTCAGTGGGAGTACAATATAGAGTTATGAAAACTGGATTTTTTCATGTTCTGTACATAGTAACCGGTTATTGTAGTGTTGACACAGAACGGTGTATAAAAGAGGAAGGTTTCTTCTCTTTTTTTTTATGTATTTCTAATCAGAGAATACTCCTGTCTTCACTTAAAGTAATTGTTATGCGCAGACCGGCTCCACATTTGTCGCTTCAGTCGCCACAGGGTACTGCATCTCTCTTAAGATGTAGTACTCATCTTGGGTAAGGAGAGGTTAATCGCTGGTGTTTCTCACATTTGCACACAAAACACAGTTAGGTGCTTTCCCACCAGGGGGATGGCCTGGGGTAGATAGGAGGTGGCCATCACAAAGCATGGGACTTTCCCGATCACTAGGACAACCACCTAGGGGGCAGCCACCACTTGGGGAAAAGGGAAGGAGCATCTTCACACTTAGACAGTTAACCCCGGGCACAGCTTGGGGTGAGAGACACCGTCAGGACCTTGGTCCAATCTTCTTTTACCTCACACTTCTGGGAGCGCCATAGGACCCGCGGCTTGGAGCAGATAGCTCAGCCCGGGTACTCTACAGCTACATGGTATTCCAAGATCCACCGATAGTGCAGGAAACACCCGCAGCCCGATCTACATTCCATATACACTGGGATTGGAGGGACCCTGACCAGAAAGGACTCACAGTGGGAACACCGGTGGTGACCTCGAATTGCTCGGGATTGACGGGGGCCCAGCACGGTAGTGACTGGTACTCCAAGAGTGGCAACCGGGACTGTGAGTAAAGAAACCTTGAAACTGCAGAGACTGTGTTTGCTTATCCTTGCCAGCACCCCTTGCTTTGGTGTCAGCCATGACTACTCCCGTCAACATCCTCCCCAGGGCCCACTTCACCTGTGGGGAGCAGAAACATCTTAGATGCTACAACCATCCACCCGGAGGACAGCAACAGCAACGGCGGCAAATCTCTGGCCGCATATCGCAGGTGGCGTCATGAGACAAATCATCTTCCCCACCATCATCATTCAACCGCTCCTTTTTATTGTACGCCTCAGGGCCACCCGTGACATCCCCAGACCCAACATCACCAGGCCCGGCGATGAGTAAACTTAACCCCTTTCCCCGTAGGTGCTACATCCACACTACTGAGTACGACAAACAACCTATCATGTGCTATTCGGATCAGCACCCGCAGTTTACTATTACCAGGTTGGACTCCGTACACACTTCAGAATCTAACAAGCAACCTAACTTCTATTGAGCAGCTCTGTTCTGCCGGGCGTCGACTGTTATATCACCACTGCTATGGACACTTTAGGAGTTAATGCCTCCTTGAGCAGTGTGTGGCTTCTCAGAGAACCAGGTTGCTAATCACCACCTTCAGCTGGTGTCCTTCTACTTAAGACTGGGGAGTTTCCTGAGTTATCGCTGAAGATAGCATCTGCTTAGCTATTGCAATTTCCTGGCGTCTGTGGTGATTTTCCTTTTGGAGTCCAGCGACTTGTCTGCGCTGTATGAAAGTTCCCTGGCGTGACTTTCTCCTTCCCCTTTGGTTTCTCCTCTCCGGTATCTTTTTGTTTCTCCTCTCTGGATATATGCTGTGTGTGTGTTTCTTTTTTTACCCCTTTGTCTATGTCTTGTGGGATGTTTATTACTTTGTGTCCAGCCCACTCCTAGGTGGGGGTGTGGGCGTATTAGGCCAGGGCCGGACAGAAGACAGAGTCAGGTCAGGGGTCCGGACCACCCCACATTTAAGGGTACCTCCGAGTAGAAGGTGAGCACAGGGGCCCCAGTCTTAGGGCTAGTATAGGTCTTCCTATGTCCCCAAGTCACCTATGATAGTAACATACTAGGTTGTTGGGAGTTTTTTGTTTTCCTTTTTATTCATCCAGTCATAAGTTTCCCAGTATACAGTATATAACTAAACTGTTACCTTATGTAGTTGTACCTTTCAAACTAAAATTTCATGTTATATGTCTGAGAAAAAAAGCAAACTGGATATAATTTCACACAAAACCTCAAAAATGGGCAAAACAAAATTGTTGACACCTTTCAAAAAAAAGTTGGGTAAACAAAAAAGGTGTTAGAAGCTTGTTGATGGTTATAGGAAGTGATTGTCATGCCAGAATGAGGGAATGCCCAGCATGTGGTGCAACACACAGGGGAGAAAAGCAGGGTAGATGTAAAGGAAGGTTCTGGCGATAGGAAGAGGAGAGAGTAGTCACCACCTCACACTCATCTGTGATTGATCTCTGAGCTCCCTAACGTCCCTAGACAGGACGCCCCACCCCCCATGCGAAGTCACATGCCTAGGCCCTTGCTGACTCTGAACTTACCCTGACTAGTGAGTAGGTCAGCAAGTCACTAACCCTACCACTACAATAAAACACCACATGCAAAGTAAAACAATGGGGTGAGGAAACAATACATAACACAATAAATATCCCTCCTAAGTTTGTTCAGCAGAAACATTCACAGCTGCAACTGAAATTATACCTCAACTACTCCAGAGACAGGCTCCTTCAAAGTTGTCAGCATAGAGATTCTATCACTGGCATAGAGTAAAGCCAGGAGTGAGTAAATATAGCGGAAGGGCATCATGACAAGATGCCGCCGCTGTGATATAGGTTATGAGTAATCTCAGCCTTAACCCTTAACCCTTTCAGCATCAAATTAAAGTAAATTTGCTCCAACACAAGATGTAACCTGCGGACATGATACACACATCACAACGATTGACTGCAGTTATTTATTCCAAAAGGAAATAAACATCTGTATAACAAAACATCAAATTGCAATAATGTTCTGGGAAACATACTTATTTTTTAGAACAATTTCAAGGGTGCCAGCACTTTTAATATTCTTTGTTAGTCTCTCATAAATATTTCCATTCCCTTTTGCTTGACAAGAAAAAAAATATAGTTGCGGTAAGTTTATTTGTGCCATATTTGCCTACGGCAAAGCCTAGTTTGCTGATGTGCCAGCAGATCTGCATGAAGAGAGGATTAGCTCCATTGTCATAAATGGGGCTAATCTGCTGATTTCCCATGTGAAAGCCAAATAAATAATCATCATGCTGCAGATTTTAAAATCCTCAGTGAGACCATTATTATGTGCTGATAATTTCTACAGTATATAATAGTGGAGTAATATACCACAATCTCTTGCAGTGGGTGCAGATATCAACACATTTGATGAGAAATTAGGTGAAAAATCCTCATGAAATCCTGAGTGTGAAAATAGCCTTAGGGCCTGTGCAGATGTTGCAGTTTTGCCGCTTTTTTTTTTGCGCAGATTTGTCACAAAACCTGAAGGGTTTCCTGATGCCAGCAAAGTGAATGAGAATCCAGAAGTCTCATGCACACATTGCTTATTTTTGAATTGCTTATTTTTGAATTTCAGATTTGGTGCAGATTTAAATCTGCAGACTGTCAATTGTTTCAGCATTTTTGTTGTAGATTTCACCCATACTAATGAGTGGGTGGAAAAATCTTCACAAAAAATACATGTAAAAAAAAGCATTGAAAATCAGGCAAAGGCGCTTGTATTTTATACTGCTTTTTTCCAGATGCATAAATGGTGCATACATTTCTGCACCAAATATTTAAGGTTTACATACCCCCACTATTTAATTTCAGATGTTGAATGTAGAAGAATATACATGGACCCATGTTTGGTAACTCAGTACTTCAGTGTTCCTATTTTCATTTATACTAATATAATAGCTGTAGTATCCAGTGTTGCCTGGGATAGTAACTAAAGGGCCCGTTACGCGCTACGATATATCTAACGATATGTCGTCGGGGTCACGTCGTTAGTGACGCGCATCCGGCATCGTTTGACATATCGTAGCGTGTGACAGCTACGAGCGACTGTGAACGAGCAAAAATACTCACCTTATTGTTGCTCGTTGAAACATTTTCAAAAAATAGAACGTCCTTCTGCGCGCCGGGTGTTCATTGTTTCCGAGGCTGCACACATCGCTCCGTGTGACACCCCGGGAATGATGAACTGCAGCTTACCTGCAATGCGGAAGGAAGGAGGTGGGTGGGTTGTTACGTCCCGCTCATCTCCGCCCCTCCGCTTCTATTGGGCGGCTGCTGTCTGACGTTGCTGTGATGCCGAACGTCCCTCCCCCTTCAGGAAGAGGAGGTTCACCGCACACAGCGAGGTTGTTCGGGAGGTAACTACATGTGACGGGGGTTACCGACTTTGTGCGACACGGGCAACAAATTGCAACGCGTGTAACGGGCCCTTAAGTCTCTCTCTCTCTCTGTTTCTTTCCCTCTCTCCCTGTCTCCCACACACTTAGCTGGCACATAAGCTGTCGTATACTAAGAATGTTCGTTGCCTATGTGTGTGTGTGTGTGTGTCTCTTTCTGTGTGTGTGTCTTTCGGTGTGTATGTCTGTATGTGTCTCTTTCTGTGTATATGTCTATTTCTGTGTTTGTGTCTATTTCTGTGTGTCTATCTCTGTGGGACTCTTTCTGTCTGTGTCTCTTTCTGTGTGTGTGTGTGTCTAGGTGTGTGTCTCTTTATATGAGTGTGTGTGTGTGTGTGTGTATGTGCATCTCTTTCTGTGTGTGGGTCTCTCTGTCCATAATAGGAGTCTATAATAACAGATCCTTTGCCAACTCCATTGACTTTAATGTAAGCAGATGTTTTGACGAATAACTGTAAAGCGCAGGGTTAAATTTTCCCCTCAAAACATAGTCTATAACGTTCTCGGAGTCAAATGAGGTGGGTGTGCAACATCTCGTGATTGTAAGTGCAACAGTGCAGATTCCTTTAGCAGACATACACACACATTCATACATAGATGACAAAGTGTTTTTAGCTTTTCGGGTTTTTAAAGGGAAACTGTCAACAGGTTTTTGCGATGTAATTTGAGAACAGCATGATGAAGGGATTAGAGGCTGTTTCCAGTGATGTGTCACTTACTGGGCTGTGTGTTGCTGTTTCAACAAAATCAGCAGAAGATTATCACTACAAAAGTAGGTGTCTCATGCCTTCTAGTCAACTGTTCTGTGTAATCCCACCCCCATCGCTGATTGATAGCTTTCTGACTGTAAAGTGTACACAGAAACTACTAAATAATGGTGTGGGCGGGGTTATACAGGGCTCAGAATTCAGAGAACTACTGGATGTGAAGCAGAGAAAATAGAGATTGTATCAATATGACTTATCACTGAAATCAGGGTTTCAACTCCTACATCATGCTCCTTTCAGATTACATAGCAAAAACCTGCTGATAGATTCCCTTTAATGTTTTTATTTTTCTTGAATACAATTTTGAAATAATTTGATTCTGGATGGAGAAATGGGCATCATGAATTACATGTGGAGAACCATAATCAGACTGTAGCGCACAGTCCCAGCGGGGCATCCCCACACGCCTCTGTTCCCAGGCACCCTCCCTCTCACTTGTCCGATAGCTCCACTCGCTCCTCTCCTGCCCTGCCGTGGACACTTGCAGCCCTTCTGTGCATACCCGCAGGGTGCATGCGCGGCCACGCCCTCTTTCTTAAAAGCACAGGCATCTCATTACCCGGAAGCGATCCCTTAAAAGGTATTTAAGGCTGCATCACCTTACATGAAGCACCTGAGCACCGTTGCTTATTAATTAGTGACTTGCTAGTTCTTAGGTCTCTGTGCGCTACTGTTTCTAGTTCTGCTATTGTGTCCTAGTACCAGTCTCGAGTTCCTAACTTGTGTCTCATCCTAGAGCCTGCTCTCTACCACCACCTCCGTGCTGCCGTGTCTGAGCCATCACCTCTGTGCTGCCATGTCTGAGCCATGACCTCCATGCTGCCATGTCTGAGCCATCACCTCCATGCAGTCATGTCTAAGCCACCACTTCCGTGCTGCCACGTCTGAGCCACCACCTCCGTGCTGTCACATCTGAACCACCAACTCCATGATGCCACGTCTGAGCCACCACCTCCGTGCTGCCAAGTCTGAGTTAACATTTCCGTGCTGCCACATCAGAGAACTCCATGCACCGGATATTAAGAGACTCCATCTGTCGTGAAGAGCCGATCACCACTGGTTCCTGGCAGTCGTGCATTTAGGCCCCCTGTTGCTGCACCAGACAGCCCCTGTATAGGGCTTCACTACTGGTTGCTGCTTCAGGGGAGTCTGGTGTACGGCTCAGTGGGTCCACTCCTGGACGCTCACCGTCCCTAGTAGTCGGACCTCTTTGGATATTATGGACTGACCTCTAACTTTACTATGTTCACTTTTCACTTTGTTATAATATTGTATTATTTTGGATTTTATATAGTATAATACTAATCAGGCAACAGTGTACTATGGCAGCCTTAATCCTACACTGACAGAAAACCCTAAAGCACTTTGCCATTGTGCTTGCAATGATGAAGCTAACCAACAAGAGCAGACAAATGAAGTGTGAAGCATAGCCCTCCAAGCCATAAAGGGATCATTCAAAGTCACATTTCTATGTGACAAAATGCAGGAAATTGGTAAGGCTTACAAGGGGAACATCGAATTAGAACTGTAACTCTGACAGAGATACGCGTTTCTAACCATATAAAAGTGCAATCTCATATTACAAATGCCAACAGTGGAGACTACGTGTTTTTAACCCCTTTCTCACCTGATTACAATTTTCTGGGTTTTTTTGTACTTTCGTTTCTTCCTCCCCTTTTTGAGGGTTAGCTTTTTGCAGGACAAGTTGTAGCATTGAATGGAACCATTAATTTTAACTCTGCCTTCCGGCCTAGCATTTTATATTTGGTAACTGCGTCACAGTTGTCACCTGACTCGGCATTCCCTTCTAACCCTTACCTCGAAGAAATACACTCTTTACAGATTGGTTCTGGTGACCCTGATCCTCTGGCAGATTACAATATTGGTGCACATGTAAAGCACCAGGAAGGGGCAAGGGTGAAGGCAATAGTCTTTGCAGAGGTCCTCAACCCACCACAGCACAGAACAGAGACGGAGGGCAGAGTGGAGTAGGTGTTATGTGATAGTGTGGAGGTGGTACCTGCTTACTGCTGCTGTTCCCTTTCTGGGTCCTGTTCACGCCCATGGGCTTCAGGCCCTTGCCCTAAGTAAAGAGTCGGATGCTAGGTACAACTTGAACGATTTTACTGCACAACAGTCTAACAGCCATTTTCTATCTTTTCAGTACATTGACATCATCATCCTCCATATCCTTCAAACACTTTGGTTCTAATATCCAGCTTGGGCTTGCAGGGATGGCCATGATGGGGCGACTTAACCTCCCTCTTCAGACCCACTCTCCCAGCATGATGGTGGGACCCTGAACTTGGCTAACGAACAAGTAGACCACTTGCCTTACCACCACAACTGCTTTCCCTCAGGTACCGGCAGAGGATGGCTCAGGTAGGAGCACCCCTGGACTTAGGTCCAACTGCAATAGAACCCCTTCTGACACTTTGCTGTTCTCTCTTCCTTTCTGTTTCTGTTCCTGTAGCAGGAACCAGGTGAAGGTTTGGGCTTCCTTAGGTCCTGTCCCTGTCACCTCCACCTTCCTGTACTCCACTCTGGACTTCTGTTCCTCCTGGACATTTTCTAGTTCCTTTCACTAACACAGTGTGACGCCCTGGGCAAGCCAGGGGTCACAGGTCACAACACCACACGCACCCCACATTCCCTGCAGGAACACCTAGGTCAGAACACAAATCCTTGTTGCCTTCCTCCAGGGGCTGATGTCCACACCAGGGGGTGGGCCAGGCGGTTAGCTCCGTCCACCGAGGAGTTCACAGCCCTGGAGGCGGGAAAACCAGGCAGTTTGCTTAGGGAAGAGCTTGAGTGAGGAGTGAAGTTGAGATTAAGTGAAGAGTTCAAAGTGAGAGGAAGGAGAAGGAGGACAGTGAGAGTAGTGACAGAGAAAGTGACAGTTGAAAAGCCTGAAGTTAGTCCGGGTGTGTGCCCCGGACTGAGACAGCAAGGTTGGCTACTTGGAGGTTGCCGAAAGGACCGTGGACGGGTGGTGGCCCGGCGGTACCGGAGCGGTATACGAAGAGAAGCCAGCACCATTGGCAGGGGCCTTTCGGATCCCGGCAAGGCTAGGAGTCGCCATAATTTGCCAAATCCGTCAGTGAAGGGGACCTCCGGGTCTCCCAGCAGCAAAGTCCCGATTGAAGGCAACAGTCCGACCGTGAAGGGGAGACACCGCCACTGCCAAGGCACCAGTTTCCCAGGGCCAGCGCCTGCGGGCAAGAGAGGGGCTCCTCCGGCTCATATCCAAGCTGGGGAGCGGGTTACCGGTGGGAATCCATCGCTACCAAAGAACCGTACTCAGGTGCAGGGAAGTGACCGTCACCGCTAACTGCAGGGAACATCAGCACCGTAGCCGTCCGAGGGACCCGTCCAACCAGCCGTTTGTTTACCGTGAACTGTGTCATCATCCTTGGGCTGAGTGAGTACCTCCGTGCCGTGCGGCACAGCGCTGCCCCTGCGTCCCGGCACCTCCACAGGCCCCATAACCCGCCTGTCCACCATCCCAACCCCATCACTGGGCCCCGGGAGCACCAAACCCCCTACCCACGGAGGGGTCAATCAACAACTAGCTGCTCCATACCACCACTCCCGGGATCCCCAGACAGAGCAGCGGTGGTGTCCACACAATCACCACAACCGTGGGTGGCGTCACGGACAATAAATTATCCCAAAAACCAAACCCCTTTCACTCACGGGCGAGGAGCGCCGCTCGAGTCCCCGGGATTCGGCCCATCGCTCGAGCCACCGAGCAGCAGCAGGCCGCAGCAGCAGCGGCAGCCGGACCCGAGCGGTGGGAGAGTGCGGCGTCCCCTCCTCCGCCCGCGACAACAGCGTCCCCCTATCTCCCTGAAACAGGAAGCTGCCTTTCTCGATCTTCCTGCGCTGATGAGCCAACCTCTCACTTAACCCCATGCTGCCCTGTCACTCCCTATCCCTCACTTCTCACTAAAAGACCCCGGAACCAGTGATACCTGGTGGCAGCCGGCCGTATCACATGAGAATACCATACATTTAAATACAATGCAGTAAAACCCATTAGACACCAGCGGGGATGTGGGGGCGGTAGAGTGCCAGTCACCCTCTTACACACAAATACCGTGGAGCAGTGAATATGAGTATCTTCTTCAGGCCACCCTCTTACAGCACTGTGGCACAACAACTAATACAAGTATACACAATCATAAACATATGTAGGTGTACACAAGAATACATAGAAATCTCTACATTATTTTTAATAATAGCCTATACTGCACTGAATAGGCAAAAAAAATCTTCTTGGAGTGCTTCTTCAACAATAGTTTCTTATCCCTGCATGGATGACAGTACCATGCTCATGACTCCAGCGCTGTACCCTCATTGTCCATTATGTATTATCACTGTTTCCATTAACAATGTATGGTGACATCACCTTCTTTATGATCCCTGTGAATTAAGACTTGAGGTAAAATGAAAATCATAAACTCTTCATGTTCTGAAGTCACTGTTGAAGGTAAATGTCATGGCCGTCTCTCTGTATTTTGAGACTAGGGCCAGGATCAGGACTAGAGTCTCTCATTGTCATCTGAGACTCTACATATTAAACATGTTTTCTTTCTTTGGGTGTGGCAGGGGTTAATGTCAGTTTTCCTTCCCAGCAGCTTCTGACTCCTGGTCTAGTGTTTCGAGTTTGGCACCACATCCAGTCCCTTTGTATACCCTCTGCTTTCAGCAGCGGGTGTCAGTTTTTCTCTCATTGATTTGGATTCTGGACCTGGAGGTGGAAAGAGCTGCTGGACCCCTTGCTGTCGGTAGTGGTTTAGGCTGCAATACTAGTGCCTGCCTCCAGCCTTGTTGTTGGAGTTAGTCTGTTATTGTTTCCACCCTGTCTTACTTTCCCCTGGTGTGTTTTAGTGCAGCGTGGGACTAGTGATCCTTACCTTCCCACTCACTAGTCAGGGCTAACTGCAGGGTCTCTCAGGGCTTCAGGTTACTGCTCAGCGACAGGTAAACCTATATAGGGACTGGTTAGGAGTGCAGGGTACAGCAGCAGGTAAGTGGAGGAGGAGTTCATCTTCCCTCTCATTAACCTTAGAGCCCACCATTGTTAATGTGTCCGCGGTGTACCCCTTGTTTGTCTTTGTAAAACCCCTGTTTGTTGTGTGTTTTACCTCACGCCAGACCTTCCCTAAGTCCATGCCGCGACAGCAAACTTGATGGAGTTTGGTTCCATTCCTTGTGTTGCTGTGAAACGCCATGATTTTTATTGAATCTCAGGCTATGTTAAAATCCATTTAGAAACACATTTTTTCATAGTTTATACCACAACCCATTTTAGAGAAGTTGCATTTGAGTAATAGGCTCCCAATCCTCTGGCATGTTCAGTTTGCTAAATACTTAAATCTACAAATTCTGTTTTACCACCAAATATTCTTAAGAAATAAACTCTAAATTTAAAGCCGTGTATTTTATAGTCCTTTTAATGTGTAACTCCAGCACCTTCACTATTAATTTAGTTTAGCGTGAAAGTCATTGTATTGAATTTTCTCCTGATATTTATGTGAAAGTTAATTCCTCCTGACAGCACTGACCTGCTCCTCTACCAAGTGCTAATTTCTAATTTTGACATTGGTGTTTGAGGAAGGTGCACTTCTACTGCTCCCCTCCCCAAAACATCCTTGTTGAATTTTGTCTTAAGGCCGCTTTACACACTGCGATATCGATACTGATATCGCCAGCGTGCATACCCGCCCCAATCGGTTGTGCGACACAGGCCAATCGCTGCCCATGTCGCACAACATCGCCCGGACCAGTCACATGGACTTACCTTCCCTGCGACATCGCTGTGATCGGCGAACCGCCTCCTTTCTAAGGGGGCGGTTCGTTCAGCGTCACAGCGACGTCACAGCAGCGTCACTGAACCACCGCCCAATAGAAGCGGAGGGGGGTTAACATCCCGCCCACCTCCTTCCTTCCGCATTGTGGCCGGAACGCAGGTAAGGTGAGCTTCATCACTCCTGCGGTGTCACACGGAGCGATGTGTGCTGCTGCAGGAACGAGGAACAACTTCGTTACTGCTGCAGTAACGATATTTGAGAATGGACCCCCATGTCACCCATGAGCGATTGTGCACGGTTTTGCGATGACGCAAAATCGCTGATAGGTGTCACACGCAATGGCATCGCTAAAGTGACCGGATGTGCGTCACAAATTCCGTGACCCCAACGAGATCACTTGAGCGATGTCGTAGCGTGTAAAGCCCGCTTTAAGATCTGCAAGTTTAGGACTGGACATTTTATAGATTACTGGAAAAAGTGATGCATTGGGTTCTGGATACATTATTTGTTCAATTTTCTTCTGCATTTGGCTCCTACCTCCTAAGTGTACGCCCCTACAGAGCAATACTGCTTTTAAAGGGATTGTTCAGGATTGGAAAAACATCTCTGTTTCGTTCAAGAGCAACACCAAACTAATTTATTAATTCAAAGTCATTTTGGTTAATTTGCAGTAGTCAGCTGAACCCACCAATCCAATGGCCTATCCTTTTGTTCTCCCTTGAGATAAATTGCAGCAAAAAGAATCTGGTAATAGCTCTGTCATACAGAACACAAGAGTGCTCAACCGAGCCGAGTGTGGCTATGTATAGAGTAGTTAAGGGATATAGCTCTTGATCAATCGATCGTTAGGCTAACAGCCTAACAATCATGCATTGAGGTTTTTACAACTAGTGCTCCAGTCCACAGCACATCAAGTTGTGATTTGTGTAATAGGTGGGCGGCACCCTTATGTTATAACTGTACTATGTTTTATATATTTATTATTGTATATTTCAAATGCATGTGTTGATATTTAAGTGTTTTAGAGGAGGATGTGTAGCACCCAGGGGGCAGGGGGTTCAGGTCTGACCTCGTACCTGTTACTCGTCACCAGGCTGGTGTGGAGGTCTGTGATATCATGGTGTCCCGCGCGGTTTCATGCCCCAAGGTGTCCACAATAAAATGGGGGATAGGAGGTGATTATGGGGGTTGTTGTCATGACGCCATCAGTGGTACGCGGCCAGGGATTAGCTGTCGCTGTCCTCTGGGGTGGATGGTAATAGCAGCAAAGATGGTTTCGCTCCCCACAGGTGGAGTGGGCCCCGGGGAGGATGATGAGGGGAGTAGTAGTGGTGGGGACCGTTGGCGCCGGGGCGCGGGGGCACCGGTGATAAGAGTCCGAGTTGGCTGCTGCGGTTCCAGGTATCTTAACTCACTCATATGCCACTCGCCCGGGCAGTACCAAAAACCCGCCATGATGGGCCCAGTTGACCTCGGATAGGTTGAAAGAAGCCAGCGGTGTTTGGAAAGTGTCCTTTCTAAGAGTTGCCCCTCCAGTAGTGAGTAACCGGGGCTGAGCGTTCCACTCCAAGCCACAGACCCCGTGAAGGAAGAAAAAGGAAGAGGGTGGTGGTAGTGTCGTGTCACCAGAAAACCTGGGTAGACTGACTGAAGATTGTGTGAAGATGCTCCTACTTCTATCCCAAGTGGAACCCGCCCCCAGGTGGTTGTCCTACTAACCAGGAAGTCCCAAGCTTCGTGTTGGCCAACCCCTCTGCCTATCCTAGTCCAGCTCCCAAGTGAGAAGGCTCCTAAGCTGTATGTAAAGTGTGAAAGTGGAACACCAGTGATTAACCCCCTCCTTACCGCACCTTAAATAAGATGCAGTACTCTGTGGCGACTGGAGCCGCAGGGGCGCCACAGATGCCTTTAGGATGTGGCAGAGTTAGAATTGTTCAACAGGTTACCAAAGGCTGCATTCAGCGGTTGGGTTAGCTGGCAGTAGAGCTAGTTTAGAAGAGGTGTTAAATAGGATAGGGTTAAAGTAGTTAAGGGAGAAGTAACAGATGCCAGGGTTGATGGTTAGGAAAGGAAGCTTCAGAGGGAGTCAGTCAAGAAGTGGGTACAAAGTGAGAAGACGAGGCCTTGGTGTAAGGCCAGTGAAGGAACCATGAGGTGGAAGTCTGAAGCCACCGGCTCACCCCAGCATGCTGAGTCACCCATCTAGAGAGCCATCGGGGCCCAGAAGCGGACAAAGCTGTGCGGTATTAGGGGGAAGGAGGCACAGAGTATTGAGGACGCGGTCCAAGACAGCAAAGGACAGCACGAAGAGTAGTGCCCCAAAAGTAGAGGAAGAAAGCCATGTCTGTCATAACCGTAAGAAGAATAAAAGTAAACAAAACTGGTTGGCTAAGTGAGCTCTGTTGTTGCCTGTCTTGCTATGTTTAGGACCGGCAGCAGGGGTGATGAACACCGGCCTGAAGCAGCAAGTGAAGGGGGCTTTACACGCAGCGATATCGCTAGCGATATCGCTAGTGAGTGTACCCGCTCCCGTCATTTGTGTGTCACGGGCATATTGCTGCCTGTGGCACACAATATCGTTAAAAGCCGTCACACGGACTTACCTGCCTAGCGACGTCGCTGTGGCTGACGAAACACCTCCTTTCTAAGGGGGCGGTTTGTGCGGCATCACAGCGGCGTCACTAAGCGGCCGCCCAATAGAAGCGGAGGGGCGGAGATAAGTGGCCGTAACATCCCGCCCACCTCCATACTTCCTCATTGCCGGCAGCTGCAGGTAAGCTGTAGTTCATCGTTCCCGAGGTGTCACACATAGCAATATGTGCTGCCTCGTGAATGACGAACAACCTCCATCCTCAACAATCAACGATTTTTTGAAAATGAACGACGTATCAACGTGGACGATTTGGTGAGTATTTTCCATCGTTAATGGCCGCTTGTTGGTGTAACACCTAACGACGTCGCTAAGGATGCCGGATGTGCGTCACGGAATCCGTGACCCCGGCGATATATCGTTAGATACGTCGTTGTGTGTAACGGGGCCTTAAGTGTCATGCACCTGCCCAAAGTCAGTTCCACACACAGAGTCTTCCTCCTTCATTTGTAAGGGGATATTAAATTATAAGGGAAACCCAAAACAAATCTAACTACACTACAGAATGCATTAAGATTAGAGAACTATTTCCATGCATTCAGCAATTGAATCAGCAGAAGCAACACATAAAGCCGTCTTTCTCACAAATTGAGATATATCCCTTGAAAAGAAAAGTTATAAAATGTCTTAAATAATCAGATAAATAGCATCTTTCTACTTACAAGTGTTTTGTTACAGTATATAAAACACTGCGCTGAGCTGGTATTCTCTGTATTCAGCACCTGTCACATATCTTTGATGACTTGGAGAATACTGACTATAAATCTCATTTGCATTCCAGCAGCCAAAAGAAAAACAAATAGTTTGACAGCACGTATAGAAAATCAAAGTCGCGCTTACCGATTCTTCTGCACAGTTATTATAACAAACTAAAGTTTTTTTAAAACAGCAGACTCCTTTTAAAGGAAAATGCTTTTTTTCTTAAAGGGGTTGTCTGATATCCTGATAAATACCTGCAGTTACTTTGTGCGACTGCAGATTTATCAATATTTATAGAGTGTGCACTGCACAGTGTCAGGATCCACCGGAATTGCGATCTTCATACTTTTGGCCACAGTCCGACTAGACAAGTTTGGCCTAGCCAAATAAAAGTGAATTGATTGAGGCTGAGCACTTCTAGTCAGAATGTGGCGGGAAGAATGGAAATCGCATTCTTATGGTCAAGTGTCCACCTGCTCTTGCCGGCAATCTTGACAGCGTGCAGTGTGCATACTGTAAGAATTCAAAAGTCTGCAGTCACATAAAGTGACAGATTTTATCAATCTTTATAGAGTGTACACCGCACAATGTCAGGATCCACCAGAATTCCGATCTTCATATTTTCAGCCACAGTCCGATTAGACAAGCTTGGCCTCGCCCAATAAAAGTGAATAGAGTAAAGTCGAGCACGTCTAGTCAGAATGTGGCCGGAAGCATGGAAATCGCATTCTTATGGTCAAGTGTCCGTTTGCTCTTGCTGGCAATCCTGACAGCGTGCAGTGTGCATACTGTAAGAATTCAGAAGTCAGCGCCGCGAGAGTTGTACGGCGCATTCGCGAGAACTCAGGAGCACTGGGCGGCGTCCTCAGTATGGAAATGAGCGATGAGGGACGGCGTAAAGCGGCAGGAGGGCGACTAACGGACGCAAGAGAGCCCGCCCCCGTGTACAGAAAAAAATATTTGCATACAAAAAGTAAGACTTTATAAACTATTTATTTAGTTCTCAAAGGGGGCAGAATAGCAACAAGAGCCTTGCTAGAATGCAGCACAGGAGCTGCAGAGGGGGAATCTTTTAGGTTTATTACGAAATTTCTGCTTACAGGTTCCCTTTAAGAAAGAATAAAAGTCATTTTTCCCTCTATTGCCCTCAACGGTTTCTCCACATCAAAAGGAAATATTGTAATAAAGAACAAATGACACCTCGAAACTGTGTTATGTCAATCTAAGGCTACTTTCACACATCAGTTTTTTGCCATCAGGTTCAATCCGGAAAAAAACGGGTAAAACGGATCCGGTACCGCATCCGTTTTTTCCCCATAGACTTGCATTGTTACCGGATTGTACCGGATGGCTTTGCGTTGCATCCGTTTTTTTCCGGATGCGGCAAAATTGGTTAATGCGGCGGCCGGAGGCAACGTAGCTTGCAACGTTTTTTTGTCCGGCAAAAAAAACGCATCGCGCCGGATCCGGCGCGATACGGCGTGTTTTACAATAGAAGCCTATGGACGCCGGATCCGGCGTAATGCGGTAAAAAACGGATGCGGCCGCCGGATCCGTTTTTCTAAACTGAGCATGCTCCAATGTAATTAACAAAACGGATCCAGCCAAAAAACGGACGAAAAGGATGCAAAAACGGATGCAAACCGTATCCACCGGATCCGTTTTTTAACGGATCCGGCATAACGGATCCGTTAAAAAACGGATCCGATGGATACGGTTTTCACTTTTTTTTCAGGATCCGTTGGATCAGGAAAAAAAAGGACTGTGCCTGAATACAGAAAACTGATGTGTGAAAGTAGCCTAAGTCCATCAACCACTGATCTTGGAAGTCAGGTATGTCATTCTAGCAAAATATAACATTGTTGCACTTCCAAAATGGCACACAATGATGAACTCAGGACTGCAGTTTTCCTGTCACATCAAAGCTGACAGCATTGCTGGAGATCACAATATATGGAAATGTAATCATTTGCCATAGTTTATCAGTATTATTGAATAAATGAAGCACTAATCTGTAGCTAGTCTGACAGGGAGGCAAACACTATACTCCCATTTAAAGGGGTAGTCCAGGATTAGAAAAACATGGCTGCCTTCTTCCATGCTGTCTGCATCATTTATTTCAGCGCAGCTAAACTTCTGTACCAGACATAACCTGTTGACAGGGCTGGCACTATTTTTGGAATGAAGCAGTCATGTTTTTGTAATCTTGGACAAACCCTTTAAGATTAAACACAGAGTACAGCAGTTTATTACATTGTTCTATTGTTGCCTTGTATGTAGAAAGTGATGTGGTTGAAAGAAGTGGTAGGGACTGGTGGGCGGCATTGATGTCCTCTCACGGTAGCTGACATGGATATTCTAGGCCGCTTTACACGCTGCGTCATCGGTAACGATGTCGCTAGCGATCGCACCCACCCCCGTCGTTTGTGCGTCACGGGCAAGTTGCTGCCCATGGCGAACAATATCGCAGGTACGCATCACATGAACTTACCTTCCTAACGACGTCACTGTGGCCGGCGAACAACTTCTTTTTTAAAGGGGTAGGTTCATGCGGCGTCACAGCGACGTCACACAGCGGGCCACCAATAGAAGCGGAGGGGTGAAGAGCAGCCATATGAACGTCACTCCCACCTCGTTGCCGAAGGACGCAGGAAAGCTGTTGTTCGTCATTCCTGGGGTATCACACGTAGCGATGTGTGCTGCCTCAGGAACGACAAACAACCTGCGTCCCAAACGAGCAACGAGATTTTGAAAATGAACGACGATTTGGTGAGTATTTGGGATCGTTAGCAGTCGCTCGTAAGTGTCACACGCAACTACGTCGCTAATAAGGCTGGAGGTGCGTCACGAATTAGGTGACCCCTGCGACATCTCGTTAGCGATGTTGTTGCGTGTAACGGGGCCATCTTTCCCTGTTGTCTGCTAAGAGGAGATGGTAGGATTATCCCTGTGGACCCGAGAGGAGACTGACACTGAGTTGTGTGCATTGTGGTGCTGAAGCATTGTGCTATCACACTAATAGAAGACATGGTAATATAGGCAAGTAGTTTGGCGCCAAAGGGCAAGGTGTAGTTTGTCCATGGTTAGAGAATGGAGAATGTTTTGGTGGCCAATGCAACTGTGAGACCTGACGAAATGCTGCATTTTTAGTTTTCATGGAGAACTTCAAGCATCCCAAGGATCAAGGGGCCGCATGGTGCAGCATGTCAGAACTAAATTATTGTCACTGATGTGAACAGAAGCAAGAAGTGACACTAGACAGCAAAGGCTGAGAATACCTATAGCTCGGTGACCTAAAAATAGCAGAGGCAGTGATGCTTTGGGTATCTCCCGCCGTGAGGCCCTTCAGCACTAGAAGGTCTATGTGGGCTGTTATTGACGTCAGCTTCCAAAATCCAAGAAGGGGAAAAGACCTCACTTCAGAAAAAGGATATAGCTTGCTCAGGAAGAGATTGTATTGACTTTTAGCTTTGGAATAACTAATGACTATCATAAAATGAAAGAGTGGCTGCCTTGTAATCTGTAATGTGGCCAAGATAGCTTCTTCCTAAATCATTAGTGTACCAAAGGTAGGTGCAAGAGGGTTTGGCACATGGCACTCTTGAGAGTAGGACCCTTTTTCTGGAATCTATGAGGCTGATTTTTATATCTCCGATCGACCCGCACCTGTTAGCAGCATATGTCTGCTGATCAGATCATCAGACATGTGTGGGGATGACTGCGGGCTCTCCGTGGGAGCCTGGGAGGTGACCTAGCATGTACATGTATGTCCTAGGTCATGAAGGTGTTAATGTGTCTCTGTTGTGTGAAGAAATAAAGTTATTTTTCCAGATCCACTTCTAACAAATCTTCAGTTTTATTATGCAAGAAAAGTGTGAAATTTCCATCAAATTATGTATTAATTATTCATTGAAATTATTATTTTATTGTTCAGTTATGTGACCCTTTTAAAACATCCTGTTATCAATTTTTCACAATTATGCAGGCGACCCAATAAGAAGCGATGAGTGAACCCGAACAGTAAAGTTCTGGGTTCATACCCGGTCACCCAGTGTGCGGGGCGCAAATACAAACACTAAACTTCTAGGATTTTTTTTTATTAATAAATTGATGAACAAGGGAGTGTGGGGAGTCGTTATTTAAATAAACTATTTTTTTCCCTGTGCCATGTGTGTGTGTGTGATTTTTAACTTGCCGGGTTAGTAATGGGGTTGTCTGAAAGATGCCTCTCCTTTATTAACCCCTTGGCTTGATGCCAACTGTCAATTCACAGCTGACATCAGCCCCTAAAGAATTACTTGTGGGAGCTGTAGGATGCAATTTTTAGGTTGGAAAGGACCAAATAACCATGGGTCTTCTAAACCTGATAATACCAGTCCCCAGCTTTACCTTGGCTGTTTATCAAAAATAGGGGGCACCCCAAAACCTTTTTTTTTTTTTTTTGTTTAAATATTTAAATAAATAATTAAAAAAACCTGAGGGATTCCCTCTATTTTTAATAACTAGCAAAGGTAAAGCAGACAGCTGAGGGGTGCAGCCTGCAGCTATGTGCTTTACTTGATCTGGTTATCAAAAATGAGGGAACTCCATATCACTTCTTATTTTTATTTATTCCCTATCCACATTTGTTTGCAGGGTTATTGTCCTGCTCTTGCCCTAATTTTACTCCCTTTTGCAACCCTCTAGCTCTTAACTGCGACCATTTTATAATTATTTTATAGCACCAAAGTGTGGGTCACCATTGACTTATATGGGGTCCTGGGTCAAGTTTGGGTCAAGTCTGGTTCCCAAACCAAACTTTTCACTATAGTCCAGCCGAACCTGGTGCGTTTCCACGGGTCCACTTATCCCTACGAATAAGATGACATTTCCGGTTTTCTGCATCTCACTTATCTCCTTTGCTGTGTAGAATGGGGCAGGGTGGGCAGAATCCAGGGTCACCAACTTGACTTTTTATTTTTTCTAGACAGCTTATCAAAAAGTCAAGGACAGACAATATTCTTTATAAACACATTGGACAACCATAATAAATCATTATGATTATAAGTAAGTCATGTCTGGCAATGGCTAGTGGGAGCTAGTGGGAGCAATTCTACTAGCCATTGCTCCCACTAGCCAGTTTCCTACTCCACACTGATGAGGGGCAAATACCCCGAAACAGCTGTCTGTGGATGGATACCATGTTTTGGTATAGGCGGTTTCCTTGACTGGAGACTGCCCTTCCCGTGGTTGTTCCTTCCCGGTGAAAGATCTGGCTAGTTTACTACCAGCGTTGAGAAACATGTGATGGTGTCTCCGTGGCATTCTTGTTTTGCCTATTTTTGCAGCCTGTCCTGGACTTTCTGGATAGTTGGCGACAGAAGGAGAGTCCTCATTAGAGGTCTAGATACAACATACAATATTCAGATAGATGAGGCTTTTTTTTTTTACTCCTTGGTGTTTGGGGGGTAAGTGGGGAGCGCTCGATGCTTAATCTATTATTTTTCTACCAATAATTCCCATTGATTGTAGCTGCCATAAAGCGCATGTATTCTGCTATTCTATCTGTACGGACAATGCAGAAATACCGTGTGCTTCCAATATGGTCAGACTGAGGAATACTTCAAAAATATAAATATATATCTACAACACTTAGTCAAACTATAAAAACATTATTTACTTCAACAATTAAAGGGGTAATCTAATAAAAGAGTTATTCACATCACAAACATTAATGGTTTCCTAATAGAAAATGCCATAAATGTTTAATAGATGCAGGTTCTTCCTCTGGAAAACCAGCCCTATGTCTACGTGGCAATGTACCTATACTGGATACCGGTATCTTAGGAATATGTGACAATGTCTGTGTCTGAAATACATCATTATTACCTCTAAATCAGTATATTTCGTCTCTAGAAAGATTTTGCTGCTTTACAAAAATGTAAATATAGTTTCCCAAAAACCAAACCTCCTCATGTGTAACCTGGACCTATATTTACCAGGTACGTATATCTAAATCACGTATATCAAACTCTAGCGGGCAGGCCAAATATGGCCCTAGGGGGCTGATGTTATTTCGCAATGATGGAAGAGGGAAGCCGTCGGCTCCCACACCCATCATTCTGTGCCTGACATCTCAGCACAACAGGCACAATCACATCACCGTTTTACGCCCGCTCAGCTGAGCAGTGAAAAGCTTCAGAGCACTCTCCGGGTAAACAGGAGAGGTGAGTATTTATTATTTTCTTTAATCTGAGGCCCATAATACTATATTGGGCCCATAATAGTATATGTAGGACTATGTGGGGCCCATAATACTATAAGGAGGACTATGTGGTGCCCATTATGCTATATGGAAGACTATGTGGGGCCCATTATTCTGTATGGAGGACTATGTGGGGCCCATAATACTATAAGGAGGACTATGTGGTGCCCATTATACTGTACGAGGACTATGTGGGGCATAATATTCTGTATGGAAGACTATGTGGGGCCCATTATTCTGTATGGAGGACTATGTGGGGCCCATTATTCTGTATGGAGGACTATGTGGGGACCATTATTCTGTATGAAGGACTATGTGGGGCCTATTATTCTGTATGGAGGACTATGTGGGGCCTATTATTCTGTATGGAGGACTATGTTGGGCCCATTATACTATATTGAAGACTATGTGGGGCATAATATTCTGTATGGATGACTATGTGGAGCCCATTATACTGTATGGAGGACTATGTGGGACACAATATTCTGTATGGAAGACTATGTGGGGCCCATTATACTGTATGGAGGACAATGTGGTGCCCATTATGCTATATGGAAGCCTATGTGGGGCCCATTCTTCTGTATGGAAGACTATATGAGACCCATTATTCTGTATGGAGGACTATATGAAGTCCATTACTGTATTTTGTATTGAGGACTATGTAAGGTCCATTATTCTGTATGGAAGACTATGTGTGGCCCATTATTCTATTTGGAGGACTATGTGGGACCCATTATTCTGTATAGATGACTATGTGGGGCCCATTATACTGTATGGAGGACTATGTGTGCCCCATTATTCTGTATGGAGGACTATGTGGGGCCCATTATTCTGTATGGAGGACTATGTGGGGCCCATTATACTGTATGGAGGACTATGTGTGCCCCATTATTCTGTATGGAGGACTATGTGGGGCCCATTATTCTGTATGGAGGACTATGTTGGGCCCATTATACTATATTACTGTATTTTGTATTGAGGACTATGTAAGGTCCATTATTCTGTATGGAAGACTATGTGTGGTCCATTATTCTGTATGGAGGACTATGTGGGACCCATTATTCTGTATGGAGGACTATGTGGGGCCCCTTATACTGTATGGAGGACTATGTGTGCCCATTATTCTATATGGAGGACTATGTGCGCCCCATTATTCTGTATGGAGGACTATGTGAGGCCCATTATTCTGTATGGAGGACTATGTGGGGCCCATTATTCTGTATGGAGGACTATGTGGGGCCCATTATTCTGTATGGAGGACTATGTGCGCCCCATTATTCTGCATGGAGGACTATGTGGGACCCATTATTCTGTATGGAGGACTATGTGGGGCCCATTATTCTGTATGGAGGACTATGTGCGCCCCATTATTCTGTATAGAGGACTATGTGGAGCCTGTGACTAGGTTGGCCCATGACTTTGTCCAAGTTTTTAATTTTGTCCTCTGTGTATTTGAGTTTAACATTCATAATCTAAATAATCATTTTCAATTCTATAATGGCCGGTCAGTGCTAAAACTACAGCCAAATAAGAGCTGTCCAAAAAAAATATTCATAGCTCTTCTTCAGGCTTGCTTCAGACGGCCACGTTTCACGGCCCATATACAGACTGCAATGCACTGAATGACTCTGGGTTTACTGGCCAAAACTTACAGCTTCATATGGTCTGTATACAGACCCCAATACACAGATGGTTTCCAGACCCAAATTTAAAGCTTCATAGGCATATATAAAGGCATAGGTTCTGGCTGGGCGACCGATGGTGGTCAGTCCATTCATTGCAGTGTGTTTACGAACCATGAGATATGGCCGTCTGAACTCAGCCTTAGTTCTACACTTTCTTCTGCTTTTGCCCATTGTCTCAATGAGATTTGCCAAATGCCATTTAAAATCCTGTCAATTTCCCCTCCTGTCTCCATAGCAACAGACCATAAACTGTCACCCTGGATACTGATAAGTGTAACTTGTGCTGGTAGTCTTCTGGCAAAATGTGTAATTTGAATGATTATCACTCATGTACAAATAAATCAGACTTACGTCAGCAGTCACACTGTGGTTTTATGCTTTTACATGTTACATGTTTTTTTCCTACAGAGATATTGAAGGTTTTCTGTATAGGCCCTTGTCATCCATGCTGTCGGGAAAAAAAGGACATGTCTCCCACACACTTAGTGTAAAAACACGGACATATGAGCAGCACCAGAGGTTACGATATCTATTTGTGGCATCCGTGAAAAAGACGGATGCCACACGCATGGAAAAACATACATGTGAATGGGGGCCTTATAGAAAGAATGCTAGCAAATTTCCTAAAACCACCCTTATGGGAAAAAAAGCATTGGGCCAGATTAATTTCTATTGTTGTTAAAACGGAATCTGTCATCAGGTTTTTGCCGCGCCTTATCTAAGAGCAGCATAATGTAGAGACAGAGACCCTGATTACAGCGATGTGTCACTTACTAGCCTGCTTAGTGTAGTTTTGATAAAATCAATCAGCAGTAGATTATCATTACAGGACTACTTGGTGTGCTGACAGGTAGTCCAGCATATTCATGAGCTCTGTATAACTGCTAGATTTGCAGCAGAGAAAACAGTGATTTTATCAAAATGACAGCAAACAGCTCAGTAAGTGACACATCGCTGGAATCAGGGTCTGGGTCTCTACATTATGCTGCTCTCAGATGGGGCAGTAAAAACCTGTTGACAGATTCCCTTTAAGTAAGGTTAATGCTGAACCAGAAGCAGAAATGGTGCCAAATTTATCACAATGGTGCAATACATGTGATAATTAATTTGACATGTTTAACTTATGCAAATTCTTGAAATGTATACGTTATGGTAAAATTTTGCACCCAAAAAATGGAGCCCAAAAAAGGTGGTGCCTTTTATAGGCAACTAAATCTAGACATTTTTCAAAACTGTTGAATAAGGTATAAAATCGTAGTTTCCAGCTGTCCTGGATTTGCCAAAAGGGATCAAGATTTATTGCATGTAAACAACTCTAAAGCGGGCTTTACACACAGCGACATTGCTAGCGATATCGCTGGTGAAAGCACCCGCCCCCGTCGGTTGTGCGTCACGGGCAATCAGTACTTTTTTACATCTGTAATAAATGTGTCAAGCTCTGTGGGAGGCACTTAAAGGGGTGGTTCGATACTACTAGTGAATTTTATATTACTTGTCTTTTTTAATGGCTAATTTAACCACTTTTCTAATGTACTTCATTTACAAATTCCCTACCCTTACCTCTCTACTCTAATTTCCAGTCTCTTTTTCTTCTCTTACGATGGTGATTCGTTTGAATCTCCCAGCATGCACTCGGGATTCTAAAACCGATTGTCATTAGAGGCAGAGGCTGCTGTCACTCACACAGCATTCTTTTACTCTCTGAGAGAAATCGCCATGGGGAAAGCAGTTGTGTGGTCACTCCACACAGTTGCTTACCTTACCCTGAAATAGGACTTCATCAGGCACATCATTTGTAAAGGCTGAGCTGTGTCTTTTCTACTGAGCATGGGCTAATTGTCAATTCCAACGAATGGTCTTTAAGGTCTCCCTGTTCATTGCACTGCACCTCCGTCTCACCACACTCCTTTGTAGAACTACTTTGCAAGCTTGCTATGCTCCTTCATTGTGCTTCTTCACCAGCTCGCCATGCTCCTTCGTTGTACTCCTTCACCAGCTCACCATGCTCCTTTGTTGCGCTCCTTCACCAGCTCGCCATGCTCCTTCATTGTGCTCCTTCACCAGCTCGCCATGCTCCTTCATTGTGCTCCTTCACCAGGTCGCCATGCTCCTTCGTTGTGCTCCTGCACCAGCTCGCCATGCTCCTTCGGTGTGTTTCTTCACTAGCTCGCCATGCTCCTTCGTTGCGCTCCTTCACCAGCTCACCATGCTCCTTCGTTGTGCTCCATAACCAGCTCGCCATGCTCCTTCATTGCACTCCTTCACCAGCTCGCCATGCTCCTTCGTTGTGCTCTTTCACTAGCTCGCCATGCTCTTTCGTTGCGCTCCTTCACCAGCTCGCCATGCTCCTTCATTGTGCTCCTTCACCAGGTCGCCATGCTTCTTCATTGCGCTCCATAACCAGATCGCCATGCTCCTTCATTGCACTCCTTCACCAGCTCGCCATGCTCCTTCGTTGTGCTCTTTCACTAGCTCGCCATGCTCCTTCATTGTGCTCCTTCACCAGGTCGCCATGCTCCTTCATTGCGCTCCTTCACTAGCTCGCCATGCTCTTTCGTTGTGTTCCTTCACCAGCTCACCATGCTCCTTCGTTGTGCTCCTTAACCAGCTCGCCATGCTCCTTCATTGCACTCCTTCACCAGCTCGCCATGCTCCTTCGTTGTGCTCTTTCACTAGCTTGCCACGCTCCTTCGTTGCGCTCCTTTACCAGCTCGCCATGCTCCTTCATTGTGTTCCTTCACCAGCTCGCCATGCTCCTTCATTGCACTCCTTCATCAGCTCGCCATGCTCCTTCGTTGCACTCCTTCACCAGTTCTGCATGCTCCATAGTTGCGCTGCTTCACCAGCTTGCCATGCTCCATAGTTGTGCTCCTTCACCAGCTCACTAGTTTGTTTTCTGTACATGTGATGACTAACGAGAAAGTACTGAGTATGCAGCAAAATAATAACTGTTGCATTGACTGAAAATGGAACTGGCGAAGGAACGCAGTGAAGAAATGCGGCAAGTTGGTGAAGGAGCATAGCAAGCAGGTAGACCATACTGAGCATGTGTCAGAATTGACAACCGGCACATGCTCAGTAGAAAAGACACAACCTGGCCTCTGAATAAGGATGTGCCTGATGATATCCAGTTTCAGAGCAATAAAAGCAGCTATAGAGGATTCAGTACAATGCTGACTCTTTGTGATGCTTTGTTTTAGGGTGGGAAAGGATGCCATGTGACAGTGGCCTCTGCCCGTTGATGATGAGCCATTTGGGAATCCTAATTGCTTGCTGGGAGACTCAAAAAAATCATCAGTAGCGGAAAAAAAAAGCACAGACTGGAAGTTACAGTAGAGCGGTAAGTGTAGGAAATATGTAAATGAAGTTGTAACGCTCGCCATCGGGGATGATGCTGCAGTGAGTAAAACTGGACCCACTGGACCACAGGGGAGACTCGGGCTTACCCTTTAGTGGGAGGGGTTTAACTAAGCACCCACAGTTAGGCAAAGTTTGAGGTACCACTCCCAGGGCACTGACCAGGACTGTGGCAGCTGACCCCAGAACAGGTGATGGACTCAGGTACAGGTGGGATGACTGGGCACGGCAGGGACAGATGACAGGGGTAATGTCACCTGACAACTAGCTAGCAGACTGGAACACTAACTAAATGAATGCATTGCGCAGGCCCCTCCCCTAATGGGAAGGTGCCTTAAATGCACAGTGTCTCTCAACCATAGGCAAAGAGGCATTTCCGGGAAATGGCATGCTGGCCCTTTAAGAGGAAGGCCGGTATGCGCGCGCTCATCTTAGGTTCACTCTTGGGAACCCTGAGCAGCATGTACAGGGCCCAGGAAGGGAAGGCGACAGCAGCATATGTAGATGGCTGGGGAAGTGCGGGGGAGGACGCAACACGGCTGGGGCGGTGAATGAGTTGGCGTTTCTGCAGAGACGCTGGCGCTACAGAAGTACATTAGAAATATAGTTAGATTAGTAATCATATACCGTAGTATAGTAACATGTGATATGCAATTCAATGTCAGTGTCAGACCAACCCTTCAATGGCTGCAATTCAAGATGTAACTCTGGAGCTTTTTGCTTAGAAGTAACAGTATGAATTATTTTAAATGGCAAGCAGAAAAATCTCGGAAACCTACTCAACAACAAGTGGGTCTGTCTTATACCAGAGTCCCACGTCCATGTCTCAAGGTCAGTGTGGATCACGATGCAAGGACCGGCTGAGGGTCTGATAAGGATGCTGTTGAGTTTAAGTCAGGAGATCCACAAAATAAGGATGTGTGAGACTGACCTAAGATATGGTACATCATAACAGATCATATAGAAACTAAGGGGTACTTTGCACACTGCGATTCCGAGCGCGATAGTACCCGCCCCCGTCGCACATGCGATATCTTGTGATAGCTGCCGTAGCGAACATTATCTCTATGGCAGATTCACACGCACTTACCTGCCCTGCGACGTCGCTCTGGCCGGCGACCCGCCTCCTTCCTAAGGGGGCGGGTCGTGCGGCGTCACAGCGACGTCACACAGCAGACGGCCAATAGAAGCGGAGGGGTGTAAACATCCCGCCCACCTCCTTCCTTCCACATTGGCGGTGGAGGCAGGTAAGATGTTCCTCACTCCTGCGGCTTCACACACAGCGATGTGTGCTGCCGCAGGAACAAGGAATAACATCGTATCTCCTATTGGTGCGACATTATGAAAATGTCCAACACTACACAGATCACCGATTTACGACGCTTTTGTGATCGTTTATCGGCGCATCTAGGCTTTACACGTTGCGACATCGTTACTGGCGCCGGATGTGCGTCACTTTCGATTTGACCCCGACGATATCGCAGTAGCGATGTCGCAGCATGCAAAGTACTCCTAAGTGGAAATAGCCACAACTTATCCATAAAGGTGTCTCGGAACAAAAAGCAGATTCGAGCGAGACAAGGTGGTATTACGCACAAGGGTTAAAGCAGCTGAAAGTGCAAAAAATCTTTGTAATTACAAGTAAAGTGTTTTAAGTTGGGCTAAAACCACTTGCAAGTGGCAATGTGCATATACAGACCAGTCACTGGGGAAACTAGTGAACGTAGTCTGTCGTGATCTGTTTTCACACCTTTTCGAGTTCCAAGGTCTTCAAGACTCTGCGAGCTGGAAAGAAAAAGAAAAAGGCATTTAGGATTGCTTTGTGTTATACATTTATTGTAAAATCGAATTAGCAAGACGTGAGCATTGCCTGAATCAGAGTAATAAATCTCTTCAAGTCAATATTATCTTATGTATCAATATTATAACAGATTTTATTCTTCAGCCTTCACTCAAAAGGAATGTCTTGTTTAGACTTTTCTATTTCCAAATACCCTATTATATGATTGTCTGCTCCAAGAAATGGACAAAGAACAATGATCAAAGAAAACACCGTTCACCCTGGAGTATCAAGGATGGCCGTGTTACACAGGCAGATTATTGATTTCAATGGGTGTTGTGTAATGCTTCATTTGTCCTGTGGTGGCGCTGGAGAGGAACTGATTCCCATGCGGAATACAGAGATTTGCTAGGGTTCCAACTGGTAGTCAACTTCTTTTCTGGAAGTTGTCCAAGGCAGACAGCCCTAGTCTCTGTTTCCCCCCACCTCCTCAAAAAAAAAAAAGACCTACCCCAAAAATAAGCCCTTCTAGAATTTTTGGATCATTTTGGAGTATGCTGGTAATTACAGAGGAAGAAGCCATTTCTGGAACGCAAGTGTTTATATTGGTTAGTTGACCAACTGCCTACACATCCATAGAAGAGACTGTGATCACTTATGATAAGTTTCCATAATTATGTCCATACTCTGATAAGGAGATAGCGCTCCATCTATGCTCCCCATGCTATAATTATTAAAGTGATATTACCATCTTAGTCTTTTATTGCATAGCCACCGGAGTTCCCACCTCTGTGGTACACACCTATCTCGAGAATCTTCATCTGGTGCCGTTGTGAACGGAGAGGTCTCCATTGACTTCTATGGATGTTCTGAAAACCGCTGAGCAAGCACAGTCTACTTTTTTCAAAACTCACATAGAAGTCAATGGAGAGACCTGCATATTGCTCGGCCATCTGACCATTCATTATGGTTCCAGAAGGAGATGCCTTCTCAAACCAGAGTTGGGGCTTTCATGTGTCATACATTTATGCCATAAATGTCTGAGAAGTGAATACCCCTAAAAAGTGATCTGAGGAAAAGAAAAAGATTCAGCTTACCTGATCTGTGCGGAGACTTGAATGAGGGACAAGTGCACGGAAGGAAAGCCGGCCAGGCTGAGGAATCCAAGCAGAGGAAAGAGGTTTCCAGTATCCACGTCCAGAAGATATAATATAAAACATTTTCTCTTTATTGGATTTGCATTAAAAATACAGGAATCACATCCTGAACATAAAAAATCCCCATGGAGATAAGGCATTGAGTGTTTGGATTGGAACTAAGAGCGGTGCTTGCTCGAAACGCGTACCATCTACCATACCCCTTATCTCCATGGGGATTCTTTTATGTTCAGGATGTGATTCCTGTATTTTTAATGCATATCCAATAAAGAGAAAAATTTTTATATTATATCTTCTGGATGTGGATGCTGGAAACCTCTTTCCTCCCTAAAAAGTGATGTATTAGACACACGTTTGGTGGTAAAGGGATATTGTCATGCGGTGTTCGGCTTTGCACTCACTATGTGTCATGGCGGTGTCGGACTCTGTTCACACTGCAGAGTCTGACAAGCAGCCTAAGATCTCTTAGTGGTACAGCCTATTACGGGCGTCGGCAGTGTTTTGCTTCACTGCTCTCCAGTCCAGCAGGAGTTAATTCCTGTTGGCTTGTGAATGGTTGTTAGTAGATCAGGCTGATAATGACCATTCACAGCCAACTTCACTCTGTATAAGGTTCTGGATCCAGTTGCTGGTCGCCAAATATAGCTTCAGCGTTGCTCCTTATTATAGTGATTCAGAGTTTGGTGACCTGTTGTGCGTTGTGGAAATATCCCCATTGTTAGTTTATTTACTCCCTGTGTTTATTTCCTCCTGGTTTTTGTATTGTCACTTTCTCATATCTGATTGCATTGTGCATGAGTTTTGGTTCTTTCCCCTCTCTGTGTTATTTGTGGGGTTTGTTTCTCCAGTCCCGGCCCTCTCCTGAGGTGGGAGGAGAGGGTGTGTAAGATCAGGGCTTAAACAGGAGTTAGGGACATGCTGGAGGCCCAGATCTAGCTACCATCAAGCCTACCTCTGGGATAAGGGACAGCTTAAGGTCCCTAGTTTGAGGGTCAGCTTAGAGGTCCATCTTTTATTACCCTGACCTACTGTGACAGATATATTGAGATTAGAATAATGTTCTGCTGTTTTTTCCAGTAATAGATCCATCCTTGCCTGTGAGTTGTGTCTGGTCTCACAGCTCTGCTTAGATCACCTGACTAGGGCTGAGCTGAAGTAACAGTTAATGGACACTAAAAGGAGTGGCACTGTTACTGGGGAAAATGGAAAACATTTTTTTCAATCCCAGACAACCCCATGAACCCGGTAACAATTCCTTACCTAGATTTTGGGTTCACATAGTGTCTGCCACTACGTTCAATGGCTCCATTAGGGAAAAATGGGATTCGACTACCATGTCTTGCTGCCCAACTCCATAGGTAAAAATGATGGACGACAGAGCACTCTTATAGTCAATAGCCCAGACGGCACATGTGCCCAAATCCGGTTTTGTGTGGTTTTGAAGGTATGCCCCAATGGAGACACTGAACGTGGTGGAGAACGCTATGTGAACCCAGCGTAAGTAATCAATTGTGAACTGTAGAATTATGTTGCTTCCATTCCAATACCTATAGGACGTGTTCGCTTCACTATATAACGTGCGATATAATAATATCAACATTTACTGAAGCAACATAAATAATGGATTTAGGTAACAACTGAATCGCTTACAGCATAAATAGTTTTAGAATTTTAACTAGGCCACTTACAATCGCGAGAATCCTACTGGGAGACCTAAAGCTAGTTATGCCTTTTTTCTAAATTGTTTTATATTGTATTCCCTTATGAGACATTAAAGAGCATTTCTACCTAACGTAAAAAAAAGCCTCAGCAAATATAAGTCTTTCAGTTATTCCCTTCCGTCAGCTCGCTCATAATCCTATTCAACCATTTCTTAGTTACGGCTATATCTGAAGAGCAGCCTGACAGTTGTCTGAAATGCAAATAATTAAAATAAAAAAAAAAAGTTCTTCTTTCTTTGAAAAACAGCGCCACCCCAGACCTCAGGTTGTGCCTGGTATTGCAGCTTAGCATTACTCACTTTACTAAAGCCTAACTGCAAAACTAACTATGACCAATGACCCGGCGTGTGATTTGTTAATGAAAATTGTTGTGTTTTTCCATTCTTAAAGGGAATCTGTCATCAGGTTTTTGCCACCTAATCCAAGAGCAGCATAATGTAGAGCCAGAGACCCTGATTCCAGCAATGTGTCACTTACTGGGCTGCTTAGTGTCGTTTTGATAAAATCACTGTTTAATCAGCAGTAGATTATCATTATGCTGCCAGATAGTCAACAAATTCATGTACTTTAATAATACAGAAGGAAAAAGTCCCGCACTACCAAGCGTTACCTTCACAGGGTGTCACACAGGGGTGAGGATCAGTTCAGGTGCTCCATGATCTCGACTTGAAGGTGCACGTCAGGTAAGTAGAAGTGTTCCATATGAAGTCCAAAAAGAGATCAGACGGCACTCTCCAGAGTACAAATGAAGATCTTCTTTATTAGAACAAAAGGTCCGTTTCGTGTCTAATTACGCTTCGACAGGTCCATTTCCTGGTCATTGTCCATGGACCTGTCGAAGAGTAATTAGACACGAAACGGCCGTCGTCCTGGAGGGGGTCTGCACCTAGCTCCTCACCTGCTTTTTACCCTGCACCTTTTGTTCTAATAAAGAAGATCTTCATTTGTGCTCTGGAGAGTGCCGTCTGATCTCTTTTTGGACTTCATATGGAACACTTCTACTTACCTGACGTGCACCTTCAAGTCGAGATCATGGAGCACCTGAACTGATCCTCACCCCTGTGTGACACCCTGTGAAGGTAACGCTTGGTAGTGCGGGACTTTTTCCTTCTGTATTATTAAAGGACATGAATATGTTGACCATCTGGCAGCATAATGATAATCTACTGCTGATTAAACAGTGATTTTATCAAAATGATCTGCAGCAGAGAAAACAATGATGTTATCAAAATGACAGCAAACAGCTCAGTAAGTGACACATCACTGGAATCAGGGTCTCTGTCTCTACATTATGCTGCTCTCAGATGGGGGAGCAAAAACCTGGTGACAGATTCCCTTTAAAATAGAAAAAAAATGTCTTTACTTAGCAAATCACATTACGGAGGTAATCACAATAATACATTAATATGGCGGCTTCTTTACAATGATAGAAGCCCGTCCTACTATAGGACAGGAGCCTGTGAGCATGTGCAGCATGAAGCTTCTGGAGATAACCCATAACACACTGTCAAGCTATCCTCACGTCCCAGCAGTGGAGCTTTTGACTGCACATGCTCACATCCACCGGTTCTATTAACATTCCAGGACTGGCTGCTATTAGTAAACTCGGCTGCCATATTAATGTATTATAGTGATCACTAGAGTTGAGCGCGGTTCGCGGTTCGTGGTTCTCCAGTTCTAGGCTCGAGTGATTTTTGGGGTTGTTCGAGATCGAACTAGAACTCGAGCTTTTTGCAAAAGCTCGATAGTTCTAGATACGTTCGAGAACGGTTCTAGCAGCAAAAAGCAGGGCTTTTTACAGCTACAGTGTGCAGGAGCCATCGCTGGCAGCCTGCCAGAAGCTGGTAACCAAGATAAACATCGGGTATCCAAGCAAAGCGCTTTGGTTAGTAACCCGATGTTTATCCTAGTTACGTGCAGGAAGCCCACACTTCCCCGCTCAGCTCGCTCCGCCCCCTCCTGCCCGCGGCATGTACACATGTACACACACACACACACACTCACACACTCACATACACACACACACACATACACACACACACACACACACACACACATGGTCCCGCTTACCTGCGGTCGGCCCTGGGGCAGCAGTCCTTGGCACTGGAAACTGTGCCTGCCGGCCCTTTAAGGCCACTGTGTTCTCCTGCATTGAGCATCATCTGTGGGCGGAGCTACCGCCCGGCGTCCTGCTCGGTCGCACAGATGAAGGAGTCACAGTGCCAGCCAGCGACCCCCAGCAAATCGCTTCCCTCCAGCGCTGTGTGGGCCCCATCTGCACCGTGACCTGATCAGTATGTGGGACATCACTCCCTCCCCGCCCCTCCCTGTCCCCCCGTGCGTGTGTGGGCCCCGCAGAGCCGTGTGTGTGGCCCCCGGAGCCGCGTGTGTGGGCCCCGCAGAGCCGTGTGTGTGACCCCCGGAGCCGCGTGTGTGGGCCCCGCAGAGCAAGGTGTGTGTTTGTATGTATATATGCAGCAGAGCAGTATGCGTGTCTATATGTATGCAGCAGAGCAGTATGCGTGTCTGTATGTATATATGCAGCAGAGCAGTATGCGTGTCTATATGTATGTATATATGCAGCAGAGCAGTATGCGTGTCTATATGTATGTATGTATGCAGCAGAGCAGTATGCGTGTATGTATGTATATATGCAGCAGAGCAGTATGCGTGTCTATATGTATGTATGTATGCAGCAGAGCAGTATGCGTGTCTGTATGTATGTATATATGCAGCAGAGCAATATGCGTGTCTGTATGTATGTATATATGCAGCAGAGCAGTATGCGTGTCTGTATGTATGTATATATGCAGCAGAGCAGTATGCGTGTCTGTATGTATATATGCAGCAGAGCAGTATGCGTGTCTGTATGTATGTATATATGCAGCAGAGCAGTATGCGTGTCTGTATGTATGTATATATGCAGCAGAGCAGTATGCGTGTCTGTATGTATGTATATATGCAGCAGAGCAGTATGCGTGTCTGTATGTATGTATATATGCAGCAGAGCAGTATGCGTGTCTGTATGTATGTATGTATGTATATATGTAGCAAAGTAGTATGCATGTCTGTATGTATGTATATATATGCAGCAGAGCAATATGCGTGTCTGTATGTATGTATGCAGCAGAGCAGTATGCGTGTCTGTATGTATGTATATATGCAGCAGAGCAGTATGCGTGTCTGTATGTATGTATATATGCAGCAGAGCAGTATGCGTGTCTGTATGTATGTATATATGCAGCAGAGCAGTATGCGTGTCTGTATGTATGTATATATGCAGCAGAGCAGTATGCGTGTCTGTATGTATGTATGTATATATGTAGCAAAGTAGTGTGCATGTCTGTATGTATGTATATATATATGCAGCAGAGCAATATGCGTGTCTGTATGTATGTATGCATGTATGTATGCAGCAGAGCAGTATACGTGTCTGTATGTATGTATATATGTAGCAGAGTAGTATGCGTGTCTGTCTGTATATATATATGCAGCAGAGCAATATGCGTGTCTGTCTGTATGTATGCATGTATGTATGCAGCAGAGCAGTATACGTGTCTGTATGTATGTATGTATATATGCAGCAGAGCAATATGCGTGTCTGTATGTATGTATATATGCAGCAGAGCAGTATGCGTGTCTGTATGTATGTATATATGCAGCAGAGCAGTATGCGTGTCTGTATGTATATATGCAGCAGAGCAGTATGCGTGTCTGTATGTATGTATATATGCAGCAGAGCAGTATGCGTGTCTGTATGTATGTATATATGCAGCAGAGCAGTATGCGTGTCTGTATGTATGTATATATGCAGCAGAGCAGTATGCGTGTCTGTATGTATGTATATATGCAGCAGAGCAGTATGCGTGTCTGTATGTATGTATGTATGTATATATGTAGCAAAGTAGTATGCATGTCTGTATGTATGTATATATATGCAGCAGAGCAATATGCGTGTCTGTATGTATGTATGCAGCAGAGCAGTATGCGTGTCTGTATGTATGTATATATGCAGCAGAGCAGTATGCGTGTCTGTATGTATGTATATATGCAGCAGAGCAGTATGCGTGTCTGTATGTATGTATATATGCAGCAGAGCAGTATGCGTGTCTGTATGTATGTATATATGCAGCAGAGCAGTATGCGTGTCTGTATGTATGTATGTATATATGTAGCAAAGTAGTGTGCATGTCTGTATGTATGTATATATATATGCAGCAGAGCAATATGCGTGTCTGTATGTATGTATGCATGTATGTATGCAGCAGAGCAGTATACGTGTCTGTATGTATGTATATATGTAGCAGAGTAGTATGCGTGTCTGTCTGTATATATATATGCAGCAGAGCAATATGCGTGTCTGTCTGTATGTATGCATGTATGTATGCAGCAGAGCAGTATACGTGTCTGTATGTATGTATGTATATATGCAGCAGAGCAGTATGCGTGTCTGTATGTATGTATGTATATATGCAGCAGAGCAGTATGCGTGTCTATATGTATGTATGTATGCAGCAGAGCAGTATGCGTGTCTATATGTATGTATATATGCAGCAGAGAAGTATGCGTGTCTGTATGTATATATGCAGCAGAGCAGTATGCGTGTCTGTATGTATATATGCAGCAGAGCAGTATGCGTGTCTATATGTATGTATATATGCAGCAGAGCAATATGCATGTCTATATGTATGTATGTATGCAGCAGAGCAGTATGCGTGTATGTATGTATATATGCAGCAGAGCAGTATGCGTGTCTATATGTATGTATGTATGCAGCAGAGCAGTATGCGTGTCTGTATGTATGTATATATGCAGCAGAGCAATATGCGTGTCTGTATGTATGTATATATGCAGCAGAGCAGTATGCGTGTCTGTATGTATGTATATATGCAGCAGAGCAGTATGCGTGTCTGTATGTATATATGCAGCAGAGCAGTATGCGTGTCTGTATGTATGTATATATGCAGCAGAGCAGTATGCGTGTCTGTATGTATGTATATATGCAGCAGAGCAGTATGCGTGTCTGTATGTATGTATATATGCAGCAGAGCAGTATGCGTGTCTGTATGTATGTATATATGCAGCAGAGCAGTATGCGTGTCTGTATGTATGTATGTATATATGTAGCAAAGTAGTATGCATGTCTGTATGTATGTATATATATATGCAGCAGAGCAATATGCGTGTCTGTATGTATGTATGCAGCAGAGCAGTATGCGTGTCTGTATGTATGTATATATGCAGCAGAGCAGTATGCGTGTCTGTATGTATGTATATATGCAGCAGAGCAGTATGCGTGTCTGTATGTATGTATATATGCAGCAGAGCAGTATGCGTGTCTGTATGTATGTATATATGCAGCAGAGCAGTATGCGTGTCTGTATGTATGTATGTATATATGTAGCAAAGTAGTATGCATGTCTGTATGTTTGTATATATATATATGCAGCAGAGCAATATGCGTGTCTGTATGTATGTATGCATGTATGTATGCAGCAGAGCAGTATACGTGTCTGTATGTATGTATATATGTAGCAGAGTAGTATGCGTGTCTGTCTGTATATATATATGCAGCAGAGCAATATGCGTGTCTGTCTGTATGTATGCATGTATGTATGCAGCAGAGCAGTATACGTGTCTGTATGTATGTATGTATATATGCAGCAGAGCAGTATGCGTGTCTGTATGTATGTATGTATATATGCAGCAGAGCAGTATGCGTGTCTATATGTATGTATGTATGCAGCAGAGCAGTATGCATGTCTATATGTATGTATATATGCAGCAGAGAAGTATGCGTGTCTGTATGTATATATGCAGCAGAGCAGTATGCGTGTCTGTATGTATGTATATATGCAGCAGAGCAGTATGCGTGTCTGTATGTATGTATGTATATATGCAGCAGAGCAGTATGCGTGTCTGTATGTATGTATGTATATATGCAGCAGAGCAGTATGCGTGTCTGTATGTATGTATGTATATATGCAGCAGAGCAGTATGCGTGTCTGTATGTATGTATATATGCAGCAGAGCAGTATGCGTGTCTGTATGTATGTATATATGCAGCAGAGCAGTATGCGTGTCTGTATGTATGTATATATGTAGCAAAGTAGTATGCATGTCTGTATGTATGTATATATATATGCAGCAGAGCAATATGCGTGTCTGTATGTATGTATGCATGTATGTATGCAGCAGAGCAGTATACGTGTCTGTATGTATGTATATATGTAGCAGAGTAGTATGCGTGTCTGTCTGTATATATATATGCAGCAGAGCAATATGCGTGTCTGTCTGTATGTATGCATGTATGTATGCAGCAGAGCAGTATACGTGTCTGTATGTATGTATATATGCAGCAGAGCAGTATGCGTGTCTGTATGTATGTATGTATATATGCAGCAGAGCAGTATGCGTGTCTATATGTATGTATGTATGCAGCAGAGCAGTATGCGTGTCTGTATGTATGTATGTATATATGCAGCAGAGCAGTATGCGTGTCTGTATGTATGTATATATGCAGCAGAGCAGTATGCGTGTCTGTATGTATGTATGTATATATGTAGCAAAGTAGTATGCATGTCTGTATGTATGTATATATGCAGCAGAGCAATATGCGTGTCTGTATGTATGTATATATATATGCAGCAGAGCAATATGCGTGTCTGTATGTATGTATGCATGTATGTATGCAGCAGAGCAGTATACGTGTCTGTATGTATGTATATATGTAGCAGAGTAGTATGCGTGTCTGTCTGTATATATATATGCAGCAGAGCAATATGCGTGTCTGTCTGTATGTATGCATGTATGTATGCAGCAGAGCAGTATACGTGTCTGTATGTATGTATGTATATATGCAGCAGAGCAGTATGCGTGTCTGTATGTATGTATGTATATATGCAGCAGAGCAGTATGCGTGTCTATATGTATGTATGCAGCAGAGCAGTATGCGTGTCTGTATGTATGTATGTATATATGCAGCAGAGCAGTATGCGTGTCTGTATGTATGTATATATGCAGCAGAACAGTATGCGTGTCTGTATGTATGTATATATGCAGCAGAGCAGTATGCGTGTCTGTATGTATGTATATATGCAGCAGAGAAGTATGCGTGTCTGTATGTATGTATGTATATATGCAGCAGAGCAGTATGCGTGTCTGTATGTATGTATATATGCAGCAGAGCAGTATGCGTGTCTGTATGTATGTATATATGCAGCAGAGCAGTATGCGTGTCTGTATGTATGTATGTATATATGCAGCAGAGCAGTATGCGTGTCTGTATGTATGTATGTATATATGCAGCAGAACAGTATGCGTGTCTGTATGTATGTATATATGCAGCAGAGCAGTATGCGTGTCTGTATGTATGTATATATGCAGCAGAGCAGTATGCGTGTCTGTATGTATGTATGTATATATGTAGCAAAGTAGTATGCATGTCTGTATGTATGTATATATATATGCAGCAGAGCAGTATGCGTGTCTGTATGTATGTATGTATATATGTAGCAAAGTAGTATGCATGTCTGTATGTATGTATATATATATGCAGCAGAGCAGTATACGTGTCTGTATGTATGTATATATGTAGCAGAGTAGTATGCGTGTCTGTCTGTATATATATATGCAGCAGAGCAATATGCGTGTCTGTCTGTATGTATGCATGTATGTATGCAGCAGAGCAGTATACGTGTCTGTATGTATGTATGTATATATGCAGCAGAGCAGTATGCGTGTCTGTATGTATGTATGTATATATGCAGCAGAGCAGTATGCGTGTCTGTATGTATGTATGTATATATGCAGCAGAGCAGTATGCGTGTATGTATGTATATATGCAGCAGAGCAGTGTGCGTGTCTGTATGTATGTATGTATGTATGCAGCAGAGCAATATGCGTGTCTGTCTGTATGTATGCATGTATGTATGCAGCAGAGCAGTATGCGTGTCTGTATGTATGCATGTATATGTGCAGCAGAGCAGTATGCGTGTCTGTATGTATGCATGTATGTATGCAGCAGAGCAGTATATGTGTCTGTATGTATGCATGTATGTATGCAGCAGAGCAGTATGCGTGTCTGTCTGTATGTATGTATGCAGCAGAGCAGTGTGTGTGTGTGTCTGTATGTATGTATGCAGCAGAGCAGTATGTGTGTGTCTGTCTATATGTATGTATGCATGCAGAGCAGTATGTGTGTGTCTGTATGTATGTATGCAGCATAGCAGTGTGTGTCTCTGTATGTATGCATGTATGATGTGTATCTATGTATGTCAGTGTATATGACTGTATAGATTTGTCTGTTTATATGTATTTTTGTGAGTTTGTCTTTAAATATGTATATGTACGTGTATGTATCTGTGTATGTGTGTGTGTCTGCGTGTGTATGGGACCCACTGAGACTCTTCCGCCCGGGGCCCACAAAAACCTGGAGCCGGCCCTGCCTGCGGTGATGAAGTCCCGCCATCCCGACCTCAGCGCTGTCACTGTCCTCCATGGTCGCCGCTTGTCACATCACCTTCTCTCGCTTCCGACCCGAGACTGACTAGCGGTGACGTCACGGGCCTCTCGCGATACTTGGTGTGAAGGCGGCGGTCATTGAACTCAGTGACAGAGGCTGTCAGTGTACTGGAGATCAGCGCAGGTAATGTACCTCGCTGACAGCACCACTTGTCATCCCCTGCAGTGACCTGGGCTGACCCATTGATGTTAGCTCAGGTCACTGCACTGCTCTCCCAGCCAATGGGGAACATCCTGCTCTTCATTGACTGGGACAGTGTGGATCGTCATGGCAACCCCTTGGATTACACCAGACCTGGATTTGTTTTTCATTCTAATAAATTGGTTAAAGAGGGAGTGTTTTTTCAAATAAAAATGTGTTTGTCGTCTATTTTTTTTATTACTGACTGGGTTGGTGATGTCGGGTATCTGATAGATGCCTGACCTCACCAACCCCAGGGCTTGATGCCAGGTGACATTACACACCTGGTATTAACCCCATATATTACCCCGTTTGCCACCGCACCAGGGCGCGGGATGAGCTGGGGCGAAGCACCAGGATTGGCGCATCTAATGGATGCGCCACTTCTGGGGCGGCTGCGGCCTGCTATTTTTAGGCTGGGGAGAGTCCAATAACCATGGACCTCCCTAGTCTGAGAATATCAGGCCCCAGCTGTCTGCTTTACCTTGGCTGGTGATCCAATTTTGGGGGACCCCTACGTGTTTTTTTTTTTAATTATTTATTTAATTTAAAATAACAGTGTGGGGTGCCCTCAGTTTTGGATTACCAGCCAAGGTGAGGTTTCCAGCTGTGGTCTGCAGGCTGCAGCCGTCTGCTTTACCCTAGCTGGCTACAAAACTAGGGGGAACCCTACGTCATTTTTTTTTCATTTTTTTGGCTAAATACAAAGCTAAGCACCCCTTAGTGCCACATGAAAGGCACCAAAGGGTGCTCCACTTTTTCTCCACTTTTTCTCCACTTTTTCTCCATTTTTTTCTCCACTTTTTCTCCACTTTTTCTACATTTTTTCTCCATTTTTTCTCCATTTTTTCTCCACTTTTTCTTCACTTTTTCTCCACTTTTTATCCATTTTTTCTCCACTTTTTCTCCACTTTTTCTCCACTTTTTATCTATTTTTTCTCCACTTTTTCTCCACTTTTTCTCCACTTTTTATCCATTTTTTTCTCCATTTTTTCTCCACTTTTTCTCCATTTTTACTCCACTTTTTCTCCACTTTTTCTCCATTTTTTTCTCCACTTTTTCTCCACTTTTTCTCCATTTTTTTCTCCACTTTTTCTCCACTTATTCCCCACTTTTTCTCCACTTTTTATCCATTTTTTCTCCACTTTTTCTCCACTTTTTCTCCACTTTTTCTCCACTTTTTATCCATTTTTTTTCTCCACTTTTTCTCCATTTTTACTCCACTTTTTCTCCACTTTTTCTCCATTTTTTTCTCTACTTTTTCTCCACTTTTTCTCCACTTTTTCTCCACTTTTTCTCCACTTTTTCTCCATTTTTTTCTCCACTTTTTCTACATTTTTTTCTCCATTTTTTCTCCACTTTTTCTCCATTTTTACTCCAATTTTTCTCCACTTTTTATCCATTTTTTTCTCCACTTTTTCTCCATTTTTTTCTCTACTTTTTCTCCACTTTTTCTCCATTTTTTCTCCACTTTTTCTCCACTTTTTCTCCACTTTTTCTCCATTTTTTCTCCACTTTTTCTCCACTTTTTCCCCATTTTTTTCTCCACTTTTTCTACATTTTTTTCTCCACTTTTTCTCCATTTTTACTCCACTTTTTCTCCACTTTTTCTCCATTTTTTTCTCCACTTTTTCTCCACTTTTTCTCCACTTTTTCTCCACTTTTTCTCCATTTTTTTCTCCACTTTTTCTCCACTTTTTCTCCACTTTTTCTCCATTTTTTTCTCCACTTTTTCTCCACTTTTTCTCCATTTTTTTCTCCACTTTTTCTCCATTTTTTTCTCCACTTTTTCTCCACTTTTAATCCACTTTTTCTCCATTTTTTTCTCCACTTTTTCTCCACTTTTTCTCCACTTTTGCTCCACTTTTTCTCCATTTTTTTCTCCACTTTTTCTCCATTTTTTTCTCCACTTTTTCTCCACTTTTAATCCACTTTTTCTCCATTTTTTTCTCCACTTTTTCTCCACTTTTTCTCCATTTTTTTCTCCACTTTTTCTCCACTTATTCCCCACTTTTTCTCCACTTTTTATCCATTTTTTCTCCACTTTTTCTCCACTTTTTCTCCACTTTTTATCCATTTTTTTCTCCACTTTTTCTCCATTTTTACTCCACTTTTTCTCCACTTTTTCTCCATTTTTTTCTCTACTTTTTCTCCACTTTTTCTCCACTTTTTCTCCACTTTTTCTCCACTTTTTCTCCACTTTTTCTCCATTTTTTTCTCCACTTTTTCTACATTTTTTTCTCCATTTTTTCTCCACTTTTTCTCCATTTTTACTCCACTTTTTCTCCACTTTTTATCCATTTTTTTCTCCACTTTTTCTCCATTTTTTTCTCTACTTTTTCTCCACTTTTTCTCCATTTTTTCTCCACTTTTTCTCCACTTTTTCTCCACTTTTTCTCCATTTTTTCTCCACTTTTTCTCCACTTTTTCCCCATTTTTTTCTCCACTTTTTCTACATTTTTTTCTCCACTTTTTCTCCATTTTTACTCCACTTTTTCTCCACTTTTTCTCCATTTTTTTCTCCACTTTTTCTCCACTTTTTCTCCACCTTTTCTCCACTTTTTCTCCATTTTTTTCTCCACTTTTTCTCCACTTTTTCTCCACTTTTTCTCCATTTTTTTCTCCACTTTTTCTCCACTTTTTCTCCATTTTTTTCTCCACTTTTTCTCCATTTTTTTCTCCACTTTTTCTCCACTTTTAATCCACTTTTTCTCCATTTTTTTCTCCACTTTTTCTCCACTTTTTCTCCACTTTTTCTCCACTTTTTCTCCATTTTTTTCTCCACTTTTTCTCTATTTTTTTCTCCACTTATTCTCCACTTATTCTCCACTTTTTCTCCACTTTTTCTCCACTTTTTCTTCACTTATTCTCCACTTATTCTCCACTTTTTCTCCACTTTTTCTCCACTTATTCTCCACTTATTCTCCACTTTTTCTCCACTTTTTCTCCATTTTTTTCTCCACTTTTTCTCCACTTTTAATCCACTTTTTCTCCATTTTTTTCTCCACTTTTTCTCCACTTTTTCTCCACTTTTTCTCCACTTTTTCTCCATTTTTTTCTCCACTTTTTCTCCATTTTTTTCTCCACTTATTCTCCACTTATTCTCCACTTTTTCTCCACTTTTTCTCCACTTTTTCTCCACTTTTTCTCCACTTATTCTCCACTTATTCTCCACTTATTCTCCACTTTTTCTCCACTTTTTCTCCACTTTTTCTCCACTTTTTCTCCACTTATTCTCCACTTATTCTCCACTTTTTCTCCACTTTTTCTCCACTTTTTCTCCACTTTTTCTCCACTTTTTCTCCACTTATTCTCCACTTATTCTCCACTTTTTCTCCACTTTTTCTCCACTTTTTCTCCACTTTTTCTCCACTTATTCTCCACTTATTCTCCACTTTTTCTCCACTTTTTCTCCACTTTTTATCCATTTTTTTCTCTACTTTTTCTCCACTTTTTCTCCATTTTTTCTCCACTTTTTCTCCACTTTTTCTCCATTTTTTCTCCACTTTTTCTCCACTTTTTCCCCATTTTTTTCTCCACTTTTTCTACATTTTTTTCTCCACTTTTTCTCCATTTTTACTCCACTTTTTCTCCACTTTTTCTCCATTTTTTTCTCCACTTTTTCTCCACTTTTTCTCCACTTTTTCTCCACTTTTTCTCCACTTTTTCTCCAGTTTTTTCTCCACTTTTTCTCCACTTTTTCTCCACTTTTTCTCCATTTTTTTCTCCACTTTTTCTCCACTTTTTCTCCACTTTTTCTCCACTTTTTCTCCACGTTTTCTCCATTTTTTTCTCCACTTTTTCTCCATTTTTTTCTCCACTTTTTCTCCACTTTTTCTCCACTTTTTCTCCATTTTTTTCTCCACTTTTTCTCCACTTTTTCTCCACTTTTTCTCCACTTATTCTCCACTTATTCTCCACTTATTCTCCACTTATTCTCCACTTTTTCTCCACTTTTTCTCCACTCTTTCTCCACTTTTTCTCCACTTATTCTCCACTTTTTCTCCACTTATTCTCCACTTATTCTCCACTTTTTCTCCACTTATTCTCCACTTTTTCTCCACTTTTTCTCCACTTTTTCTCCACTTTTTCTCCACTTTTTCTCCACTTTTTCTCCATTTTTTTCTCCACGTTTTCTCCACTTTTTCTCCATTTTTTTCTCCACTTTTTCTCCGTTCTTTTTCTATGGTCGGTCTACCCATTAGCTCTGCCATGCATACTGTAGCTCTACACCTACTGCACATGTTACTTTATGATTGACATCTCTTTCGTACCAGAGCTGTCTAAGTCTACTCTGACCCCATATTTGTCATTACTATATTGTCCTTGTACTGTATTATGACATTTGTATCATGTGTTTCATTTCTTGCTGTGTTGCAATTTTTTTGCTGCATCCCAATTGTACCTCTACATTGTTCGAGTTTATGTTATTGTTCTCTCACTCTTATGTGATACTGATTATTGTCATTTTTCATGATTACATGCAGATAAGTCCAATCTGACGAAGGCTCAGGCTGAAACGTCATTTGTAACTTGTTTTGGACAAAAACATATATGCTTATGAAAAAAATTTTTTTCTTAATACGGACCAATAAAGAGTGATTTTGCATTACTATCCGTTGTGACTTACTGACTTAGTCTGGGAGATTTAGAGTGCCGAGGTTACTCACTAATTTTATCTATTATTACCTCTGAGCACCTATATACCAGTGAGCAGAGCTTCCTCTACAGTAGTTCTCCTGATTAGGCATGCCCTTACCTCATGAGCAGGGCATTGCAGCTTTGGTAGCAACCATTACGACATGGACTCTGCTGCTGTGGACCCGGGGAGAGTGAGTGCAGATTCATTGCACCCACACTCCTCACATGAAGGGTCCGCACTCCTAGAAAATGGGGGATACGTTCCCTGAGTGTCTCCCCCCCATATTCTAGACGGTCCAGAGTCGTCGTGGGACCCCTTTATTTTTTTCTTACAATAAATTGGTGAAAGAGGAAATGTTTTGGGGACTGTTTTTTCAAATAAATTTCTTTTGTCGATTTTTTTTTTTTTTGTTAGTACTGACAGTTTATGATGTTGGGTATCTAATAGATGCCATGACATCACAAACTGCTGGGCTTGATCTCAGGTGACTTTACAGCTAGTATCAACCCGATTTATTACCCCGTTTGCCACTGCACCAGGGCACGGGATGAGCTGGGGTGAAGCGCCAGGATTGGCGCATCTAGTGGATGCGCCACGTCTGGGGTGCCTGCGGCCTGCTATTTTTAGGCTGTGAAGGCCCAATAACTATGGACCTTCCCACCCTGAGAATACCAGACCACAGCTGTCCGCTTTACCTTGGCTGGTGATCCAATTTGGGGGGGACCCTACTTTTATTGTGTAATTATTAATATTTATAAAATAATTATAAAAAAGAGCCTGAGGGGACCTCCACATTGGATCCCCAACCACGGTAAAGCTGCCAGCTGTGGTTTTCAGGCTACAGCCGTCTGCTTTACCCTAGCTGGCTATCAAAAATGGGGGGACCCAACGTCATTTTTTTTTTTAACCATTTTTTAAATAGAAAAAATTAATGGGCTTCCCTGTATTTTGATTGCCAACCAAGGTAACGGCAGGCAGATGGGGGTGGCAACCCATAGCTGTCTGCTTTATCTGCGCTGAGAATCAAAAATACCGCGGAGCGCTACGTCATTTTTTTAAAGATTTATTTTTACAGCACTGTGATGTCTAGCAATCAAAATACAGGGAAGCCCATTTTATTTTTAGTTATTTAAATAAATAATTAAAAAAAATATATATGGGCTCCCGCTGCATTTTTTGTATTGCTAGCTAAGGGTAATCCAAGCAGCTACTGGCGGCTAACCCCCACTGCTTGGTGTTACCTTCACTGGCAATGGAAAATCCAGGGAAGCATTTTTTATTTTTTTTGCCAAAAAACTACAAAAAAAAGGACGTGAGCTTCGCCATATTTTTGTATGCTAGCCAGGTACAGCAGGCAGCCACGGGCTGCCTCCAACCCCCAGTTGCCTATTTGTACCCGGCTGGGAACCAAAAATATAGGGAAGCCCATTTTTTTTTAATTATTTCACTTATTTCATGAAATAATTAAAAAACAAATGACGTGGGCTTCGCCCCATTTTTGTGTCCAGCCGGGTACAACTAGGCAGCTGGGGATTGGAATCCGCAGCACAGGTTAGCCCGAGGTTTCTGGGCGCCTCTACTGCGGATTTCAGTCCGCAGCCGCCCCAGAAAATGGCGCTCTCATAGAAGCGCCATCATCTGGCGCTGTATCCAACTCTTCCAACAGCCCTGGAGCCGGGTGGCTTGTTGGGTAATCATGAGTTAATACTGGCTTTGTTTTACTAGCCAGTATTAAGCCAGAGATTCTTAATGTCAGGCACGTTTGACCCGGCCATTAAGAATCTCCAATAAAGGGTTAAAAAAAACACCACACAGAGAAAAAATACTTTAATAGAAATAAATACACAGACACATTAGAGACTCCATCTTTATTACCCCCTGTCAGCCCTCCACGATCCTGCTCTTCTGTCTTTTTCTTTCTAGTGTAGTAGTAGTGACGATTGTAGTGAGGATGAGATTCACCAGCTCATCACTTGGGGCTGGGGAACCTCCATCCTCACTACAATGCTCACTACAATCGTGCTGCCTTCACTCCGTGAGTGATCAGTGCTGGCTGTCAGCGGTAACAGCGGTAACGCTGACAGACGCGTTACCATAGCAACGGTGCTCTCGGAGCCGCGGTTAGCGGTGACATCACCGCTAACTGCGTTGCTATGGCAACGGTGATCTCCGTTAATGACCGGCTGTGACAGCCGGTCCCTAACGGAACGGGGAGTCGACCGTGTGCTAGAGCATGTCGCCGGTACACGGCGATACACATATGTGCACCGTGTACCGGAGAGATGCACTCGCAGGTCCTACATGACGTGTCATAGTCATGTGACCAGTCTGTAGCCAATGAGATAATAGCCACGTGACTGGTCACATGGCTATTTTGACGTCACAACAGGTCCTGCATCTCTGCTGGCAGTGCCGGTCACGGGAGGATTCAGCGATCATCGGATGGAATAGCGGCAGGAGACAGAGTGCAGAAGGGATCGCGAGGACCGGTAAGTGTTATGGCAATGTTTATTAACTGTTTGTGTACATTTATAATGCATTTTTATGTGTTTGTGATTGCCTCCCATTATAGCCTATTGGCTCGAGTTCGGTTCGTCGAACGTTCGACGAACCGAACTCGAACGGGACCCCCGTTCGGCGAGCCGACCTCGAGCCGAACCGCGACCGGTTCGCTCATCTCTAGTGATCACGTCTCTACACAAAACATATTTTTCAAATTAAAGTCATCTGGGAATTTATACAGATTACATTTTGTCTTAATTTTTCTTTTGCTCACACTGATCCCCTTTAAATCTTATATCCACTGTAGTTGTCAGCCAGCTTTTGAGGATTTCTGGAGGATTTGTCCTGCCGCATTTTTACTTAAAGGGGATCTCTCATCAGGATTTCACACCCCAAACTATTCATATGAGCATTTAGCTCTTTCAAAGACAAGTCCAGCAATACCTTTGGCCAGTCCAATCCTCTGTTACTGAGTAATCAGTGTTTTAACTGATATGCAAATGAGGCTGAAGGACTATGGTAGATCTGAAGCCTCTGTCACTCTATCTCTATTGCCCTTTAGGCACAGGAGTCATCAGTCATGCCGGAGCAGGTGGTGCTGGGCGGGGAATAGAGCTGGAGTGACATAGGCTTCAGATCTACCATAGTCCTTCAGCCTCATTTGCATATCAATTCAAACACTGATTTCTCAGTAACGGGGGAACAGACTGGTTACATAAAGGTATTGCTAAACTTGTCTTTGGAGAGCTACATGTACATATGAATAGTTTGAGGGGTGAAATTCTGCTGACATATTCCCTTTAACTAAGGTAGATTTACCTTTCAGGACGTCAAGAAAGTTGGCTGACAAGCTTTTAGAAGCTGACATGTCAGCCATAGTAGTTATTTTAATATCTAAATCGCAGAAGGGGATAACACAAAGACATTAGACTAAAAGAATTTTTGGGCAGGGCTCTTCATCCTGTTGTATGTGGCACAATGTATTATCTGTATTTACATATGAATATGTTTTCTAACACACAAACACTAAGTGAATATCCATCTGTCCCCATTTTAATTCCTTGTCATCTTTGGTTGCAACATTAGTCTCATCAACTTTGTCAGAAAATATCATGTGTATTTTTATTTAATGCACATCTTCAAATCAAATAGTTAGACATAGTATTAAAGGGAATCTGGCAACAGATTTTTTCTGTGTAACCTGAGAGCAGTATGATGTAGGGACAGATATCCTGATTTCAGCGATGTGTCACTTATTGAGCTGTGTGTTGCTGTTTCCATAAAATCAGTGTTTTACCAGCAGTAGATTATTACTACAGGACTGGGTGTCTTGTTGTTCCTAGTCAACTGCTCTGTATAACCCTACCCCACTACTGATTACCAGTATTTCTCTCAATATAGAGAGAGAGAACTGGCAATCAGTGGTGTGGTTGGGGTTATAAAGATCTTAAAGTGAATTTGTCAGCAGGTTTTTACTATGTAATCTGAGAGCAGCATGAAGGAAGAGACCCTGATTCCAATGATGTGTCACTTATTGAGCTGCGTGTTGCGGTTTCCATAAAATCAGTGTTTTACCAGCAGGAGATTATTACTACAGGACTGGGTGTCATGTTGTTCCTAGTCAACTGCTCTGTATAACCCTACCCCACTACTGATTACCAGTATTTCTCTCAATATAGAGTGTACACAGAAAGCTGGCAATCAGTGGTGTGAGTGGAGTTATAAAGATCTTAAAGGGAATCTGTCAGTAGGTCTTTACTATGTAATTTGAGAGCAGCATGAGGGAAGAGATCCTGATTCCCACTTACTGGGCTGTGTGTTGCTATTTCAACAAAATCAGTGTTTTACCAGCAGGAGATTGTCGATACAGGACTGGGTGTCTTGTTGCTTTTTGTCGACTGTCCTGTGTAACCTCGCCCCCCCCCCTCCCCTAGACATGCTGATTAACAGTATTTCTCTCAATGTACAGTGTACACAGAAAGCTGCCAATCAGTGGTGGGGGTGGGGTTATAAAGATGTTTAAGGAAATCTGTCTGCAGGATTTTGTTATGACGGCTGAGGACAGTATGATGTAGGGATTAAAAAGCAACTATGCCTCTCTCACCAGCGTGTTCAGTTGTTTACTCAAACTAATGGCTTTATTACCCTGTGATTAACATTGCAGGACTACAAACCCATGTGCATGGCAATCCAACTCTCCCCCTGCTGTGATTGACACCTGACAGTCAATGCACAATCTCTACTGAGAGCCTGGTGTGGTCAGGGGTAGCTCCCTGGGCTCAGCTACATGCTTAAAACTCAATTTCTTGATTGTGTGAAAACGGCTGCACCCAGAAATCTAAGTGATACATAGTTGGATTCAGAATCTTTTTGCCTACATTATGTTGCTGTCAGATGAGATAGAAAAAAAACTGCTGACAGATTCAGAGAACTGTTCTGCAGCAGAGCAAACAGGTTGTTTTTTTATCAAAATGAGAGCATGCAGACCAGCAAGTGACACATCGCTGGAATCAGGGTCTCAGCCCCCACATCAACCTGGCAACACATTTGCTTTAAGATATAACATTCTGTTTGTCTGTGTCTGTGGTGCCCCTGACCTGGTCAGGCACCACTGAGTACTGCACCCATGCTGGGTGAGTGCAAACAGGTAATCCTAAAGGCTGAGTAGGGTGTGTACGCACAAACACATAGCAACCAGGTCTCACACACACCCTAGAGGGGACCCTTGGGCGGACCCAAGAGGGGGCGTGGCCTCCACATCTCAGCTAGGGGTGCTGGGGAGGGGCTGGAAGCTAGGTTGCAGTGGCAGTCAGGAAAAGGAGTAAGAGAAAGAGGAGCTGGAGAAGAGCCAAGTCTGAAGCAGAGAGCGGGCACGCAGACACGCTAGTCAGACCCTGCATGTGTAGTGGCCGTTGGCGGGGGAGAACGGTCACCAGAAGTTGGACAGAAAGACGCTGAGGAAGCCAGTTGGTCAGGAAGACACTGAGGAAATCAGCTGTTCATGTACGGAGACTCTGGTGGCTAGGCACACACGGGGAACAGGTCCCTAGAGTCAGACATCCATTTAGTGATCTGCTAAACCTGCCGGTGGGGTGGACAACAAGTCCCACACCAACCAAAACAGAGTCCGAGCATCAGCAGCAACGAGGGGGCCCATAAGGAGGATTGACCCTGGAGCCATCTTCCTTGGTCCACGCTGCCAGCAAACGGGCCAGAAAGGGGAGAAAAGGCAGTCGCGACTTCCCTGGATGAATCCCACGGTACTTTAAGTCAGGGGTTGTCCGAAACAAGAAGTGCTAGGAAGGCGAGCTAATGGTCACCCTTATACCAGCCTGAAGGATACCTGGTTCCACCTGGTGTATCTCAGCATCACCCGGGTTGCCTCACAAGACCAGCAGAAAGTGAGTAAAAAAGTTGAAAGACACTTTGGACTGAGACTGAGTTATTCTGCGACCTGTTGTTCTACACACACCCAAGCCCCTGGGGCCAGCCTCACTCTCGGGAGGCCACACCATCAGACTGCAGATCCCATCAGCCCCAGACGCTCGTTAAAACTGCAGTGGCGGTCACCCATAACAATGACCACAAACCGAGAGTGGCGACACTCAGATGTAAATAACCTGATATACCTGTTACCAGCGGTAATCAAGTGGAGCCCCTGTGGCGTCCCAGAAGGTGGAGTGACGTCCCTGAGGTGACCGCTGCGGGTGGGTGCCACATGTCCACCACTAGAGGGAGCTTAGGAGCTTACTGCACACTTTTATGAGTGAAATCTATGTATCCAAGTATGCAGTAGCTACAGGCAAGAACATTTGAGATTTTGTATCATAAAAATGAAAACACAATAAATAATCAACTATTTAAGAAAGAATTTGGGATCAGTTTGACTCAAATACTGTTATTATGCAGCAGTTACAGTATTTCTTCTCCATCACACAACATTTCACCTAGTGTCTGATACAATGATAAAGGCGCAGGATTAATGGCATTGATGATCTTACCTTTTGAGGCCTGGTTTCTGTGTCTTCTGGGGTGACCAGTCAGTATTCGGAAGCTTTATCTGTAAAACAAAAAAAAAACGGGGAAGAATGAAATGGTGCACATTACCCTTTTGTTCTCTGCCTGATGAATGCACAATGAATTTTTGCTTCCAATAGTGTTTTCCTAGCTCCGATCTCATTGAGACCCCCAACTGGCAAGATTTTTAGCATATCGCTGCAGGAGACCAATTTGCATACACTCATCCTTAATTACATTTAAATGGAGATGATTTGCAGGTGGCTTGGTTATAATGAAAATCTGATATATTACAGGAAGGATTTGTATTGTAGATAACAAGAAATTGTAAAAACCCTTATTTTTTTTTTCTTTTTAAAGCAGACGTCGCATTTTAAGTAACAAGAGTGATCATCTGTTTGCAAATATTCTGTCCACACATTTGTTGACTGCGTAGGCTATTTGTATTCCCGTGAATGATCACATATGCTAACCATTGGGCTATATCAATGTTATGTATATGTTCTATTACAGTTTACTTACATGCATGTGTAGGAGGTGATCGATTCGCACCCACTCCTACTATAGTGTTTTCCCTATTGTACAGTACTGCGATATAAATGTGATTAAAGGGAACCTGTCAAGTGCACTATGCACCCAGAATCACGAGCAGTTCTGGATGTATATTGCTAATCCCGGCCTAACTGTTCCTGTATCTAGTAGCATATGTGATGTCCTGGACTAGCCAGGTAGTCACAGACATCACAACACACACACACCCTCCCCCGGATAGTTACATCAGTCAACCAAAAACCCTTGTTGCCTCCCTCCAGGGGCTGATGTCCACACCAGGTAGGGCGGAGCCGGGCGGTTGGCCCCACCCACCTAGGAGTTCACAGGCCTGGAGGCGGGAAAAGAGTCGGTTCAGTTTGAGAGGTGAAAGTGAGAGGTCAGAAACTGCAAGTGTCTGGGTTGGAGCCTAGGCACTGACAGCAAGGTCGGCAGACAGTGGTGGCCATCTGCAGGAGTTAGCAGATCTCTGCGGAACCGTAGGACCAGGGTTGGGCGGTGGCCCACCGGTACCGAACCGGGGAGCGGAGTGAAGTTAAGCACACCGGCAGGGCCATCGGACCCCGACTAGGCTTGAAGCCGCCGACAACAGTCAAATCCGAGTGTGACCGGAACCCCAGGGGTTACCTAACAACCAAGTCCCGCCAGAAGGCAACAGTCCACACCGTGAGGATATACAGCCACCGCCACAGGCTAGAGATCCAAGGGCCAGCGCCTGTGGGCAAAAGGGCTCCTACGGTACCTATACGTCGGGGAGCGGACTACCGTTGGGAAACCATCGGAGTCGACACATTCTACACAGGTGCAGGGAAAGACAGCCACCATCACCTGTCCGAGGAGAGCACAACACTGCAGCCGGCTGCGGGACCCGTCCATCCGGCCGTTTGGTTTACCAGAGACTTTGTGACTTTCTGTCTGAGTGAGTACAACAGTGCCATCCAGCACTGCGCCGCGCTGCCCCTGCAACCCTGCATCCCAGCCATCCAGCCTCCCCGCATCATCACCGGGCCCCGGGAACACCAACCCCTACCTACGGAGGGGACAACACCCTAGCTGCTCCCTACCATCTCTCCCGGGATCCCCGTCACCAGCAGCGGTGGTGCCATCATCACCACGTCCCGTGGGTGGCGTCACGAACTCTCTCCCCAAACAAATCATCCCTTTTCACTCGCAGGTGAGGAGTGCTGCTCGAGTCCCCGGGTCCTGCCCACCGCTCGAGCCACCGAGCAGCAGCAGCAGAAGCCCTGGACCTGAGCGTGGCGAGCGCGTCCCTCCGCCCGCGACACATAGATAAGGAAATATTTAGAAAAAGTATTTCTAAAGATCTTTTATCATATGCTAATGAGGCCAGCGACTAGTCGCAAGGTTGTTAGTTCCCTTGGCTAGTTGGCCCCCTTAGGGCGTACCAACATGCTAATGGATGTGCAGCGTCAAAGGCGCTCTCACCTATGCTGCCACCGCTGATTTTCGGCGCAGTGCACACGATCAGAACGTCCCCGGACTTTCGGTCATGCACACAACACCAGTTTGAAGCCTGGACGCGTACACTAGGTTTCATAGTGCGCATGACTGGAAGTCTGGGACTTCTGATCAAGCGCACTGAGACAAAATCCAGCATCGGGGCGGTGGCAGCTGAAAGGTCAGATCAACCATATCTCTGATGCTGCTTCATCACCATGTTAATATGCCCACAGGGGTGTGCTTACATGCTAAGGAGGCCGACTAGACAAGGGAACTAACGCTCTTGCTACTAGTCCCTGCGCTCATTAGCATATGATAAAGAGATCTTTAGAAAAAGTATTTCTTTTATCTATGCTGCTAGATGATTCAGGGACTGTTAGGCAGGGAATAGCAATAGGCACCTGTGCCGCCCCCACGTCAGTAGCAGCCGGGCTGCTCGGATCCAGACCCGCAGTGTGGCTCGAGGGATCCTCCGGACCCGGGGGTCACGCGGACACTCCGGATGAAGGGGGGACGTATTTGTACGGGATTTGCCGTAGTCAGTCTGTGACGCCACCCACAGTGTGTGGTGAAGTATGGCACCACGGCTGCTGCTGTGGGACACCCGGGGTGATGGGATGGCAGCTGGTTGTTAACCCCTCCGTGGGTAGGGATGGTTGCCCCGGGACCCGGTGACTTGGTGCAGGGGACGGTGATGGCAGGGGCCGGCGCACCTGGTCAGACCAGGGAGTCTCCGCTTACTCACGGTAAAATAAATCAGACAAGTTCAATGATTAACCAAGATGCTGGTGGCCGGCCGCTGCGGCCGGGTGTACTCTGGTCCCCCACCCAGGCTGGTGTTCTGTGTCACTTTCCTCTGCACTGTGTTGTGATGTGGTGGACATCCCGGTGTGGAACGTGGGAGTCCGCTCCCGGTACTATTGTTGGGAGCCGTGCCCGCTGACACTGACCTGTGGGATCTACCGGGCCCTGGCGGATGCCCTATCCTTCTCTGTGGGTGGTTGTCTGCTTTTGGGACTTTGGTTGGGACAGAACCTAAAATCCTGCCCTCAATTGGTTAATTAGCTAGGCCGTTGGTTCCGGTCCTGGCTTCAGGGTCCAAGTACCCCCTCTGTGCACGGTTTCTGGGTCGGTTCTCCGGTGTTGGTACCGGCGGGCTCCAACCCTGCCCTGGTCCACCTCGGATCTCCGGCTGCCGTCTTCCCGTCTCCTGCTAGACACGGACCACCGTCTGCCACCTAGCCAATGCACCAGGGCACCAACTCCGGCGCCTGTCAACTTCAACCTCCTACTACTCCACTCAACTCCAAACTTTGACTGTTTTCCCGCCCCGGGCTCTCCAGACCCCTAGGTAAGCGTTCTCCATCCGCCTTGTCCAGCCCACTGGTGTGCATGTTATTCCCTGGGGGAGGTGACTAGTGTTTTAGGTCGGCTGTGTGTAACCCTGTGAGGGAAGGTGTTGTGCAGGGGCCTATGTGTGACTACCTGGTTGTGCCAGGGCGTCACACACCCAGAACTGCTCGTGGTTCTGGGTGCATATTGCACCTGACAGGTTCCTTTTAATATTGAATATATAGTAGTGCGGCTGACAGCAATGTAGCAAAACAGGGGTAGTGCAGCAATCAGCGCCATCTAGCGGCCGATAGGGTGTTTTATTCATACTAAGTTTATTGGTTGTGTGCATTTAGAGTAATGTATAATGTATGATATAAGATGTATAAAAAATGTTGACTCAATGAGCTGCATCAAGTGGGAGGCACAGTTTGGGGAGTCATAGGAAACAAAATGCATAGAGTGTAACATGTTTTATATAAGGTCTTTTATTACAGGAAATATTGTAATGTGCATTATGTAAAAGTATAAGACTGTTCTAGATAAGGTTTAGTGCAACGTAGGGACAAGTGTGCAGGAGAGGGTTAAGTGGTAGATAGAGTGTGTTATTATAGGAAATGCTGAGTGCAGGTTCAGCAGTGTTGATTTTGATTCAGTGGTATCTTAGGCTGCTTTCACACATCCAGTTTTTGCTGTACGGCACAATACGGCGCTCTGCAGATAAATGCAACCGTTTTTTTTGCCGCCGGTTGCGTTTTTTCCCGCATAGACTTACATTAGCGCCGTATTGTGCCACATGGCCTTGCGTTGCATCTGGTTTTTGCCGGATGCGGCATATTTAGCCTATGCGGCGGCCGAATGGAACGTTGCCTGGCACGTTTTTTTGTGCGGCGAAAAAAACGCATTGCGCCAGATCTGGCGCGATGCGGCGCGATTCTCAATGCAAGCCTATGGACGCCGACGTCCTGCGGCAAATAACGCATCCGGCCGCCGGATGCAGTTTTTTGTACTGAGCATGCTCAGTATCAAGCCGCATCCGTCAAAAACCAGATGGTCCGCATGGAAAAACTTATGCAACGGATCAGTTTTTTTCCGCCGCATCCGTTGATAGGTTTTTGAGCCGGATTGTGCCGCTCAGCACAAACCGGATGTGTGAAAGTAGCCTTAGGAGCCAGGGCACAGTGAGTGGAGTAAAGAGTGAGTTGGTAAGGCAGACAGGCCAGATGAGTCAGTTCAGTTCAGTTAAGTTGAGGGATAGGAGAGCTCTGCACAGGAGGTCCTGGGGTCACGAGCTCTGTATCAGGGTTTGCCCAGGCCTCAGGAGGTATCCTCCATTGTGTCCTATGTAAACCGATTAAAAAAGAGACGGGGACCACAGAAGTCAGACTCAGCTGCTGGAAGGATAGTACCCAGGGTGAGGACTGGACGGAAGGTCTCTCCATTGAGCAGCAGCAGCAGAACGGTAATGCAGGAGGAAAATGGCATGTCTGTACTATTAAGGTTATTGAGAAAATGTATCTTATAAAGATTGAAAAAGTTTATTGTGAAGATGTCTCTTGTGAAGAACGAATGCTGAATAAAAGAAGTTAAAGCTTGAGTTAAAGAAAATTGTTTTCTGTGCTGTGTTGCCAAAGTATGATGTCTATGATGGTGACCGGCAACGAGATGCAAACAAGCCATTGGAGGCGGAAGTAAGTGTCGCACCCCCCAGCCAGGTCGGAACACATGCACAACACCCATTTCATGAAGCAGAGGAGAGCAATCCCATCCATCACCTGGCTCCCCTCTTCACATGCACTGCTCTTTTGAGGTCTAGCCACAGATATTCAATGATGTTCAGATAACGGGAACTGTGAAGGCCATTGTAAAACCTTTGGCTTGTGCCTTTTCGAGGTAATCTATTGTGGATTTTGACGTTTGTTTACAATCATTTTCCATTTGTAGAAGCCATCGTCTTTTCAGAATCAGCTTTTCACAGCTAAATGTCTGTGAGAGCTGGTTGTAGGATTGCTAGAGAGGCAAATCAGAACCACCTGCTTGACTGCAAAAGACCTTCAGGATGATTTAGAAGACTCTGAAGTTGTGGTACATTGTTTTACTGTTCAGAGACACCTGCACAAATATGGCCTTCATAGAAAAGTCATCAGAAGAAAACCTCTCCTGCATCCTCACCATAAAATTGAGAGTCAGAAGTATGCAAAAGAACATTTAATCAAACCTGATGCATTTTGGAAACAAGTCCTGTGGACCAATGAGGTTAAAATAGAACTCTTTGGCCACAATGATCAAAGGTATGTGTGGAGAAAAAGGGCACAGAATTTCAGGAAAAGAATATCTCGCCAACCATTCAGCATTGGGTGGGTCAATCATACTTTGGGGTTGTGTTGCAGCCAATGGCACAGGGAAAATTTCATGAGTAAAAGGAAGAATGGATTCAATGAAATTTGAAAAAATTCTTGATGCAAACAGAACATAATCTGTAAATGTTCTGAAGTTGAAAAGAGGATAGCATCTACAAATCGATATTGATGATCCTAAACAGATGTCAAAATCCCCAATAGACTACCTCAAAAGATGCAAACTGAAAGTTTTACAATGGCCCTTACTGTCCACTGTTCTGAACAGCATTGAAAATCTGTGACTAGACCTCAAAAGAGCAGTGCATGCAAGACACCCCAGGTTGCGCACTAACTGCTCCAAGGAAGAATGGATGAAAATCTGTCAAATAAAAATGAAAAGACTCTTGGCTGGCTACAACGCACAGGCTTACTTCACTGCATGTGGGAGCAGGCAACCCAGTGAGAGTCATTTACAATATCTGAATAGCTCTTTCAGGGGATAAAACATTGTTGACCAAAAAAAAACAGCCCTTCTTCCTATCCCTCTGTTCATGTCTGAGCATCTGACCAGCTCAAGTCACGCACCTGTTGCTGTCAAGACTCACTTTCTGTGAATGCTGGCAGAACTCCAGCATTCACAGGAGAGCAACATTTCTGGTGTTCAGAGCAATGCCGAAGCATTGCTCTGATCGCGATCGGATAGTACAGGCGTAGGAAAATCAATAGAAAATGTAAAAAAAAGTTTTAAAAATGTGAAAAAGTCCTAAAAGTTCAACCCCCCCCTTTTGCATCATTAAAAATAAGACAATTGTAAACAAATACACATATTTGGTATCACCGAGTTCAGAAATGCCCGATCTATCAAAATAAATAAAATCAATTAATCTGATAGGTACACGGCGTAGCGATAAAAAAAAAAATCAAAACACCAGAATTACTTTTTTTGGTCACCGCAATATTGCAATAACAGGCGATCAAAACAGCGCATCTACCCAAAAATTGTATAATTAAAAACCATCACTGAGCCCTAGATCAGAAAAATGAGAATGCTATGGGTCTCGGAAAATGGCGAGAAAAGCGCAATTCTTTTTGTTGACAAACTTCTGATTTTTTTTTCACTCCTTATACACTGTGTGCAGAATTATTAGGCGAATGAGTATTTTGATCACATGATAATTTTTATACATGTTGTCCTACTCCAAGGTGTATAGGCTTGAGAGCCAACTACCAATTAAGTAAATCAGGTGATGTGCATCTCTGTAATGAGGAGGGGTGTGGTGTGATGATATCAACACCCTATATATGGTGTGCTTAACTATTAGGCAACTTCCTTTCCTTTGGCAAAATGGGTCTGGAGAGAGATTTGACGAGCTCTGAAAAGTCCAAAATTGTGAGATGTCTTGCAGAGGGATGCAGCAGTCTTGAAATGATCAAACTTTTGAAGCGTGATCACTGAACAATCAAGCGTTTCATGGCAAATAGCCAACAGGGTCGCAAGAAGCGTGTTGGGCAAAAAAGGCGCAAAATAACTGCCCATGAATTGAGGAAAATCAAGCGTGAAGCTGCCAAGATGCCATTTGCCACCAGTTTTGCCATATTTCAGAGCTGAAACATTACTGGAGTATCAAAAAGCACAAGGTGTGCCATACTCAGGGACATGGCCAAGGTAAGGAAGGCTGAAAAACGACCACCTTTGAACAAGAAACATAAGATAAAACGTCAAGACTGGGCCAAGAAATATTTTAAGACTGATTTTTCAAAGGTTTTATGGACTGATGAAATGAGAGTGACTCCTGATGGGCCAGATGGATGGGCCAGAGGCTGGATCAGTAAAGGGCAGAGAGCTCCTCTCCAACTCAGACGCCAGCAAGGTGGAGGTGGGGTACTGGTATGGGCTGGTATCATCAAAGATGAACTTGTGGGACCTTTTCAGGTTGAGGATGGAGTGAAGCTCAACTCCCAGACCTACTGCCAGTTTCTGGAAGATGACTTCTTCAAGCAGTGGTACGGGAAGAAGTCGGTATCATTCAAGAAAAACATGATTTTCTTGCAGGACAATGCTCCACACATGCATCCAACTACACTACAGCGTGGCTGGCCAGTAAAGGTCTAAGAGATGAAAAAATAATGACATGGCCTCCTTGTTCACCTGATCTGAACCCCATAGAGAACCTGTGGTCCCTCATAAAATGTAAGATCTACAGGGTGGGAAGACAGCACACCTCTCAGAACAGTGTCTGGAGGCTGTGGTGGCTGCTGCACTCAATGTTGATCGTAAACAGATCAAGCTACTGACAGAATCTATGGATAGTAGGCTGTTGCGTATCATCATAAAGATAGGTGGCTATATTGGTCACTAATTTATTTGGGGTTTTGTTTTTGCATGTCAGAAATGTTTATTTCTAAATTTTGTGCAGTTATATTGGTTCACCTGGTGAAAATAAACAAGTAAGATGGGAATATATTTGGTTTTTATTAAGTTACCTAATAATTCTGCACAGTAATAGTTACCTGCACAAACAGATATCCTCCTAAGATAGCCAAATCTAAAAAAAACCCCACTCCAACTTCCAATAATATTAAGCTTTGACATGTATGAGTCTTTTGGGTTGATTGAGAACATAGTTGTTGATCAATAATAATCCTCTAAAATACAAGTTGCCTAATAATTCTGCACACGGTGTATAAAAGTAAAACTATACATGTTTGGTATCTAGGAACTCACACTGATCTGGGAAATCATAATAGCAAGTCAGTTTTACCAAATAGTGAACACTGGAAATAAAAAATTAACTATTGTGCAATTAAACTTTTTTCCAATTTCACTGCATTTTTTTCTCATTTTCCAGTACAATATGGAGAAGAATGAATGGTGTCATTCAGAAGTAAAACTCAGCCTGCAAAAAACAAGCACTCATAAGCCTATATTGATGGCACAATAAAAAAAGTTGTGACTGTTGGAAGAAGGGGAAGAGAAAACAAAAAAATGGAAAATCGCCGGGTGGTTAAGGGGTTAATGTTTTTTTCTAAGTTGCATCATGTAGAGCAGATCCTGCTGGTTTTAATGTTTTTCAATGAAGGTTTTTTATTTTATTCTTGCATTTTGGATAGATGCATCATGCGCCGACTTCTATCACAACACTTGATTCTAGAGTCAATTACTGAAAAACAGAACAAGTTGTGCCTAAGCTAAATAGAAATACGATGGATATTTTTAGGAAAATGATGCTTTTTTTTTGTATTTCCTGAGATATCCACCTACAATCCAGCTTCTCGCGGTACAAATCGCCAATAATTCCATGAATGATTCCATAATGCCTTAAGTTAGATCCGCACAATCCAATTAACAACTTCAGAATATCCATTTCAAAAATGTCAAATGTATTAACAGATAATTTACAGTCACCCATCGCCCATATGGGAGCCATATGCTTATACACCCTGTCACTTTAAATTAGGCTCCCGATTGATTTGACAGGTTAGACAATGATTTTCAGGTAGATTCGTCTCCTTGAGAAGAAGACGTAAAATGAAGCAGAAGAGGCGAATATCTCCAAAGCATGACATAGCATCATGGTTTCTAGATTTGGGGATGGGGATTGTTTAGTATAAATTCTCCTATCATTGATTATATTCCCTTTATAAGCGTTCTGTGTTTACCAATGGAAGCCGGCTCACGGTATCCACAATGCTCTTGCTGTAATTGCGTTTACTTTCTACTCTAAATGATGAGTCAAAGCCGTAACACGGTGTTCTAAATTGCCTTTTACGGCAAATAATGCATTTGTAAATGAATGCAAGTATTTCTTTCAGGGTGCTGGAGAAAAAAAATGGATGGTTTTCCGTGTTACTTGACAACCATTAATTCTGATTCATGGGGTTTTATATCTGCACAAAAAAATAAACTGGCTAATAAAGGTCTTGCCGATGCCATGCTGCCACCTGCTGGATGCACAACACACCCGTGCCGTTTACGGCTTCAGTTGAACTTAGAAAGGTCAGTAAAATTAATATCTTATTTAATTTCATTAATTATATCCACACAATCCAATTAACAACTTCTGCATGTCGATTTCAAAAATAACCCTGCTAATTACGTTAACGGATAATTTGCTGTCACCCATATGGGGACCATATGCTTATAATGTACAAAATAAGCTCATTTGAGCATCTGTTAATATTCAACATCAAAATATCCACATTTTTAAAGTAACGGTAGTATTTTACCCCCTGTGTATATGGGATTCAGAACTTGGTCATATGGTAAACGGTTAAATATTCATCAAGATTAAGTACAAATGCATGATGTGATATACACTTTGTTCTGTACTATTAACAACAGCATGGAAACAATAACTGATACTTAAGCCTGCTTTACACCTTACGATCCAGCATACGATATCGTATGCGATCGTAACCGCCCCCATCGTATGTGCGGCATGATCAATTTGTTGAATGTGCTGCACAAACGATTAACCCCCGTCACACGTATTTACCCGTCCATACGACCTCGCTGTGGGCAGCGAACGTCCACTTCCTGGAGTGGGAAGGACGTTCGGCATCACAGCGACGTCACGCAGCAGCCAGCCAATAGAAGCGGAGGGGCGGAGCTGAGCGGGACGTAAACATCCCGCCCACCTCCTTCCTTCCGCATTGCTGGCCGGGAGCCGCAGGACGCAGGTAAGATCTGTTCATCGTTCCCGGGGTGTCACACACTGCGATGTGTGCTACCCCGAGTACAATGAACATTCTGACGTTCAATTCTAGAGAAATGAACGATGTGCGTGCGGTGAACGTATTACCGTTCAATCGCAATCGCACGTACCTGTCACACACTGCAATGTACCTTACGATGCCGGATGTGCGTCACTTACGACGTGACCCCGCCGACACATTGTAAGATACATTGCAGCATGTAAAGCGGGCTTTAGAGAAAGTCATTTAATTGTGTTTCCCTAGTCCAGCATTTAGAGTGCAACTGTCTCTTTTTTTGTCATTTTATGCAATGTTCAGTTTTGCACCTATTCACATTGCATTTTTGGGAGTGCCGTCAGTCTTTTTGTCTAGATTATGGGATCATGCCCTCTGACCATGCACCCCTCCCCCACAAGCCACAAGTGATTTAATTCTCCAGCATCCAGAGTGCACCTATCTCTTTTTTTGTCATTTTATGTCATGTTCAGTTATGCACCTATTTACATTGCAGTTTTGAGAGTGCCGTCAGTCTTTTTGTCTACATTACAGGGTCATGCCTTCTGATCGTGCACCCCTCTCCCACTAGCTATAAGTTATTTAATTCTCTCGTAGCAGGTTCCTACTTGTCCATACAGAGGATGTTTTTAAACCCAGAGACAGTCTTAAGTTCAAAGTAGGTACCCAGTATATGTGATATGCCTTGACGTGGCTTCTGGGCAGATATAAAAATGGCCATTTTTGTATGCTAAATATCTAATTTTTCTCAGATTTCCTTAAGCAGTAATGCATATCTATATTCTTACATTCAGAGTTTTCATGCTTTAGCATTTCAGAGTGCAACAATTTTTTTTTGTCATTTTATGTCTTGTTCAGTTATGCACCTGGTAACATTGAATTTTTAAGAGTGCCGTCAGTCTTGTCTAGATTATGGGGTGATGCCTTCTGACTGTGCACCCCTCCCCCAATAGCCAGAGGTGATTTTATTCTCTATAGCAGGTTCCTCCTTGCCCATACACAGGAGGTTTTTAAACCCAGAGAGAGGCTTCAGTTCAGACTAGGTACCCAGTATATGAGATATGTCTTGATGTAGCTACTGGGCAGATATAAAAATGACCATTTTTGTATGCTAAATATCTAATATTTTCTTAGATTTCCTTAAGCGGTAATGCATGTCTATATTCTTACATTCATGATTTTCATGCTTTAGCATTTCAGAGTGCAACTGTCTCTTCTTTTGTCATTTTATGTCATGTTCAGTTATGCACCTGTTCACATTGCAGTTTTGGGAGTACAGTCAGTATTTTTGTCCAGTCTTGTGTCAGCCGGTATACATTTCCATCTATTCCCAGCCCGGCATCCTGGGAACCTCTCCGATGCTTTCTGTAATGTCACGGGGCCACAAGTGTCCAAGATTCCAGGCCAAGGATGCTGAGCGCAGAAAAGAAGACCATCTTCCTTGGAGAACAGCACTGGACACTGGACAAGGACGGCACTAATCACATTGTTCTTCTGTACAAATGTCTGCAGTCGAGTTGTAGCGGGACAGAGCGTTCTCACACTGGTTTCTCACTGAGAACAAGGATTTTACTTGGAACGCCACAGTTTTGGCAACATTAAAGGGCCTAGAGGTTGTATCTGTATCCAAGTTACTGATTATCTGGTTGACCTGCTATAAAAGTTGAGCTATTATCACACATTGCATAATCGCTTGACATGCAAATTTCTAAACTGAAATCTGCATATAATAACTTCACATTTGTGCAGACTCATTCATGCTCTTTATCTTGCAGAATCACACCAAACAATGCAACAAATCTATGAAAACACATCCACTTTGCTTGGAATGTTAAAAGGATATCCTCAAGTTGTCTTGAGCAGCTCAGAGTTATGCAGTCTCTTTAAAGGGGTATTCCCATCTCCAAGATCCTATCCTAATATGTAGTAGGTGTAATTTTAGCAAATACCTCCAATTGGAAATGTAGTATGGTTCTCCTATTCATTATGTCGCTTACTTCATCTTCAGGGCATTGCAGGACCTTAGGTATCTAAAGTTGTGACCACGAGCAATAACTAACTAAGGCCCCGTCACACGCAACGACGTATCTAACGATATATATCGACAGGGTCACAGATTCCGTGACGCACATTCGGCATTGTTAGCGACGTCGTTGCGTGTGACACCAACGAGCGACCGTTAACGATAGAAAATACTCACTAAATCGTCCATCGTTGACACGTCGTTCATTTTCAAAAAATCGTTGATTGTTGAGGTCGCAGGTTGTTCGTCGTTCCCAAGGCAGCACACATCGCTACGTGTGGCACCGCGGGAACGACGAACTACAGCTTACCTGCGGCCGCCGGAAATGAGGAAGGAAGGAGGTGGGTGGGATGTTACGGCCGTTCATCTCCGCCCCTCCGCTTCTATTGGGCGGCCGCTTAGTGATGCCGCTGTGACGCCGCACGAACCGCCCCCTTAAAAAGGAGGCGGTTCGCCGGCCACAGCAACGTCACTAGGCAGGGAAGTCTGTGTGACGGCTCCGAATGATATTATGCGCCACAAGCAGTGATTTGCCCGTGACGCACAAACGACGGGGACGGGTATGCTCGCTAGCGATATCGCTAGCGATATTGCTGCGTGTGACGGGGCCTTAAGGCTAGAGTCACACTAGATTATGACATTGGCTGCAAGAGCATCGGATGCAATGTGCTAATGACACTCAGCTTCTGCTGTGCTGCCAGCGTGAGCCGAGTCGCATGCAACTGTGATCCGATCCCGCGATTAGGTCACATCTGCAGAGGAGGGGGCGGGAGTTGGAGAGATTAATCTCTTCATCTCCTCTATTGTCAGTTGATGCGATTATCACACTGCACTCGAATGTCATCCAAGTGCAGTCCGATATTTCACTTGCATCCATAGACTTGTATGGGTACGAGTGATATGAGGCTTGCAGACAATCGCAGCATGCTGCAATTTTTCCTCAGTCCGATTAGGGCTGAGTAAAAATTGGCAAATCTGAGCTGCAGCATGGTCTTAAGGGGGCTTTACACGCAGCGATATCGCTAGAGTTATCGCTGGTGAAAGCACCCGCCCCCGTCGTTTGTGCGTCATGGGCAAATCGCTGACCGTGGCGCACAAAATCGTTAGGAGCCGTCACACGGACTTACCTGCCTAGCAATGTCGCTGTTGCCGGCGAACCGCCTCCTGTCTAATGGGGTGGTTCGTGCGGCATCACAGCGGCGTCACTAAGCGGCCGCCCAATAGAAGCGGAGATGAGCGGCCGTAACATTCCGTCCACCTCCTTCCTTCCTCATTGCCGGCTGCCGCAGATAAGCTGTAGTTCGTCGTTCCCGAGGTGTCACACGTAGCGATGTGTGCTGCCTCGGGAACGACAAACAACCTCCATCCTGCATCAATCAATGATTTTTTGAAAATGAATGACGTGTCAACGATCAACGATAAGGTGAGTATTTTTGATCGTTAACGGCCGTTCGTTGGTGTCACACGCAACGATGTCGCTAACGACACGTGTGTAACGGGGCCTTTACAAGGGGCCAAATGCAATGCAAGATTCTCTCGAATTGCACTGGTTCGAGTCATATGCTCGTGTGTGCGCACCCTAACTGTGACTATATGCATGGTCGTAACCATTGATAGCTAAGGACCTGCAATGCCCTGAAGATGAGGTAAGTGACATAGTGAATCAGAAAAACTATGCTACATTTGTATTTGAAGGTATTTGCTAATATTATTATTATTATTATTATTATTATTATTATTACACCTACTACATATTGGGATAGGATCTTGGAGATGGGAATATCCCTTTAAAATCTCCTTACTTACTGGTTTCTCGCAAGAGGTCTCACTTCCTTGAGTGACAGTTCTAGTGAGGAGAAAAGCTGTAGTATTAGTAGAACTATAAACGATAAAGCCCAGCAGAAGTTCTGCTGTAAGACATTCAGCAGTTTATTGTGAATCTACACAATATTTACACATATATATACTAGGGCATTTGAACAAGCAGAAAGATCTGGACAGTGAGAGCCATGATGATGGGTTTTGGGATTGTAAAAGATAAATGAGCGCAAGATTTATTACAGCTGCTCCATCATTAACCTCAGAGGAAGGAGGATAGAGGTGAACAGCTAACTGTTGCATAAAATTCAATAGGTTGAAGAGACCTGACTGGTATTCTAGGAGTTAACTAGTAACTACTGCACACTCTCAAAGGTCTGGGCACTGGTGACCAAGCAGCTCCATAGAAACCAGCTGTAAACTATGAAAGTTAAGCTCACAAGCACGTCAATATGACTCTCCACAAATCTTACTCCAGTCAGGGACTGGAGTCAGATTTATGTGGATAGGAACTCCACAGCTCATAATGAATTAGATGAGCCTTGGCATCAGGTCCCCTGCCATGCTCTCATCCTGATCGACTTCTGCCCATTTTAGCGAAACTGAGTGACACAGGCATGAAAATGCCAAAAGTCATACCGATAAAATGGAGTATCTGAGATGAGCTGCACGCAATGGCAGTTTCCTGTTATATTACAAGTCTACTGGCCTTCTTTAAAAAAAGTGCTGAAGAAAAACACCAGGAAAAAGACTTCGAAAAAGTGTCATTTTTCTCAAAATCACCATGGCACAGATAATTCCAAAATGCCTTAAAGACAAATTGTCTCTGTTACCTATAGCAATCAATCACAGCGCAACTTTCATTTTACAAAAGTATAGTTAGGAATAAAAGCTGAGATCTGATTGGTTACTATGGGCAACCAAGATAGTTCTTCTTTTAGACATTTGTGATAAATGAGGACACAATACAACATCTAATAATATCTTCTGGGGAAGCCTAGTGGAAATCAATGTGAAATCTTTCATGACATTGAAAAGTGCACTACTTATATTAATCTGCGTTAAATAAGCACATGATACCGCTGCAGTCACATGAATCACCGCACCTAATCGTGTCTATTATTGATGTTTTGTGGCTGTTTTCAGCCACTGAACATGCAGGGATTACCTGGCAATCATGATAATGCCGTAGCAATGTTGGCTACTGGCATTACTGTGTTTGGCCGGCCGCATATCATCATCGGGTCTATATAAGACCCAGAGATGCCATGCTCGGTGCACTGTACCCTGAAATAATGTAGGGAGAAGTTCTGCTGGATTAGGGACAGTGTTTTATAGCACCACAGTACCTGCTGGTGCAACATTAAACCTTTTCATTTAGTCCTTTTCAGGATTATTGCAATTAGATTCTATTCTATACTAATCCTGCTCTTAGGTGGGCTATGCACGTTGCGACATCGCAAGACGATGCTGCGATGTCGCACGCGATAGTCCCCGCCCCTGTCGCAGGTACGATATCTTGTGATAGCTGGCGTAGCGAAAATTATCGCTACGCCAGCTTCACATGCACTCACCTGCCCTGCGACCGTCGCTCTGGCCGGCGACCCGCCTCCTTCCTAAGGGGGCGGGTCGTGCGGCATCATAGCGACATCACACGGCAGGCGGCCAATAGCGGCGGAGGGGCGGAGATGAGCAGGATGTAAACATCCCGCCCACCTCCTTCCTTCCGTATAGCCGCCGGCGGCAGGTAAGGAGATGTTCCTCGCTCCTGCGGCTTTACACACAGCGATGTGTGCTGCCGCAGGAATGAGGAACAGCATCGTACCTGTCGCGGCAGCGTAATTATGAAAAAGTTGGAGCCTGCACCGATGATACGATAACGACGCTTTTGCACTCGTTAATCGTATCATCTAGGATTTACACACAACGATGTCGAAAGTGACGCCGGATGTGCGTCACTTTCGATTTAACCCCACCGTCATCATGCGTGCGATGTTGCAACGTGCAAAGCCGCCCTTAGTCTGCAATTAGTGTAGGGCAAACTGCTGGAGAAGGGATAGTGTATTAGAGGAATGTAGGCAGGCATTCTAGCCGTACAGACCTTGCTGCTGCTATGTAAAACTCTATTCTATTCTATAATGATACCACTCTTACCTACATTTGGTGTAGGGCAAGCTGCTGGAAAAGAGATAGTGTATGATAGGCATATAGGCAGGGATATTAGCCTTATAGACCTTGCTGCTGCTACGTAAAAACCTATTCTAGTCTATAATAATACCTACATTTAGTGTAGGGAAAGCTGCTGGAAAAGAGATAGTGTATGAGAGGCATATAAACAGGGATTCAAGCCTTACAGCCCTTGCTTGTACCACATAAAAAAATCTATTCTCTTCTATAATAATACCATTCTTAAAGGAGTTGTCCGACATTAGCTTAACAAAAATTTTTGAGTTTATCTGTGCTGTATTGTCATATAAATCACACCTACATTGTTATTTTCTGTTTTCTAACTTTTGTTCTTCTTGAATTATACCTTTATTCTCTGCAGCTTCTTGTTTACATTCAGATCCAGCAAACATGACCACTTCCTGTGCAAAACCTCAGTCACAGCTGTCACCACCCACCCCAGTGTCCAGCCTCGCCCCCTGCCTGCCCCCTGCACACACAGTCCCTGTCAGTATATTCTTCCCCAGCACCTGACCTGGTATCACTACAGCATTGCAAATAACAGCCTCACATCGGGGTCTGCACCGCACACATATGTCTCTGCACACGCACACACATGGCTCTGCACCGTACACATGGCTCTGCACACGCATGGCTCTGCACCGTACACATGGCTCTGCACCGTACACATGGCTCTGCACCGTACACATGGCTCTGCACACGCATGGCTCTGCACCGTACACATGGCTCTGCACCGTACACATGGCTCTGCACACGCATGGCTCTGCACCGTACACATGGCTCTGCACCGTACACATGGCTCTGCACCGTACACATGGCTCTGCACCGTACACACATGGCTCTGCACCGTACACATGGCTCTGCACACGCATGGCTCTGCACCGTACACATGGCTCTGCACCGTACACATGGCTCTGCACCGTACACATGGCTCTGCACATGCATGGCTCTGCACCGTACACATGGCTCTGCACCGTACACACATGGCTCTGCACCGTACACATGGCTCTGCACCGTACACACATGGCTCTGCACCGTACACATGGCTCTGCACCGTACACATGGCTCTGCACTGTACACATGGCTCTGCACCGTACACACATGGCTCTGCACCGTACACACATGGCTCTGCACCGTACACATGGCTCTGCACCGTACACACATGGCTCTGCACCGTACACATGGCTCTGCACCGTACACACATGGCTCTGCACCGTACACATGGCTCTGCACCGTACACATGGCTCTGCACCGTACACATGGCTCTGCACACGCATGGCTCTGCACTGTACACATGGCTCTGCACCGTACACATGGCTCTGCACACGCATGGCTCTGCACCGTACACATGGCTCTGCACCGTACACATGGCTCTGCACCGTACACATGGCTCTGCACCGTACACATGGCTCTGCACACGCATGGCTCTGCACTGTACACGCACACACATGGCTCTGCACACGCACACACATGGCTCTGCAACCCCCCCATCCCCATCGGGAACACATGTGGAGTACATACTCACCCGTCCTCGGTCCCCGCCGCTCCTGCACGTTCGTCCGCTGTCTGTGCTCTCTTCAGCACAGTAGTGACGTCACCGCTGTGCTGCAGAGCGCACAGACAGCGGGAGGGACAGTGACTTCTCATCAGCACATTCAAATGTACCGGCATCGGTGATCTGTGATGCCGGTACATTTGAATGTGCGATCCTGGGCAGGGGGCCCGGTGCTGGAGCTGACACTACGGCAGCTGCTGCCAGGCCCCGCCCCCAAATCACGGACCCCACAGCAGTGCAGGGGGAGGTTACTGGAGGTGCAGGGGAATGTGTGGGAGGGTGCAGGGAAGGGGGGCGGTGACTCCTCGCACTGTAGTCGCCCAGCAGGGAGGTGACATGCTGCTCCACATTTGCATGTCAACATGGCCCTGCCCATGTAGACGTGCAAAGACCGGAAGCAGCAAAATCGCGGCAGGAGCGGTCACATGACCGCTCTGAGCCGGGGGAGAGGGGGCTGACAGCGGGGCAGGTAAGTGGTCTCTATCTACTTACCTGCCCCAATGTAGCCCAATAGGGAAATAAAAAAAAAAAGTCAAAGAAGCCGGATAACCCCTTTAACTGCTGGTGCAACATTAAACCTTTTCAGGGCTAATGCAATTAGATTCTATTCTATACTAATACTGCTAATTGTCTGCAATTAGTGTAGGGCAAGCTGACAGAGAAGGGATAGTGTATTAGAGGCATGTAGGCAGGTATTCTAGCCTTACATACCTTGCTGTTGCTACATAAAACCAATAGTCCTTTTCAGACCTACATCTATTTTATTCCCTATTAATGCCCTGCTAGCTGCATTCGGCGTATGGATAGCTGATCTATTCTATTCTATAATGCTAGCGTTCTTATCTGCCTTTAGTTTAGGGTAAGCTGCTGGAGAAGGGATAGTGTATGAGAGGCATGTAGGCAGGGAATCTATCTTTACAATCCTTGCTGCTGCATCATAAAACCAATAGTCCTTTTCAGACCTACATCTATTTTATTCCCTATTAATGCCCTGTTAGCTGCATTCAGCGTATGGAGAGCTGATCGAAGATGAATAGTTTTGGATTAGAGCCATGTAAGCAGTTTATATTGCTTTACAGTCCTTCTATAGGTATACTTCTTCTGCAACCTAACTGTGTTGCTCGGGAAACAGGTGATAATATGGGACACATGCTGATATATGGCAGGGATGGGATACTGAGAAATATAGTAGAGGCTGGGAACCGAATACTGTGGGACGGCTGCTGCCATGAGGTTGCGGAAAGCTTAAGAGTCCACAAGCCTAAACTGCAATTTTACTGGAGCAAGCAGTCAGGATATACAAGCATGTAGCACCTTGTATACTTTCTCCATCTCACCGGGTCCACGTGCAAAACTTCCTCTTTAATTGTGAGCAGCAAACATTTAAGCAGAAACAGAAACGAGACAGTTATGCTGATTATAGCATCATCGTCACTCACCATCATGGTTGAGTCCTTATCGTTTTGTAGAACCTCAGACATCTATGCCCATTCATTGGTTCTCATGTGTGGACGCTGACAGGAAAACAGCTTGGCATGTTGTAGCTGGTATTCAGCTTCTGACCTTTGCTGCTCACAAAGCCTTGCTAACATGTGTAAAGGGAGCTCCAGTGCATGGTCACATCGCACACCAGTCAGTGAGCTGGCACTTGCAAGCGCTGCTGCAGCACTGCCAAATCGGTTGCAGCCCTGGCTGAGTTGCGGAAAACAGAAATGGGCAAACACGTTTTGCACCTTCACAGGTATCTCAGGCAAATCTGGGTAGGTTGTCACAAAGCACTGAACCACTAAGTTGAGCATGTGAGCTAGACATAGTAGTACATGTGCAAGCTTGCAAAGCTTCAGAGCCGCCACCAGGTTATGACTGTTATCACACATGACCATACCGGTTGTAGTTCTGTTTTACTTTTCAACGAAAATGAAGAAAACGATCCAGCTGAGTGAGCAGGTGATTTATTCAGTGCAGTACAGACATGGCATAGTCGTGGTTAACGCATTTCTGGCTTAACGCCCTTAATCATAACCATTATGTTATGTTTAAGGGCGTTAAGCCAGAAACGCGTTAACCACGACCAAATGCCTTGTCTGAACTGCACTGAATAAATCACCTGGTCACTCAGCTGGATCGTTTTCTTCATTTTCATTGCTGTGCGGCCAGGGCAGGGCCGGATCCGAGTCTGAGGTGCGGTGAGGTCAGACGTGGGTGAGCTGGATTCCTTTACATACTTTTCAACACCTCTGTGATGGTGTGATGTTTGGCACCTAAACAAATTAGTTTCATCACAGCCTGTTTCTGTTTCAGCAAGGCAGTGTGGAAGTGCATATAGCTTGCGACTGATAAGGATGACATGCTCCGAGATGACAATTTGGAGATGGAGGATGAGGGGGAGGAGTGATGCATGAACTAGTGTAGGAGGTGGAGGAAACCCTGATGAAACTAATGCCCACAATCCTCAACGTCGATAGCATGTGCGCCATCTCAGAGTACGATTCGATCCTGACCTTCACAAGGTTCACCTAGTGTGCCATCAGGGAAATGTAGCACAAACACTTCTCCACGTGTCAGTCGTTAAATAGACCTTCCAAGTAACTGTGTCGCCCAGGGTTATGGGGTACTCAGTCTCGGGCGGTGTATAACTGGGGAAATGTCACTTGGTGGCCATTGCCCGGTTCCGTGCCCTGGGTGCTTTTTAAAAGGGGTATATTTACAGGAGAATTAAATGAAAGTTTATCACATGACGCCACTTGTGGGTTGCGGCTATGTGGATGGAGCCACCACTGCACAGTTCTCACTACTGGGGCTGGTGTTAGTGGCAGCCTGAATGTTAGGCCCTCCGCAAGCAGGGCCAGGCTCCAGAGGATAGGTGAAGTAGATGGGTGTTGAAAGAAAGTAGGCCACACCAGGGGTTTCAGTGTAACTAGTTCTTTTACTCATGGCAAGGTAGAAACTGGTCACCCAAGGAAGGCTGGTGCTGACCGCAGGTCCCCTTAGTCCCAGTGCCGGTTTAGTGACTTGGTGGCTTCTTTCCCCTTCACCTCTCTTTGGTTGGTGGGTCCCCGTGGCTTGGAGCGGTTGGGGGTCCCCTCCTGGTAGTCGCTTAACAGTAGTCCGTATGACGGTAGCTTGAACCCTGTGGGGTCGGAGTCTCTGGTCCTGTTCCCTGATTCTCCCATTGCTACTGTGTCCAGAACTTCAAGGTCAGTGAGGTCCTTGATGGTCCCCTCACTGTGCACATTTTATCAGGTCTGCCTGAAGAGTTTGACTGACCTAGTATTCTGTACCCCGTCTGTGCTGTGGTTCCGGGAGTACTCCACCGTAGTTTTCTGGCAATCAACCGCCTGGGCCCTCAGGTCACTGTTTCACTCCTGTCTGTGCATCTGCTCACTTCCTCTCTCTGTAACTGACTCCTGCAGACTACTGTCTCACTGTCCACTGTCTGATCCTCCCACCTGGTCGTGTAGTGGACTGGATCGGCACCACCTCTAAGTGCCATCCATAGGTCCATCCCTAGCCTGGTAACAGTCTATGGGGAATTTGGGGAAAAATATGGATTAACGGGAATGTTTTTATTTTTACCGCACTGGTCTTCTGGGTGCATGGGGGTAGGCCCTGCATCCTGGTGTGGATGCAGTACCTTGTTGCTCCCTGATGGCTTCAGGAGCGCAATATAACTACATTGTTTAGGGCACGTTGATGTAATGGGACACGTGCTGGTGTTAAGTGGGCTGCCTGATGGTCCTCCAAAATCTATGAGTGAGGGCCGCCTGATGGCCCTAAAAAAAACTGGAGCGATGGCCACATGATAACTCTGTTGATATGGTGTAGGAGGACTAGGAAAAAAAATGAAAACATGAACCATATACCCTTCTGGGGGTGTGCATGGGGATACACCAGAAAAAAGAACATTTGTATTGGCTTTATGTTCCGCTGCTGTCATCAGCTGGGATTGAGAAGTTGGGCCAATCCAGGCTTTGTTCATTTTGAGAACAATCAGCCTGTCAGCATTTCCATTTAACCGGCAGATGCACCTATTAGTTATTTTGCCCCCCATGGCACTAAAAACCCACATAATCAACTTAGCCAAGGAGGGAGCAGTGACTGTGGCCTGTGAGCCTCAGATTTGCTTCAACTCTGTGTAAAAATAAATAAAGAAGCATTCATACAATGGGAGAAAGGAGCAAATGCACCTCCTGTGTGAATAAATGAACAACAGACTTGTGGTGTTCTTTCACCAGGATGAGTTGGAGAGGTTTCCCCCATATGATTCATGAATTTTCATTGGCCGAGGTCTCCAATGAGATAAACAAATGTTTGGAAATCCTTGCTTAAATTTATTTGAGGCTTTGGGGCTGCCTGACTCCCTGAGGTGGCACAGGAGGAACTGCCACCCCCTTAGCTGGAGGGAAATTGGAGTCAAATACCTGAAGCTTCTTGTTGTGCCAGATGTACCTGAGTATTGGCCTCCGGGACTCCTTGTTTTTGGCCACAGAAGTCACTCTCCTTCTAAATGTAAATGTTTTCTGAGACCCTACTTTAGGTGTGTTCCAATGTGTACTGAAGTTTTTGTCACCCCTTGCGCATAGTGCATATGCTTTACCAGTCTAGGAGTCCTACTCCTTGTAAAATGAGAAAAAAATGTACTCTGCGGCCATCCTTTACATGTATTCCAGGGTGTATTGCAATCCCTCCTTTCAATTTTTGATAGGCCTTGCACTTAGTGCGTAAGTCTCACCTGTGTAGGAGTCCCACCCCTAACAAATGGGAAAAAAAATTGAGTAATCTCATGCACACAATTTCTTTTTCTTCCTGACTGAAATGGAATTTTTTTTAAAGAAGCAGCTTGTCAATTCTTTCAGAGTTTGTGCACCATTTTTCCAGTATTTTTTGGGACTGAAAGCAAAAACGCAGCAAAAATGCTAAACATAGCCTAAGGGTAGGAGGAGGTGTTTTTTTTCTCTTTTTTTAAGTTTACCTTAAGTTTCCTAACATTTTTATGTTATCTTTGGTTTGGTATGTTTTATTATCAGTCCGTAAAAGTGGCGAAATACTTTGAAAACATTGTTCCCAGCAGTGACCTAGGAGTCAGAGATGCGTCCATGCATATTCCCCATGCTGTTCCCATTCCATTTGAGCACTTTGTCCATCCAGTTCAGCGATTTTAATGTCCCAAGACCTTGAGTTTCCCATTGACTTGCATTATAGTCGTTACTCGAGATGAGCACTCAAACAGTCCAACCTGCTCGATTCGAGTACCGTGCACCCAAGCATTATAATGCTCACTCATCACTAGCGTCTATATGATATCACATAGAAGATTATGCTATTACACAACTTCACTTCCATTGTTTTGCTGTATGGCTGAGTTTGCATTTTACATCAGGCTTTTTAGTGGCATTTGTATATTTACTGAGGACATAAATGCTCATTACACCATACAGTACATGACGGCCTTTGAAGATCGCTTCCACTTTAAAGGACTAATACTACATGAGCGGTAGATGAATCCTCACTATGTTTCTTCACACTTCTGCGGGTAACATGAGTATGAATAATATATGGGTGTTGGGCTGTCTATTACTTTCACGTTTATCTTGGAACCTTTAAATCTCATCACTTTCTAATTACATGGAAAACCCTTTTAAGAATTATTGTCAGATGCATTTATATCGGTTATGTGAACTCTGAGATGTTATAAATGCGGAATAACCTTCCCTTGACGGGTCCTGCCAGCGATGACTATCTGGTATATGCACAAACCATTAAAGAATATTTTACCCTTAAGCATAAAAAACCTACCTGACAAAATAGCACACATCAAGAGATTTCCTCTTATGTGATGACTCTTAAAGTGCACCAATCACCAGGACTTTCGTATATAAGCTAAAGCCAGTGCTATACTGGCGCTATCAGGTTCACTATCTGCATACCTGTAGTGGTCAGATCGGATGTTTAGGTTTTGAAACCCAAGAAAGTAAAGTTTATAAAATCGGCAGCTTCTTGAGTGACAGCAGCTGAGGATTAGAATATCTGGGGGGGGGTTCATAGTTATCCCCTCCCCCTGTTAGAATTAGCATAAATCTTATACAATCAATTCAATGTTTGACTTGTAGGACCTGTGCTGAGGTCATACCCATGTGACCAGAAGGGGCAGGGCCTCAGCAAACAAAGCTGTTATCAAGAAGCATCATTTTTCTGTTGGCTGAGAACCCGCCCCTTCTGGTCACATGGGTATGACCTCAGGACAGGTCCTTCAAGTCAAACATTAAATTGATTGTATAATACTTACGCTAATTCTAAGAGGGGGAGTTAATAACGATGAATACCCCCCCAGCTATTATCTGCTCCTCAGCTGCTGTCACTTATGAAGCTGCTGATTTTATAAACTTTACTTTCTTGGATTTCAAACCTAAACATCCAAACTGACAACTAAAGGTATGTATAGAATCAGCCAGTATAGCACTGGCTTTAGGTTATATCCGAAAATCCTGGTGATTGATGCGCTTTAAGACCCCTTTCAGTCATTTCAGCTGTTCTATCACTCTTGTCAGACATTACTGAGTCCATTGAGGTTTCATCCAGCTTTTTAAAGACCCTGTGACCCTCTTCTCCACTGCCACAACCCCCCACCCCTCTGCCCCCCCAGCCATGGCCAGGTACATCCGGACTATAAGACACACCTTCCACTTTCCTCGAAAATCTTTGGGAAAATACTAGATTTCCTTCTCTGACTTCTGTGCATAGAAGATGCATTTGTAGGTAGTTAATTTATTATTTGCTTATCTTACAAACACCCCCACAACAGTGCATCATAACCAAATTTTGTGCTTCAATTTTTAACCTACGTCTATTTCATGGTAAAGCATGTCTTATAGTCCAAAAACTAAGGTAAATATTGCCATAGATATTTTTTCCATAGCCCCTGTCTCTCCATACACCCTGAATTGGGTGTGTCTATGTCTATCTCTCTCTCTCTATGCATAGCATCTCAGGACCCCCTGCAGTAAATGGGCCATGTAAAGCCACTCTACCTGCTACAGGTATAGATCCACTCTTGTGATATATTGAAGAAAGGCATCCAAGCCCTTATAGTGAATTCAACATAACACTCCCTTGGCAGAGAGTTGAAATTTTTCACTGCTTTTGCTTTAAAGATTCATTTTCTAAGTTGGTGTACAAACCTTCTTTCCTCTAAATGTAGACGATGCCCTTATACAGTAACAAACCTGGAAGTAAACTAATTAGAGGAGCAATTTCTGCATTGATTTTGATAGATTTACACAGTAATTAGGTTCCCCCCTCAACCATCTTTTTTGTATACCACCAGGTGCGGAACGATCGCAGTCGCAGGGATCGCAAACGCAACCAGGCCCGAGGATGCATGGGGCCCGCCAACCCTAGCCCCTGCCTCAGCTGGATGTGCGTCTGAGGCTGCATATCCAGCTGAAATGCATCGTGGTGCAGAGACCCGTCGGGTTCCTGTACTGTGATACACACTGCCAGCCAAACAAATGCCAGCAGCTTTCATCTGTATCCCAGTGACTGAGGGCAGCGCATGGCAACAACATCATGCATTGCAACAGTACCGACAGTGATGAGAGCTACCGGCCACTGTGCACTGGCTATACAGGAGGATGCTGCACGACGTGAAACCAGGGACGGTGAGCACAATGTTGTTGTTGTTTTTTTTTTCATTAGACAGAACAGAGACATATTTACTAGGATGGGGACAGTAGATACCAGGAAGGGGAGAGTATATACCAGGAGGAGGACAGTATAAACCAGGAAGGGCCCAGCAGGGAGATAGTATATACCAGAAGGGCCCCTGGAGGGGGACAGTAGATATCAGGAAGGGGACAGTAGATACCAGGAGGGGCCCAGGAAGGGGACATATATACCAGGATGGTAACATATATACCAGGATGGGGAAATTTTTACCAGGATTGGATTATATATACACCAGGATGTGTGCTAGAATGGTGAACATATATATTAGGATGGGGGACATACTTACAAGGATGGGGGCATATATACCAGGAAGGAACACATATTTACAAGGAAGGAACTCAAGTTAGGGGACATTAAAACAGGGTGGGGGACATTACTACATAATGGGGGGGGGCAACTTGTATGTCTTCATAATATTTAGAATGCTAAATATATACATACATTTACATACATCTGACAAACAAAAGGGGGGCCCAGGTCCAAATTTTGCACTGGGGTCCATCAAACTCTAGTTACGCCACTATATACCACACAAACCTAATTTTATTTTTTTACTGGGTACTCTAGTCCACCTATTCTATTTTTTATTTTAGTTCCTAGCTTTTAACCCACTTTTGAATTCACTATAAATTTGTTATAAATTATTGCCAAGAACACTATACAATATTCCATGTGTGATCTGGCTAGTAATGTGTAAAGATGTAGAACGGCTGTATTTTCTCATCATGAGCCTCTATGCCTCTTTTGATGCACACCGTGATTGTATTTGCCTTAGCAGCAGCTGTTTGGCACTGTTTGCTACAGGCTGTTGTCAACTAAAAGTCTTTTTCTATGTCAGTGTTATTGAGTGTTTTCCCATTTAGTAAAGTAATCTTGGCATGTATTTTCTATTACCATATGCCCTAAATCATAATTCTATGTTTAGCAATTTTTTAATAGATACGTTAACAAGTCATCATAACAAGGTATGAAAAAAAACTTTGCATATGCAGAACATTATTAGTGTAATAAAAGGTCAAGAAAGTAGAATTATAACTTAGTTACATAGTTACTTAGGTTGAAAAAAGACCTAGGTCCATCTAGTTCAACCTTCCTCCACCAGTTCTACATTTACTTAAAGAATGTATTCCATATTTGTTGTGACTCACCCATCCCAGGGCTGTGGGACACCCGGTGCCGGGCCGGACTAGTCCGGGGGTAGTCAGTGGTGGCGGGGCCCGACTCCGTGGCCCTAGTGGGTGTCAGTTAAATATGGCTGGTGACTTGGGGTTTGTGTTCGTGACGCCACCTGTGGTATGCGGCTATTAAGCCGCCGCTGCTGTGTGAGGCCTCCGGGGTGATGATATGGCAGAAATGGTGGCACTGCTCCCCACAGGTGGAGCGGTGCCCCGGGGACACCGTTGGTGCTCGTGAGAGTCTATGGTGTGGTGTGGATAACACGGTGCAGGGCCAACAGGCAATGAAAGAACCAGGCACAAACAACAGTCTCTTTACCTTCTCCTCTTTTACTTCACAAACGGTTAGTCCTGGGAGACCGTTACAGGTGGTAGAGGGCTCCGGCCGGCCTGGAAGTAACTGAGATGTCGTTTTGGCCAGATGAGTATGAGGCCTACTCCTGTTCTTTTTCTTACTGTGATAGGACCCTGCTCTCTGAATTTAGCAATGGTCCTCTTGCTGCTGGGACCGGTGGTACGTCCCTTTCCCTCTGTGGTAAGCTGCACAGGCCCTCTCTGGTGCTTCTCTGCTGGAGTCCACACCGGGCCCTGATGATGCAGCTGTACCTTCGGGCTGTTTATGGGCCAGGTGCTTGCAGCTCTCCTGCCCTTCGGATTCGGCTACCAGGGAGTATTTTAGGCCCTGGTGGCCAGAGACTCCGATGTCCGAGTCTCTTCTGTGCCTCTCTGCTCCTCCTGCTTCACTGGGCCAAGCTGCTCCAGCTCTAGGCCCCAGTTCCACAGGACAGCACTACTCTGCGTCTGTTTGCTCTGACTTCTCTCTACAGACTGACCACTAACTCCTCCCTCAGGCCAGACTTAAGGAATGCTCCCTGGAACTCCAGGTTCAGAGCTCCCCCTGCTGGCCTGAGGGAGAACTGCGTTGGATGTTAAACTTACTGGCCAATAGACCTCCCAATTACCTCCAGGCTCAGCATTAACCCTTTGGAGGGGCAATGCTGTTGTGGCGACCAGGTCCTGGGGCGCCACAGTTGCATTACACATAACATAAAGGAAAAGAGAGGGAAAGTGAAGAAGTTCACAGAGCTATAGAAAGTGCTGGAATCAACAGTGGTGTAACTAGATTTTTATGGGCCCGGTTGCAATATTTGGATCTGGGCCCCCACCAGCATGTTGGTCAGATGTATGGGCTCCTGTAGCATTCTAGATCCTATAAAGATACAGTTGAAACCAGAAGTTTACATACACTACCTAAAAAGACACATCTGCATGTTTTTCTCACTATCTGACATGAAATCAGAATAAACCTTTCCCATTTTAGGCCTCTGCCACACTCACGTGGAAATCACGTGGAAGTGCCGCGAGACACATATTTTCCCTGCGTGTTGCGTGTGGTAAGTACGTGTCTCCGGTACGTGCGGTCCACGTGTGTTCTCCGTGTGCTAACCGCAATAACACACGGAGAACCGGTAATTTGCATACTCACGTGGTCATTGCTGCTGTCCAGGGTTCTGATCTTCGGCTCCAGCCCCGCCCACTCCCCGCTGATGCTGCTTCCGGACGAGCGGAGGGGCGGAGATTAGACCCCGTGACAGCACGCCCACCTCCATAACACGCTCATAATGACCGGTAGCCAGCACCAACTGTTTGGAGCGGAAGATTCTGCAGGGCTGGTGGAGGTGAGTTTGTGTTTTTTTTATTTTAAAATAATGACACGTGTTTCTCCGGTGCGTGTCACACAGGACCGCATCCACACTACATCCATGTGGTATGGGTGTGGGCCGTGTGACACCCGTGCTGCTGGAGAAAACGTGGACATCGGCATGAGGAACACACGGACACACGTAAGTACGGAACGGACACACGTTCTGTTCCAAAATACTTACGTGTGTCCAAACCATTATAAAATCATATGTCCACGTGTGTATGTGCCTCCGGTTTCTTCTGGAGTAATCGCTTCTTCCTGTCAGAGTGACCTTTCTGCCCATGTTAATACAGTACTCGTTCCACTTTGGATAATGGCATAATCTTACCAGCTTCCGCAAGCATCTTCACAAGGTCTTTTGCTTTTGTTCTTGGGTTAATATGCACATATTTGACTGAAGCACATTCATCTCTGGTACACAGAACCCATCTCCTTCCTGAGCAGTATGATGGCTGGACATTACAATCTTGTTTGTACTTGCATAATTATTTGTGCAGATGAACGAGGCACCTTCAGGTATCTGGAAATTGCACCCAAAGATAATCCAGACTTATGCATGTCCACAATTCTCTCCTAAGATCTTGGTTGATTTCTTTTAACTTTCCCATGATGCTACACAAAGAAGCCGTGTGTTTAATGTGTGCATTAAACTACATCCACAGGCGTGTCTAATTAACTCAGATGTTGCCAATAAACCTATCAGAAGTTTCCAAAGACATGACAGCATTATATGGGCTGTCCCATATTGTTTTCTTAGTGTATGTAAACTTTTGACTATGCTGAATGTAATAAAAATGCCTTAAAACATTTTCTCTCTCATTATTCTGGCATTTGGCAAATATAAATAATTTTGGTACCTAATAGACGTAAAACGGAAAAGGTTTATTTTGATTTTATGTCAGATAGTTAGAAAATCCATTGTAACAATAGTATCACATACAAGGGATAAATATCATCACACCCCATCTGGACCACAACAACAGGCTCTGATGAAACTAATTTGTTTAGGTGACAAACAACATACTGCCACAGAGTTTTTAAAAGGTCTTACAGGCCAGACAGATCTGTGGCTCTCACCACTGAACCTACAACCAGGCATGGTCATGTGTGATAATAGCTGTAACTAGTGTTGAGCGAGTATGCTTGTCACTACTCGGTACTCGCACGAGTATCACTGTACTCGGGCTACTCGGCGGGGACCGAGTAATTTCGCGATACTCGTGCTGTACTCGTGGTCTTCATGTTGGCGCTCTTTTTACAGCCATCCCTTATGCAGGGATTGGCTGGCAGACCACTGCAATGCCACAGCCCTGTTACTTGTGGAATTGCAGTGATTGGCCGGCCCTCACAGCATGACCGTGCCTTTAGCCCGACACTTCCCCGCTTGGCTACGGCCCCTCCCGCACTCCACTCCGCGTGTATATATATATGCACGCTTACACACACACGCACATTTTTTTTTTTAATTTACAGTTTTATGGTTTCTACATGCTGCCGGGGGTCATTTCAGAATAATACTCTGGTCTCCCATAGGATAACATTGGGCTCGGTGCTCGGGCCGAGTACACGAGTATCTTGGGATGCTCGGCCCGAGCCTCGAGCACCCGAGCTTTTTAGTGCTCGCTCATCACTAGCTGTAACCTGAGGGAAGCTCTGAAGCTTGGCAAGCTTGTGCACGTACTATACCTGACCCACGTGCTCAACTTAGTGCTTCAGCACTTTCTGAAAACCTATCTGTGATTTGTCCCGATGAAGGTGTGTGTTGTACTCTGAAATGCGTTGATATTAAAATCCCTTTATCCAGGATTCCCAGGCTCCATTATAACTCCTACATGGCAGCGTGGATTAACTCCTTTACTCCCACTCCAGACATTACCCCCAGGTCAAAAATTCTCATCCTCATCAAAATCCTACTTTTTATCAATTGCGCCATAATGGCAAAGAATGGCGGCTCTTCATAGTGCTTTCCCTATTCTTTCAAATGGCAGTATGGAGGAAGGGAGAATGATTAGAACTAAGAAACACAGCTCTTAGTTATTTCTTTTCCGAATATTTGGCTCACACTAACTCACTATGGGGCTTGAGCTAATCAAACATTTCTACATAAGCCAAATGAGATAAATATCATTTCATGGTAAGTTATTTTCTGGGGGCTAAATCTTCAAAGTGTGTAAAGTATCTGAATAGTTGATGAGTCACCCTCCTAATAAAGCACAATCCAGACTGATATTATCTCACGAGAAAATATAACTCGCTTAATAACATTGGGGGATATCAGTGGTATAGCTAAAGAGACGTTCATTGGTCTTGGAGCGGTGCTAGTGACATGCTGCTTTGGAAACTACAGATAAGAATTGTTTAAAATAACACTAAAAACCATGTAGTAGCATGAGGATGCCATGAATAATGCAAAATTATTATTATTTTTACAGACATACTCCACAGTGCCATGCATGGATTGTCATTCTTATTGGTCCATGATCCCATCGTCACTCATTCCGGTCTTTGCCCCCTTTGGTGCTCACAATCAAACTTTCAAATCAATGTATATCCTGTATCATTTTTTGGGGCCTATGCAATCATAAGAGCATAGAAGTTGCCTGAAAATTTTGATATTGACTTGATTCAAGGGAAAACTTCCAGAGCTAACCAAAAAATCACCATGATGTCCCATAGTGTAAAAATACACGGATGCCGAGCAGGGGCAGACATACCATTGATGCAACCTGTGCACCTCGAAAGCAGACAGACACAAAGGGGTGCATTACAATGAGCTATTGGACTAATATCTTTCACAAGGTCTCATATTCAGGTCTTGTGATGGGGCCCTCTTCTGTGTGTTCCCCCAAGTGCCGATCCAATGTAAGCAATACCGGTAGGTGGTCAGATGATGTTTGCATAGGAAATAGAATCTTACATACGTATTATATTGAATGTAAAATTGTTGAGTAAATACATTGCTGTGCCAGCGATGTAGCAGAGCTGGATGGGAGTGTCAGCCGGTGTCCTCTAGCATCCGTGTATTTATGTGTTTTATATGTTTTATTACAGGGTATTATTACAGAGAACAGACACCTCCAATTTGTAGGTGTATTCCCCATGTGTATGTATGCATGTATGTTTGTATGTCTTGTGTATGTTATAATGCAAACAATGTGTAATGTAAATAGGGATTTGCCCCTTGTGCTGTGTCAGCCAGGAGAATTATAGATAAGGACCAATATGTAAGATAGATAGAGATATATAGAACTACATATAGTAATCATTAAGTAAGGATTTTTAGATAGGATGTTTTTTGTAGGCATCTAGGGAATCAAACAGACCAGGGGATGATAGGAGTAGTTAGCAAGTTGCGTAGGACAGGTGCAGACAGTTCAGTGTTTGCCAGGAAGATGGAGCTAAGGCGGGTGGAGCAAGGAGTTTAGCAAAAAGAGACAAAGCAAGTTAGTCAGTGAAGCAGCAGATGTCCTACTGAGAGTACGGGAGGTACCCTCCCTAGTGCCAAGACCTCTCCTGCGGGCAGCTAGAGGATCTCCAGAGGCCGGTGGGACATCGGGGTATAGAGACTCCTGACGGTACCTTGAACAAGCCAGGGGCTAATGTTTCGTCCGAGGGTCCGAGTGAGGCATGGTAATCGTCAGGAAGGAATACGGGGAGCAAACCAGTATTAGGAACAAGCACCAGAAGCCAGAAACCAAGAGCAAGGATAGTAAGTCAGATACTCCGAGAGAGCGGTACAGCATGAGAAGGCCTGTCTGTCCGAAGTAAGAAAGACCTGGTGTACCACAATAAAGTCAGTTCCTGACTTGTTCATAAAAAAGACTTGTGTGTAATTGTGTCATCCTCCACGTAGGCGACAAAGATCGGAATCCGAGATGAAGATCACCGTGGTTATTGTTGTAAGTGCCGCACATCCCATCGGGTGCACAACACGGAAACACACAATTGCAGGAGCAGGGGAGTCGGTGACCCTCGGTCAGGATAGGGCACCCCTCTTCATTTGGAGCCTAAAACTGCCCATATACATGGAGTTAGAGCTTTCCAAATTGATTCTGACAGGACTAGCCAACTTGTTTAAATGCGTGGGTGATCAATACCTTTCTCTCAGTAGCTAATAATGGATTTCAATGATTTGGCCATCTGGATGTCAATGTTAGAAATATACTCAGTGCAGACAAGCCAAGGTGTCTAGCAGATACTTATTCTCCTCTTCTTATTGAGTATATATGTGCACAGCAAGCAGAGCATTCATGAAGTGGTGGATTGTTATAATGCCAAATGGGGGATCCCATAATCCAAGGTGCAACAGTTGGCTCAATGTAAGGAGTTGGCATGGTTTCCTCTAGCTCCAGTACCTGCCATATACAATTATATCTCAATCTTAAAAGGGTTATCATGGACTATTTTATTCTCTTACTATGTGCCTAAGAACTAACAGGCAAGTGGTTTCTAACTACCTGCCTGGAGCTGATTGCTACTCAGCCCTGACCACTCCTGCCGGCGACTCTGAGTAAGTTCTTATCCACTATGCTCTGTTCACAGGACATGACTGCCGATGACATCCTGATTTATAGCCGGCTTCCTATTGCCTAACTGTGGGGACCCGGCTGTCAGTCAACATGACATCGGCAATCACACTCTATCGACAGAGCAGCCCAGAAGAGGAAGAGCTTCTTTGTTAATGTGAAGCAGAATTGCCCTCAGAAGCGGTATGTGGCGGATCTGAGGCGGCACTGAACAGGCTGGTACAGGAAACTAACTGCCTGTTAGTTCTTAGTCCCATAGTAAAATTAAACTACTTTAAATAGTCCCAAATTACACCATTAAGCATATGGATATAATCGAATACTGCAGAAAATGCCACAGAGAGCAGGACTACTGCTCACCAAACCTCCGACACCTGAGATTATTAGAAGGGGAGTGTTTATTTTTTATTTAATTTCTCTGGAATTTAGGTTAATTCCATATTCTAAGTAGCAGGGGAAAAGTGTCTTGATTTTGGTTTGTAAAGGCATAGTGGGTAAGACATTGGGATGAGGCACAGTGGGTGATGGTTAGGGGAAACAGGCACAGTGGGTGATGGTTGGGGGAGATAGGCTGAGGGGGGGATGACTGGGGCAAGAAAGACACAGCTACTATGGAATTGGGGGAGGCATATTTATTAATGAACTAGGGGAGGTATAGTGTTCTTCATGCGAACTATCAAGGGACATATATCGTTTTGTAAGTGACCCCTTTGCCAGTTGACAAGTCACGCTACATATTCGGTAACTAGTAGGCCCACACAGTGTGAACTAACCAGAGGTCACTGCCCTTCATCTGCCCCTGTGTGTATGTACATGTGGTGGTTAAGAGGAATAGTTGTTGACCAAAAGTTGTATGGACATAGACACCATTAGTTGATCCTATTTTTATAGTAATTATGAATATATACCTTGGTTTCTTTGACATTTTGCCACCATTCTTTTTTCCATCTTTGTCCTATAAACAACCAGATAGATCACTGGAGCAGATTTATCAAAAGTGGGCCATGGATTAGCAATGAGAATCCAGCTCTCATTAGTTGTTGTGAAAATGAAAGCAGCACCTTGAATGGTTGCTCTGAGCTCCTACTCCACTTTTCATGGACAATAATTTTGCTAAATCCAAGGGATCGTTAGTTTTCAAAAAGTTCAGATATAAAAATTGCCTTTGTTCTCCATATTAACTATCATTGTGCAGCTTTTATCTGTCCAGCAGTAACTTAAAGGTGTTGTCCTAAGTTCTTATTTTAGTAGAGCACTGGTCGGCAGCCTACTGGCTTTCTTCTTGCCGGGGAATGAGGCATTTCTAATGTTTGAATCAACCTAGAGGTTACATCACTTGCTTTTCCATTACTCCAGAAGAGTAGAAGAGCTTTTTGCTAAAGAAAATGGCCACAGTTAATAAACTGCAGAGGTAGCCGGCAACCTAAGCAACGAGCAGTAAACTATGAAATTAAAAATCCCTCCATTCTTGAGAGCAAAGAGGATTCCTAATAAGAGGTCAATTGCAAAGTTGCTTACTAGCTTTTACCAGCACTTTGCAATTTTGCCCATTTAAAGAGAGACTGTCACCAGGTCAAAAGTGGATTGTTTTTGCTCTTATTTATTCTCAATGCTCCACTGATTATTCAGTTTTTTGTTTTTGGTAAACCACCATATGCTTTCTGGGGTTTGGGCCTAAATAAATATTTAGTGCATTTTTTCCTTATCTCTTTTGTTAAACTAGGGGGTATGGTTCACAGGGTAATAAAAACAAGACCCCAAAGAATCCTAGTAATAAATCATTGTAAAGACCATTAAAGGAGTTGTCCACTACTAGGACAAACCCCTTTTGCTTCCACATGTTCTCCCCAGATAAAATAATAAAGACCACACTCACCTCCTGTATCCGGACTCGAGGTACCGGGGCTCACATGGAGTTGTGACGTCACACAAGACCCACATCCAATCAACGCCGGCTTCCTTCTCCCCGCTTTCAGACAAAGCAAGTTAATCAACAGGAAGTGAGTGTGTACCGCCCCGCACTCGGCTGCAGCCGAGCCGCACGGATCCGGGCTCGTTGGTGGGTGGCTCGAGTGCCTCCGGACCCAGGGTCACTTCACTCTGAAAGAATGCTGGTGCTACGTAGGGGTTAGGTTTACGGGCCAGGGCCGTGGTTTTTAGTTAAGTTCGTGATGCCACCCACGGGTTGTGGTGAATGTAGACACCACCGCTGCTGTTTACTTGGGCCCTGGGGATGGTGTTGCGCAGCCAAGTGTTGACCCCTCCGTGAGTAGGGGGGTGATGGTCCCCGGGCCCGGTTGTGAGGGTGCGGACGGATTGGTGTGTTGCGGGGCGGTGCGCGGCCCGAGGGCACAGTTGTACTCACACTGACAGATACACCGGAGTCTCTAGTAAACCAAAAAGATGGTAGTCGATGCCCGCAGCCGGCTGCATCTGGTCCCCCATCCAGTTTGGTGGTCCCCGCATTTCTCCTGCACCTTGCTTTGTAGCTGTGGACTGCCTGCGCTTCAGCGATGGGAGTCCACTCCCCAGCTGTGTGTGTGTGAGCCCGTTTTCTCGCAGACACTGGCCTGTTGGATCTCTCTGCCTGAGCGGTGGCTTTCTATCCCCCTCGTTGGACTGTTGTCTTCAGTCGGGACTTGGTTGGGAAAGGATCTAAAGTCCAGACCTCAATCAGTGAATTAACTTAGTCCGGTAGATTCGGGACCTCGTTTCAGGGTCTGAGTACCCCCCTCTGTGCTCCGGTTTCCAGTCGGTTCCCCGGTTCGGTACCGGCGGGCCACTACCCTGTCCCGGTCCTTTATGGTTCCACCAGGCCATCTTCCCGGCTCCTGCAGGCGGCGACCACCATCTGCCTCCTGGCCAAAGGGTGTACAGGCTATGACCCAGACCCCTATCAGACGGTTACTCCTCTCAACTCCTCTCTCTTTCACCTTCAAAACTCAACTCCTCTCTCTTTCACCTCCAGAACTCAACTCTTCTCTCTTTCACCTCCAGAACTCAACTCTTCTCTCTTTCACCTCCAGAACTCAACTCTTCTCTCTTTCACCTCCAGAACTCAACTCTCCTGTCTTTCCCGCCTCAGGCTATCCGAACTCCTCGGTGGGCATGGCCAACCGCCTGGCTCCGCCCCCTGGTGTGAACGTCAAGGCCCGAGAGGGGTGACCAAGGTTTTTAGGTTGGCTGCTGTTACCTTTTTAGGAGGCCGGGTGTTTGTGTAAGGGCCTGTCTGTGACTACCTGGAAAGTCCAGGGTGTCACAAGTGCAGCGACTGCGCTCACTTCCTGTTGATTGCTTGTTTGGTCCAAAGGCAGGGAGAAGGAAGCCAGCACTGATTGGACATGGGGCTTACGTAACATCACAACCCCGCGTGAGCCACACAACCGTGATCCTGGACATCACTGGAAGGGCGCCAGTATGGTGGTGAGTTTAGTCTTTATTATTTTACCTGGGGGAAAGATGGAATCAAAAGGGGTTGTCCTCGCAGTGGACAACCCCTTTAAAACAGCCCTAAACAAAAATGTCTATATCTCTGGACCCATATAGCAGATTTAAAGAAAACAAAAACTGAATACTTGGTGGGTATAAAATAAGTGCAAAAATTGTCTGGTTACAGGTCCACTTTAAGAACATCAGACAACTGCTTTATGATTTAGGATGTACCTATACGACCTAGGTCATGTCTGTCACTTTAATGCGGGCTTGCGCGCCAAGACCGCTTTTTCCTCACATTTTTCTGATCAGTAGCCATGTACATCTAACAGGCACGGGTGGATTCGAGATCCACCTGCGCCTGTTAACTAGTTAGATTGCACTGTCAAACACTGACAGCCCCATCTAACACTCTCCGGCAGGGGCTGCACTGTAGATAAATGTATACATGTTTGGTATCTACGAACTCGTACTGACCTGAGGAATCATGTTGCCAGGTCAGTTTTACCATATAGTAGACACGGTAAATAAAAAAATAAAAAACAATTGTGCAATTGCACTTTTTTGCAATTTCACCGCACTTGGATTTTTTTCCCGTTGTCCAATACAATATGTGACAGAATGAATGATGTCATTCAAAAGTACAACTATATTGAGTATATTAAGTATATTAAGTATAACATATTGATGGAAAAATAAAAAAAAGTTATGGCTCTTAGAAAAAAACTAAAATGAAAAGCGGAAAACCGACAGGCGGTAAAGGGGTATTCCAGTTTAATGAAATTATCAATTATCTTCATCAATGTAATAAAGATAGAATGGAGCCACTGGGCTCATGTGTCGTTATATCATCTGGTGCCATTAATTAGGCCAGGAGATGATTCAATTAGCATAGGGGATACAGTTATCAATGGATGTACAATAGAGCCTTCTGAATCACAATCCAATAAACATCCTATAGATGCTCCATTTATGGAGTTTGGCCAACAAGTCTAGTTTTTCTGTGTGTCAGTTCTGATAAAGTGATATTTGGATCTTCCTGGGGTCATCCCATCAGAAAATGCTCCCCTTGCTCCCACTCCGTGCTGTTTATCATACTGATTGAACATTTATTGAATTGGAACTCTCACTCTATCCCGTAGATGCACCATGTAATTGACTACTTCTATTTTCTGCTTTTATCCGGAAGATTTTTTCTTTTCTTTTCTGTCCAAGAGGTCTAAATCAGGCCCGTTGCCCTCTATTAAGATTACATGCTGTAGAGCAAGACCTTTTGCTGTGCTGTCAACTGTGGAGGAACAGTTCAATATTGGACTGACTGAAGGTATTAAGAACCCAGGGCTGTCCAAATGATCACATATATTAAGCTTAAGCTCAGAAAGTTTAGCAGTATAATGTTCTGGGATCAAAACAACTTTATATTTTAAACAGAATTTTATATAACATATTGGAAGAATTAGCTCTTTTAATAAGGGAAACATAGTGGGTGCAATAACATATTCAAGAACGTAATTTTATCAAAATAATCAACAATTCTAAAAAACTAAGGCGGGCTTTACACGCTGCGACACCGCTAGCAATTGCTAGCAATGTCGAACGTGATAGCATCCGCCTCCATCGTACATGCGATATCTGGTGCTGTCGTAGCGAACGTTATCGCTATGGCAGCTTCACACGCACATACCTGCTCGGCGACGTCGCTGTGACTGCCGAACAATCCCTCCTTCAAGGGGGAGGTGCGTTCGGCATCACAGCGACGTCACCGCGACGTCACTAAGCGGCTGGCCAATAGAAGCGGAGGGGCGGAGATGAGCGGGACGTAACATCCCACCCACCTCCTTCCTTCCGCATTGCCGGTGGACGCAGATAAGGAGATGTTTGTCGTTCCTGCGGTGTCACACACAGCGAGGTGTGGTGCAGCAGTAACGACATTATGGAAATAAACGACGTGACACAGATCAGCGATAGTTTACGCTTTTGCGCTCGTTCATAGTCGCACCTAGGATTTACACATTGCAATGTCGCTACCAGCGCCACTTGTGCGTCACTAATGACATGACCCCGATGATATATCGGTAGCGATGTCGCAATGTGTAAGGCCCGCCTAAGGTGTACTTTGCACGTTGCGACATCACTACTGCGATATCGTCGGGGTTAAATCGAAAGTGACGCACATCCGGCGTCGGTAATGACGTCGCAACGTGTAAAGCCTAGATGTGCCGATAAACGATCGCAAAAGTGTCTTAAATCGGTGATCAGTGTAGTGTCGGACATTTTCATAATGTCGCACCAATAGGAGATACGATGTTGTTCCTCGCTCCTGCGGCAGCACACATCACTGTGTGTGAAGCCGCAGGAGCGAGGAACATCTCCTTACCTGCCTCCATCGGCTATGCGGAAGAAAGGAGGTGGGCAGGATGTTTACGTCCCGCTCATCTCCGCCCCTCCGCTTCCATTGGATGGCTGCCGTCGCAAGGCAGGTATGTGCGTGTGAAGCTGCCGTAGCGATAATGTTCACTACGGCAGCTATCACAAGATATCGCATGTGCGACGGGGGCGGGTACTATCGCGCTCGGAATCGCTAGCAATGGCTAGCGATGTTGCAGCGTGAAAAGTACCCCTTAGTGTCAATCCAATGATCATAGAAACAAAGACAAATACATTGATGGGATATTTTGAGTAATAAAAAAGCTGTCATGACTGTTGCTTGACTCTGACGGGGGTAAGTCAGGTCTGTTCGGTTTTGCCTTGTTCCGGGACTCACGATGCTTTTTTATGGTGTGGAAACCTCCGGAACGTCGCCAGTAATCGTTCCTGCTCTGCAGCGTGGGCAACTGGCTCTTGTGAGCTAGCCCTGATCTGTCCCGCTACAGAGCTTACCTCTCCCTGACTTCCAATTCCCTTTGTACTGTTTGTCTGCTCTGTCTTCCAGACCCTGGTCCCGTTCTGTGTCTCGGTCCCCTCCCCCTCTTTTGCACATACTTACTGTCCCAGCTTCTGACCTCGGTTATGTTTCCTGACCACGGTTCTGCTTCCCCTTTTTTGGCTTCTGACTTGACCTCTTGGTTCCTGACCCTCGTACTTCCACCTGTTTACGGCTTGCTGACTCCCTTGTTCAGACGTGACTTCCTGGTTAAGACTAAAGGCCCCGTTACACGCTACGATTTATCTGACGATATGTCGTCGGGGTCACGGATTCCGTGATGCACATGCGGCATCGTTAGCGACGTCGTTGCGTGTGACACCTACGAGCGACCCTGAACGATTGCAAATAGGTGGAAAATTGTTGATCGTTGTCACGTTGTTCAGTTTCAAAATATTGTTTGTCGTTTGGAACGCAGCAGACATATTGGTACGTTTGACACCCTGCCAACGACAAACATCCACACAACCGCCTTGGTCAAACAATATATCGCTGAACGATGTTGTGTCGTTTGTGAGATTGTTACGTGTGACCGCTAATAAAAGACCTATGAGCGATCTCGGCAAATCGTAACTACGATCTGGGCATGTCACATCACTAATGAGATCGTCAAATAAATCGTAGCGTGTAACGGGGCCTTTAGGCTTGCTGACTACCCTTTTACTGGTGCGCGTGCCCCTTTTGGGCTTTAGTCTAACTGTTCTTTGAAATTCTATCTCCATTCTACTTCTGTGCCCCCTGGTGGAAGCCTGACAAAAGTATTAGATACATTTTAGTGAAATCAGTGACATTCATAGCAAAACGCCTACAGACATCCCCACCGAATTTTCAGAAAAACCAAGTTTAACCTCTATGCTTTTTCATAATTTATCCTTTTAATGGACTTGACAAATAATATGGATTCCTGGAAGTAGATAGTAAGCAAATAACGCAGGACCTATGGCTTTTTTAACATTTTTCAGAATCAGTAGAAGTGAAAATCAAGGGAAATATTACATGATTTCCACATAAAAGCTTTAAAGCTAAGCAAAAAAAAATATGTTTTCCACTTTTATTCTGCACATTGTCTCTCACTCGAGAATTGGAATTGAATCAAGATCTATTGAGATGTTTCAACAAGTCATTGTATGGTGGTTTACTTTTTTATTGCTACAAAAGGAAGGAAAAATAGCTCGTAAAATACGGCCTACATATAAATTATTACAGCTGTATAGCTACAATATATTAAAAGATTGGAAACAGTGGTACAATGGCAATAATGTAAGTAAGCCCTAATTATTCTGTAAAGTGCACAAATTATAGTAATATGCAGTGCTCAAAGAATGCCGTCATACAATGTTGGAATAATACCAATATATAGGGGCTGATTCAGCTTAAAGAAACCTGTCAACAGGATTAACCCCTATAATGTATTAAGAGTGCTGTAACACTCTTACATGTAATGTTTCTAATCATACCCTTAATATAAGTACTAGTGATGGGCGGAAACGTACTGTAAAAGTCCGAATCCGCATGGGTTCAAGAGAACCCGAGCACCGACCCCGGGCCCAGAGTTCTCAGGGAACTCTAGGTAACGATCTGAGTTTGGCCACCTGGGTAATAAAAAAGGGAAAGTCAAAGAAAATAAGAAAAAAGCAAGCGCTTCATCCTTCTGGTCTCCGTGCAGCTGTACAATATTTCCAGGTCACTCACTCTACTTCCTCATTATCCTTCATAAATATTCCCTGCTTCCCCCGCCCACCGGCAGTCACAGAATTGTTGTGGGACCCTGTGTGGATTACGTCGGACATGGGTATTTTGGGGGTTAATAAAGGGGTGAAAAGGGTAGGTTTTTTTGTATTTTATTACAAATAAAGGATTTTTTCGGTGTCTGTATTTTTTTTCACTTACAGATTAGTAATGGCGGGTGTCTCATAGATGCCTCCCATTACTAATCTAGGGCTTAGTGGCAGCTGTGGGCTTTTATTATCCCTTTATTACCCAAACTGCCACCGCACTAGAGCAATTGAGATGAATCGGGGAAAGTTTTGAGATTGTCGCATCTAATGGATGCAACAATCCTGGGTGGCTGCAGGCTGCTATATTTAGGTTGAGAGGGGCCCAATAAGCATGGGCCTCCCCAGCCTGAAAATACCAGCTCTCAGTGGGTTTCTTTTTTAAACCGGTATCCGGATTCCGGGTATCTGTGAGTCCGTCCATCACTAATAAGTACATGTTGCTTCAGCCGTTTTGATTCAGAGAGAGCGAGTGCAAGTAGAAGATGGGTGCAGTTTTTCACCACCCTGCAGACACTAGGATGTCAATCATGGTGGTTCGGGCATAATAACAGCATGCTGTGGGATGAGTGGAATGGTCTTAGACTCCTTCGCGTACTGCACCCACTGGGATTAAACTTAATTTTTTTTCAACAACTACTGCAACACTTACATATAATAAAGGGTTCATCATTGAAAATCTGATATAGCACTTCAAATAACTCATAAGGGTAAATCATGATGACAGATGAACCCGTTACCAAAATATGATGTACTGGAACATCCTATTTTGGGTCTCTGTCTTTGATGTAGGCTCTGGAGCTTAGCCTGTATTGTTGCCAGCACATCATGACTGTGTTACACAGCCTTCAGCAGCCTCTAACAGCAGCGGTCAAAGTTGAATGCTGCCGGCTTTTACACCCATAAATGTATTGTCTATCTTTGACAGGAGTCCAGCGGGTGTACTGGTTAAGGGCGCATTGTCCCACATTCCCTCTGCAAGCACAATGGGATGTTATAGCAGCTGGGGGCCTGTTGAAGGCCTCCATTTCTGCCTTGATGGTGCTCTTGTGAAGGCCAGTCTAGGGCTGGTGTTCTTAGGAGAAGTTAAAAAAAGTTTTAAAAATAGAGACAAGCAACATAAAATTACTAACGCTAATACTCCCCCCCCACTTCCCGTAATAAAAATAAAGGGATTTAAAAAAAAAAAAAGATATATAATAATAATAATAAACATGAGGTATAACTGCATCAGTAAAAGTCTTATCTATGAAAATATAAAACCCAAGCTAGAAAAACAGGATTAAAAAAAATAGAGCCCCATAAAAAAATTCAATAAAAGTAGTCAAAATGTCATGTTTACTTTTTAAAATAAACAAGCCTTTTAGGGCAATGTCGCCATTAAAATAAAAAGATATGGTTCTCGGAAGAAGGGAGGAAAAAAATAAAACACAAAAAAGGAGAATAATACGTAAGAAGGGGATAAAACTAGACTAGACAGACAGAAGATGGGCCAAATTTATTACAGTGATGGAGGCTGTAAAATAGATTTCATTTTTTTCTAGACATATTGGAAATATTTTGCTTCCTGATGTCACAAGATTAGAAAGTTGAAATATGAGTAAATTCATTAAAGATGAGATTTTGGCACATCTAACTCCAACGCTCCCTTCATTAAAGGGAATATGTCACCAGGTTTTTGCCACCTAATCTGAGAGCAGCATAATATAGGGACAGAGATCCTGATTCCAGCGATGTGTCACTTACTGGGCTGCTTAGTGTAGTTTTGATAAAAATCACTGTTTAATCAGCAGTTTATTATTATTACAGGACTACTTGGTGTGCTGCAGGTAGTCCAGTATATTCATGAGCTCTTTATGACTGCTAGATCTGCAGCAGAGATGACATTGATCCAAATGACAGCAAACAGCTCAGTAAGTGACATATCGCTAGAATAAGTGTCTCTGTCTCTACATTATGCTGCTCTCAGATGGGGGAGCAAAAACCTGGTGACAGATTCCCTTTAAAACTGGAGTTCAAATTGGTTCCAAAAACTGTTTCAATAAAAGTGCAATTATATTTGAAAATAATACAACCATAAAGTAGCCAAAAGCAGTGAAGAAATAATACTTTAGTTTCTAAATAATACAACCACAAGGTTTCCCAAACAATAGTGCTATTTGTCCAGCAAATAGAAGTGGCATATATATATATATATATATATATATATATATAAACAAGATGCAGATATTGAAACAACTTAAAGGGAACCTGTCACCAGAATTTTCCCCTATAAGCTGCGACCACCTCCAGTGAGCACTTATATACAGCATTCCAGAATGCTGTATATAAGTACCAAGGCCGCACTGTGGGACGTAAAAAACACCTTTATAATACTCACCTAGGGGGCGGTCCGGTCCGATGGGTGTCACTGATCTTGGTTCGGCTCCTCCTCTGTTTCAGTCCAGTGCTTCCTCTATCGTGTCCAATTGCAGTCCTCCTTCTTCTGAGGCCCATGTGGTTGATGTGTCCTACATCATCCACACAGGCCGGCATTGTAGTCTTGCGCAGACACACTTTTCTCTGCCTTGCTGAAGACAGATCAAAGCATTGTAGTGCACATGTGCGGGCAGTCTTTGACCATTTCTCGCTCTTTCACATTCAAGTACTTTGAACACCTTTATAATACTGGAGAGCGCTCCGGTCCATTGGGTGTCGCTAGTCGTAAGTCAGGCACCTCCTCTCTACTGCGATGGCCATCCTCCTTCTTCTGAGGCCCATGTGTATGACACCTTATACATCATCCACATAGGCCAGCATTGCGGTCCTGCGCAGGCGCACTTTGATCTGCCCTGGTGAGGGAAGATCAAAGTATTGTAATATCTGGAATCGATGAATGGTCAAAGAACGCCGGTGTACGCGCACTACACTACTTTGATTTGCCCTGGGTAAGTAACATTAAAGTGCGCCTGCACAGGACCGCAATGCCAGCCTGTGTGGATGATGTAGGAAGCGTCATACACAGAGGCCTCAGAAGAAAGAGGACAGTCATCGCAGGAGAGAGGAGGTGCCTGACTCCCGACTGGCGACATCCAATGGACCGGAGCGCTCCTCTAGGTGTGTATTATAACAGTGGTCAAAGTACTGTAATATATAGGAGTGAGAAATGGTCAAAGACCGCCCATGCATGCGCATTACACTACTTTGTTTGAGGGCAGATTAAAGTGCTCCAGCGCAGGACCGGAGGACAGCGACACCCATCGGACTGCACAGCTGCCTAGGTGAGTATTATAAAAGTGTTCAAAATACTGTAATGTATAGGAGTGAGAAATGGTCAATGACCGCCCGCGCATGCGCACTACACTACTTTGAGGGCAGATTAAAGTGCTTCAGCGCAGGACCAAAGAGCAGTGGCACCCATTGGACTGGACAGCTGCCTAGGTGAGTATTATAAAAGTGTTCAAAGTACGGTAATGTATAGGAGTGAGAAATGGTCAAAGACTGCCCGCTCATGCGCACTACACTACTTTGTTTGAGGGCAGATTAAAGTGCTCCATCGCAGGACTGGAGAGCAGCGACACCCATTGGACTGGACAGCTGCCTATGTGAGTATTATAAAGGTCTTTTTTATGTTATACACAGCGGCCTGGGCTCTTATATACAGTATTCTTGAATATTGAATAGTAGGGCTCACTGGTGGTGGCCTCAGCTTATAAGGGAAAAACCTGGGGACAGGATCCCTTTAAAAGTGGGACATGGGACACACTTCTATAGTTTGGTCATAAAAATAGTTAAAACAACTGAGTTTCTGCCCCAGAACTAAACATTTTTCATTTTCATTGCAAAACCATCACGTCTGTTATTAAAGACAACGGTCAACGGCACAGTTTTCTGTTTGATGCCCTGCAACACTACAAGAATGTGCCCTCTATAAATGAAAACATTGTGCCAAATGTTTATTATCATCATATCATACTTTTGTTTTGCAATTTGCAGCCTGCGCGAAGATAAGAAGAATCTGTATTCATAGCTTTTTATTCTTTTTTCGTTACCGCCAGCACCTTATGTTTTGCAAAGTCCAGGGGCTTTGTATTAACATCTGAACTCCATCAAAAAAATGGTAATAGACCATTGCTCTGTCCCCCATACAGATAGGCTACTTCTCACAAATCATCTGCCGGCTCTGCTGGATTTTACCGGCATCGTAAATTAGTATGTGCTAAAACCGCTCTAAATGGGCTTCACATTGTGTGAAGGATCTAAGTCAGTTAATGAAGCAAGTTAATGAAGCTCATAAAGGTAGTTCACTGATAGATGGGGAGGAACAACCTTGACCTTTATTTTGATGGCTCCTACATCGGTACATGGTTAAAACGAGAACCTTGAGATGACGCGGCTACATCATTTTTCTTAGAACTTGCAATCAATACGGAGTTACACTTTAGGGAGCATGACATGTCTTCCAGAGAGCTATAGAAATCAAGTGAGTTATCTGAACAGAGAGGATTCTGGGAAAAAAATCCATAATGCCCAGATTCAATTGCCATATTGACCTATGAAGTGGACTTCGTTATGATGAGAGGCGTGATTGATACTGGGAAACCTCAGTAAGCAACTCTGTTTTAATGGACTGATTTGCTCATATCTCATTGTACTGTGATCCATCAGGATGAGGTTCTTGGAATTGTCTGGGTATTTAACTACGATTTATATTAACATATACAGAGCTTTATGAGCAAAGCTCACCATCGAAATCTTCTAGGGGGTTCTTTGGGAATAAAAAAAAAAAATATTACATGAAATGTCATCATGAATATATTTCTAAATACATGGAATTAGCAAATTAGGCTTGTTTTGTCTAATGAGCTAATCACGATAGCACATTGAAATAGCTGTGGTTATGTTACTCTGACAAAACCTGTAACAAGTGTATGCATGTGCACTAGAAAGCTCTACTGTTGTGGAGATGACCTATACAAAGTATGGTGAACCTATCTTCAGGTCACCGGAGACGCTTAGCAATTAGAAACAGGGTGGGCAGCAGTGTGAGCAGTATCTTCTTACCTCAAGACCGCTGGTATGTCTACTATTATCTCAGTTACTTATGTTGGACAACAGTGTGAGCAGCCTCTTCTTACCTCAACAACACTCCTGGTATTTCTAGTATTATCTCAGATAGTCATGGTAGGCAGCAGTGTGAGCAGCCTCTTCTTACCTCAACACTCCTGGTATTTCTAGTATTAGCTCATATAGTTATGGTGGACACCAGTGTGAGCAGCCTCATCTTACCTCAACACTCCTGGTGTCTCTAGTATTAGCTCAGATAGTCATGGTAGACAGCAGTGTGAGCAGACTCTTCATACCTCAGTACTCAGCAGTCCTGGTATCTTGAGTATTAGCTCAGATAGTCATCTTTGACAGCAATGTGAACACCCTCTTCTTATCTCTGTACTCCTGGTATATGGTATATTAGACCAGATAATCATGTGTGACAGAAGTGTAATCAGCCTCTTTTCACCTCAACGATCCTGGTATCCCCAGTATTAGATCAGGTAGTCATGGAGAACAGCAGTGTGAGCAGCCTCTTCTTACTGCAACACCAATGGCTCTCCAGTATTAGATCAGGTAGTCAAGGAGAACAGCAGTGTGAGCAGCCGATTCTTACCTCAATACCGCTAGTATCTCTAGTATTAGATTAAAGGGAATCAGTCATCAGAAATTTTGCACTAAACCTAAAAGATTCCCCCTCTGCAGCTCCTGGGCTGCATTCTGGGGAGGTTCCTGTTGTTCTTGTGCCCCCTTTCTGACCAATAAAGACTTTATAAAGTGTTACCTTTTTGTATTCAGATCTTGATAATGGTACACGGGGGCGGGCTCTCTGGTGTCCGTTAGTCTGCCTCCTGTCGCTTTAGGCCATCCCCCATCGCGCAATTTCAAAGAGGTGACATGAGGTAAGCTGGCCAGCGCTTGCGCAGAACGGTACAGTGTGACCTCTGGTGATGTGTTGTGCATGCGCGAGATTATGGGCGTCACTGTGATCTTCATCAGCAAGTACCCGCCCATAATCTCGTGCTCGCGCTTTCACCGCCGCCTCCATCGTTCTGCACAAGTGCTGGCCAGCTTACCTCACGTCACCTCTTTGAAATTGCGCGATGGGGGACGGCCTAAAGTGACAGGGAGGCAGACTAACGGACACCAGAGAGCCCGCCCCCGTTTACCATTATCAAGATCTGAATACAAAAAGGTACCACTTTATAAAGTCTTTATTTTGGTCAGAAAGGGGGCACAAGAACAACAGGAACATTGCTAGAATGCAACCCAGGAGCTGCAGAGGGGAAATCTTTTAGGTTTAGTGCAAAATTTCTGATGACAGGTTCCCTTTAAATAGTCATGGTGGACAGCAGTGTGAGCAGCCTCTTTTTATCTCCAGTTTTAGATCAGAAAGAGAGAGAGTGCAGCAATGTAATTGTCCTCTTTTTACCTCAACTTTCTGGTATATCCAGTATTATATTAGAAAGATATGTTGGATAGCAATGTAAGCAGTCTCTTCTTACTTCAGCACCTCTAGTTTTTCCAGTATTAAATTAGAAAGATGGTGGCAGCAGTGTGAGATGTCTCTTTTTACCTGAGCACCCCTGGTATCTCCATTATTAGATCAGATAGATGGTCCTTGACAAAGAAGGGCAGTGAAACGTGGAAACAAGCTACATCACATGTAAGCACTTTAATTACAATGGACATACTTTTAATATATTAAGTACTGTACAGCACTTTGCTATAATATTAGCCATATTTAATGATTTTATAATTTTGCACTATGGAATAAAATATTTATGGTCGCAATGTATTTTTTTGCCTGGGCTTTGTTTATGCCCTTTGATAGTAGGTGTCAGTAGTCAGTAGTAGGTGATAGTAGTTAGTTGAAGACCACTGGTATCTCCAGTAGTCTTTTAAAATATTGATTGGGAGCATCATGATGTGGGGATGTTTTTTGGCAGCAAAGACAGGGAATTTGGTCAGTGTCGAGGGGAAGAGGGATAGAGTGAAATACAGGGATATTCTTGAGCAATACCTCTTTCAGTCTGTCAGTGATTTGAGACATGGATGGAGGTTCAGCTTCCAACAAGACAATGACCCAAAACAGAATGCTAAAGCAGCAGTCAAGTGGTTTATGTGTAACTGTAGTGGAGTGGCCCAGTCAAAGCCCAGACCTCAATCCAATTGAGAATCTGTGGTCAGACTTGAAGATTGCTGCTCGTCAGAGGAAACATATCTAACTTGGAGGAGCTGGAGCAGTTTTACCATGAGGAATGGGCAAAAATCCCAGTGGAAAGATGTGGAAAGCTTACAGACTTATCAAAGCGGCTTGCAGCTGTAATTGCCGCAAAAGGGGTGAATAGTTATGCACACTGAAGTCTTTAGTTATTTTGTCCTATTTGTTTTTTGCTTCACAAGAAAATGAAAAACAAATGTTCATAGTTGAAGGCATGTTCTTTCCATGAACTGATGCAAGTGAGCAAGAGAGTGACTACTGTGGGCTCACTCTAGTGAACGGTGACTGTAACAACTGTCTGCACAACCCCAATGGCTATAATTGAGCGGATGCAGGAAGAGAAAAAATATTCACCAGAAACAGAATCACCACTAAGGCTGCATTCCCATTGCATTTTTACTGCCGTTCACTGGTCCCGTGGGGCTTCCGTCCGAATCACACCCTCCCCCGCAAAACGTGTTTCGGACTCATGCTCCGAGAGGGCCATTGACTATAATGGAGCAGACGGAGTCAGCGTATGCTCTGTCTTGCACCATTTTTGGGAGTATACGCTTTCTGCAGGCGGACACGCAGACATAGCACACTACGTCTGGGTGTCCGCCTGCAGTAAGCGTATATGCCCAAAAATGCTGCAAGACAGAGCATACGCTGACTCCATCTGCTCCATTGTTGAGGAGAGCCATTGAATCAAATAATTAACTTTTGGACATAGGGGACTGTGGGAAGTGTGTTCAATGAAATCGATTGTCTATACAGTTAGGTCCAGAAATATTTGGACAGTGACACAAGTTTTGTTATTTTAGCTGTTTACAAAAACATGTTCAGAAATACAATTATATATATAATATGGGCTGAAAGTGCACACTCCCAGCTGCAATATGAGAGTTTTCACATCCAAATCGGAGAAAGGGTTTAGGAATCATAGCTCTGTAATGCATAGCCTCCTCTTTTTTTCAAGGGACCAAAAGTAATTGGACAAGGGACTCTAAGGGCTGCAATTAACTCTGAAGGCGTCTCCCTCGTTAACCTGTAATCAATGAAGTAGTTAAAAGGTCTGGGGTTGATTACAGGTGTGTGGTTTTGCATTTGGAAGCTGTTGCTGTGACCAGACAACATGCGGTCTAAGGAACTCTCAATTGAGGTGAAGCAGAACATCCTGAGGCTGAAAAAAAAAGAAAAAATCCATCAGAGAGATAACAGACATGCTTGGAGTAGCAAAATCAACAGTCGGGTACATTCTGAGAAAAAAAGGAATTGACTGGTGAGCTTGGGAACTCAAAAAGGCCTGGGCGTCCACGGATGACAACAGTGATGGATGATCGCCGCATACTTTCTTTGGTGAAGAAGAACCCGTTCACAACATCAACTGAAGTCCAGAACACTCTCAGTGAAGTAGGTGTATCTGTCTCTAAGTCAACAGTAAAGAGAAGACTCCATGAAAGTAAATACAAAGGGTTCACATCTAGATGCAAACCATTCATCAATTCCAAAAATAGACAGGCCAGAGTTAAATTTGCTGAAAAACACCTCATGAAGCCAGCTCAGTTCTGGAAAAGTATTCTATGGACAGATGAGACCAAGATCAACCTGTACCAGAATGATGGGAAGAAAAAAGTTTGGAGAAGAAAGGGAACGGCACATGATCCAAGGCACACCACATCCTCTGTAAAACATGGTGGAGGTAACGTGATGGCATGGGCATGCATGGCTTTCAATGGCACTGGGTCACTTGTGTTTATTGATGACATAACAGCAGACAAGAGTAGCCGGATGAATTCTGAAGTGTACCGGGATATACTTTCAGCCCAGATTCAGCCAAATGCCGCAAAGTTGATCGGACGGCGCTTCATAGTACAGATGGACAATGACCCCAAGCATACAGACAAAGCTACCCATGAGTTAATGAGTGCTAAAAAGTGGAACATTCTGCAATGGCCAAGTCAATCACCAGATCTTAACCCAATTGAGCATGCATTTCACTTGCTCAAATCCAGACTTAAGACGGAAAGACCCACAAACAAGCAAGACCTGAAGGCTGCGGCTGTAAAGGCCTGGCAAAGCATTAAGAAGGAGGAAACCCAGCGTTTGGTGATGTCCATGGGTTCCAGACTTAAGGCAGTGATTGCCTCCAAAGGATTCGCAACAAAATATTGAAAATAAAAATTTTTTTTTTGGGTTTGGTTTATTTGTCCAATTACTTTTGACCTCCTAAAATGTGGAGTGTTTGTAAAGAAATGTGTACAATTCCTACAATTTCTATCAGATATTTTTGTTCAAACCTTCAAATTAAACATTACAATCTGCACTTGAATTCTGTTGTAGAGGTTTCATTTCAAATCCAATGTGGTGGCATGCAGAGCCCAACTCGCGAAAATTGTGTCACTGTCCAAATATTTCTGGACCTAACTGTACATAAGCCAGTTTTCAGATCATACATGTGACACAGATCTAATGATGGCCGCCATTTCCTGTTTTCCACATCCTGCCCTGCAATGCAAGCAATGTCCAGATGTAAGAAGAATTATCATATAAGGAAAAAGACCCAGTGGCCAACCTCGAGGACCACCTCACTGATGACGTCATGGAACAGCTCCATTGATTACCTCATGGATCCGCCCATGATGACACCCACCAATCAGCTCATGGACTATCCCACTGATGAACCCACTGACCAATGAACACATCCGAGCATGCCCACTGTAGAGCCGACCATGACTCTTTTCCTACTTTATATAACTCCATGTTCTTGGAATAACGAGCTCTTTCGGTGTCATTTGGCTCTGATCAAGAGGAGAGTTCACATCTGACTTTGTCCAGTGTTGATTTTCTTAAGCATGCACTTGACCCACATTATATTAGGCCAGGAGCAAGCAACTCGTGAACCTTTCTTAAGAGTTCACCCTAACACTATTATAGTCAATGGCCCTGTTGGCGCACGCGCCCGAAACAAGTTTTGTGGGGGGAGTTCGGACAGATGCCCCGATGGGACCAGTGAACGTAGGTAAAAACACAATGTGAATGTGTGTGTACCTTAAATAGTAAGGAGACAGCTGCACGTGGCAATTAGCAACCTGAGCTGCTAGCTCCTGCACACCAGTCTGCAAGAATTAAGGGGGCTTTACACGCTACGATATCGTTAATGTTTTGTCGTCGGGGTCAAGTTGTTAGTGACGCACATCCGGCGTCATTAACGATATCGCAGCGTGTGACACTGACCAGCGACCTTAAGCAACCTCAAAAATGGTGAAAATCGTTCACCATGGAGAGGTCGTCCCAAACTCAAAAATTGGTAAGGGTTGTTTATCCAGGTGGTTCATCTCTCATGCGGCAGCACACATCGCTGTGTGTGACACCGCAGGAGCGAGGAACATCTCCTTACCTGCCGCTGGCCCCAATGCGTAAGGAAGGACGTGGGCGGGATGTTACGCCCTGCTCATCTCCGCCCCTCCGCTTTGATTGGCCGGCCGCTTAGTGACGTTGCGGTGACGTCGCTGTGATGCCGAACGTCCCTCCCTCTTGAAGGAGGGATTCTTCGGCAGTCACAGCGACGACGATGACCAGGTAAGTATGTGTGACGCTGCCGTAGCGATAATGTTCGCTACGGCAGCGATCACAAACAATCGCATGCGCGACGGGGGCGGGTACTTACACGCTCGCTATCGCTACAAATTGCTAGCGATATCGCTACCGTGTAAAGCCCCCTTTAACTCCTGCAGGGCTGAAGACCAGTGAACCTGCATCAGCCAACGTCCGGCCCTGGATGAACAACTCTGAAGCATCAAGTTGCTTGTCAGACTCTGTAGTGTGAACAGAGTCCGATGTCGCCCTGCCACGAAGTGCATGCAGAGCCAAACATCGCATGACACAATTTTACATGCTTTGTAGGGGCAAATGGACCCCCTTACCTCTTTGGCTCTTGCACTGATGATGTGCCCACCTCTGATACTGAGTGTGGGTTTTCTGCTCCATTAAGAATAATGTTTATAAACCAACTAGAGAACTTTAAAACAATAGATTTGCCTCTCTAAAAAAGGCAGCGTGTATGTCACCTGATGCCCCCTGACAGTAAACGTCTGTGCCGGAGGATGTATTCGAGGCATGGGTCATTTGGCTGCAGTAACTAGTAATGATTAGCCGTAGTGGTAAGATATTCATCCGCACTGTGAGTCATACTTCTTAATGGAGAGGAACACAACTGGGACATTAAATCTATCCAGCACAGCCATTTTCTGCATAACAGAAGAAGCACAACATTGAAATTGCCAGCACTGATCTTCTGCCGCGTGGCATTTTGTATCCCCATAGAGATCTATTGCTCTTATAGACGCGGTATAAAAGCCTCAAGGACACGCAAGGTTTACTGCTAGTTAAAACAAATTACAATGATATTATGGTAATAATCTTTTTTTCTCATTTGTTTTCCCATTACTCAATTTTCTGCACCCTGGGGTGATGTGAAACCCCAGCTGGGAGAAACGTTACTTTCAAGAAGCAGATAGTTACTAATACAGAGGCGCAAATAAGATAGAGAGCGATTGTAAAGGAATGACAGCTGAAGAGGCAGATACTAAAACAAACACAAAGCAAGAAGCAGCCTGAGATGGGAAGATAGAAAAAAAACAAAGGGCGAGAAAGAATAGTGCCGCCTGGAGGCTCCAATAAAAGAGGAGGCGCTGTATATCTAAATAGAACAGAGCGGTAAAGGACCCGTGTGTTTATACAGCAGCACGGGGCGCAAGAGCCTCCGAGGAGGGGTCATCAGTATGTTCCTTCCATTATTATTCAAATGACTCCTTCTGTGCAAATAGTCGTATGTTGTAGCCAAGCTGAGATTACCGCCCGCCTGTGATAGTCTCCATATTAATGGTACGCTGCAAAGCATTAAGAAGTTGCATTAAAAAGCAATTTCCTAATTTATTACCATTTTAATTGACGGTTGACATAAAAGCCCCAATTCACCATTGCTCTATGTCTCATTTTTTGTGCGTTTTGTGCTATTTTTAATGCTCCCAATTTACTATTCTATTTGTGCCTTTTTTAAAGTCTATTTTAAATGCCCTCACTGTTTTTTATTTTTTTTTATTTTACACTTTATTACGGATGTTTTCGCCTGATTGATCAATTGCTACTTTTTAATAGTATCAAAATTTGGTGCAACTCCACCCCAGGAGTATGCCAATGTTTTTTGGGTAATTTTTGTGAAATGTGAAAGTTTTGGCACAGAAAAGTCACAAAAGCAGTACAAGACGGAAATAAAAGACAATTGTTTACTTGATTCCAAATTCTTGAATCACCGGCTCCATTGTAAGGAATTTGGATCCCAAAACAGGAACTGATGCAACAAGACAAACAATGAAAGTGATTTATAAAAAAAAATTGCAAATGAAGAATCGCGGCAAAAAACCCACTAATGGATGGCCTCATTAACTCCATCTCAACTACTGCAACCTCCTGCTCTTTGGCCACCCATCTAACACTCTTGCACCCCTCCAATCTATCCTAAACTCTGCGGCCTGATTAATCCACCTCTCCTCCCGCTATTCCCTGGACTCGCCACTCTGTCAATCCCTTCACTGGTTTCCCCGTTGCCCAAAGACTCCAGTTCAAAATACTAAAACCCTAACCATGACATACAAAGCCATCCGCAACCTGTCTCCTCCATACATTTGTGATATAGTCTCCCAGTACCTACCCGCACGCAACCTCCAATCTTCATAAGCTCTTCTTCTCTACTCCTCTCTTATCTCCTCTTCCCACAATCGCATACAAGATTTCTCCCGTGCCTCCCCCATACTCTGGAATGCTCTACCCCAACACATCAGACTCTCAGCTACCATGGAAAGCTTCAAAAGGAACCTGAAGACCCATTTCTTCTCACAAGACAACAACCTACAATAACCCTCAGTCCAGTACACCACTGCGCAACCAGCTCTGTCCTCACCTACTGTATCCTCACCCATTCCCTGTAGACTGTGAGCCCTCGTGTGCAGGTTCCTCTCTCCTCCTGTACCTGTCTGTGCCTTGTATTGTTCATGATTATTGTACCTGATTTTATGAATACCCTTTTCACTTGTAAAGTGCCATGGAATAAATGGCGCTTTAATAATAAATAATAATAATACCAACAGAGGTAATGCAAGGCTGGTTCATTTGTCACCTTAGTTCAGTGTCGGTTGAACCTACCCTCTGATTTCACCAGGGTCTGTCAACTAACAAATATTTATGGGGACCTCCCAACTCTCATCCGATAGTAGATGTGTGGTACAAGGAGGATTTGGTAGTTAGATTTTAACATGAATGATACTTTTGTTCCTAGGGGAAAAACTGGCAGCAGCTTATGATCCTGTCCCCATTCACAAAATATACATGCTCAGTATAGCCCAGGTTGCATTTACAGTATATCACAAAAGTGAGTACACCTTCACATTTTTGTAATTTGTTTATTATACCTTTTCATTGGGCAACAGTGAGGGTAAGACCCTTTGATACAAAGTAAAGTAGTCAGTCTACAGCTTGTATAAGAGTGTAAATATGATGTGCCCTCTAAATAACTCAACACACAGCTATTTAGGTCTAAACCGATGGCAACAAAAGTGAGTACACCCCTAGGTGAAAACGGCCAAAAATATGTCACTATTTTGTGTGACCACCATTATTTTCAATTACTGCCTTAAGTCTCTTGGGCATTGCGTTCACTAGAGCTTCACAGGAGCAACTGTACTCCTAACATCCACTCTTCCATGGTGATATCACGGAATTGGTGGATGTTAGAGACCTTGTGCTCCTCCACCTTCTGGTTGAAGAGGCCTCAAAGATGCTCAAAAGGTTGTAGGTGTGGAGGCATGCTTGGTTAGTCCAACACTTTTACCCTCAACATCTTTAGAAAGTAACTGGTCATCTTGGAGATGTTTGGGGTTGCTAACAAGTTAGAATACTACCCTGCAGACCAGTTTCTGAAGGGAGGGGATCATGCTCTGCTTCAGTATGTCGTAGGACATGTTGGCATTTACGGTTCCCTCAATGAACTGTAGCTCCCTACTGTCACCCCCACCACCATCTTGACTGTAGGCAGGTCACACTTGTCTTTGTACTCCTCACCTGGTTGCTACACACAAGCTTGACACCATCTGAATTAAATACGTTTATCTTGGTCTCATCAGATCACAAGACATGGTTCTAGTAATGTTTTGCAGCTTCTTTGTGCATCATCTTTAGAGTCTTCTTTCTGGGATGTCTGTCATGCAGACCAATTTGATGCAGTGTGCAGCATATAGTCTGTTGGCACCATTGAAATTGTTCTGGAAAATGAGGTATTTCTCCCAGAATATTATTACAATTATGCATGTTTTGTAAAATACATATTTAATTTATGTGTGTATTAGAACAACAGAAAAAATTGTAGAGAAAAGGGCAAACTGGGCATAATTGCACACAAAACCCCAAAAATTGGCTGGACAGAATTGTTGGCACCTTTCCAAAATTGAGGGTAAACAACTTTGTTTCAAACATGTGATGGGATGTAACAGATGTGGGCAGTATGAAAATCACACTTAAAACCAGATAAAAGGGGAAGAAGTTGACTCAATCTTTGCATTGTGTGTCTATGTGTGGCCTACTATGCATGGAGAACAGAAAGAGGAGAAGTGAACTGTTTGAGAACCAAAATTGTTGAAAATTATCAACAATCTCAAGGTTACAAGTATATCTTCAGAGATATTGATGTTGTTTTATCCATGGTATGCAAAATATTCAAGAAGTTTAGAATCCATTTTCCTGGACATGCATGGCAATGAAAAATTAACCCCATTACGACCGCGTTACGTTTTAAAACGGCACTAAAAAAGGGTACTTATTCCTTTCTGCCGTTTTAAAACGGCGGTCGGAAAAAAGGGTCTAGCGCCCCCCAGAGTCAGAAAATTTCCGGGGTCTCAGCTGCCGGGGGTAGCTGAGACCCTGGAGATCATGATTCGGGCCGGTTTTTCCGGTCCCCGCTCACCTGATGACCGGTATACACCGTATACCGATCATCAAGTTATAGTAAATGACCGCGCCGGTAAAAAATCATTTATCTCCCATCTGGCATGATCAAACATGCCAGATGGGAGATAAATCTTTTTCCCGGTTCCCTCCGGTCCCCCGGTGTCCCCAAAGTGCCCCCCCCGACCCCCAACCCCCTCCCGAAAATCCAAGATGGCCGCGCGCATCGGAGAGCACAGCAGCGCGCCGGCCGCATTTACACTGTTCCTATGGTTTCTGTCGTATGTGCCATAACACATACGACAGAAACCTGCTCCCTAGGCCCTGCCCGGTCCCCCCCTATCCCCCCCCTGGTGTTCCCCGGTGTCATACATACCGGAGCGCTGATCCCCCGCGGCCCCCTCCTCCTTCTCTGCAGACTCCGGTCACATGTGCCGAGCAGATGACAGCTTCCTGTGTTCAGGACGCTGGCTGCTGCTCAGCACTGTGCAGCTGTGACCCGGGGAGGGTGGGTGCAGCTTTTTGCACCCACTCTCCTCAAATGGAGGGTCTGCCCTCCTAGAAAATGGGGGATACGTTCCCTGAACGTGTCCCCCATATTCTAGAAGGTCCAGAGGCGACGTGGACGTCCAAATGGATTATAGTGGATTTTTTTTTTTCTTTTCAATAAATTGGTCAATCAGGGAATGTTTTGGGGAGTGTTTTTTCAAATAAATTTTTTTTTGTTGTCAATTTTTTTTCTTATTACTGTCAATTAGTTATGTCGGGTATCTGATAGACGCCGTGACATAACTAATTGCTGGGCTTGATGCCAGGTGACATTACACACCTGGTATCAACCCCATTCATTACCCCGTTAGCCAACGCACCAGGGCGCGGGATGAGCTGGGGCGAAGCGCCAGAATTGGCGCATCTAATGGATGCGCCACTTCTGGGGCGGCTGCGGCCTGCTATTTTTAGGCTGGGAAGAGTCCAATAACCATGGCTCTTCCCATCCTGAAAATACCAGACCCCAGCTGTCAGCTTCACCTTGGCTGGTGATCAAATTTGGGGGGACCCCACGTTTGTTTGTTTTTTTTAATTATTTATTTATAAATAATTAAAAAAAAAAAAACAGCTTGGGGAGCCCTCCAAATTGATCACCAGACAAGATGAAGCTGTCAGCTGTGGTTTGCAGGCTACAGCTGTCTGCTTTACCCTAGCTGGCTATCAAAAATAGGGGGGACCCCACGTCATTTATTTTAATTTTTTTTTTTTTTTTTGGGCTAAATACAAGGCTAGGCATCCTTTAGTGTCACATGAAAGGCACTAAAGGGCGCCAGCTTAGAATATGCAGGGGGGTGGGACGTTATATATGTTTGACATCTATCCATTCATCCACTGTAGCATTTTACGCTGTGTGCCCACAATCAGGGTTTGCAGCGTTTTGGGCGCAGAGTGTTTTCCCTGCGTCCATAACGCTGCGTTGTGCAGTAGAAGCACAGTGGCAGGATTTTTAGAAATCCCGTGCCCACTGTGTTTCTTTTCTCCGCAGCATAAACCGACCTGTGCCGCAGCTTCCCGAGCCTCAGCATGTCAATTTATGCTGCGGAGATGAGTGTTCTTTGCAGGTAGAATAAAACTAAAGTCCACAGCAGCCTGAACCCAAATCGTGGGCATGGGCAGCTGCGTTCTCCCGTGGACAACACTCACATTTCTGCAGGAGGCTGACACTGTATACTAGACGCCGTGTCGCTGGATCATGGCCACATAGCCTAAAGGCTACTTTACACGCTGCGATATCGGTCCCGATATCGCTAGTGTGGGTACCCGCCCCCATCTGTTGTGCGACACGGGCAAATCGCTGCCCGTGCCGCACAACATCGCGCAGACGCATCACACATACTTACCTGCCCGGCGACGTCGCTGTGACCGGCGAACCGCCTCCTTTCTAAGGGGGCGGTCCGTGTGGCGTCACAGTGACGTCACTGAGCGGCCGCCCAATAGAAGCGGAGGGGCGGAGATGAGTGGCCAGAACATCCCGCCCACCTTCTTCCTTCCTCATAGCGGCCGGGAGGCAGGTAAGGAGAGGTTCCTCGTTCCTGCGGCGTCACACATAGCGATGTGTGCTGCCGCAGGAGCGACGAACTACATCGTTACTGCTGCAGTAACGATAATCGAGAATGGACCCCCATGTCACCGATGAGCGATTTTGCACGTTTTTGCAACGATGCAAAATCGCTCATCGGTGTCACACGCAGCAACATCGCTAATGCGGCCGGATGTGCATCACCAATTCCGTGACCCTAACGACTCCGCATTAGCGATGTCGCAGCGTGTAAAGCCCCCTTAACAGTGAGAAATTTGTTGCTACAGCAACATTTTTGTGAAGTACCTGTGGATTCAAAATGCTTACTATACTCCTGAATAAAATCCTTGAGGGGTCCAGTTTCCAAAATGAGGTCACTTGTGGGGGGTTTCTGATGTATAGGTACCCAAGGGGCCCTGCTAATGTGACATGGTGCGCGCAATTTACTTCAACTTTTCCAAAATTCAAATGGTGCTCCTTCCATTCCAAGCCCTCCCATTTATCCAAACAAAGGTTTTTGGCCACATGTGGGGTATCCCTGCGCTCACAAGAAATTAGATAACAACCTGTGGGGTACACGTTTTGTTGTTGCCTCTTGAAAAAGTGAAAAATGTGTCGCTAAATCAACATTTTTGTGAAAAAAATGAAAATTTCAATATGGCAACCTAAGCTTATCAAATTCTGTGAAGTATTCGTGGATTCAAAATGCTCAATATACACCTAGATTAAAGCCTTGAGGGGTCTTATTTCCAGAATGGGGTCACTTGTGGGGGACCTCCACTGCTTAGGCACCTCAGGGGCTCTCCTAATGCAACATGGCGTCCGCTATTGATTCCAGCCAATTTTGCAGTCAAACTGCACTCCTTCTCTTCTGAGCCCTGTAGTGTGCCCAAACAGTTGATTTCCACCACATACAAGATATCAACAAACTCAGGAGAAATTGCGCAATAAATTTCATGGTGATTTATTTCCTGTTACCCTTGTGAAAAAAAAGCTACCTGGTTGAAGTAACAATTTTGTGGTAAAATTTTATTTTTTTATTTTCATGGCTCAACGTTATAAACTTCTGTAAAGCACCTGGAGGTTCAGGGTACTCACCAAACATCAAGATAAATTCCTTGAGGGGCCTAGTTTCCAATATGGGGTCACTTGTGGTGTTTTTTTGCTGTTTACGTACCTTAGGGGTCCTCCAAATGCGACATGGTGCCTGCAATCTTTTTCAGCCAAATTTCCTTTCCAAAATTCAAATATTGCTCCTTCCGTTCCAAGCCCTCCCATTTCTCCAAACAAAGGTTTCAGACCACAAGTGAGGTATCACCGCGCTCATAAAAAAGTGGGTAACAAACGTTGGGGTCAAATTTTTGGAATTAGCTCTTGAAAAAGTGAAAAAATTGATGCTAAAGCAACATTTTTGAGAAAAAAATGAAAATTTTCAATGTGACAACGTAACGTTATCAAAATCTGTGAAGTACTTGTGGATCCAAAATGCTCACTATACCCCTAGATAGAAGCCTTAAGGGGTCTAGTTTCCAAAATGGTGTCACTTGTGAGGGGTTTCTGCTGTTTAGGTACCTTAGCGGACATGTAAATGCAACATGGTGCCCGCAATCTATTTCAGCCAAATTTGCTTTCCAAAATTCAAATATTGCTCCTTCTGTTCCGAGCCCTCCCATTTGTCCAAACAAAGGTTTCTGACCACATGTGGGGTATTGGCGCGTTCATAAGAAAGTGGGTAACAAGTTTTGGGGTTCATTTTGTTGTGTTATTTCTTCTAAAAGTGAATAAATTTGGGGTAGAGCAACATTTTAGGTAAAATTTTATTTTTTGCTTTTTTTCATTCCACTTTGCTTTAGTTCCTGTGAAGCACCTGAAGGGTTAATAAACTTCTTGGATGTGGTTTTGAGTACTTTGAGGGGTGCTGTTTTGAGAATGGTGTCACTTTTAGGTATTTTCTGTCACTTAGGCCTCTCAAAGTCACTTCAAATGTGATGTGGTCCCTAAAAAAATGGTTTTGTGAATTTTGTTGAAAAAATGGGAAATTGCAGATGAACTTTGACCCCTTCTAACTTCCTAACCCCAAAACATTTTGTTTCAGAAATTGCGCTAATGTAAAGTAGACATGTGGGAAATGTTATTTATTAACTGTTTTGTGTGACATAACTCTCTGGGTTAAGGGCATAAAAATTAAAAGTTTGAAAATTGCAAAATTTTCAAAATTTTCATCAAATTTCCGATTTTTTCACAAATAAAAGCAAAAAATATCGTTCTAAATTTATAACTATCATGAAGTACAATATGTCACGAAAAAACAATGTCAGAATCACCGGGATCCGTTGAAGCGTTCCAGAGTTATAACCTCATAAAGTGACACTGGTCAGAATTGCAAAAAATGGCCTGGGCATTAAGGACAAAACTGGCTTCGTCCTTAAGGGGTTAATGAAAGCTTGCAACGTAGGATAGTCTGGATGGTGAATAAGCAGCCCAATCAAATTCCAAAGAAATTCAAACTGTCCTGATGGAGGTTCAAAGATGTTTCGGGGTTGTTTTGCAGCCTCTGGCACCAGGTTACTTAACTGTGTACAAGGCATCAAGAAACCTAAAATCTACCAAAATATTTTGGGTCACAACATAGTGCTCAAAAGCTGTGTTTGCGTCCTAGGTCATGGGTCTTCCACCAAGAGACTGACCCCAAACAAACTTCATGAAGCCCCAAAAATGGATGAAAACAACAAACTGCAGAGTTCTGAAGATCTAAATCCTATTGAACACCTGTTTTGAGATCTTAAAACTACTGTTGGCAGGAAGGACCCTTCAAATATGAGAGACCTGGAGCAATTTGCAAAAGAATAGCAGCCCAAAATTTCCTTTGAGAAGTGTAAGAATCTTGTTGATGGTTATAGGAAGCAATTGCAGTTATTCATTCCAAAGTTCCAAAGGATGTACAGCTAAATACTAAGTTGAGGGTGCCAAAACTTTTGTCCTCCCCATTTTTAGTGTTTTGTATGAAATTATGTCCAATTTGCTTTGTTTTCTCAGTATTTTTGTGTTGTTTCAAAACACACAAAGGAGATAAATATATGTGAAAAAAGTATAATTGCAATAGTTTCTGGGAGAAATACTTTAATTTCTGGAACAATCTCAAGGATATCAGTTCTTTCGGCCATGACTATATATGTTTTATGTGAAGAAATCTGATTTTTTTTTTTCTGTTTGGTTGTGAAGGACATGTTTGTCGGAGTGCTGTCATTAAAGAAGTTGTGCAGCCAGAAAAAAAAAAAGAAAACCGATTGGAATGTTTTAAAATAAAAAAGAACTGATGTGATTCACCTTATGGTTCCGACACGTCAATGTTCCCCCGGTCTCTGCAGTTTCCTATAGCTGATCGTTAGTGATCTCTAGCTTTGTGAGCACTACAGTCGATCGGCTGCAGCTGGCGTGTGGCTGCACGGCTCGAAATCAACTGCGAGAAAGTACCGAGACCCAAAAGGACCGGCACATGGTGGATCTGCAGCAGGAGGGAATCAGCACAGTGAATAATTCCTTTTTATTTTTTAATATTCTAAACTGTTTTGCTTTTTTTATGGGTAGACAGCCCCTCTAACTGCAGCCATATGGTTGTCACGTAAGAATTAAATTCTTGGCAACTTGTGTCATACTGCGATTTTGTTGATATGCTCAGTCAATAATAATGTGTCAGTTTAATCATCAGTTTCTATGAAGTTAATTAAAAGGTGACAAACAATATGGCTGTGCTTCCTGTCGTGAAAATGGCAACTCAATAGAAAAAAAACCAAAATCTCTGAAAGTAAACATAAACAAATAAGCAGCAAACACCCGTCTCTGGTATTCTGCTAAGATGAAGAGCATGAATCAATACTCTCCAATTCTTAGTGCCAACTTAGACGAGTGAGGCACAAAATGTGCCAACGTTTATCAATGTTTTATCCTTTTTGAGATTTGACGCTTACACCACCTATTAATTAGGTTGCTTTGTGCCAGAAATCTACACCACAATTTTGGCACATTTTTTGTCTCATTGTGGCGCATGTTAAAGAGAACCCATCACCAGCTTTGGGGCCTATAAGCTGCGGACACCACCAATGGGCTCTTATATACACATTCTAACATGCTGTATATAAGAGCCCAGGCCGCTGTGTAGAATATAAAAAACACTTTATAATACTTACCTAACGGTCGCACAGTGGGCCTAATGGGCGTCTTCATTTCCGGTGCCGTCACCTCCTCTTTCGGCCATCTTGTCCTCCTTCTGAAGCCTGTGTGCATGACGCATCCTACGTCATGCACACTTGCCGGTCCCGCACAGGCGCACTACAATACTTTGATTTGCTGTACTGAGGGCAGATCAAAGTGCACCTGCGCAGGACCTCAATGCTGTCTAGTGTGGATGACTTAGGACGCGTCATGCACCCTGGCTTCAGAAGAAGGATGACAAAGATGGCCGAAAGAGGAGGCACTGGCACCACAGAATGGAGACCCCCATATGACCCAACTCCACCACAGCGACCAATTAGGTAAGTATTATAAAGTGTTTGTTATGTTCTACACAGCGGCCTGGCATGTTAGAATGCTGTAACTGGTAACAGGTTCCCTTAAAGCCATCCCCTTCCAATAAGTTACACCCCTTTCTCAGTAAGCCACATCCATCTTTTGCCGGCCACAGACAAGTTATACAAAAGTGTCTAGAACACATCATAAATATGGTGTAAGTCACGATAGACAGTATTTTGGTGTAAATTACACAATAATTCTGGAGCATTTAGCCATGAGGTATATTTATCAAAACTTCCTAATTTTTAGACAGTGCAGTCTTAAGGCCGCTTTACACCAACGATGTATCTAACGATATGTCGTCGGGGTCACGGAATTCGTAACGCACATCCGGCCTCGTTAGCGACGTCGTTGCGTGTGACACCTACGAGCGACCGCTATCGATATGAAATACTCACCAAATCGTTGATTGTTCACACGTCGTTCCTTTCCCAAATTTCATTGCTTACTTTGGACGCAGTTTTTCATCATTCCTGAGGCAGCACACATCGCTACGTGTGACATCCCGGGAACGTCGAACAACAACGTACCTGCGTCCTCCGGCAACGAGGTGGGAGTGACGTGAATGCGGCTGCTCTCCACCCCTTCACTTCTATTGGTGGCCCGCTGTGTGATGTCGCCGTGACGCCGAACGAATCGCCCCCTTTAAAAAGAGGTTGTTCGGCGGCCACAGGATTTGCCCGTGACGCACAAATGACAGGGTCGGGTGCTTTCGCTAGCGACATCGCTAGCGATGTCGCAGCGTGTAAAGCAGCCTTTAGACTGAACATGGACTTTAGTCTTTATGGACTTTCCCCAAGAGCTCAGAGATCAAAGGCATCAACACAACAAGGGGGATAGGGCTTTCCAGCTTATGTGGCCAACTGAAATCCCAAGTGTCAGCCATCGAGAGCACAGCTTCACTACTTAAACAGTGGGGAACGGGAGCCCAACAGATTCAAGCATAGGGGTCACAACGGACACTAAAATACAGTGCATGGAGGCAAGGTACAGACCATCAGCAATACCAAAGGGAGCGGGCTCCCGGACGAGCTCCCCTGAAGTGGCAGCAGCACCCAGAGACTTGGTTTACCTTTGTGTCAGAGTCTGCTTTGCGGTCACAGCACTACCAACACTGCCTGAGTTAGTACGCTGTCCTCCCCTGCTTCCAATCTGCACCCTGCTCCCCTTACCGCGAACCACGGGAGGCATCACAAACTCTTATCGCCTGTAAATACCCCCTTTTCATTTGAAGTGGCCGCGAGCCCCCGGGTCCGGAGACCCTCAAGCCACAGCAGCAACCCTCGGATCCGAATGGTTCGACCGCTGCAGGGGCGGCACAGTTGTGTTCTGGACACTTTTGTATGACTCGTCTGACAAGAGGGGCTTTGCAACTAGTCCCCTCGCTCATTAGCATATCATAAAGGATCTTTTGAAATACTTTTTCTAAAGATCTCTTTATTTATGCTACTATAGACTGGGACAGGTAGGCAGGGATTACAAATGAACTCAGAACCGCTCTTCGTTCTGGGTGCATACAGGACCTGACAGGTTCCCTTTAAATTACATCTCTTACTGGCAAGTCACACTCATTTTCAAATAATGTGCACTTCTATTCAGGCAGATTGTAAAAAGTATCTAAAACGGCAATATGGTGTGAGTCATGAAAGAGTTTTTGGTGCAAAGTGCACCAGACTTCTGGGGAGTTTCACTTAATAAATAAGTGCCAATGTGTCAGTCCAGGTGTTTAGCTCTTAGAGAATGGCTTAAAGGGTTTGTACAGCTTTAGGCTATAAGTCTGCAGTCACTATGTGGCGCCCTGGACTAGCCAGGTCGTCACAGGTAACACACACACACACACCCCCACCCCCCAGACAGTAACATTAGCCAAACATAAAATCCTTGTTGCCTCCCTCCAGGGTCTGATGTCCACACCAGGTGGGGCGGAGCCAGGCGGTTGGCCCCGCCCACTGAGGAGTTCACAGGCCTGGAGGCGGGAAAAAGGAGTCAGATAATTTAGGAGGTTGAAGTGAGAGGAGTGAAGTGGAGAGTGTCTGGGTTTGTGGCCCAGGCACTGACAACAAGGTTGGCAGACGGTGGTGGCCGTCTGCAGGAGTGGTGGATCAACGCGGAACCGTAGGACTGGGGTCGGGCGGTGGCCCGCCAGTACCGAACAGGGAGCGAAGTGAAGCTAGCACACACAGGCAGGGCCATCGGACCCCAACTAGGCTTGGAGCTGCCGTCAACAGTCAAATCCGAGTGTGACAGGAACCCCAGGGGTTTCCTACCTACCCAAGACCTGTTAGAAGGCAACCGTCCGCACCGTGAGGGTATACAGCCACCGCCAACGGCTAGAGACCCAAGAGCCAGCGCCTGCGGGCAAAACGGGCTCCTCCGGCATCCATACACCGGGGAGCGGACTACCGTTGGGGACCCATCGTAGTCAAGACAGTACACAAGGGTGCAGGGAAAGACAGCCGCCATCACCTGTCCGGGAAGAGACACTGCAGCCGGTTGTGGGACCCGTCCATCCAGCCGTTTGGTTTACCGGAGACTTTGTGCATCTCTTGCTGAGTGAGTACACCCGTGCCATCCGGCACCGCGCCACGCTGTCCCTGCAACCCTGCACTTCACCCGACCCTGCCTCCCCGTCACACCCCCGGGCCCCGGGACCACCAACCCCCACCCACGGAGGGGGAAAACAACATCCTAGCTGCTCCTTACCATCGCTCCCGGGATCCCCGTCACCAGCAGCGGTGGTGCCCATCTTCACCACAACCTGTGGGTGGCGTCACGGACTAAATCCCCAAACAAACCCCCCCCTTTTCACTCACGGGCGAAGAGCGCCGCTCGAGTCCCCGGATCCGGCCCACCGCTCGAGCCACCGAGCAGCAGCAGCAGCGCCGGACCCGAGCGTTAGTGAGCGCCCTGCCGCCCGCGACAACTATATATTGGAAATCCTCATATCGTGCACACTGCTCACTGTGAGGATTCTCCAGTAACAGTGTCGGGAGCAACAGACAAGGGATCGCAAGTATGTGATTTGCATACCTGCGGTTATGTGTCAATTAGATGGGCAGAACCTCTCTCAATGTAAGTGTATTATTATTATTATTATTATTACTATTTATTTATAGAGCACACCATTGATTTCATGGTGCTGTACATGAGAAGGGGGTTACATACAGAATACATATACAAGTTACAATAGACAGACTAGTACAGAGGGAAGAGGACCCTGCCCAGCCAGACACAATCTAGTTGGAATGAGGCTGAAAGTATGCAAATCGCAAACTTGCAGTCACATGATCGACCCGCTCCAGGCGCTGACACCAGAGAATACTCACAGTGCAGTGTGTGCGATATGAGGATTCATTCACAAGTCTGCAGACAATAACTCACTGAAGACTCGTAACATAACGCCAGACTGAGGGGCACTGCAGCCAGAAACTTGAGATGCTGCCCCCTGACTGCTGGCCCCCATGCATGTTAAATAGAGGTCTCCCCCTGGAAAGACACTGACCTGCCGCCCCCTCCTTCTGTGGTGTGACTGGCCTAAGCCCCGCCTCCTGGATACATATCACTGTGCTGCCAGCCTCCGGCCTCTCTGCTGCAGAACCCGGACCTGTTTGGGCAGCCGGACACAGGGACCCGCTCCTGGAGGCGGTAAGAGAGCTATCAGCAGGGAGGTAAGCGTTTCAGCTCACAGCGCTGTTAGCTGTGAGCGGCTCCCTCTCTGCTGAGGCACAAGCGATGTGTGCCGGTGAGCGCGGGCGTTCTAAGGGAACTACCCCGGCCCGCTGGTCCGCTTGCGCTCGCCATTATTTAACAGCCTTACCCCCTCCACCCCCCCCCCCCTCCATCCTCCCCTAAAATCAGCATGGAGGAAAGCGTCCTGCTCACGGCGCTTTTAGCTGCGAGCGGCTCCCTCAATGCTGAGGCACAAGTGACATGTACCGGCGAGCGGCGTTCTGAGGGAACTACCCGCCCGCCGGTCAGCTTGTGCTCGCCGTCAATCTGCCCCAACCACCCCCCCCCTCCCCTTTTCAGCAGGGAGGGAGGCGTGCTGCTCATGGCATTGTTAGCTGTGAGCGGATCCCTCCCTGCTGAGGCTAATAAGCTATGTGTTCCGGCGAGCAGCGTTCTGAGGGAACTGCCCGCCCGCCGGTTAGTTTTGAGTTGCTGTTAAATTTAAAAAGGAGCGCTTCGCGCTCTTTTTCTACGGCGCCGCCCACCACCGCCGCCCTATCACTGCCGGCACGGGGGGGGGGGAGTACGGGGGCGATCTGTGGGTTGGTGCGGTCCCTGTTGCAGGCGCAAGTTGGAAGCGCTTGCAGCGGGGGGGTGCGCTGGCCCTGCTGGAGTAATAAGCTCCGCTCCCCTGTACCGGCCCCCCCACCACCCCACATCTTCTCATATACCCCATCGTGACACTGTACGCACTGGGGCTGTAGGCAGAACAAAACCCCCCCCCTTCCCCCCGGGGGTCCGGCGTGGTATGGCGGCGGTTGGGATGACGTTGAACACCGTGCTATGCGGTCATTTGCAGGTACCCCGGCCATTGTTGTAGTCAAAACATGGTGCGGGTAGCTGCGGCGACCGTAGGTCAGTCAGCCTCACTATAGCATCGGCGTGGGCATCGGGGGGCTCTGAGCATCGTCATGGAGGAGGAGAATAAAAAAAAGAAAAAAAAAAAAAAAAGTCACATTGGTAGAGCTAGATCCCACACTGCGGCGGATGTCGAGGTCGCCGCGTGGCAAACGAACGCATTCTCGTCCCCAGACTAAGTCTGGTGAGGTCCCGCTGCGGGACGAACAGCATCTGGGTACATTGGTCCGGACAGCGGAGTTGCCGTTGGAACCGGGCGTGCAATTTCCAGAAGAAGGGTCTGCTTTTTCCTGCATCTTCTGGTAAGTACCATTATGTGGGATTTTGGGTGGGATAAGTGCCCCAGGGGAGGGGTAACGTGATGTCACCAGGCAACAGGATTCCCACCCAATTCTACATTCTTCTTACTGAGTTATGTATGACCAACACTGTGGGTGGACTGTGGAAATCTCACACCCTGATATTATAGGCAGTTGTAGTATCTGCCGTTACTGAATACTGTGGTCGGCATTCCACAACCTGACTGCTCTAACTGTAAAAAACCCTTTCCTATTTATTTTTAAAAAAAAAAAAAAAGTCTTGTGCCAGTCCTTTATACAAACAGGTATTTATGCAGGAAAATGGGATCCCATTATAACTTAGTGCTGTAGCTGAAAAGTTGCAGGTTTGGTACCTTTTCGCTGCTGGTTTGTGTTTCATCTTAACAGACAAAAATGAGCTAGTGATGTGCAAAATTTGCATCTTTAATATTTTATTTAATTGCATAATTATGTCCACATGAATATCCCCTCAAAAAAAAAAAAAAAAAAATCAATTTTAATTTTTGATCTCAGGTGTATATAACTGACAAATGGCTATCCAATGTTTACCAGACAGAGATTATTCTAATATTATACGATAGAGGGTGCCGACTAACTATATTATTTGAAGCAATTGTATTATATATATATATAAAAAAAAAAAAAAAACAACCTCTTATAGGATTTGCATCTATTCGGAATGCTTGGCCACATGGAGACAGGTTTATTCACTATTACCCGTTACCTGGACGCTCTACACTCCATCTCTGGGAACCCACAGGGAATGCTTTAACTTTGTAAGGTCGTGTCTACGGCATTAGTTTTTCCCAGGTGCCTTTACCCTGGCGACCAAGGGTATTACTAAGTGGCAGTGTTGGGTGGCCCGGGTTTTTGGTACATGTGTCCAACCTCAGGAGCCGTAAGTTTTAACTTGTATTCCGTAACATGGAACCAAGATATGGGCGCCTCTAAAGGTGGACCTGATGGTGTAGTGGAATTTCTCGTCAAGTGCCAATTGCCATTTTTTAAAAAAAAAAAAAAACAAAAAACGAAACCTTTAATTTATATAGCGCTCACATATTCTGCTGTGCTTTGCATGCGTTGGGGACGCTGTCCCCATTGGGGCTTACGGTCTGGATTCCCTACCTGTATGTTTTTTGGGGGTGTGGGAGGAGGCCGGAGTGCCTGGAGGAAACCCACGCAGACACGGGGAGAACGTGCAGGCTTCTTGCGTATGGTGTCCTGGGTGGGATTTGGGCCCAGGACCCTAGGGCTGCATCTGGCCACTGAGCCATCGTGCCGTGCCATAATAATTTCAAGAGCAGGAACAGACAGATTTGTAGGTGGATTATTTCCGGCGTTGCAGGGCCAGCTGTTTGGGATCATTTGCAATACAAAGTGTTTATATAGTTATATATATATATAATATATATATAAAAAAAAAAAAAAAAAAAAAAAAAAAGTTCCCGATGCTGGGCCCGGCGGGCATGGTCCGGTAACCTAACTTTGATTGCGCCTTTCCCCCTATTTAGGTTCCTGCTAAACAAAAGGGGGGGTAGACTGGGAAATAGGAGGATGACCAGTGGTTCGACGATGCCGGTGGGTAAAAGTCTTAACCAACTACAGCCCCCTACTCAAATAAGTAATCAGGCTGATTAGGTTTTTTGTGGCTTGGAATGCCTATGGGTCAACGCAGGGTTGAAGTCAATACAGGCATCTGGTTTCCGGGTTAGTATCGCTCACCCTAGTGCAATCACAATCCCAGGTATTTTGGTAACTCCACCCACCAGCAGGATCAAGGCTGGGAGTGCGCAGCTAGATGGTGGGGTGTTCGGTGAAGTTAGGCTTATGATCCGGGCCCCCCATTTTGCATTGACCTGACGGTTCTATGGTACGTTATGCAGCGGGTGTTGTTTGGTGGCTGATGTGCGTGACGATTTCCCAAGCCACCCTTTAGTAATACACACCCTGTAGTATTCAGTGAACGTGCATCATTTTCGGTTGCAAGCAACCTGTTACGAGGTCGGTCTTCCCGTTTTTAAATTGTGGAACTGTACTGAAGCGATGTGGGCCTTGTGGGGTGTAAGGTATTTAAGGGTTGGATGATTAGCGGCAAGCGAGTGGATCACAGTAGGCCTATTCTTTTCTAGCCATAGATTGTTCCAAAAAAAAAATAGGGGGGGGTTTGGATTTTTCGCCCCATTGCGAATCTATACCTTGATTTTTGGATCTTTTTTCCCTCACTCGGCGGGCGTCCCGACATTGTCGGTTATGTCTCTTAGGCGAGCGGGTGTGATGGGACTAGTTTTTACCCACGACGACGGCCCTTCATTTTAGCGTCACGGAGTTAGTCCTACATTTTGTGGGCTGGTTTTGGTTGGTAATGTGATGGTTCCTCGTTATTTTGGTGTTTTCCAGCCGTGGTACCCGGTACGTACTCTACCAGAGTTGGGGTGTTCCAAGGCTTCAGGGGCCAGCATACATGAGCACAGTTTCAGTGGATTAGGTGACTGCAATTGAAATGCATTAAGAGGGACGTCAGGACTGAGTTGGTTTTTGAAATCTTGTTTTTATTAGTCACGTAAGAAGATTCAGAACAGCGTACAGGGCTAATGTAAAATGACATGATTGTGATTTGTTTATTTTTTAAAAAAAAAAAAGTTTGTGGGTTTTTGCCAGTATCACCTTGGAGAGAAGAGGTGTTTGATGGTTACGAGAATTCTCTGTTCTGACATTGTTTTCCTTTCAGATCCAAGTCGGCCTAGTGACTGGGTCCGAGGTTACTTCCATATATGTTGGCTGCGAGGAGAGCGGATCTTCGCCTTGGTGGTCGGTTCCTTGTTCCTGTTACAGTGGATGTAATTGGAGAGGTTGCCGGAGCTTGGCTCAGCCGTGGGTCTATCAGAGGCGATCAAGATTGCGTGAGCTCTCTTTTCTCCAACCGACTTGGTGATACACATAGGCTTCAAGTATCTGGTCCAAGGCCGTCTAGCTAGGCCTCTTACCCTTATCCGGTCAGAGAAGTACAAGTTTCCCTGTTTTAGTTCGGAGTGTTACAACGATCCGGTCGAAGGTAACCCTCTGGCCAAGGGGGCATGGAGCTAAGGAAGAATGTGATAAGGATCTCTCCTGGCGCATGGTCAATCAGGGCCTACCCAAGTTGTGCTGTTAATAAAGTGTTAAAAAAAAAAAAAAAAAAAAAAAGTTGTTGGTCTGGCACCGCCAGCTGGAAGGCAATATTTGGCTGTCCTTAAGCTTGGATGGGTACATCCCGAATGATGATGTTATGGATATGGTGGTTGCGGAAATGCCTGGGACGGCTCAGGTATTTTTTAGTTTTTGGGGGGGGTCGCAGCTTGCTGGCGCTGTGCTGCTCCTTGGCGGAAGGGGTAGGAAAAGTGGTGGTGAATTACCCGCGCCGGACGGCCGGAAGGCGGTACATTTACCTGAACCCCGTGATGTTGGCAAGTTAATGCCTGGTTAAAAGCTGCGACCAAATTTTATGCCAAAAGATGAGAGTGGTTTTTCCCCATGCCTCTCTCCAAAAATATGGAAAATTTCAAATAAAAGTATTTTAATTTATAAGAGAACGGTGTCGTGTCTTTCTATGGGGGAAAATGGTGGTAGTTGGGTCCTGGCAGTCTGAGGGGCACTGCAGCCAGAAACTTGAGATGCTGCCCCCTGACTGCTGGCCCCCATGCATGTTAAATAGAGGTCTCCCCCTGGAAAGACACTGACCTGCCGCCCCCTCCTTCTGTGGTGTGACTGGCCTAAGCCCCGCCTCCTGGATACATATCACTGTGCTGCCCAGCCTCCGGCCTCTCTGCTGCAGAACCCGGACCCCGTTCCCACCCTCCCTCCCTTTTTGTTTTCCAATTTTGATTGAGTTTACGGTGTTTAAGTCGCAGCAGCGGAAGGGGTAGGAAAAGTGGTGGTGAATTACCCGCGCGGGACGGCCGGAAGGCGGTACATTTACCTGAACCCCGTGATGTTGGCAAGTTAATGCCTGGTTAAAAGCTGCGACCAAATTTTATGCCAAAAGATGAGAGTGGTTTTTCCCCATGCCTCTCTCCAAAAATATGGAAAATTTCAAATAAAAGTATTTTAATTTATAAGAGAACGGTGTCGTGTCTTTCTATGGGGGAAAATGGTGGTAGTTGGGTCCTGGCAGTCAACCCCTTAAAGCCAACCATACACACTAGATGGCTGATGACCAAACGATGCTTCAGCCGTTCTGCTGACAGTCATCTCAGCATCCTCTCCTATACACAGGGATAGAGGAGATTAGCATGTTGTCAGCTATAATGTCAAGGTGCCAGTAAATGGATTATAAATAGCCCTTGTAGCAGTATGAAGAGAATCACTGCCCACTCTTATTTCAATATGCAAACTCTTTAATTGCAGACATAGCATATACAAAATAGATTAAGGTGGCAGGGAATAACGTTTCGACCTTATCGGTTTTGATCACATTATTGCTACATTACTCTACACTAAGGCGGGCTTTGCACACTACGACATCGCAGGTGCGATGTCGGTGGGGTCAAATTGAAAATGACGCACTTCCGGCATCGCATGCGACATCGTAGTGTGTAAAGGCTCGATGATACGATTAACGAGCGCAAAAGCGTCGTAATCGTATCATCGGTGCAGGGTCGGCGTAATCCATGATTACGCTGACGCGACAGTCCGATGTTGTTCCTCCCTCCTGTGGCAGCGCACATTGCTGTGTGTGAAGCCGCAGGAGCGAGGAACATCTCCTACCGGCGTCACTGCAGCTTCTGTAGGATATGCGGAAGGGAGAAGGTGGGCGGGATGTTTACATACCACTCATCTCCGCCCCTCCGCTCCGATTGGCCGCCTGGCGTGTGACGTCGCTATGACGCCGCACGACCCGCCCCCTTAACAAGGAGGCGGGTCGCCGGCCAGAGCGACGGTCGCAGGGCAGGTGAGTCCATGTGAAGCTGCCGTAGCGATAATGTTCGCTACGGCAGCTATCACAGGGATATCGCCGCTGCAACGGGGGCAGGGACTATCGCGCTCGGCATCGCAGCATCGGCCTGCGATGTCGCAGCGTGCAAAGTACCCCTAAGTTTAGGCACCAGAGTGCCAGCAGTTCTTCACGTTTGTCAAAGCGACACTATGATCTTGACCGATTAGTTGTTGTCTGTTCACCTATTTTGTATCCACCACATCTATAACTAAAGACTTTGCATATTGAAATAAGAGTGTGCAGTGATTTTTTCCGTTTTTCTCCCATACACAGGGACACTCATTCGCCAAAGCGCTCAAGTGTTCTCTATGAGAAAGCCATCAGTTGACACATTAGCCTGCAGCATATCTCTAGGAGAACACTGTAACTGACTGTCCAAAATTGGACATACGCGATCAACGTATCTCCCAACCATCAGTTAGCTGGTGCCCCCATGAACCCCTGAATATTGGCGGGGATAGTCCAACATTAGTCTAATGTGTATGGACACCTTTAGATGGGATACAATTGTATTCACCTCCATTGTCAGACTGAGCTGCCAAGAGCACCCCCAGTAACACACTCTAGGGCCCCACTGTTCATCTAGCCTCATTCGCACATTTATCTGTACTTCTATGTACACTGGGTAGTTTGTTGAGTGAATGTTGAGATGCTGTTTTTCTCTGTACATAGTAGATAATGTAATGGGGTTAAATATTTCTCATATTGGGGGATAAATGGTTCACTTCAGCACAGGGGTCCACCAGGGAATTCCCCTGACCCCCGGTGGGCCAGTCCGAGCCTATTCACATCTCAGCTGCAAAAAGCTTTAGACGCATACAAACCCCAAATACAAGTGAACTTTCCATTTTATGCGGAGCTCTTCTTTAAAACCCTTCATTTTACTAGCTAAAGTTACAGTCCCAGACAGCTGAACCAGGACGCCCCGTTATTGTCACACTGTGGTTTTATGTATGTACGCCCGCTCACGCTGCATCAAATTGCTCCTGCCTCTTTATAACCCTGTAAATGGACTTTACGACAGAAGACTTACAACTCATTTTATGGCGTTCCGTCTGTGTTTATTTTTTCCTTTGCTGCTTCCCAATCTAATTTTCCGCATTAATACCTAATTAATCTAGATTTTTGTTCGACCGTCTTTCATTTTGTCACAGTAGCGCGTAATTGGAGTCTAATTCTCTTTCTTCCCTATGTGGCCTTATGACATTTTTTTGTCCTAGTAAAATCATTTTTCTATGTGAAACGGAACATTATGTTTGTCATTCCTTACAGCGAGGACACATTTACAGCTCAGACAACAGAACATGAGAAAACATCAACAAACTAATCTAGTAATATATGGCTGCCAACATAGCGCCGGCAATCTATTACTAATAGTTCTTGCAATGCATCAAGATTCGAGGCGCTGAGCGTAAAACATAGTAATTAATTTTTGAGGCATGGTAATTATGTTTCGGGTTATCAGAACAGTTCAGGCTGTTGTTTGTTTATATAGCATATTGATGTGTGTAATATTCGGCACTGTAAAATATGCACGTGAGACCATAACGCGGGATAATATAGGTGAGCAGGAGACCACTTCTTTTCAGGAATTGTCTAATTAAATGTTCCTTACCGCTGTTCACTTCTAACATAAAACGCATCCTGCTCGCTCCCTCTGTTGCATTGTATCCTCCTTTGAATACATTATCTTTCATTCTTTTGTCATTGTTTTTGTAGTGTTTAATTATTTTTATATGGGGACTGTTATATTTTGATGAGTGTTTGCACCAGGGAATGTGTAGTCTTCTCCATTAACTATGTGTAGTACTGCTTGTTAAAACTGATCATACATAAAAGTGTAGATTATTGATGACAGCCTAGCCTACATGGTGGATTCAGGCTGCAAATATGAGCCATGAAACCTGCAATAGACGACATTGGATATTGAGGCTCAGACCGGCCCACCAGGGAGCAAGAGAATTCCCTGGTGGGCCTCTTCATAAGGGTTACTTTGCACACTTCACATGCACTTACCTGCCCTGCGACGTCGCTTTGGCCGGCGAACCGCCTCCTTCCTAAGGGGGCAGGTCGTGCGGCTTCACAGCGACTCACACGGCAGGCGGCCAATAGAAGCAGGGGGGCAGAGATGAGTGGGATGTAAACATCCCGCCCACCTCCTTCCTTCCTCATTGCAGCCGGGATGCAGGTAAGAAGATGTTCCTCGCTCCTGCGGCTTCACACACAGCGATGTGTGCTGCCACAGGAATGAGGAACAACATCGTAACATCAATCCTTCCGAAATTTTGGAAATGACCTACGCTACACCGATCATACGATTTCGACGCTTTTGCGCTCGTTAATCATAGTAAAAAGGATTCACATACTCCGATGCTGACAGCGACACCGGATATGCGTCACTTTCTATTTGACCCCACCGACATCGCACCTGCGATGTCGTAGTGTGCAAAGTACCCCTAAGGGGCACTTTGCACACTGCGACATCGCAGTTGCGATGTCGGTGGGGTCAAATTGAAAATGACGCACTTCCGGCATCACATGCGACATCGCAGTGTGTAAAGGCTGGATGATACGATTAACGAGCGCAAAAGCGTCGTAATCGTATCATCGGTGCAGCGTCGGCGTAATCCATGATTACGCTGACGCGACGGTCCGATGTTGTTCCTCGCTCCTGCGGCAGCACACATCGCTGTGTGTGAAGTCGCAGGAGCGAGGAACGTCTCCTACCGGCCTCACTGCGGCTTCCGTAGGATATGCGGAAGGAAGGAGGTGGGCAGGATGTTTACATCCTGCTCATCTCCGCCCCTCCGCTCTGATTGGCCGCCTGCCGTGTGACGTCGCAGTGACGCCGCACGACCCGCCCCCTTAACAAGGAGGCGGGTCGCCGGCCACAGGGACGTCGCACGGCAGGTGAGTGTGTGTGTGAAGCTGGCGTAGCGATAACTTTCGCTACGCCAGCTATCACCACATATCGCTGCTGCGACGGGGGCGGGCACTATCGCACTCGGCATCGCAGCATCGGCCTGCGATGTCGTAGTGTGCAAAGCCCGCCTAAGAGTTGGCTCCCCACCACCTTATAAGAGCTCAATATACTGTATTTTTCAGATTATAAAATGATAAGAAAATGAGGGGTGTGTCTTAAAATCTGAATGTAGCTTACCGGGGGGGTTCTGCAGAGGGGTCACAGGAGGCATAGCGATGGTGCGGGCTGTGCTGTGCTCTGTGGGCAGTGCGCTGTGCTGCTGGCTGTGCTGTAGGAGGTGCGCTGTGCTATGGGCTGTGCTATGCTGCACTGTGGGTGGTGAGGCAGGGGCCGCCATCCTAAATTTCGACTGTGCAGTCTTCATATAATGATGCCTGGAGTTGGTGTGTGAGCAGATGGAGTTCTTGGCTCAAGATCTCATCTGCGCATGTGCCGCCTCCAGTCAATTGATGTCTCAGCAGCAGATTTAAGGAAAATGGCGCCCAGGGGTGGCGCGTGCACAGATGAGATCTCAGCTTGTGATTGAGCCGATAGCTCAATCTGCGCAAGTGCCAACTCCGGGGTTTCCATTTCTTTGAAGCCCGCACTGCCAATAGTTTATGGATGTTAACCACGCTTCACAGCGCCGCCATCCGTAGCAAGCATCTGGGACACTCGCTGCATTGACAGCAGCATCGCCCTACTCCATGACCGCCCATGCCTCCTATGACCCTGCTCCACCACCAATGCTGCCCCCCCTCCTGTAAGACACCACCGGATTATAAGACGGACCCCATTTTTTTTCCTCTAAATTTGGGGTCTGTTTTATAATCCGGTAATCTGGTGCATCTTATATAATGAAAAATATGGTACATTAGTGGCTGTGTACAGACATTGGCAGTATCTCATTATTCAAGTACCAAACTACAGGGTGGGCCATTTATATGGATACACCTAAATAAAATTGGAATGGTTGGTGATATCAACTTCCTGTTTGTGACTCATTAGTATATGGGAGGGGGAAAACTTTTCAAGATAGGTGGTGACCATGGCGGCCATTTTGAAGTCGGCCATTTTGGATTCAACTTTATTTTTTCCAATGAGAAGAGGGTCATGTAACACATCAAACTCATTGAGAATTTCACAAGAAAAACAATGGTGTGCTTGGTTTTAACGTAGCTTTATGCGTTCATTAGTTATTTATAATTTTATGACCACTTATAAAATGCGTTCAAAGTGCCTCCCATTGTGTTGGATTGTCAATGCAGCCCTCATCTCCCACTCTTGTCACACTGAGAGCAACACTGCAGGAGAAATTCTGGCACAGGCTTCCAGCATCCGTTACATCACATTATGGGTGTCAGGTCCGAGCATTCCTACATGAACAGTGTCCTGCAAAGTGGATTGGTCATCGGGGGCCAGTTGAATGGCCACTAAAGTCTCCTGATCTGGCCCCTTTAGACTTTTATCTTTGGGGTCATCTGAAGGCAATTGTCTTTGCTGTGAACATACAAGATGTGCAGCATCTGAAACAACGGATACTGGAAGCCTGTGCTAGCATTTCTTCTGTGGTATTGCTATCAATGTGTCAAGAGTGGGAGAAGAGGGTTGCATTGACAATCCAACATGATGGGCAGCACTTTGAACACATTTTATAAGTGGTCATAAAATTGTAAATAACTAATGAAGAAATAAAGTTATTTTAAAACCAAGCACACCATTGTTTTTCTTGTGAAATTTTCAATGAGTTTGATGTGTTACATGACCCTCTTCTCATTAGAAAAAATAAAGTTAGATCCAAAATGGCCAACTTCAAAATGACCGCCATGGTCACCACCCATCTTGAAATGTTTTCCCCCTCCCATATACTAATGAGCCACAAACAGGAAGTTGATATCACCAACCATTCCCATTTTATTTAGGTGTATCCATAAAAATGGCCCACCCTGTACAATGTTTATTAGTATATAGAAGCAAAGGTACATTTGTGAATGAGGGTAATGTAACTAACAGTGGTCTCCCCAGAGCCAGTCTTACTAGTGGCACCATGGCAGCTCAACCTGATACTGTATATATCTATTACAGTTGAAATGGGTAAACAGAAATGGGGTCATGATATTTTTAGTGTGCTCTGTAAGTCTCATCCCCACACAACCATGTGTAAAGGGCCATTTACACGCTGCGACATTGCTAACGATATATCGTCGGGGTCACTGTGTTTGTGACGCACATCCGGCGTCGTTAGCGACATCGCAGTGGGTGACAGGCTGGCGCGACCTTAAACGATCACAAAAGAGACAAAAATCGTTGGTAAATGAGAGGTCATTCATTCACCAAAAATCGTTGTCTGGTAAGTAGCGATGTTGTTCGTCGTTCCTGCAGCATCACACATCGCTATGTGTGACACCGCAGGAGCGACGAACATCTCCTTACCTGCGTCCACCGGCAATGAGGAAGGAAGGAGGTGGGTGGCATGTTCCGGTCGCTCATCTCCGCCCCTCCCCTGCTATTGGACGGCTGCCGTGTGACGTCGCTGTGACGCCGCACGAACCGCCCCCTTAGAAAGGAGGCGGATCGCCGGCCAGAGCGACGTCGCAGGGAAGATAAGTCCGTGTGACAGGGGTTAGCGATGTTGTGCGCCACGGGCAGCGATTTGCCCGTGTCACACAACCGACGGGGGCGGGTACGCTCACTAGCGATATCGGTACCGATATCGCAGCGTGTAAAGTACCCTTAAGATCTGCCATATCATCACCAATCAATGTCATTGACGTTTTTTCCATATCAATGCTAATCTTTTCACTATACTGAACACTAAGCAAAATATTACATTCATTTTAATTTAAAAAATAATTACTAGGAAATAATATACATATATTTTTTTTAAATGCTCATTAATATTAGGATATCTGATCATTTTCAGTCAACAGAAAATTTGTCCCCTAGAAGAAGCCAATTACTCCACGAAACACATGTCTGGATGTGTATAACTTGAATCTCAAAGCAGTAATATAATAACTGAGACAAAAAGGTTTGCCTACATACTGCCATTACTGCAAATATAATACAGCACTGATCGATAATACTGAGTGCCGATTCAACTTCAGTCCTTTACCTGTTATATTTTTCAGGATGCCAGTATTTTAGCAACATTTTTGCTCCATTTTACAAAACATATGACTTTTGGCACCAAAAAGTCACAAAAACAGTTAAAGACAAAAAATAGACCATTTTTTTACTTTGCTCCAAATTCATGAATCCAGTGTGCCATTTTGAAGTGTTTGGCACAAAATGGCAATAATACCACGAGACAACTCGTGGACTTGAAAAATATTTAGAAAATGAATCGAGGCCTAAGTGTTATAAACAACAATACAGGAGCATAGTGCTGAAAGGGAACCTGTCATGTAAAAAACTGCTATTAACCTCAGATGCGGAGGTTTTCGATGGTTATTTGCATGATGGTTTTCTTTATCTACTGTTGTGCTGGATCTCAGATTTGATATTATTTAGATTTTGTTTCAAATACCATGAGTGATCATTAAATTGTGATCCTTATTTATCATCATCTTGGATGCTGTTTCATATCATCCTTTGTAATTTTGAACATATGTTATATACTAATATAAAATATATACGGTATGTATATATATATATATATATATATATTATTTTTTTTGGGTGGGGAGAGGGGATTTCTATAAAATGCTACTCTTTACGCGCATGAGGTTTAGGTGTAAGGCTATGTGCGCACTTACCGGATTTTGCCGCGGATTTTCCGCGGATTTGCTGCATGTTTCGCTGCAGAAAATGTTCATAACATCTCTGCAGTGAATCACCAGCAAATCCTATGGAGAAAAAAAATCCTGTGCGCACTGGGCGGAATTTGACAGCTGCATGTTTTGTTGCTGGAATCCCGCAGCAAAAACAAGTGCATGTCACTTCTTTTCCGCACATCGCTGCGGGATTTCACTCCATTGACTCCAATGTTAATCATGAAATCCCGCAGGGAATAACGCAGGCAGCAAATTCTGTGCGGTTCCCTGCGTTTTCCTGCGTTATTCCCTGCGGTATTTCGCGGTTTACCTCCGGTAATGTACATCGCCTGTCTGCGGTTTTGCAGGGAAGTGATGTCATAACAGGAAGAGGAAGCGGAGCAGAGAGTAAACACACACACATCACAGACACAGACACATCACAGACACAGACAGACATCACAGACACAGAACACATAGACACAGACACATAGAACACACATAGAAAGCAAACGGAAATATAGAAAACAAAACACGTGGGCTCCGCTGTATATTTACCGTCCAGCCGAGGTAAGCACACAGCGGCGGCCCGGTATTCTCAGGCTGGGGAGGGAGAGGGGCAGGAATAATGTCCCCCGCCTCACTCCCCCTCCCGCAGCCGAGAATATCAGCCGCAGCTGCCCCGGGACTGTCGCATGCATTATGTGGCAGCACCGGAGTGTCCCCCGGCTCTTCCTGCCGCCGTGTAGCAGTGGCAGCAGGGTAATACAAGGGGTTAATGATGGTGGATCACCGCCATTAACTCCAGGCTTGATCATGGCAGCGTCTATGTGACAGCTGACATGATCAACCCGTAAGTAAAGTGAATAAAACACAGACACCGAAAAATCCTTTATTTTAAATAAAACAAACAAGCCTCGTTCACCATTTTATTAACCCCTCCCGTACCAAAGCTCCGGCGTAATCCACAGGTCCTGCGCTGCTTACATCCAGCCGCGACTGTCACAGACACAGCGCTGAATGAATGCAGCAGACAGCAGAGGTAATTACCGGTCATTTCCCACAGCCGGTAATGTGAACTCACTGCCGACCGTGGGAAATGCAGCGATCTGTCCTCTATCTATCTGTCTATCTATCTATCCCTCTATCTATTCTTCTGTCTATCTATCTACTATCTCAGAATTAAATGACTTTTTTTTTTTTCTTTCAATGTGCTTTATTGCATTGAATGCAATAAAGCACATCCCAACCCGCACGCGGCAAAACCACGGCAATACCGCGAACAATACCGCGGTGAAACCGCAGAAAACCACATGCGGTTTTCGGGTGCGGTTTGCCGCGGTTTTTTACCGCGGGTACGGTAATCTTTAAGAGCATGCTGAATTTTCTCAAGAAAATTCCATTTCCCAGTGCGCACATAGCCTTAGCCTTATCGTAGGCACGTCCGGGTTTACATTGTCCATTGATTTTATTAATTGTTTTTAAGCGTGTGTTTTTTGTGCTTATTTCTCTGTGATAATCTAATAAAATAATTGATATGGTGATCCTTATGTCCTTGCATACTTTTTTTCTTCTTTTTGTTCAAGTTCCATTTATTGGGAGCACAAGGTAGCCTATATTTGATACAGCTTATATTACATAAGCGTTTATAGCAACAAAGGGGTTATCCACTAGTAGGACCACCCCTTCTGATTACACAAGTTTACCCAAAGTAAAATAAAAAAGCATATACTCCCCTCGCATGACGGTGTGGTTCCAACGTGAGTACTGTGTCCAATTAGAGCCAGCTTCTGCCTTTTCACCTTCGGACACAGGAGCAATCAACAGGAAGTGAGTGCTGTGGTTGACACTTCCTGTTGATTGCTCCTGTGTCCAAAGGCGAGAAGAGAGAAGCTTGCTCTGATTGGAAGCAGGGAATGCATGATGTCACAACATCACATAAGCCCCGACACCACAAGCTCAGACACCACTGGACCCCCTCTGGATGCCGAGGCGAGTATAAGCTTTTTTTATTTTACCTGAGGGAAATGTGAAATCAGAAGGGGTTGTCTTCGTAGTGGACAACCCCTTTAAGGAAAAAGTGGGAAAATGTTTAGCCTGGACACAGATGATTAAGCATACTTGCTATCTAAATCTCAAGTACAATGATCTCTGCTAATTTGTTGAATATTAGGAAAAAAAAGTGACGCATATTTGAATGTATCCTTTTAGTAAAATCATTTACCTGTCCAATTTTTTGTATTGGTATTATTAGATATACCCTGATGAGGAGGATTCGTATTCCTTAATAAAAACTAACATCCTCCCTATCCTCTCGTCCAATCACAAGACATAGGAGGACGTTATCTTTTGGAAGCTAAATTAAATATGTTCCAAGGGGACTTTGGCTATCGGCCCTCAGGCAGCTAATACATTTTTACTCTCCCTGATTACGTCAGGACACGGTGCAGAAATATAATCGTGGACATAACAATAGTATATACAATATGGAGGCACTTTTATCCTGTGCAAAACCTGTTAGAATTTAGTGATAATTTCTATTATAAACTGCGCACAATATATGGAATATTTTAACTACTGATTAATAAAACTTCTATTTTATATTCACATTCTTATCTCCATTTCTTATCTTCTCCTAACTTCTAATCTTGGATCGCAACCTTCATCGTGGATAACGTAAACTGATGCCGGTTTTCAATATTTTAATTTACAAAAGAAAATACTGACTTCCTTAAAGGGGATCTCCAGTAAAAAAAAAATCTTTACATATGCTTAAAATTGCAAGTTTCACATCTCACTATAAACAGTCAGCTTCTAGCTCGTTCTTGGCGCAGACAGATGGGCCAACCAACTTCTCATTCTGTAGATCAGTCATGACCGGGGAAGGGGGCCGGCTTAGCCATTGGAATGAGCCAGTCTGCCAACTCCCTTCATTCAAACACGGCCCTGTTTACATGTCAATGCAGAAAACATTTTACTGTGTCGAGCACAAACCAGAAGGGATCCTGCTAGTATTGGAACTACTGCAAAATTGGCTACTCTTTAAGGGATAATTAGGATTTTTTTTTTATTAACTGGACAACACCTTTAATACTTTCTACATGGGTTTACCAAGATATCTCAAGTCTAAATATTTTTTGTTACCTGAGTAGCCTGATCTATAAACTCTTAAAGTTCGCCACTACTTTAACATTGATGGCTTGTCCTTAGGATAGGTCATTAATGTCCGATTGGCCGGGGTCTCACACAGGAACTCCTGCCGATCTGCTGTTATCAGTGGCGGTGGCAGCAGCAGACAGCCGGAAATGCTCAGTTTTGGAACTGCCACGTCTTCTGCAGATCTGCCTTCCTTTCAAATCAATAGGAGGTGGGTGTGTAGTACCCGGCCGCGGCCACTATCAGAAAACAGGGCAGCTCTGAGCATTTTTGGCCGCCTGCTACCGCCACCTACACCATCAACAGTTGATCGGTGAGTGGCCGGGTGTCAGATCCCGACCGATCAGACATTGATAACCTATTTTAAGAATTGACCATCAATGGTAAATTAGTGGTTATCACCTTTAAATGTTTTAACTTGTACAAATATATATATATCCCATAAAGAAAGCTGTGTCATGTAAAGACAAGAAGGCACTGCCTCCATCTGGAGAAAGATAGGTTCAATTTCCAAAGAAGATGGGAAGGAGACAAGGCTTCTTTACCATAAGAACTATTAGGCTTTGTTCACATGTTGAGTATTTGCAGCAGATTTTTCTGCTGAAATAAAACAGAATCTTGTCAGGAAAAATGCTGCATACACTACACTGATTTTTACGTGCGTTTTTTATGCGTTTTTACTTTTGTCTTTTTCCCATTCATCTGACTGGCCAAAAAATGCGGCAAGGGTACTGAAAGAATAAACATTCTGCAGATTCGAAACAAGCTTGATGGTTCAAATCCGCAAGAAAAAATGAAACAACATGTGCATCAGATTTGAGAAATCTCATTCACTTTGTCGGTACTGTAAAGTGCACCATTTTTTTACCTCGGAAAAATGCGGAAAAAATTCATCATATGACATGCTGAGCTTTAAAAACATGCAATCCAATGTAATAAATTCACTGAAAAAAAGGGAATGTGTGAATGAGACTTTAAAAATATCATTCATTTTGCTGCTACTGTAAAATGCCGCATTTTTGTCCCCAAAAACACTCACAGGAAAAAATAGAAAGCCATCTTGCTATGTGCGAACAAGCCATAAGGCCATGTTTCCAAGTAGCATAAACAATGCAATTTTTCTGCAGTATTAATTGTACTGAGATTGTCATGATGTAACTGCAGGATAGCAAGGTACAAAGGCCTCCTATGCTGTCCCTCATGCTAGGAGACCCTAGGCTATTCCTAAACTCCAGATTACCCCTGAGGGTGGAGATGCCAAAGTCCCGTGCCTTAATATGCTCCTGAATAAAGATGATCTGTTCCCCCCTACCCCCAGGGAAGGAAGGGGTAGGAGTGTGATGGAAACACAGAGGAGAGAGACAGGGATAAGATAAGTTCAGTCACACTACACAGTGAGGAATAAACAATAAGAAACTAAAGGAACAAGCAAGAGAAGTAATGCAGCAACAAAGGAAAACAAGGATTAACACCACAACCGCACACAATATTATCACAACCACCAGTAAGCCTGGTAAATCCATCTATCTAGGCCAGGTATTTTCAAGCTGTAGCTGGCACTATAAGTACTGTCCAGCCAGCATACAGTTAGGTCCAGAAATATTTGGACAGTGACACAAGTTTTGTTATTTTAGCTGTTTACAAAAACATGTTCAGAAATACAATCATATATATATAATATGGGCTGAAAGTGCACACTCCCAGCTGCAATATGAGAGTTTTCACATCCAAATCGGAGAAAGGGTTTAGGAATCATAGCTCTGTAATGCATAGCCTCCTCTTTTTAAAGGGATCAAAAGTAATTGGACAAGGGACTCTAAGGGCTGCAATTAACTCTGAAGGTGTCTCCCTCGTTAACCTGTAATCAATGAAGTAGTTAAAAGGTCTGGGGTTGATTACAGGTGTGTGGTTTTGCATTTGGAAGCTGTTGCTGTGACCAGACAACATGCGGTCTAAGGAACTCTCAACTGAGGTGAAGCAGAACATCCTGAGGCTGAAAAAAAAGAAAAAATCCATCAGAGAGATAGCAGACATGCTTGGAGTAGCAAAATCAACAGTCGGGTACATTCTGAGAAAAAAGGAATTGACTGGTGAGCTTGGGAACTCAAAAAGGCCTGGGCGTCCACGGATGACAACAGTGGTGGATGATCGCCGCATACTTTCTTTGGTGAAGAAGAACCCGTTCACAACATCAACTGAAGTCCAGAACACTCTCAGTGAAGTAGGTGTATCTGTCTCTAAGTCAACAGTAAAGAGAAGGCTCCATGAAAGTAAATACAAAGGGTTCACATCTAGATGCAAACCATTCATCAATTCCAAAAATAGACAGGCCAGAGTTAAATTTGCTGAAAAACACCTCATGAAGCCAGCTCAGTTCTGGAAAAGTATTCTATGGACAGATGAGACAAAGATCAACCTGTACCAGAATGATGGGAAGAAAAAAGTTTGGAGAAGAAAGGGAATGGCACATGATCCAAGGCACACCACATCCTCTGTAAAACATGGTGGAGGCAACGTGATGGCATGGGCATGCATGGCTTTCAATGGCACTGGGTCACTTGTGTTTATTGATGACATAACAGCAGACAAGAGTAGTCGGATGAATTCTGAAGTGTACAGGGATATACTTTCAGCCCAGATTCAGCCAAATGCTGCAAAGTTGATCGGACGGCGCTTCATAGTACAGATGGACAATGACCCCAAGCATACAGCCAAAGCTACCCAGGAGTTCATAAGTGCAAAAAAGTGGAACATTCTGCAATGGCCAAGTCAATCACCAGATCTTAACCCAATTGAGCATGCATTTCACTTGCTCAAATCCAGACTTAAGACGGAAAGACCCACAAACAAGCAAGACCTGAATGCTGCGGCTGTAAAGGCCTGGCAAAGCATTAAGAAGGACGAAACCCAGCGTTTGGTGATGTCCATGGGTTCCAGACTTATGGCAGTGATTGCCTCCAAAGGATTCGCAACAAAATATTGAAAATAAAAATATTTTGTTTGGGTTTGGTTTATTTGTCCAATTACTTTTGACCTCCTAAAATGTGGAGTGTTTGTAAAGAAATGTGTACAATTCCTACAATTTCTATCAGATATTTTTGTTCAAACCTTCAAATTAAACGTTACAATCTGCACTTGAATTCTGTTGTAGAGGTTTCATTTCAAATCCAATGTGGTGGCATGCAGAGCCCAACTCGCGAAAATTGTGTCACTGTCCAAATATTTCTGGACCTAACTGTATATAGGAGGAAAGTGAATATGACTGGCTCTCCCATATAATGTGACCAAGGAGATTAGCAAGCAGAACAGCAGAAATTAACTCTTGCTAGCCTGCCAATGAGCTACAGGTCTGTGAGTCGATGGCTAAATCACCATGCGCTGATCACAGACATCAGGAAAGTTTGCAGGCAGAGTGCAAGAATCTGAAATTTCCCCAGATCCTGACACCGCCATGACAGTCATCGATGCCTGCAAAAACCTGGTTGTGACAGATATCTGCTGAGTTTAACAGTGCAAGCAAAGTAGATATCATTTAATTAAAGCTCCAGCCTTCATTGCATTTACAGATGATACAGAACTGTGCTTTCATGTTAGATTTTATCTTATTCGCCTTCATTCTTCAAGGAGACTGGAAGAATGCATGCAAAAATAGCAATTGCGTTTTAAGTGCAGAATTACAGCATTGCTGGACTTAAGACACACATTTAAAAAAAGCATCAAAGTGGCACTAACAATACATAAAATTATATGTAATACAAGTCTATTGGTCAATATATTGTACTTTTACCACATTTACTGTGACCTGTAAAACAATGATGAATACAATCACAATGAGCTGCTCAATCTACACCAGCCTAAAATCTGGGGTCCATCTATATGTGGACTGTCCAGGAATTCTTCATATAAGCCATGATCATGGTTATTTATAAAGGGAAGACTGGGCTTTGTTCTTTATACACTACTCAACATTGAATTTCCAAAACCAAGAAGTAAAAGTTGTGGAATTATGGAAATCAAAGGATGGATACACATTACGGATAAGCAAATGCTGAAAAAATGAAAACGAAATTTTCAAAACATTTATTCACGCACAGAAATTCCGATCACTTACACGTCTTGGCTGCTGTCAATGAAATTATGAATGGTTGTCTGAGGGAGGGTTCTGCCAGCCTGAATGCATTTTGGCAAATCATCAAGATCCACTGCTGGCAGCTCCATTTTCAATGATTTCCCAGATGTTCTCGATGGAAGACAAGTCCAGAGATGCTGCAGTCTATGGTGGCACGTTTAGTCCACACATGCTGCTCACAATAACACAAGCAACTTGCACCTTGATGTTATCACGTTGAAAATAAACTTCTGGGACTCTCTGGAGAAATGACCGTAACATTTTTTTTAACTATGTGAGGGTCTTGGTCCTGGATTCCAACCAACCTCTAATAGTCTGATGTGTATTGACCTGCTTCTGCCTCAGCGCACTCTCAGAGAATAGTACGGACTCAATCACAGTCTATAAGTCCATCCTCAAAGGGAAGTTGGGTTCATAGACAACAAAAACCACTATTTGTTTGTTCTACTGTCTATTACTTCAGGAACTTCAGAACATACAATTGTAGTATGACCAAGTGACCATTGACTCACCACTCATCAACCTGTAGATCCATAAAGTGAGTTCCTTGGCCTAATGCTGAATATGGAATAGCTCCTCTTCATCCACTCTGTTTTGTGATTTTGGATCCTGATAAGGGGGCACAGACCCGGCCTAGGTACAATCTTTGCCCCCATTTATAAATATTCTGCTGCCCTGCAACTCAAGACGTTGTATGACGTCATCTGCTGGCCTCTAATTGGCCGGCGGCTGCCAATGGTAAACCTCTGCAGAGCTTTCCTCTGCGCAGCGGGGGTTATGAATCATGTGAAGTAAAGTGCAGATTGCTGCCGACCCCAGCATAGGGCCGCGATTGTCACAGGGCCTTCAGACCACAAGAAGCATGAAGGAGGACACTGAGGGAACAGAGGACAGGTGAGAAGAAATAAAGCATAAATAGGGGAAATTACTTCAGGATGGAGCATTGCTAAACTAGGGGATAAGGATGGGCATATTACTACAGGGGACAAGATACGCACATTACTACTGGATTGGGACAAGATGGATACATTGCTGCAGGATGTGACATTGCTAAAATAAGGGGACAAAGATGGAGCACAAGAATAGGCACATTACTACAAGGGTGACAAGATGGGCACATTGCTACAGGGGACAAGGATGGGCACATTACTACAGGAGACAAGGATGGGCACATTGCTACAGGATGGAGCACATTACTACAGGATGAGGAAAATTACTGCAGGGGACAAGGATGGGCACATTACTACAGGGGACAAGGATGGGCACATTACTACAGGGGACAAGGATGGGAGAGGAGATAATATAATGAATGCTGGCGTGAGGGGGAAAGGAGAAAATCAATATCTCCTCTCCCCCTCCCCTTCAGCAGTCGTGATAATCATTATTTCCTCTCCAGCAGTCATTATGTCCTCTCCCTCTCCCCCACAAGGACTATCAGATAACGTTTTGTTAGTAGAGCTACAAATATCACAAAATGATGGATTTTTCGAGAAGTGACACACCACCTGAGTTATGCTCGTTTTTTTATTATGAATTTTGAGACACCAAGCTCAAAAGATTGGTCATCACTGACCTAGGCTATAAAAATATTGAAAACACCTAGAAATTGAGCTGCAGCATGGTGGCCAGGACTATATAACTGTTTAACAGGACGGATTACACTCAGAACAGGCCTTACCATGGTCGATCAAAGAAATTGAGTGCACATCCTCAGCGTCATATTGAGAGGTTGTCTTTTCAAAATAAATGTATGAGTGCTGCCAGCATTGCTGCAGAGGTTACAGGGGTGAGAGTTCAGCCAGTCACTGCTAAGACCATATGCTGCACACTTGATCAAATTGGTCTATTCAGCTGTTATCCCAGTAGAAAGAAGCCCCTTCTAAATTTGATCCAAAAGAAAGCCCAGAAACAGTTTGCTGAAGACAAGCAGTCTAAGTACATGGATCACTGAAACCATGTCCTGTGGTCTGTTGAGACGAAGATAAGCTTATTTGCTTCAGAGAGTGTCCAGTGTGTGTGGTTACAACTAGGTGAAGAGTGCACAGACAAGTATGTCTTGCCTACAATTAAGCATGGTGGTGGGAGTGTCATGGTTTGGGGCTGCATGAGTACTGCCCTTTGTGGGGAGCTATGGTTTATTGAGGGGAACCATGAATGTCAACATGTACTGTGACACACAGAAGCAGAGCATGACCCCTCCCGTCAGAAACTGGGCAGCAGAGCAGTATTCTAGTATAACAACCACAAACAACTCTAAGATGACCAGTTCCTTACTAAAGAAATTAAGGAAAAAGGGGCTGGACTGGCCAAGAATGTCTCCAGACCTAAACCCTATTGAGCATCAGTGGGACGTCCTCAAACGTAAGGTGGAAGAGCGCAAATTCTCTAGTATCCACCACCACTGTGATGTCGTCATGGAGGATGGAAGTGGATCCAGTGGCTCCTGTGAAGCTCTAGTGAACTTCATGCCCAATAGAGTTAAGACAGTGGTTGAAAATAATGGTGGCCACGCAAAATATTCACACTTTGGGAACAATTTGTCCATTTTTACTTAGGGGTGTACTCACTTTTGTTGCCAGCAGTTTTGATATTAATGCAGTCTGTTGAGTTATTTAGAGAGTACCAAATTTACACTGTTATACAAGCCGTACACTGACTACATTACATTGTATCACAGTGTCAGATCTTCAGTGTTGTCCCATGAAAAAATATAATAAAATATTTACAAAAATGTGAGGGATGTACTCACTTTTGTGATATAGTGTACATATAGATATACATATACATGTAAATATAACCTAAATGTGTGTGTGTGATGGTGCAATATAGGGCACCACTGCAATATAGGGCTTCAGTTTAATCTGTTCACCAGGGCCCCACTTTGTCTAAACCAGCCCCTGGTTAAAGGCTTGTGAGATGAGATCTCACCATCACACAATTACAGACAAAAAAAAAATTTACCTGTGGCCAAACATTTCTGTGCTTCAGGACACAACATAAACCACATGAAAGTTGTCATATTAAAAGGCAACTTCAGATTACAAAACCATCGTAGGGTCTGGGAATACAACTTTATTACAATGTTTGACTCTGTCAACACAGGACTCAACCTGTCAGGAGGATGTAGTCACTTTTGTGATATAGTATATATATAGATATACATGTAAATATAACCTAAATGTTTGCAATATAGGGCCCCAATGCAATATAGGGCCCCACTGTAATATAGGGCTCCAGTTTAATCTGTTCACTAGGGCCCCACTTTGTCTAAACCGGACCCTGGTTCAAGGCTTGTGAGATGAGATCTCACCATCACACAATTACAGACAGAAAAAAACATTTAGGGGTGCTTCACACACAGCGAGCTCGCTGCCGAGATCGCTGCTGAGTCACGCTTTTTGTGACGCAGCAGTGACCTCATTAGCGATCTCGCTGTGTGTGACAATGAGCAGCGATCTGGCCCCTGCTGCGAGATCGCTGCTCGTTACACACAGCCCTGGTTCGTTTTCTTCAAAGCCGCTCTCCCGCTGTGACACACAGATCGCTGTGTGTGACAGCGAGAGAGCGACAAATGAAGCGAGCAGGAGCCGGCATCTGACAGCTGAGGTAATTAACTAACCCGATGTGTACAGCAGCTAGGAGAGCAAGGAGCCAGCGCTAAGCAGTGTGCGCGGCTCCCTGCTCTCTGAACATGTAGCTGCATTACACATCGGGTTAATTAACCCGATGTGTACTGTAGCTATGGTAGGAGAGCAAGGAGCCAGCGCTCAGTGTGCGCGGCTCCCTGCTCCCTGCACACACAGCTGTGCGCTGGTAACTAATGTAAACATCGGGTAACCATACCCGATGTTTACCTTAGTTACCAGTCTCCGCAGCTTCCAGACGGCAGCTCCGTGCAAGCGCAGCGTCGCTTGCACGTCGCTGCTGGCTGGGGGCTGTTCACTGGTCGCTGGTGAGATCTGCCTGTTTGACAGCTCACCAGCGACCATGTAGCGATGCAGCAGCGATCCTGACCAGGTCAGATCGCTGGTCGGATCGCTGCTGCATCGCTAAGTGTGAAGGTACCCTTACCTGTGGCCAAACATTTCACACAACATAACCACATGAAAGTTGGCACATTAAAAGGCAACTTTAGATTACAGAACCATCGAAGGATCTGGGAATACAAATGTATTACAATGTTTGACTCTGTCCACACAGGACTTATCCTGTCAGGAGGATTTATGACTTACTACAAAATCTAAGGAGTTTGCTCCAGAGACAGTGAGGGCACCAGACCTCTGATCCCACAGGGATATTGGGATGATAAAACCCTCACACCACTAAACAAAGCTAATTAATGATTCACTTTCCAAGCTCAGTGTTTGTTTATTTAAATGTCCTTTTACTATGCATCCCTCTGCTCTGTTTGTGTATATATTTGTGTTTCTTCAGATATTTTATCATACCATGCCTGATGAAGAGACCTGAGAAGTCTCGAAAGCTTGCTTTGTAACACCATTTTATTTTATTTCAGTTAGCCATTAAAAGGTATCACAACTACAAGAACATATATTTTTGTTTCTCTCGCTGAGAGCAATCAATTAATTTATCAAGATGATCATGGTAACCTTTGCGACATCTGTACCGGGAAAAATCCACACCTATTGGGATTTTGCTCTACTGTGTTTTTCCAAAAATAAGACCTCCCCCAAAAATAAGCCCTAGCAGGGATTTTCAGCATTTTCGGAGCAAGGCTTAAATATAAGCCCTCCCCCGAAAATAAGCCCTAGTCGTGGATCAATAATGAAGTGTCCATGCAGCTAAAAAAGATAGATACTGCAGGACACTTCATTATACACAGCGGCACCCGGCAATTACACTCACCCGACACTGAGCTGCAGGACCTGTAGCTATCGCACACCCGCACACATCAGCTCTCTCACACACACACACACAGACACACAAAATCAGATCACACACACACATACACACACACACCAGATCTCACACACAAACATCGGATCGCACACAATCAGATCGCACACACAAACATCGGATCACACGCAAACATCAAATCACACACACACATCTGATCGCACACACATCGGATCGCATACACACTCACCTCATCCAGCTACACCGATCTCTTCTCGCTGGCAGAATCCTGAGAGGCAGTGCGGTGCAGCGCGACGAACAAGACCTGCGGCGGGACATGTGACTTGCTTCATTCCCTGCGGCCGTAAGCGCTGGATATGATGTGATGTGTGCGCGGCGATTGGCTATGTGTGCGCGTGTGTGTGCGTGTGTGTGTGTGATCTGCTGTGTGTGTCTGCAATCGGCTATGTATGTGTCTGCGATCGGCTGTGTTTTCTGCGATCAGCTGTGTGTGTCTGCGTTCGGCTGTGTGTATCTGTGATCGGCTGTGTGTCTGTGATCGGCTGTGTTTTCTGCGATCGGCTGTGTAGGTCTGCGTTCGGCTGTGTGTATCTGTGATCGGCTGTGTGTGCCTGTGATCTGCTGTGTGTGTGTGTGTGATCGGCTGTGTGTGCCTGCGATCTGCTGTGTGTGCGCGTGTGTGATCGGCTGTGTGTGCCTGCAATTTGCTGTGTGTGTGTGTGATCGGCTGTGTGTGTGTGTGTGTGTGTGATCGGCTGTGTGTGTGTGTGTGTGTGTGATCGGCTGTGTGTGTGTGTGTGTGATCTGCTGTGTGTGTCAGTATGTCAGCTATCAGAGCAGGGTAGGACGGCGTGCAGCACCGACCGGAGATCACAGGGAGGACCTGGGAGCCACGCAGAAGTCCTGGTCTGGTGAGTATGAGTCTCCTGGGAAGTGGGGGGGTCTGCTTTATTGGGGGGGTAAACTTACCCCCAACCGTGTTTCTCCAAGAATAAGACCTCCTCCAAAAATAAGCCCTAGTGCTTTTTTGGGGGGCAAAAAAAATATAAGACAGTGTCTTATTTTTGGAAAAACACGGTAATATTGATCCTGGATTAAACATGAGGCGAAATAAATGTTTTACATGAAATTAAAAAACTGGTTTCAAAGCAACCCAAGAGTTAACAGTAGCCATGGACACACCAGTGCCGGTAATAATGTAACCATTTGTACAAACGCACATAAAACAGGCGCAAGAGTATATGCATGGGCTTTCTAAATGACCCCATCCAGCCTTTGCAGACTGCTGAGAGCGGTCTACGTATCTCCAAAGCAATTAATCGTATCAGGGAAAAATGATGGTGTGATTATGTGCATAGAAAATCTTTCTTTTTTTTCCACAATGCCACATCCCGATAACAGAAATCGTTGTAAAATCATAATGTTTCGTTTAAAGCAGCAAAACATGCAAAAAAAAAAAAACAACTAAGTGATTGCAATCAAAGCGAAGACAAACAAACTGCCTGGATGAAATTGCATTATCTCCATCTTATCCTAAAAGTGATGGAAAAGAAAGTTAAGCTTAATCAACAGCTGGAGTGACAAAGGTTGATCAGACACGTGCTATTCCTTCTGTCTGCGCAATATACTCTTGTATAGCAGAGCTGTCAACCTTGCTGTGCATCAGTCTGGTGGGTAACACTATGACATTGAAACCGGTACAATGGAAGGAATACAGGCTCAGTGTTTAAGGCTTTAATTTCTGTCGTCATTAAGAACAAATAGAATTTACTACAATAAATTGCCTTTCACACAGAAATGTATTTATCCTCCACAATAAGGGTATTCATTAGCCGGGCTAATTAAACTAATTGCTCGGTGGCTTAAAAGCGCTTTCTCGAAATTTACTTTATGACTTATGTCAAATAGTTGGGGGTCTGGCAGCTGAGACCCCAAACAATTTCAAGAACAAACAGGTGCTGATCTGTGTGTTCAGTAGAGACGTGATCACACTGCGGATCAGTGCAATACAGATTATGCTCCTCATCTCTCCACCGTAAATGGGGACTGGAACCTGTTTGCTCTTTGTGTTTGGATTATGTAAAAAACCCCTTTAATATTTTCTTTCCATAGTAATTAAATTTTCATTAAACACTTATCAGCATTTACAATGCAAAATTCGAGACATTTAAAGGGAATCTGTCAGCAGGTTTTGCTACCTCATCTGAGAGCAGCATGATGTAGGCAAAGGGGCCCTGATTACAATGATGTATCACTTATATTTGTGTGTGCAGCCATTCTGACATAGTAAAAAATGTTAGATTTTGTATCTGTCTCCGCTCACACTAGGTTTCCAGTGTACATTTCCACAGACAAAAGCTGCTAATCATAGAAAGGGGTGGCGTTGGACTAGAGCTCATGCACTGCTGAGACCCACTAATGATAAAGATAACAGGTTTAAGCTAAAAGTGCAGGTAAACAAAAAAAGACTGTGAGATAACAAATGCAGGGCTGAACTGTCTGTTCTAACTATTGCAGAATGCTTTCTTCAAGTGTCATTGAAGAAACCTGCTGACAAGAGTTCCTTTAACAGAGTAGTCGTGTGAAAACAAGTTATCACCTATTCACAGGATAGGTGCTAATTTGATGATCGGTGGGGTCCCACCACTAGGACTGCTCTACATTCATTCTCTGAATAGGTGAGAACTTGTGATCAGTGGGTGTCCCACCACTAGGACTGCTCTACATTCATTTTCTAGATAGGTGAGAACTTTATGATCAGTGGGTGTCCCACTGCTAGGACTGCTCTCCATTCATCCTCTGGAAAGGTGAGAACTTGATGATAGGTGGGTGTCCCACCGCTAGGACTGCTCTATAATAATTCTCTGGATAGATGAGAATTTGATGATCAGTGGGTGTCCCACCGCTAGGATTGCTCTATATTCACTCTCTGGATAGGGGAGAACTTGATGATCGATTACTATGCCACTATTAGGACTTCTCTACATTCATTCTCTGGATAGGTGATTATTTGATGATCGTGGTTGTCCCACCATTAGGACTACATTCTTTCTCTGGATTGGTGAGAACTTGATGATCAGTGGGTGTCCCACCGCTTGGTCTGTTCTACATTCATTATGTGGATAGATGAGAATTTGATGATCGGTGGATGTCCCACCACTAGGACTGCTCTACATTCATTCTCTGGATAGGTGAGAAATTGATGATCGGTGGGTGTCCCACTACTAGGACTGCTCTACATTCATTCTCTGAATAGGTGAGAACTTGTTCTCACCAGACAGCCCCTTTAAGGCTTCAATGTTAAAAAAAATGCATGCAGTTGAAATCAGTTTTTTTTAGCCTAACAAAAAGGTTGGGTCTGCACAACTTTTCTTGTCAATGGATTACTGCTGGATGCATTCTAACATATGATTACTGGACATTAGAGCTGAGCAAGTACCTAACAAGCTACTCGCACAAATAGTACGGCATTCGGGTTACTCATTACTTTGTGAGTCTTTCCCCATTGACTTGCATTGCACACGCTACTCGGAATGAATATGCGAATATTAGACAGTACTCTTTATGAGTATCGTGAATACGGATAGTTAGGCACTCGCTCAACTCTACTGGACGTGTGAACTTAGGCCTATTCTTATTTTCTTAAAATGAGGATAAGGCTAACACATTTTCTCATATAATCTTTGGAACTGATCAGTTAAAAAAGGATGTTATATGGATGGTATCTGCATTGCATACATTTTTTACGCACCCATTAAAATCTATTCACGTGTTTCATACAAAAAAAGAGAAGAGATTAGCGTCTGTGACGCCCTGGCCTATCAGGTCGTCACAAGGGTGCCGTGCAATCTGCCCTTCTGCATGGTATCTGCTCCTCCTTGGTTACGGGTCATGTCAATTTGGTGTTGCTACCAACATATGTACATAAATCTAGAGGGACACTCTGCACCACACCTACCAACCACCCATTGGGCAGCCTGAGGGGAATAGGACCACCCAGATGGGGGGATGGAAGAGGGAGGGCAGAGATGTCAGAGTTGAGTAGAGTTGAGCAGTGAGACAGCGGTGACAGGACAGGTCACGCTGTGGAGCTTGGCCCCTGTACCCATCCCAGGTGCCAGATGCTGGCCTGGCCAGAAGGAGCTGGAACCCCGGTTGCAGGGAGTAGTGACAGGGGGTATGGTACTGCTACAGAGAGCAGGACGGCTGCTTTGTGCTGCAACCGGGCAGGGGCCAGGGTACGACGGGTTACGTGGACCCTAGGCTGGGAATAAGCTTCACGCAGCACAGTAATTTACCCGACGGGAACGGAGTCTTCAGGTACGGTTCCCCACCTGTTCCAGAATCGGGGTACTAGTGCAATGAGGGGAATAGGACTTCCCACATCTGTCCAGAAAATCCCAAGCGTGAACCCTGAGAGCAGGCTCACCTTGCTAGCCACGCAGGTGAGCGGGACCCGAGTAGTCTTAGGCGAAAGGGATCCACCAAGTTACACACAGTGCCAAGGGACAAGGCTTAAGACCAACCTGCAACACCAAAGGGGCACTGACCCAGTGTGCTCAGCCAAGAGAAACAGAGCATTCAAGAGTTTGGTTTACCTGGTGTCAGTGTCAGTGACTTTGGACTGTGTGAGTACCCAATACCCGTGCACCCCGACGGGTTCCCCCCGCCATACATCACCGGGCCCCGGGACACTAAACCCCCTACCCACGGAGGGGTCAAACATCCTGCTGCTTCAACACCGTCACCAGGCTCCCCAACAGCAGTGGTGGTCTCTCACATTACACGCACCATGGATGGCATCACGAACATTATCCCATTCACCACCCAAAACAATTTCCCCCTTTTTTATTTCCGAGGTAGACGCGTGACCCCGCCTTGGATCCAGAGACCCCTCGATCCACTATGGATCCGGGTCCGAGCAGCCCGTCGGCTGTCGTGGGGGCGGCACACGTCAACTACTACATTGATTAACATGGGTCTGTGTGTGACAATACAAAAATGTGCTTGTATGAACTTAGCCGTAGTGCTTTATGGTTATGACCCCAGGCAGGGGCGTAACTATAATAGGTGCAGGGGTGCAATGGCACCCAGGCCTTGGAGCCTTAGGGGGCCCAAAAAGTCTCTTTGGCCTATATAAATAGACCATAGCGATTTAGTCTGGCAATAATTGGGGGCTTTGTTGGAGCTTTTCATTCGGGCTCATGAGCTTCAATTTGTGCCACTGACCCCAGGATTTTACTAACAGTGTTGCCCACTATGGTGGACCTGGTCATCAACCAAGCATGGCTGGCTAAAACTTCAATAGCAGCTTGAGGATGAGCCTGTCAGCCATATACGACTGGGCAGACATGACTTCAACTTTCTAATCCAGTTGTTCTGCCACTTGAGTAATTTTAATAGGGGGTTCTCTTTACATGACAACACCTTTAAGAAAAGGACCAGGGACTATTGAGCACCATATCAGAATGTCTTTAACAATATTGATAGCAAATTCTTTGGACTGCTTTTATATTGTGCCCCCAGTAGCCATAGGGTGCAGAAATCCGGGGAATTACTAATGTAAAATGACATAGGTGCAGACGTATGAAACGGTCCTTGTTGCCCATAGCAACCAGTGACAGCACAGCTTTGATCCTTGTCTGGTACCATGGGGTCAATGTGACACCATGCAGATTGGAATAACTAGTGATTTTTTTTCATGGTACCAGATAAGCGTTAAAATGAAAAGTGCAATTTTAATGGTTGCTATAGGCAACAGAGATAGTTTCATAAATCTAGGATTTAGCGAAGGAAAAAGAAACCTAAATCCTATTACGCAAAGTACACAATTCTGATGTCTGCCGGCTGGAGAGGCTGTGATCTCGGCATGTGAAGTGAGTATAAGGAAAGTAAACTAAGCCATGTGAAGACAATATGAGTTCCAAGATGAGCTTTCTTAAATTCTCTTGGCTTGTGGGCCCAAGAAATGATAAACCCAAGCCACAAACCATCCTCACTCTAACAATTTGTCCCGGCAATCTAGTTTTCAGACCGTGCTATCCTTCTGCACGATGGACCACACGCTGACCTCTGAACCCGTCCTAAAGTCTCCCCATACACTTTAGATGTCTGTTGGCTGAATGATGGGTCGGCAACTATCTCCCCTGATTCTCCCATGCACAGAAGCGGTCAGATGGCCGAGCGCCCGTGTCCTCTAGGATAGAGCTACGCCAGACATCTCTGGTGGTTACCATCGGACATGCTGGATCCAGATCTCCCTTTTAGCTGACATCATATGTCAGAGAAGAGTTGAGAGCCACATACACATGGGACCGTCATAATTGGCAGGTTCAGATGAGGTAGTCTATTGTGTATAAGGGCGTTAAGGACTAACTATCATTTTATTTTATTTACTTTTTTCAGAAATCAATAGTTCCCATGAAGGTAAGAATATATCAAAAGCTGGATTCACACGATGGTATGGATCCGATGCGAGTGCATTGGATGCAATATGCTAATGACCCTCGCCTCCCGCTGTGCTGCCAGTGTGAGCCGAGTGTCATACAACTGTGATCTGATCCTGTGAACAGATCACAGCTGCAAAGGAGGGGGTCTGCGCTGTGGAGGAGGGGAGGGATTAATCTCCCCACCTCCTCCATTGTTGGCTGAGGCGATTATCGCACTACACTCGGACATCATTCGAGTGCAGTTCGATGTTTCACTCACGCCCATAGACTTGTATGGGTATGAGTGACATGGCTCTTGCAGACAATCGCAGCACGCTGCAACTTTTCTCTCACCCAGAATCTGGAGAGAAAAAAGCTGACCATCTGCTCTCACTCATTGATTAACATTTGTCCTACTGCAATGCGAGATTTTCTCGCATTACACTTGTCCGAGTCATACGCTCGTGTGAGCGTACCCTTATTAGAGAAATGTTATTCTTTCTCAACCTGGACTGATCTTTCAGTCTCAAAATTCTGGATTCACAGGTAAAATCTATCTTCATTGAATACAGACGTCCCCATTAGTAAGATGACAGTTGGTGCTCATAAGGGTCTATGGAGAAGTCTAAGGTTACATGCGCACACTGCAGTTTTGTTGTCACAACAAAACTGCACCTGAACTGCACTTTGTCCCAGAAATGTAAAAAAAAAAAACGTTTTTAATGATGCTGCATTTTTGGTGCATTTTTGACCATGCGTTTTTGATGCGTTTTTCAGTAAAAGCAAGCCATAAACACAAGGTGAATGAAGATGCTGCAGATTTTTTGTCAGAAGTTTGTGACAAATAAACTGCAGATAAAAAAAACCTGCAACATGGGCACAGTAATTCTGAATTCTCATAGACTTTGCTGACATCAAAACTGCACCAAAAAAACGCAACAAAAACTGCAGCGTGTGCATGTAGCCTAAGGCTGGCTATGTGCGCAGAAATTTCCTGCATCAAATCTTCACCTTCTGGCAGAAAAAAAACACCAAAAACCACATGCATTTTTCTTAAAGAAGTCAAAAAGTTGAGGAGTTAAAAAAAAACAGGAGATTAATTTCTGAACCAAATCTGCAAGGAAATAATAAGCAACGTGTGCACATTTCAATATTCTCATTGAATTTTCAGACATAAAGATAGACATGCAGATTTGGGTCACAATCTGCACCAAATCTGCATCAAAAATGGACTGTGTTTACACAGCCTTAGGGGTACTTTGCATGCTGCGACATCGCTAGCCGATTGTAGCGATGCCGAGCGTGATAGTCCCCGCCACCGTTGCAGATGCGATCTCTTGTGATAGCTGCTGTAGCGAACATTATCGCTACGGCAGCTTCACATGCACTCACCTGCCCTGCGACGTCACTCTGGCCGGCGACCCGCCTCCTTCCTAAGGGGGCGGGTCGTGCGGCGTCACAGCGTCGTCACACAGCAGGGGGTCAAAAGAAGCGGAGGGGCGGAGATGAGCGGGAAGTAAACATCCCGCCCACCTCCTTCCTTCCTCATTGCAGGCGGGACGCAGGTAAGGAGATGTTCCTCGCTCCTGCGGCTTCATACACAGCGATGTGTGCTGCCGCAGGAACGAGGAACAACATCGTACCTGACGCTGCAGCGAAATTATGGAAATGACCGACACTACACAGATCACCGATTTTAGACGCTTTTGCGATCGTTTATCGGTGCATCTAGGCTTTACACGTTGCGACGTCGTTACCGGCGCCGGATGTGCGTCACTTTCGATTTGACCCCAACGAGATCGCAGTAGCGATGTCGCAATGTGCAAAGTACCCCTTACTGTTGTTTCTGAAGAACTTGCAGCAGAATATGTGTGTCCACCTCCAGCTCCTTTCTCTATAAAATCTTATAAACATATGTCGCGGGCGGAGGAGGGGACGCCGCGCTCTCCCACTGCTCGGGTCCGGCTGCTGCTGCTCGGTGGCTCGAGCGATGGGCCGGATCCCGGGGACTCGAGCGGTGCTCCTCGCCCGTGAGTGAAAAGGGGATTGGTTTTGGGGATTTATTGTCCGTGACGCCACCCACGGTTGTGGTGATTGTGTGAACACCACCGCTGCTCTGTATGGGGATCCCGGGAGTGGTGGTATGGAGCAGCTAGATGTTGGCCCTCCCCTCCGTGGGTAGGGGGGTTGGTGGTCCCGGGGCCCGATGATGGGGAGTTAGGATGGTTGACAGGCGGGTTATGGGGCCTGTTGAGGTGCAGGGACGCAGGGGCAGCGCTGTGCCGCACGGCACGGAGGTACTCACTCAGCCCAAGGATGATGACACAGTTCACGGTAAACAAGTGGCTGGTTGGACGGGTCCCTCGGACGGCTGCGGTGTTGATGTTCCCTGCAAGTTAGCGGTGACTGTCTCTTCCCTGCACCTAAATACGGTTGTTGGTAGCGATGGATTTCCCACCGGTAACCCGCTCCCCAGCTTGGATATGAGCCGGAGGAGCCCCTCTTTTGCCCGCAGGCGCTGGCCCTGAGACACTGGTGCCTTGGCAGTGGTGGTGTCTCTCCAATATGGTTGGACGGTTGCCTTCAATCGGGACTTTGGCTGTTGGGAGACCCGGAGGTCCCCTTCACTGACGGATTTGGCAAATTGTACGGCGATTCCAAGCCTTGCCGGGATCCGAAAGGCCCCTGCCACTGGTGCTGGCTTCTCTTTGTGTACCGGTCCGGTACCGCCGGGCCACCACCCATCCACGGTCCTTACGGTAGACTCCAATAGGCCACTCCTGCAGACGGTAACCGCCGTCTGCCAACCTTGCCGTCTCAGTCCGGGGCACACACCCGGACCAACTTCAGGCTCTGTTGCTGTCACTTTCTCCTTCACTTCAACTCCTTTCACTTCCATACTCTATCTGCCTGGTTTTCCCGCCTCCAGGACCGTGAACTCCTCGGTGGGCGGAGCCAACCGCCTGGCCCACCCCCTGGTGTGGACATCAGCCCCTGGAGGAGGGCAACAAGGATTTTGTGTTCTGACCTTGTTGTGCCTGCAGGGAATGTGGGGTGTGTGATGGTGTCATGACCTGTGACCCCTGGCTTGCCTAGGGCGTCACACATAAACTGTCAGCTTTTTCTTATCAATGGAAAAGTCTGTTTTCCATGAATACAGATGTTACACATTTTACCCATTAAGGCCCCCTTCACACGTCCGTGATTCCGGTATGTATAACGTCCGTTTTTATACGTACCGGAGACACGGACATACACATATCCATTAAAATCAATGGGTTTGTGCCCACATCTGTGTTTTTTCATGGATGTGTGTCCACGTGGTGTATACGCATGTCCGCGTGCCGCACAGAGACAAGTTTGTTTTTCTCCAGCCGCACAGGTGTCACACGGACCACACACTGATACGATCAGTGTGACAGTACCGGAGAAAACGTGTAAATAAAATGATTTTCTATACTCACCTGTCTCCAGTGCTGCTGTTTTTGGCGTCCGGCTCATTATGCTCATGCATATTCACTGCACCACGGGACCAGAAGCAGCAGCAGCACCGGAGGAAGCAGTGCCTGGGACAGGTGAGTAAAAAGTTCCTGCTCTCTGTGTCCTATCATGGATAGCACACAGAGAACACACATGTTCTGAAATCACGCCACACAGATGGCCATACACACCTTCAACACGGTCCAAGCAAAACGTGTGTTTTGCACGGTTGTGTGACAGAGGCCTAATTGAGAGTGAAAGATCAGTCTAGGAGGAGAAAGAAGCAAATTTCTCTGATATAGGTATATTTCAAAGTTGCTTATTTTCATTTGTGTGATTTATGAAATAAAAAAAAACCTCTGGAATAGGAAAAGTTTAAAAAAAGGATTTGTAATGAGGGAAAGATGCTCCATAGCTGATGTAAAGCTTGGGCCAGCTTAGAGTAAGCTTTGCCCGCAGGTAACCAGCCACTCAATACTTACAACGTGCAACTCCCTAATTTTGGAATGAGGTGTTCTTTACGTCCACCTAAGTTTCCTTCACAGAGAATTAAAGAATGGCCATTTAGAATAGCTGTGGTTGGAGAAAACAATATCATTTCATTATATGGCACATTATATAGTAAGGTACTGCGAGTCTATCAGGTTCACTCAATTCTACTGATCAAAAGGAAAAAGAAATAAAACCTCAGTGAGATAGCGGCCATCACAATGGAATCTCCTGAATAGATGGCAATAGCAAGAGAGATAACAGATAATAATGGAGTCCCCGAACACGATATGGACATCAATCACATTCAACAATGAAGCGCACATTAATGATCTCAACCCCAGCTAGAAAAACTTCCCACCTATCTAAATCCGGTCATTGTTCATTGTAAGCATTTAATACTCACTTAGAAGTAGTGGTGTGTGGGCAGAATACACAGCTATGCATTAGTAATGGAACGTCAAGTATTATCACAGGTGAGTATATACATAAGTGGTCTGGTGTAGTGGAGGAGCTTCCTAGGGGGGCCATATCTCAGCCACTATGGTGCGTATATAAATACATATATAATACAGTTCAGACCAAAAGTTTGGATACACCTTCTCATTCAATGAGTTTTTTTTATTTTCATGACTCTTAAAATTGTAGATTCACATTGAAGGCATCAAACAATGAATTAAAACATGTGGAATTAATTACTTAAAAAAGTGTGAAACAACTGAAAATATGTCTTATATTCTAGGTTCTTCAAAGTAGCCACCTTTTGCTTTCATTACTGCTTTGCACACTCTTGGCATTCTCTTGATGAGCTTCAAGAGGTAGTCACCGGAAATGGTTTTCCAACAGTCTTGAAGGAGTTCCCAGGGATGTTTAGCACTTGTTGGCCCTTTTGCTTTCACTCTGCGGTCCAGCTCACCCCAAACCATCTTGATTGGGTTCAGGTCTAGTGACTGTGGAGACCAGGTCATCTGGCGTAGCACCCCATCACTCTCCTTCTTAATCAAATAGCTCTTACACAGCCTGGAGGTGTGTTTGGGGTCATTGTCCTGTTGAAAAATAAATGATGGTCCAACTAAACGCAAACCGGATGGAATAGCACGCCGCTGCAAGATGCTGTGGTAGCCATGCTGGTTCTGATGCCTTCAATTTTGAATAAATCCCCAACAGTGTCACCAGCAAAGCACCCCCACACCATCACACCTCCTCCATGCTTCACGGTGGGAACCAGCCATGTAGAGTCCATCCGTTCACCTTTTCTACAAAGACACGGTGGTTGGATCCAAAGATCTCAAATTTGGACTCATCAGACCAAAGCACAGATTTCCACTGGTCTAATGTCCATTCCTTGTGTTCTTTAGCCCAAACAAGTCTCTTCTGCTTGTTGCCTGTCCTTATCAGTGGTTTCTTAGCAGCTATTTTACTATGAAGGCCTGCTGCACAAAGCCTCCTCTTAACAGTTGTAATAGAGATGAGGAGGTGTGTCCAAACTTTTGGTCTGTGATATATATATATATATATATATATATATATATATATATATATATATGTATATATATACATAGTGGTATGCAAAAATTTTGGCACCCCTACTCAAAATTACGGTTATATTGTGAACAGATAAGAAACTTGAAGCTGAACTAGTCTATACAAGGCATACAGTTAAAGATGACACATTTCCTTTACATTTCAGGCAATAAAAAAATATAGATTTTCATCTTTTACATTTTAAAAAGTACTAAAAAGAAAATTGGCTGATGCAAAAGTTTGGACACCCTTGGAGATTTGTGTGCTCAGATAACTTTGACCAAAATTTCAGACTTTAATTAGCCTGTTAGGTTTGTGGCTTGTTCATTATCATAGTTAAAAAAAGGCCAGGTGATGTAAATGTCACAGCTTTATAAAAACTCAGCCTCCTCTAACCTTGTGCCAAAAAACAGCAGCAATGGGTTTTTCTAAGCAGCTGCCTAGCACTCTGAAAATGAAAATGGTGGAGGCCCACAAAGCAGGAGAATACTATAAAAAGTTAATGAACTGTTTTCAAGTTGTCCTTTCCATAGTTCAAAATGTAATTCAGAAATGGCAGTTATCACGAACAGTGGAGGTCCAGATAAGGTCTAGAAGACCAAGCAAAATTTCTGAGAGAGTTTCTCATAGGATTGCTAGAAAGGCAAATCTGAAGCCCCCATTGACTGCAAAAGGCCTTCAGGAAGATTTAGTAGACTCTTGACCAGCTGAGGGAGGATTCTCCAGTCGTGATGTCTGTGTTACCAAACCCCTTATACTCTAAGAATAAACACACGGACTGCATGCGACTTGGTTCAAAATGGCCACAGCAGCCTTTTATTGCCTATTGTTTACAAACTAACCCTTAGGGACGCCGTCCAACGGGCGACCCCCAAACAACAACATAAAGGTAACAATAGACAATAACATTTACAAGACCCCCCGGGGCAGGCCCAGTCCATAACTACTACTCCCCCTGTCCCCGGCCGCAACACACCGACCCAGAGACGAGGTGCCAATCACCCACGGATTGACACCCCACACCTTGGCAGAACCCCGTGCCTGCCACATCCCGGAACCGAGAGCCACCATACCGAGACAATGACTCCCGGTCCAGCCACCACTCACTTCCAAACCTCTGGACCAGACCTACCCCCCCGCTGCTGTGACAAATATCATCCCAACTACCCAAAACACATCCCCCAAAGAACAACATAAAGGGAGGGTGGGCGGGGATCGATCGGCGTCCGGAAGCAGGAAAGGAGGTAACCTTTCCTCTTCCCAAACTCACCCTTTCCCTACTCCTCCTCTTCCTCCCAGGCTAAGACCAGCCCCTCTAAAGCCATATTAGGCATACCTACACTGTCCCTATTAACCCCATCACTCCCTACCTCCCCCTTGGTCATGTCGCCCCTCCCCCCAGGGGGATCCGTGGCTTTCTGGAGTTGTGGTACATTGTTCTACTGTTCAGAGACACCTGCACAAATATGGCCTTCATGGAAGAGTCATCAGAAGAAAACTTTTCCTGCATCCTCACCATAAAATTCAGCATCAGAAGTATGCAAAAGAACATCTAAAGCCTGATGCATGTTGGAAACAAATCCTGTGGACCAAGGAGGATAAAGTAGAACTCTTTGGCCACAATGATCAAAGGTATGTGTGGACAAAAAAAAGGGCACAGAATTTAAGGAAAAGAACATATCGCCAACCATTAACAATGGGGATGGATCCATCATACTTTGGGGTTGTGTTGCAGCCAATGGCACGGGGAACATGTGATGGGTATAGGGAAGAAAGGATTAAATGAAATTTCAACAAATTCTTGATGCAAACAAAACACCATCTGTAAAAAAGCTGAAGCTTGAAAGAGGATGGCTTCTACAAATGGATAATGATGATACTAAACACATGTCAAAATCCACAATAGACGACCTGGAAAGGTGCAAGCTGAAGGTTTTACAATGACCCTCATTGTCCCCTGATCTGAATATCATTACAAATCTGTGGCTAGACCTCAAAAAAGCAGTGAATGCAAAACGACCCAGGAATCTCACAGAATTGGAAGACTTTTCCAAGGAAGAATGGATCAAAATCCTCAAACAAGAATTGAAAGACTCTTGTCTGGCTATAAAAAGTGTTTATGTGACGCCCTGGGCAAGCCAGGGGTCACAGGTCATAACACCACCACACCCTACACCCCAGTTAGGAACACCAAGGCTAACCAAAAATCCTTGTTGCCTTCCTCCAGGAGCTGGTGTCCACACCAGGGGGTGGGCCAGGCGGTTGGCTCCACCCACCGAGGAGTTCACAGCTCTGGAGGCGGGAAAACCAGGCAGTGAGCTCAGGGAAGAGCTTGAGTGGGGAGTAAACAGTGAAGTGGAAGTAGGAAAAGTAGAAAGTGAAGGAAGTGACAGTTTGTAAAAGCCTGAAGCTGGTCCGGGTGTGTGCCCCGGACTGAGAGACAGCAAGGTCAGCAGACGGCGGTGACTGTCCGCAGGGGTGACTGCTTGGAGGTTGCTGGAAGGACGGCGGACGGGTGGTGGCCCGGCGGTACCGGAGCGGTATACGAAGAGCAGTCAGCACCAGTGGCAGGGGCCTTTCGGATCCCGGCAAGGCTAGGAGTCGCCGTGAATTTGCCAAATCCGTTAGTGAAGGGGACCTCTGGGTCTCCCAACAACCAAGTCCCGATTGAAGGCAACAGTCCAACCGTAACAGAGAAACACCGCCACCGCCAAGGCACCAGTTTCTCAGGGCCAGCGCCTGCGGGCAAAGTAGGGCTCCTCCGGCGCATATCCAAGCCGGGGAGCGGGTTACCGGTGGGAACCCATCGCAACCATCATCATCTTAGGTGCAGGAAAAAGGGACCGTCACCGTCAACTACTGGGGAAAGCAAGTGCAGCCGTCCGTGGGAACCGTCTTTCCAGCCGTGTGTTTTACCGAGAACTGTGTCATCGTCCCAGGCTGAGTGAGTACCACAGCGCCGCAAGGCACAGAGCTGCCCCCGCGTCCCTGCACCCCACCAAGCCCTGCATCACCCATTGCATCACTGGGCCCCGGGACAACCAACCCCCCTACCCATGGAGGGGAGGACTCACATCTAGCTGCGCCATACCATTACTCCCGGGATCCCCATACAGAGCAGCGGTGGTGTCAACAAATCACCACAACCGTGGGTGGTGTCACGGACAATAAACAATCCCCACACCCAACAACCCCCTTTCACTCACGGGCGAGGAGCGCCGCTAGAGTCCCTGGGATCCGGCCCATCGCTCGAGCCACCAAGCAGCGGCAGGCCGCAGCAGCCGCGGCAGCCGGACCCGAGTAGTGGGAGAGCTCGGCGTCCCCTCCTCCGCCCGCGACATTTACAAGCTGTGATACTTGCCCAAAGTGGTGCTACAACCATGTTTCCCCAAAAATAAGACACTGTTTTATATTATGTTTGGCCTCGAAAAATGTGCTGAGCTTATTTTTGGGGTAGGGCTTATTTTTGGGGAAACACGGGTTGTGGGTACGTTTACCCCCAAAACGCAGACATCCCCCAGGAGAATCATATTTACCAGACCCTGTACATTTGCTTCATTCCCAGGTCCTCCTGCGATCCACAGCGGGCGCAGCCCAGCAAGTCCTTGTGTGTTCCACAGAGGTCCTCCCCTGCTTCTGGCCAACACTCACACACACATCAGATTGCAGGAACATCATACACAAACAAACACACAGAAACATCCAGTGATACCGTACTGCTTCCAGCCAGCAGCACTATGAAACCTGAGGACCTGCTGTGGAGCGAGTGGAGAACCTGCAGTGGAATGCATTGATATGTTCCACTGCAAGTCCTTGATGCGTTTCACCGTAGGTCCTCACATTCCACTGGGTCCCAGGTCCCTGGAGAAGTATGGTATCACCATATGTGTGTGTGTATCCTTGATGTGTTCTACTGCAGGTACTCACGTTCCACAGCATCCCGTTCCGGCTCTGGTGAGTATGATTATGGAGTCTGTCTTCTCTCTTTTGGGGGTATCTACTATCTTTAATGAAGTATTTAACTTCTTTAGCTGCATGTATATGTCATTATTGAACGGCAACTATTTACGGGGTAGGGCTTATATTTAAACCTTACTGCGAAAAATGCCAAACATGTCTGCTAGGGCTTATTTTCGGAGAAACCCGGTAGGTATCAACCATGCAGGGTGCCCAAACTTTTGCTTCAGCCCATTTTCCTGCTTTGTTAATTTCAAAATATTTTTCCCCCTAAACTACAAAGGAGATGTGTCTTCTTTATCTTTATGCCTTTTAGAGATTATTTCATTTTCAACTTGCTTAACTGTTCACAATATTCAAGATGTATGGTGTGCACACGGCCAAAAAAGCTTCCGAGGTGCAAATGTGGGGACAAATGTCCAGTTTCACAATCAAAATAGAAACACTGCACTCTCAAGAGTAGAAAAAAATCAAGACTGAACAAGGCTTGTTCTTTGCAAAATTCGTGTAGTTTTATTTTTATTGATAATGTGACAGGGGGACGTTTCGGCCCAACAAAGGGCCTTTCTCACGCCTAGTCACTTCAAATAGGAGATGGACTTTTTTTAGAAAGAGGTTCTGCAAGTGCAGGGATACAAATAATGGAGGAAATCCACCCAGAATATACTCGAGGAATTAATCCACCTATCCATTCAAACCCCTAATGAGCAAGCCACAGATGGAAATTCCCCTCACCTTTTTATAGCTAATGCTATATCGCAAACAGGCTTCTCCATCCTCTACAAACATAAGGTACAGCGTATGAATTATCTTCTTTACTGGCATACTCACCTTCGAGGACGTCTATTTCCTTTAAATGGTACAATACCTTCAAAACAGAAATTGTTCCCAGTGAGCTCAAATCGAGTATATTCTGGGTGGATTTCCTCCATTATTTGTATCCGTGCACTTGCAGAACCTCTTTCTAAAAAAAGTCCACCTCCTATTTGAAGTGACTAGGCGTGAGAAAGGCCTTTTGTTGGGCTGAAACGTCCCCCTGTCACATTATCAATAAAAATAACACTACACAAATTTTGCAAAGAACAAGCCTTGTTCAGTCTTGATTTTTTTCTACTCTTGAGAGTGCAGTGTTTCTATTTTGATTGTGTAACTGTTCACAATAGCAGTAGTTTTAACCAGGGGTGCCCAAACTTTTCCATGTCCTGTGTATTTCATGGAATGTGAAAGATTGGGAGAAAATTAGTAAATGATACATTTTTGCTTTAATCCCTTCATGATTGTGTACCGCCCCCGTGTCAGCAGCCGAGCCGCTCAGATCCGGAACTGCGGTGGCTCGAGGGGTCTCCGAACCCGGGGGTTCTTGCAAACACTCGAGTTTGAAATGGGGAGTATGTACAGGGGAGTTAGAAGTTCGTGACGCCACCCACGGTGCGTGGTAAGGTGGAGTACCACCGCTGCTGGTGGGGAAGGGGGAGCCCGGTGGTGATGGTATGGCAGCATGGTGTTTAACCCCTCCGTGAGTAGGGGGGTTGTGCCCCGGGGCCCGGTGTTTGTGCAGGAGTGGTGTGCCATTGGGAAAAGGAAGGATTTCTGCGTACTCACTAAGTCCAAGAATACTGACACCGACAGCTTGTAAACCAGAATTCTGAGCACCTCTGCAGCAGGGAGGGAGCACGCTAGGGTCCGGGCCCTTGGTGTTGCTTGTTAGCCTGTGGCCTTTTCCATTGCACCTTCTCACTGTTGGACCCTCTATTATGGAACTACTCGGGTCCCGCTCACCCGTATGGCTAACGGAGTGAGCTGCTCTCAGGGTTCACACTTGGGATTTGGTGGACTGTGTTTTGGGAAAAGTCCTATCCCCTCGTTGCGCTAGTACCCCGATTTTGGAGAGGGTGAGGGATGAATCTTGAAGACTTCACCCCCGTCGGGTAAATTACCAGGACGCTTGAAGCTACTTCCCGGCCTAGGGTCCGCGTACCCCGTTGTGCCCTGGCCCCTGCCCGGAGATGGTTCAAGGCCGCCGTCTGCCCTACTCGGCAATCCGTGCCCCTTGACATGATCCCCTGCGACCGGGGTTCCAGCTCCTACCAGGCCCAGACCGACGTCTGACACCTAGTAGACTCAAGGAGCCCTACTCCTGACCTCCTCTCTCTTTCACCTCCAACACAACACTCCTTTCACTTTTTCACTTTCCCCTACTAACCCCCCAAGTGGGCGGCCCTATTCCCTTCAGGCCCCCCAATGGTGTGTCTGGTGGGTGTGATGTAAAGTGTTCCTAGGATTTTGACTGGCTCGGCTCTTAGCAACACCAAAGGACAAGGATCCGTAACCAAGGAGGATTGGGTACCGTGCAGAAGGGCAGATTGCACAATACCCTGCGACAATCTGATAGGCCAGGGCGTCACATTTAGACTATTTTCCATTATTCCCCCTCTCCTCCATAACCATTCAAGGCCTTGTTTTTTTGTGGAGGGAGTTGTAGTTTTGATTTAACCCAAAAATCCAATTCTGCCATTGTTCAGTGTGTTTTGTTCTTATATTGTTCATTATATAGTATAAATTACCAGGTAATATGATTCTGCAGGTCAGAACAATGACGTCAATACCAAATTTCTAAGGCTTTTTTATAGTTATTTGTAAAATTTTATCCTTTATGTACAGCACATAAAAATCTATCCAGGCCTTGTGATGACTTGTTACAAGAGTATGAATTTTACTCACCACTCCACATCACTCCGGCAGCTCATTATACACTGCACTTACAGAAAAATATTTTAAAAAATTCCTACTGAATGACAACAAGCACAGACTTTAAAAACCTTCAGGAATCAATACAGAAAGAAAATTGTAAAATTACACAATCTTTTTATCATATGAAAAATATGGCTGGAGTCACACAGCAACTGTGGTCAAGAAGGTCGCGGTATTGCATTGCAACATCACATTTTAGGATTAGATTTGCATTGAGATCCAAGACCTGATGTGACAAGTCCATGGCAAAAAATCCAACCATTGGGTTGTGACTTGCCTGAAAACTTCCTTTTGTGTGACCAAAGTCACTGTGTACCCCTAGAAAAGTGATTTCAAACCTTTCTCACCTTGGGAGCCACATTCAGCTCTGAGAGGTCGCAAGCCACAATCAGCTTTGAGAGAGGGTTATGAGCCACATTTAGCTCCCACCCCCTAATAGTAGTGACACCCAGATCCCCCATGACAGCCAAATCTTTTCCACAGAAATCACACCGAGGTAGTATACCAAGATCTAGGGGTTCCTACCTTAGCCCCATCCAGATCTGATCTTCTGCGTAGGGCTACTCACAAAAATCACCATCTGGAGACCTGCTTTTCATAGCTGTTTTCTAGACCTGGTGCTAATTCGATAAGCTGGCAGACAGCCACGAGCCACACATCACAGGCTCGCAAGTCACACATTACATACCCGCAAGCCTCACCACACGTCAGTGAGCCACACATCAAGGACCCACGAGCCACACATCAATAGGCTTGCAAGCCACACATCACATGTCCGCAAGCCACACATCACATCACATGTCCGCAAGCCACACATGATGGGTCCATTTGCCATACATCATGGCCCATGAGTCACAGTTCATGGGCCCGCGAGTCGCACATAACGGGCTCGTGAGCCATACATCACAAGTTCATGAGTCACACATCACAGGCTCGTGAGCCACACATCACATGCATGAGAGCCACACATCACACATCCATGAGCTACACATCACTGGCTCACAAGTCACACATGACAGGTCTGTGAGTCACACATCATGGACCTGCAAGTCACACATCAGGGGCCCGCAAGCCCCACATCATGGGCCTGCGAGCCACACATCATAGGCCTGCGAGTCACACATCACGGGCCTGTGAGTCACACATCATGGGCTTGCAAGTCACACATCACGGGCATGTGAGCCACATGTCACAAGACCATGAGCCACAGGACATAGGTCTACGAGCCACACATCACAGGCTCGCGAGCCACACATCACAGGCTAGCAAGCCACACATCACAGGCCCGCGAGCCACACATCACAGGCCCGCGAGCCACACATCACAGGCCGGCGAGCCATACATCACAGGCTCGCGAGCCACACATCACAGGCCCGCGAGCCACACATCACAGGTTCGCGAGCCACACATCACAGGTTCGCGAGCCACACATCACAGGCCCACGAGCCACATATGGCTCCAGAGCCACAGGTTGGAGAACCCTGCCAAAGAATAACACTACATTACTAAATCATAATATATCATGAATACAATTTTCCAAAAATGTTTCATTCAATCCAGTTCCCCAAAATTTTTCATTACTAAATGCCCTGAAACTTTTCTTCAATTGTCGCAGAGTTCCTGATTCCTATTAAAACGCAAAACGAGTAAAAGTCCAAGAAAGTAGAGAACAGTAACAAACTGGCTTTTCCCCCCATCAAATTGCTTGTGTCTTTGGAATTGGCCACATGGGAAAAATCTGTCTGCCAGCTTAACTGTGACCATATTAAATGGAACATTTGAACTCAAGTTTGCAGCTTGTCTGCCCTTCTAACGGAGGAGTTGAAAGGCAGCAAAAATCACATCAGTAGGGCTCATACTGATTGAAACTCAAGACATTTCTGAAATCTCCACGGAAAAGAAAACTTTGTGCATTTACAACTAGAATAAATGCCAAAAATAGCGAATGCTCGGAACAAAAAATAAACATAGCTGAAGAAATTAGGAGAGGAGATGAGTATAATACTGGTGATATAAATGCTAATGATTTCACTGATTAAATAATTAGGGGAAGTTCATTAGTACACATTATTTGTACTCCGATGCTATTGACAATATGCACATTACAGATCAGCCATGAGAATCCCTCCACATATCCTACCATGGGAAGTGGCGATATTACAGCCTATTATCCTGGAATTGGAGTTTTAAAATGGACCCGGATACAGATAATAATTTTATTTTCTATTACAATTTATACTTCAAGTCAATTTTTATAGGTCATGTGAAAAGATCTATGTAGGTCATGGCATTTCCTATTCTGCCAACCTGCCCGCTTCAATAAATCTATATGCCGTTTGACAAGACGTCTACGGAGAGACAGTGATATCAATGATGAGCCTGATTGTTCTGAGAGATGATCACTAGAGGGGATTAGTTAAATGGCATCAATGAATGCCTAAGATCGGTGTGTGTCATTGGGTGACTCGTACGCCTCCGCAAGGACTCGCGAAACATCCACCTGATTCAGTATCGTTAGGGGGCTGAGAGATGAGACCTTACTGCAGGCAACATGTCGAGCTTTAATATCAATCCGAGCCTCCAGTACAATTCACACTGCATGATCTACACTAGGAGTTTGTCCTCTACAGGTTACAGTCTCATGGGCTGAAAATCAATGGTTATCGCTTCAGTGGCTAAATGGTGGCGGTCAGTCTCTGGCCAGCTGAGGATAAAGGTGTTTGACCTTCATCTCGGCCAATTAAAATCAAGAAAAGCAATTTCTTTGCCTCTACTTGGAGGTGTATTGTATTCTATTATGTTATATCTAATATATAAAGCTGAGTGTATGTGTGTGTGTATGTATGTCCGCTAAAGGAATTCGCACCGTTGCATTAACAATCACAAAATTATGCACAGACACCGTATTTGACTCAGGGAACATCATAGTCTATGTTTTTAGGGGAAAATTTAATTTCGAGCTTTACAGTTATTCACCAAAAAACCTGCTTACAATAAAGTCAAATGGAGCTGGGAGCTACAGGTCATTAATAGGAGCTGGGATTGGTTACTATAGGAACAAAGGACATTCTTAGTATAAGAGGTAATATATCAGTAGAGAGACGAACAGAAAGAAAGAGACAGAGAGAGAGGCAGACACAGACAGACAAAGAGACAGATAGATAGACACAGACAGGGAAAGGGACAGATAGACAGAGACAGACACAGAAAGACAGGGAAGGAGACAGAGACAGACAGACACACAGAGACAGAAACACAGACAGGGATATAGACAGGGAAAGAGACAGACAGACAGGGAAAGAGACGGACAGACAGACAGGGAAAGAGACAGACAGAGACAGATAAAGAGATAGAGAGAAAGACAGAGCGATAGAGAGAGAGACAGACGGGGGAGACAGACAGACATCGGGAGAGTGGGAGAGAGACAATTACTATCCCGATCACCGCTGGGTACTACAGTTAATATATTATAAATATATAAAACGGTGACCCAAAAAAAGTTGCTTTAAGCCTTTCAATTAAGCATATGAAATCAGCTGTTACGTCTCCACCAGAGTCTGCGGTTATGATTCTGCTCTGGCCAATAGGCGCCGCCGCATTCCCACATTGGGTGGTGGTGGTGATAGAGGTGGAGTCAGTAACAGTAGCTCTGGTGAGCGAAGTCTCTGCCTATTCACGAAGCTTGGAAGGCCTTGGACTTGCAGTGCTACTGGCTGACTAGTAGTGTGTGTCTTCCAAGCGAAGTTATCAGCTTCCAACTCCAGCCTATTGGAAGGCACCACACCCTTCTTATACCTTCAGTGGTCTGCTGCTCCCTGCCAGATATATTCTAGTTGTACTGCTTGTCTCTGGTTAACACCCTGCTCTGAATATTTGACCCTGTGTTGTTGACCTCTGCCTGGTCTCTGGAGACACTCCTGCCTGCTGGTTTTGTACTTCACTGCCATCTCCAGTTTGACCTCAGCCTGATTTCCTGACTATGATCTTGCCTGCCGATTTTGTCCCTTTTCTGTACCTCCCTGTTTTGACCCTGCCTGAGGATTACTTTTCTTGAGATTGCAGCCTTCCACAGGCAGCAACTTGCTGGACCCTGTAGTAATTCCAGATCCCTGTACAGGGGTTAAAAAGTTTTGGGGTTCTCAGGATCCTGCTTAGAGGGCAGCTTGCCTCTAGTCTGTCCGTGACAGTCATCATGAGACTGTGCTCACAGGCAGACATTACATCAATCCTTAATTGGCATCCATGGCTACGATAACCCTTTACAAAAAAGGATAGCGCTGTGTTACATTACATATTAAAGCCATATGCAGATAGAATAATTTACAATCTTTTGGCTACATCCAATATGGGTTGTAGCTAGATATGATAAAGACAAATAAATATCTAGAGCCAGGCAGACACAATCATACAAACTCTATGAGCCTCTTCAGACTACCGGTGCTTCAAAATCAATTTCCATTCATTTGTAGGTCACAAGCTGTTTTCATACGTGATTCCTGGTATTGTATTAAGCCAAAATGGATAATAAAAGTAACAAAAAAGTCTGTTAAATTTTTTTGGAAAAACCTCTTTTCTCCGACTGGTGCAATTGTTCGATAAAGAGTGGAAACGTAGAAGTAAACAAAGCGGCTGGAGAATTTCAAAATCCTCCACGTTGCCTAATAATCTGGTGGCAAACTCTACCCTGTGGCTTATTCCAGTTTTTTTCAGCCCAATGCTCAGGGGCCACGTGTAGCTGTGGATTTATACCATTTCTAGAATTTGGCATTACGGTCATATATCATTGCTTGTTAGCAATTTGGCAAATTTTTGTTCAATTGGTCATACCCTGAAAGGGCTTTTCGGTTTCTGAAAAAGAAAACTGTCTTTTGCTTACCATCCTCGAGTCCAGTGTTGAGTCTGCTGCTAATCCCAGTGTCTATTATTATCTGCAGTGCTGACGTCACTTTGACAACGCTGCAGTCAATCGCCAAGCTCAACAGCTCTGTGCAACTTGTGCCGTCAAGTCGGACAGAGCAGCTGTACTCAGTTATTGTTTTCAGTGCTGTCAATGTGATGTCAACGCTGCAGTCATTCAGCTAGCTCAGTAGCTCTGAAAGGCTTGTTCCGTCAACTCGACAGAGCAGCTGAGGTCAGTTATTGTCTGCAGCGCTGTTGATTTGATGGTCAGCACTGTAGTCAATCAGCAAGCTTAGCATGTCAGAGCGGCTTTTGCCATCAACTCGGACAAGGCAGCTGAGCTCAGTTATTGTCTGCAGCGCTGTCGATGGGATGTCAGCGCTGCAGTCAATCAGCAAGCTCAACAACCCTGAGCGGCTTGTGCTGTCAACTCGGAAAGAGCAGCTGAGCTCAGTTATTGTCTGCAGCACTGTCGACGGGATATCAGCACTGCAGTCAATCAGTAAGCTCAACAGCTCTGATCGGCTTGTGATGTCAACTTGGACAAAGCAGTTGAGCTCAGTTATTTTCTGCAGCACTGTCGATGAGATGTCAGCGCTGCAGTCAATCAGTAAGCTCAACAGCTCTGAGCGGCTTGTGATGTCAACTTGGACAGAGCAGTTGAGCTCAGTTATTGTCTGCAGCGCTGCGGATGTGATATCAGCGCTGCAGACAATAACAGACATCAGGAGCAGCAGCAGAGACTCATCACTAAACCTGGGGAGGTTAAGTAAAGCTCAGTTTGTTTTGTTTGGGGTTTTTTTTGGCTTTTCTCAGAAAACAGAAAACTCCTTGAAGGACATGACCAAGTGAACTAAATGGAGCCAAAGTGTTAACTACCAATAATATAGTTGACCCTAATACCAAATTACCGAGCTGCTATGACCCCTGATCCTTCCTGTCCTCAATCGTACTCGTATATACAGCTAAGGTCTGAGATCTAAATAAACAGCGGAGCAGAGATTAATAGTAGAAGCGTAGGCAACGATGAGGGATCTGATATTTTCCACTGCAGCCACCTTGCCTTACTTTCAGGTCATTTCTACTCTTTATTGTAGAAATTGGTGAAGCAATTGCTAGGTATGCATTAACCTAATCTTTTAACCCTTGTCTGGTACTATGAAAACAAATCACTAGTTGTACTTATCTGCATGGGATCCCATTGACCACATGGTACCAGACAAGGGTTAAAGGGGTTGTCTGTGATTAACATATCAATGAGCCTACCATAGGATATGGATATGAGATCAGTGATGGATCAACACCCAGCATCCTAACTGCTGATATCCGCAGCAGTCCCATGTAAGCAATGTCTGGAGCTTGAACACTGAAGCACTGAACATTGTTTAGTGGCCACTGACACATACTGATATTTATCAGTAGGGTTGTCAGATCCACACAGATCTCATATTGATGACCTATCCCACAGGTAAAGTCATCAATATATTAGTCTTGGCCAACCCTTTAGAGATTCGTCAAACCTGATGAGCAGCTTACAATGTGAAGTCAATCATAAGAACACACAACTTAATGGGCATATACATAAGCTGTAAGGCGGGCTTTGCACACTACGACATCGCAGGTGCGATGTCGGTGGGGTCAAATTGAAAATTACGTATTTCCGGCATCGCATGCGACATCGTAGTGTGTAAAGGCTCGATGATACGATTAACGAGCGCAAAAGCGTCGTAATCGTATCATCGGTGCAGCGTCGGCGTAATCCATGATTACGCTGACGCGACGGTCCGATGTTGTTCCTCGCTCCTGCGGCAGCACACATCGCTGTGTGTGAAGCCGCAAGAGCGAGGAACATCTCCTACCGGCGTCACTGTGGCTTCCGTAGGATATGCGGAAGGAAGGAGGTGGGCGGGATTTTTACATCCCGCTCATCTCCACCCCTCCGCTCCTATTGGCCGCCTGCCGTGTGACGTCGCAGTGACGCCATACGACCCGCCCCCTTAATAAGGAGGCGGGTCGCCGGCCAGAGCGAAGGTCGCAGGACGGGTGAGTCCATGTGAAGCTGCCGTAGCAATAATGTTCGCTACGGCAGTTATCACAAGGATATCGCAGCTGCGACGGGGGCGGGGACTATCGCGCTCGGCATCGCAGCATCGGCCTGCGATGTCGCAGTGTGCAAAGTGCCCCTTAGACTAACGGCCCAATCACACACAATGACTTACCAGCGATCCCGAAAACGATGCGACCTGATAGGGATCGCAGGTAAGTCGCTGGGAGGTCGCAGGTGAGATGTCACACAGTCAGATTTTACCAGCGATGCAGGAACAATACAGGTCGCAGTAGCGACCTGTATAACGATCTCAGCAGTCACTATGACCCTGTCACACAGTGTCAAACACAGCGATGTGTAATGCCCAGCAGGACATCGCCTTTGAAGAAAATGGCCTGGACCATTCGGCAACGATTAGAGATCTCACAGCAGGGGCCAGGTCGTTGGTAGGCGTCAAACACAGCGATGGGTCCTGCCCAGCAGGACATCGCCTTTGAAGAAAATGGCCTGGACCATTCTGCAACGACTAGAGATCTCACAGCAGGGGCCTGATCACTGGTAGATTTCACACATAACAAGATCGCTAACGGGATCGCTACTGCATCACGGAAACCGTGACTCAGCTGCGATCTCGCTAGCGATCTCGTTATGTGTGACGGTACCTTAAACCTTGTTTGAATGTCGCTACACCCACCACCTCTGATGACCATCCTATATGTGGAACTCAATGGGGGACAAGGAAGTCACTTTCAGATACTATCAACAGTACAATATATTCTTGGTCAAAAAATAATCAGACTGGATGAAATCCAACATGCTCAATACTTGTTTTCCCCCAACATATGCCATTGGGGACAGTCAGGAGGCTTGTATACACTCTGAAATTAAACTAATGGGTATGAGTAGCATTAAAGCGCCCATACACCAGAGGTGGGCATAACATTTGTGCAGCCGCAAAAGGGCCCAAGAGGTAAGGGGGCCAATTTCAACTTCCAAAGCAGATGGAATTGTGCATTTTGATGACTTTTTGGGTGGACAAAGGGCCCCTATATTGTTCTTGCACAGGGGCCCTTTTCTGTCTGTGTCCGCCAGTGCCATACATTGACCTTCTAATATGTATGGGGGAGGAGGAAAATAAGGATCCAGCTTACCTGATTTTGGTCTGCCAATCCTTTTGTTCTCCCTGCAGGTAAGCCGACTTATAGCGATCAACATGTGTATCGGAGTGTCGAGTAAGATATCTGCCAGCCGACTACTAAGCATCTGAGCCAACGTTAGGCCGAAAGCAAAGCTAAGCATGAGATCACATGTCCTTTATTCATCTGCTAGAACAGATCCATCAGAGATCCGCTAGCAAAAAAGTTGCGCAAACACAACTTGTTTGTCCGTTGTTAATTAATGGATGTCTGCCGGATCCATTTTTTAACATGTTAGTCTACGGAGGATGGATCCATTAACGAATTGCTATTTAGCCATTTGCTATACTTGCATTTGTTGTTGTCATGTGTATAGGCACAGGCTCTTCTGGGACCATGCACTTTAAACATAGGTTTTCCTTTCGGCACATTAAGGGTTATTTTCTTATCTGGTGCAGCAGCAGACTTGTTCAGCTGGCAGCAGTTAATCATTTTCTGGCCTGGATTTAAGCCCTTTGCTTCCTGGACCTGGCGCTGGTTATTCTATTCAGTTAGGAGCTAGCATGGGAGCATAGAGGATGTGGTTGTTGCTGCTGTTGCTGTCTGCTGCGATTTGTTGTTAGTTGTTTGTTTTTGTACTACCTCCCTTCCCTTGTTGTCCCTTACCCATTCATTCTTGGTTGTTCCCTGGTGTAGGTTTTAGGTGTGCATGAGTTTTGGTTTATCCCTTTCTGTCATTCTTTGTTGGTAGGGTTTTTGGGATTTCTGTCCCGGTCAGTCCACTGGGTGGTGGATATGGTGGAGATTTTGTCATCAGGGCCAGGACAGGAGTTAGGGCTAGGTTTGGGGCCTTGACCTCCGAACCTTCAAGGGTGCCTTCGAGTGTGAGGGTAAGCTCATGGACCCCAGTTGTTTGTTTTTGTGCTACCTCCTTTCCTTGTTATCCCTTACCTGTTCATCCTTGGTTGTTCTCTGGTGTAGGTTTTAGCTGTTCATGAGTTTTGATTTACCCCTTTCTTTCATTCTTAGTTGGTAGGGTTTTTGGGATCTCTGTCCCGGTCAGTCCCCTGAGTGGTGGGTGTGGTGGAGATTTTGCCATCAGGGCCAGGACAGGAGTTAGGGCTAGGTTTGGGGCCTGGACCTCCATACCTTCAAGGGTACCTTCAAGTGTAAGGGTAAGTGCAAGGACCCCAGCATTATGGTCTGCATAGGTTCCCCTGTGTTCCCTGGCTATTCGTTACACACCCTTGCTAAAGTTGTTTTCTTACAGGAAAATAAATAGCAATCTGTTATTCATAGACTCACATGTTAAAAAAAAACGGATCCGGCAGAAATCAATTTCCCAAAGGATCCGTTCTAACGGATGACTACAGGACATGTGAGCATAGCCTTACATGGCTTTTATGGGGGCTTTTGAAGGAGGAGGGAGCTGTCCATGGTACCAGATTATACTGAAAGAATTACAGAAGAACATTTTGGATTTTTATCATCGTCTTTCATTAAACTCAGTAGAAAATGTATTCCTGTTAGAAACTGGAAAAAAAATCTCCCATAAATGAAACATTCTCTTAAATATTTGATTTTTTTTTTATAATCAGCTAGAAATGTATTGTTAATGCTTCAGATAAGTTGGCTATGACAGTGAGACATCTGCCTATCCCCGAGACCCCCACGGTGCCATTAGCATCGCCAGCTTGGTGGGGGTCCAGTCAGTTAGTCAGGCTTTAGTTTGCACAACATGGAATAAAATCTCTTCTGTATGTGGAATCCTTCTGATCTTATATCGCACCCCAGAAACGCCAATTAGTAGGGCGATGTATGGAAACTGTACAGCCATGGCGGGCACGGTATCTGATCCATAGACCAACCATAGGTACCAAGCATAATACAAAGTGTGTCTACAAGTATATACACTACATGAACCCTTATTATTTCAGCCCTATTAATACAAAACCTTTTAACCCTTTCAAATGAGGAACGCATGCCGGAAAATTAACGGGTCAAGAGTCCGTCCAATGTTGCTGTTTATCCGTTTTCAGATCATTAAAAAAAAAAAACCCTAATATTACACGGGACAACGGGATGAACCTATTAACGGCTAGGCGGCATTAGAAAAGTAGTATTTACCCCCTCCTCACCTAAGTTCAAGCCTTTTCTGGTACTGACAGCTAATTATTTTTTTTAAGCGACATAGTCACGAAAGGTACGTTATAATAATGCATCAGAATGAGATTTAATTAATTGTCAAAGACAATACGCGGCGGGTAAACTGAGACTAATTAGGGCTTTTTTTAACATAAGGTTAACCCTTTCTCATTAAGCAGTGCGAGTGTACTAGGCAGGGATAATCACGAGTCCAACATTTCTGAAAGGGACTTTTGCAGGAGGGTAAAAATGATTTGTGTGAATAAACTGTGTTATCTTTCTTCTTTGCAGCTTGTTAATACAAACAATGCCAGTTAGTTTAGTCTTAGATGGGAGTTTCCTGGTGAAATGCTGCCACCTGGTGGTGGACTTGGCCAACTACAGTATATTTAGATCATGTTTTCCTTTGTGCTTCTATTCAGCATGAAATTAACAGATAGCAAGTGGATCAGAGAAAATAAGATAATAGCAGGAGATCAGGGTGTGTAATTTTAGCATATCAACACCTGGCACAGTGGAGGTATCCAAGATCAGTCATGCGACTTACACAGCCCAGAGATGACTGCTGCTCGCCATCCATATGTGGGCTCCATTCAGATACTAAATGTTATTTTCCGGTTGGATTCATTGTTGTCACAACTGTCAGCGACATGGTTTAAAGATCTATTCTGGTGCTAATAGGAGCCCCGGGGAGAAGCGAGCATCTCTCCTGAGCCACAGGTTGAGTGTCATTGGACTTCTATGTGACAGATAAGAGGAGACAGCGCATCCGTCTCTTGGTCAGGAATTGTGATTAGAGATGAGCGAATCTTTAAAAATTCTCTTTTCCATTGATTCTCCATCAGGCAGTAAATCTCAGACCTGGCAAATTGATTCTCCTGGCTTATATAGCTGGGGAAATATTTTAAGAAATCTAGTTGCATTCTTCAAAGATAGAATTTGCTGTGAACCTTGGTCCTGGAGAATTGATTATACCACCCCTATTTATAATACCTTATACTATAAAGTGATATATACATAGACATGTGTACACACATTCATACGTGCTTGCATATGTGTACGGTGTGTGTATACAGAGTGTGTGCGTATGCATGTGTAGAGTGTGTGTATGTACATGTGTGGTGTGTGTATGTACATGTGTGTGTAGAGTGTGTTTATTTCATGTGTGTAGAGTGTGTGTGTATGTATATGTCTGTGTAGTGTGTTTATTTACATGTGTGTGTAGAGTGTGTGTATGTACATGTGTGTAGAGTGTGTTTATTTACATGTGTTGTGTGTGTGTGTAGACTGTGAGTTTATGTACAATTTGTTCTGAATAAGTGTACAGTATGTGTCATGTGTATACAGAGTGTGTGTGTGTGTGTGTGTGTGTGTGTGTGTGTGTGCGTGTGTGTATGTACGTGTGTGTGTGTGTGTGTGTGTGTGACTACTGAACTTTTATGTTCAATGTGTTCTGGATGAGTTTATGTGTAGTGTGTATACAGTGTGTGTGTGTGTGTGTGTGTGTGTGTGTGTGTTAGTGTGTGTGTGTTAGTGCGTTAGTGTGTGTGTGTGTGTGGAGTGTGAATACCGTGTTTTTGTGTACAATGTAATTTAAGTGAAGTTATGTATAGTGTGTCTAATGTGTTTAGTGTGTGTAAAGTGTACATATTATGTTTGTATTGGGTTTAGTGTGTGCAATGTGTATACAGTTTTTATAGTGTGTGTAGCGTGTGTAATATGTTTAGTTTATGTATAATATGTATCTTATTGTAGTATACTGTGTATATAGTGTGTGTGTGTGTGTGTGTATAGTATGTGTAAGTATTGTGTGTGGGGAGTGTAATGTGTGTGTGTGTGTGTAATATGTTTAGTTTACATATAGTGTGTATTGTGTATGCTGAGTATATAGTGTGTGTCTGTATTGTGTGCAGTGTGCACAATGTGCATAGTGTGTAATATGTTTAGTTTATGTATAGTGTGTATCGTGTATACTGTGTGTATAGTGTGTGTGTATTGTGTGCAGCGTGTGATATATGTAGTGTGTGTAATATAGTTATGTATAGCATCTTGTTGTATATTGTGTGTGCAGTGTGTGTAATGTGTGAGTATTGTGTGTGATGAGTGTAATATGTATAGTGTGTGTGTATACAATGTGAATATAAATATATTAGCATAATTGAATATTTAAGTGTATATATATATATATATATATAGACACATACCTACCGGCCTGTCTGGGTGCACTCATGTATGGAGATGTGTGCGGTGTGTGATATATGTAGTGTGTGTAATGTATGAGTATTGTGTGTGATGAGTGTAAAATGTATGTATGTGTGTGTGTGTGTGTGTGAGTAATGTGTGAGTATTGTGTGTGTATGTGTGTGTAATGTGTGAGTATTGTGTATAGTATATGTGTGTGTGTGTGTGTAATGTGTGAGTACTGTGTGTGATGAGTGTAATGTGTGTGTGTGTGTGTGTGTGTAATGTGTGAGTACTGTGTGTGATGAGTGTAATGTGTGTGTGTGTGTGTGTGTGTGTAATGTGTGAGTATTGTGTGTGATGAGTGTAATGTGTGTGTGTATAATGTGTGAGTATTGTGTGTGATGAGTGTAATGTGTGTGTCTGTGTGTGTGTGTGTGTGTGTGTGTAATGTGTGAGTATTGTGTGTGATGAGTGTAATGTGTGTGTGTGTGTGTGAGTAATGTGTGAGTATTGTGTGTGATGAGTGTAATGTGTGTGTGATGAGTGTAATGTGTGTGTCTGTGTGTGTGTGTGTAATGTGTGAGTATTGTGTGTGATGAGTGTAATGTGTGTGTCTGTGTGTGTGTGTGTATGTGTAATGTGTGAGTATTGTGTGTGATGAGTGTAATGTGTGTGTGTGTGTGTGTGTGAGTAATGTGTGAGTATTGTGTGTGATGAGTGTAATGTGTGTGTGATGAGTGTAATGTGTGTGTCTGTGTGTGTGTGTGTAATGTGTGAGTATTGTGTGTGATGAGTGTAATGTGTGTGTCTGTGTGTGTGTGTGTGTGTGTGTGTGTGATATATGCAGTGTGTGTGTGTGTGAGATATATGCAGTGTGTGTGTGCGTGTGTGTGTAATGTGCGAGTATTGTGTGTGATGAGTGTAATGTGTGTGTGTGTGTGTGTGTGTAATGTATGAGTATTGTGTGTGATGAGTGTAGTGTGTGCGTGTGTGTGTGTGTGTTTGTGTGTGTACAATGTGAATATATTAGCATAGTGGAATATTTAAGTATATATAGAGTATATGGACACATAGGTACCGGCCTGTCTGGGTGCACTCCTGTATGGGGAGTGTGCGGTGTGTGATATATGCAGTGTGTGTAATGTGTGAGTATTGTGTGTGTGTGTGTGTGTATACAATGTGAATATATAAGCATAGTGGAATATTGCAGTATATAAATATGGACCTATACTGCAGGTCCCGGCCTGTCTGGGTGCACTCATGTATGGGGAGTGTGCGGTGTGTGATATATGCAGTGTGTGTAATGTGTGAGTATTGTGTGTGATGAGTGTAATGTGTGTGTGTGTGTGTGTGTGTACAATGTGAATATATAAGCATAGTGGAATATTGCAGTATATACATATGGACCTATATGTAGGTCCCGGCCTGTCTGGGTGCACTCATGTATGGGGAGTGTGCGGTGCCGGACACAGTAACCTTGGAGCACAATGGCCCCACTAAGCTTCTGATTTCTGAATCCATAGCACAATGCCTCCCTCCCCATCAGCAGGAGCAGCAGGCACCGGGGCTTTGTTAATGTGGAGAGTGTTTGTATAGGGGAGACATATGTACCCCATCCCTGGTGCTGTGCATAGTAATGGGGTGCCCGTCTCCCCCCAGCCAGGCAGATAATACACCATTGTTGGAGCAGGGGGGTTATGGGCTCACTGATCAGTCATTCCCAGCCCTCACACACTGATTTCATGTGTCACACGTAAAGCAATGACAACCCAGCCATCGACAAGATCCATTTGGTCCATCCTGAAGGACGCCCTTGGAGTTAGGACAGAATAATTGTAAGACATAAATTACACTGAGGATGGATCCGGGGACTCGGAGAAGATGTTCCAGAAATGCCCTTGGAAGCGCAGGAGAATACATGAGCAGGGGCTGCAGCCACACGCTGAACACTGGGCTTTACTGCTCCTATAAAGCACACAGAGGCTGGAGCTGGTTAATTAAATCATTATTTCCAGCAGTTACATTAAGTAAGAAAGCATCCACTGGAGATTCCTTCTATGCAGGTGATTAATTCACCAGCATGTTAGATATGGAGAGTTGAGGGGGTTTTCATCGCTGGTGATGTCTAGCCTACCAGTAACCCTTAGCTCACCGCAACACAATGGAATATTATTAAACCTAACATCTGCTGCTTCTAATAGTACAAGGGGGAGGCTAATAATAAACAAGGAGCTAGCAGAGGTAAAGTCAGGCTCATGTGGGCAGATATAATTGTAGACTTCCAATCAGTAATTCCACTAAACAACACTACAGACTCCAAACTGCCTCCACCCATCCTCACTGGTTGCATGTATTTTCCTGCACATCAGACTTTAGGTGTACTGTTCCTTTAAGAGCTCAAACAGTGTCAAATTGGGGCAGCAGAGGCCCACCAGAAACATTGACTTTGGGGGGCCAACTGATCAACTACATGCAAATATTAAATTTTACCTAAGCTTCATTATTATAATATATTTGTAAAATGCATGATGAGGTGCTTCCATTATCTGTACATAGAGAAACAAGTGTATTGTGCCAACTACTGAGTATGTTGAAGTGACATTGTACTACAAAAGGGCCCCCCGGAGGATTCTCCTGCTGTCCTGCCGGCCAGTCCAAACCTGAGCTCAAGTCTGCTGAAAGCTACAGTGGATTGCCGAACCTAGACCATGGAGAAAGCAAAGCACAATTCCAATTTAACCCGTGATTTACCTCATTGACTGCATTGTTTACAGCTGGGGGGTTCTGTCCACCTTTTCCTAGGACTGTCTTTTCTGGGATTTTCTCATTGTTTTGAGTGGTTGTTGAATTATAGGGCTTTAGGAACATGAAGTCACTCTTGGCTGACTCCGGGGTCAGACACACTTTATAGCAGTAATTTTGGGGACCACTCCCTGAGGACTCCATGCAGTTGGTTTGCACTTTATTTCCAGATGAGATTTGTAGGTTGATGTTGGAATTCTTGAAAACATCTCCTGAGGATGCAGCCCTCATGCAACAGCAACAGGTAGGCATGGAGGAGCACTTGTAATCCTGTAGAGACAGTCTGTCTTTGTGACATTTAATGATTGTGAGGACAATTATAGCCACCAGGAAGGTAAATGACACAGAACCAAGGGACACTATTAAATAGAGGGTTAGAGAGGAGCTGGTGGAGGGGTCTGAATTTAAAGGCAGATCATTTAGTTCTGATGGGGTCTCAGGGATGTTGTCAACCACAGTCAATACTATTGAGACAGAGGTGGACAGGGAAGGTTGACCATTGTCTCTGACTTGGATCAAGAGTCTGTGTCTTGTAGCATCCTTGTCCCCCAGAGCTCGTATAGTCCTCAGCTCCCCTGTATATAAGGCAATGCTGAATAAGGTGGCATCAGTAGCTTGCAGTATCTGGTAGGAAAGGCGAGAGTTCTGACCAGAGTCTGCATCCATAGCTGAGATTTTGCCCACCAAGTAGCCAGGATCTGCATACCTTGGGAGAATCTCTGTAGCCACAGTGCCATTCTTGGGTAGGGGTGATACAATGACAGGCACATTGTCATTCTGGTCCAGGATGAAGACATTGACAGTCACGTTGCTACTTAGTGGAGGGAAACCAGCATCTTGAGCTTGTACTCGGATCTGGAAGTTACGGATCTGCTCATAGTCAAAGGAGCGCAAGGCATAGATGTTCCCACTGTCTGAGTTGATGGACACATAGGTGGACACTGGCATGCCCTGGATCTGACCCTCCAGGATGGAGTAGGAGAGGTAGGCATTCTGGCTAGAGTCAGGGTCCAGGGCAGTCACCGAGCAGATGGAAGCCCCCGGGGGGTTATTCTCTATCACATACACAGTATATGAAGGCTGCACAAAGGTGGGAATGTTGTCATTGATGTCCGTCACTTGGACATTGATGACCTTCTTGGTCATTAGAGGTGGAGAACCAAAGTCCCTGGCACTGATAGTGATGTTGTACTCGGTCACTGCCTCCCTGTCCAGGACCTCGGTGGTCACCAGGGTGTAGTAGTTCTTGTAGGATGAGTGCAGTTGGAAGGGGACATTTTTGGGAATATCACAGCTGACATCCCCGTTGTCCCCAGAGTCCCGATCCATGACACTGATGACAGCTATGACAGTCCCTGGAGGGGCATCCTCCATGACAGGTGTGGACACAGAGGTGAGGATCACTTCTGGAGCATTGTCATTGACATCCAGCAGGTTGACCAGCACCCGGCAGTGCACGGCCACAGCGGAGGGGCCCCTGTCCTTGGCTTGTATGTACAGTTCATACAGATTAGCCTTTTCATAGTCCAAAATCCCTTTAACCCTTACATTGCCGCTGAGGGGCTCCACCATGAATAGGTCCCTTACCTTCTGGGGTGCATGACCGCTGAAGGAGTACTCGATCTCCCCGTTGGTGCCCTCATCTAAATCGGTGGCGTTTAGCTTGATGACGAGGGTTCCCCGGGGCACATTTTCCAGCAGACTGACCCGGTAGAAGGTCTGGTCAAAGGTGGGGACATTGTCATTGGCATCCAGGACGCTGACTATGATCAGAGCCGTGCCCGACCGCTCCGGTACGCCGCCGTCCATGGCGGTGAGCAGGACTCGATGTGTCTTCTGCTGCTCCCTGTCCAAGGGTCTCTCCAAAACCAGCTCAGCAAATTTGCTCCCGTCGCTCCGGCTCTGCACCTCCAAGGAGAAGAACCCGTTAGGACTGAGCTTGTAGGTGCGCAGAGAGTTGGTGCCCACATCGGGGTCCTGGGCACTCTCCAGGGGGAAGCGGGCACCAGGAGCTGCAGACTCGGTCACCTCCAGCACATAATCATGCCATGGAAAGCTGGGGGCATTATCATTGATATCCAAAATCTCCACCTCTACCCTGTAGAGCTCCAGGGGGTTCTCCATCACCACCTGCAAGTGCAATGAACACACCGGCTGGAACTCACAAACTTCTTCCCTGTCTATCTTCTCATTGACAAACAGGATCCCATTCTCCAGATTCACCTCCAAATGCTGCTTGTTGCTTCCAGACACGATCCTGAAGCGCCTAGGTGACAGCTTGGAGATATCCAAACCCAGGTCCTCTGCGATGTTCCCAACAAAAGCCCCATGGTCCAGCTCCTCTGGGACCGTGTATCGGATCTGGCTGGAGGCAGGCACCAGGCAACAAGTGAGTAGTAAAGGCAGGAGAACCTGTGCAGACCATGGTCCTCCGCTGATATCCCACCACCTCATCTCCAGCACTGCCACCACCACCACTGCTGAGGATGTTCTCAGACCTAATGCAACTCAACAAATCCTCAGGCAAAAAAAAAAAAAATCCTCCTCCAGCTCTATCCTCTGTCACTGGGGAACCTGGCTCCAGCCAAGATCTCTTAATCCAATCTGATAGCAGAAAATCGGAAGCTCTTTGCTAAATGTGAGGATCTTGCTACACAGACTTGTGTTTCTTCAATATACTTTCAACAATCCCCCCTCCCTCCCCAGCTCCCCAGTCAGTCACCCACCCCTCCCCAACTATTTTCATTTTAGAAGAGAGGGCTGAGAGGGAGGGAGGGATCCAAATTCACATTACAGCTTCTGTATTGGTGGACAGAGACATAGTGAACGGAGGAGCTGCGGTTTACAGCTGTTGTGCTTAACCCTTCCTGGATGAGAAATGCTCAAGGAATCAGTCTCTGGCAGCTGCAGAGATCCTTGTAGAGGGGGGTGGGCTCTTGAGTTGGCAGTTTAAGGGTTACCAAAGACCTATTGCTCTCACTATTACCCCTTGGCAGACCTTACTGGTCACAGGAGACAGGAGATGTCCAAGTTCAGGGTAGGATCTGTAGGAGAACCTTCAGGCAATGCTTCATCCATCTCCTGGAAATATGTTTGTTTGTTTACTGCAAAGGAATAGGTGTTTAATAAACACAGCGATTATAAATACTGTATCAAAGTCTAGACTTTAACCCATTGCAAATAAACAATAGGATAAAGAGTTGCACACCAGTCATAATGTATAGGGGAATAATGAAAAGCAGAACTGCTATGGGAATACTAGACCGAAAAATACAATGGACTATCTGAAAAAAGTGAAAAACATGAAAATCGTATGTGCATAACTGCTATGAATAATAGGAACTAAAAAGTGGGGAGACAAAGGGCGCAATAGGGTCTTACCCGATATAACAAGTGGTGATAGGAAAGGAACAGTAACACTCACCTGATAGGGTTGTGCCAGTCACAACTCCTTCAAAAGCATGTGAGTGTCCGTGTGGTTCAAGCAGCGGCCCCGTATAACAATATAGAATGTTAATTATATATAGAGAGGGAACCACGGGTATATGCCGCGCTTAAAAACCACTGAAGTGGAAATGATGTGAAAAATTCTCTTTTATTTACAGCATTCCTACGCGTTTCAGAGACAAAGACCGTCTCCTTCTTCAGGGAAAAAAGAAATCATTGATGATTTCTTTTTTCCCTGAAGAAGGAGACGGTCTTTGTCTCTGAAACGCGTAGGAATGCTGTAAATAAAAGAGAATTTTTCACATCATTTCCACTTCAGTGGTTTTTAAGCGCGGCATATACCCGTGGTTCCCTCTCTATATATAATTAACATGAATAATAGGAATGAGAGATGTTTAGCCATTTTATTGATCAATGCAATGGAGCCCCAAAACCAAACGCCAAGGTAATCTCTATTTTTGGGGTCCCTAACCTATGTGTAACCTCACCTGCAGTTAAAAAACATGCTCTGTATGGGAAGCAAAGGACCAAGCTATATATGTGAAATAAGACACATGGCTATGGGTGGGGCAGGGTTCTCAGACAGAAAATGCATACTAATTAATGCCAATGGTGTGAACAGGGTGCAAAACTCAAAAATGTACAACTGAACAATAGGATAAAGACATAGGTTAGGGACCCCAAAAATAGAAATTACCTTGGCGTTTGGTTTTGGGGCTCCTTTGCATTGATCAATACAATAGCTAAATATCTATCATTCCTATTATTCATAGCAGTTATGCGTATTCCATTTTCATGTTTTTCACTTTTTTCAGATGGTCCATTGTATTTTTCAGTCTAGTATTCCCATAGCAGTTCTGCTTTTCATTATTCCCCTATACATTGTGACTAGTGTGCAACTCTTTATCCTATTGTTTAGTTGTATATTTTTGAGTCTTGCACCCTGTTCACACCATGGTGTTCCAGACGTCTATTCTTTAATTAGTATTCATTTTCTGTCTGAGAACCCTGCCCCACCTATAGCCATGTGTCTTATTTCACATATATAGCTTGGTCCTTTGCTTCCCATACAAAGCAAGTTTTTTAATTGCAGGTGAGGTCACACATAGGTTAGGGACCCCAAAAATAGAGATTACCTTGGCGTTTGGTTTTGGGGCTTCTTTGCATTGATCAATACAATGGCTAAACATCTCTTATTCCTATTATTCATAGCAGCTATGGAGATACCATTTTCATGTTTTTCACTTTTTTCAGATAGTCCATTGTATTTTTCAGTCTAGTATTCCCATAGCAGTTCTGCTTTTCATTATTCCCCTATACATTGTGACTGGTGTGCAACTCTTTATCCTATTGTTTAGTTGTATATTTTTGTGTTCATACAATTGGTGTTCCAGACGTCCATTCTTTAATTGTTTAACCCATTGCAGACCGGAGCCCAACATTTACCCCTTAGTGAAACAAACCTGGCTACAACCAGTAAAGAACAATCTATCAGCTCCAGAAAAGAAAAAAAAAAAAGAAAAGCGAACATCCCATAAATTAAACGATCCATTCTAACAATGCAAATAAACTCAGTGCACCCTTTATCGTAAAACCTACAAATCCATAAACAGCTCACGGTAAATTATTGCTCAGGACTTGTTAACGCGCCAAATACATCACATTTACATGATTATATCAATAATCAATAAAACAGGGACAATATGGCCAATAAATTTCCCTAACGATTCGAAGGGTTTCAGTTGATCGCATCTGATCGTTGTGAGATGTAACTATTATGAGGAATGGGGATTATTACTGCTGTTTGGTAAAATGTATGGGCATATGGCTTTTATGTAGGGGGGGTGCCTTGCCTGGGACAGATTGTGGGGTGGAGGTTCGCAAACCATTTTTTATAAAAAAAAAAAATTTTTTTTTTTTTGCAGTGTTTTTACTTTTATTAGTGGGGGGCAGGGGGGGGTTAGGGATAAGTGCTGATCAGATGTTGATAATGACATATTAAATCCTTGACCTTTATTGGTTCTTCAAAACCCAATGTACTGTAAGTGTTTTTTTGTGCGTTTTCCCAGAGGTCTCTCTATAGGACTGGAAAAAATGCATTACAAAATGGCATGTTAAAATAAAATCTGAACTTAAAAAAAAAAACACCCCAAAAACAAAAACATAAAATTAAATGAAAAATAGATGAATAGTGGATGTTGTTTTTAGAAGCCAAAAACTGGAAGCCTGAATTAGTCAAAGTGGCCTTGTTCTGTTTGTATGGATGACCTTGAATACAGCCGATTCATGCGGATAGCAGAAGAGATCAACTGATCATTTGGGGGCAGTGGCGTATGGCCAATGGTCAAATGCCACAAGACTGATATGGACTAGTGGGCCCAGAGACCAACGGCTTGATATTCACATCCATCTCCCAACAACCACTGTATATGTATGGTAGAAATCAGGAGGATTTGTATGGAGCCCCCAGTATCTGTTGCACCTGGAGCTAGCTCTAATTGATTTCATATGGAGCCCACCAGTATCTGCTGCACCTTCATGCGCTAATCGTAGCACTAACCATGTCAACTACATAGGACCCCGACAATGCGTTCATGTAAGCTCAATGGCTTGAGAGCCCTAATTTTGTCCATTGCTATGCAGCCTCCAGATTTCTTTGGATACACCTGTTTGGGGTCAAATAGAAAGGAGGTGCTCCAAAGAGGACAACCCCTTTTCCGTAGACAGGAGCTGATCAGTCCAAGTTCCAGTTGAATTTCCTGAAATTTGCAATTTTAGACAAATTCAAACAGTTTGAGATTCGACTCATGGTTCGCCCAAAAAACTTTCCACCATTTTCCACACTGCTGAAGCTTCAGAGATGGGCCAATGTTGTAGCTATGACATCTCGCAGATTATCAAGCCTTGTACAGTGGTGGTCAGTACCTGGGTCATCACAGATCAGCGGAGAAAATTTGTACAGCAGAGCTGTTTTACATCTCCAAAGTCCAAAAGTCCCTGGGTAAGTCTCTCTATTTTGTAAAGTGTAAGCTCTTATGGTCAGCGGGGTCCTCTCCCTTTCTGTACAGTGTCAGCTCTTATGGTCTGTGGGGTTTTCTCCCTTTCTGTACAGTATAAGCTTTTATGGTCAGTGGGGTCCTCTCCCTTTCTGTAGAGTGTAAGCTCTTATGGACAGTGGGGTGCTCTCCCTTTCTGTACAGTGTAAGCTCTTATGGTCAGTGGGGTCCTCTCCCTTTCTGTAGAGTGTAAGCTCTTATGGACAGTGGGGTGCTTTCCCTTTCTGTACAGTGTAAGCTCTTATGGTCAGTGGGGTCCTCTCCCTTTCTGTACAGTGTAAGCTCTATGATCAGTGGGGTTCTCTCTATTTCTGAACAGTGTAAACTCTTATGGTCAGCGGGGTCCCATCTCTCTTATGTAGAGTGTAAGTTCTTTTGGTCTGTCGGGTCTTCTCTCTTTCTTAACAATGTGAGCTCTTATGGTCAGTGTGGTCTTCTCTCTTCTGTAGAGTGTAAGCTCTAATGGTCAGTGGGGTCCTCTCTGTCTATTCGCTACAGTATAAGGTCTGCTGGTCAGCGGGGTCCTCTCCCTTTATTTACAGTGTAAGTTCTTATGGTCAGCAGGGTTCTCTCTCTTTGTTACAGTGTATGCTCTTATGGTCAACGAGGTCCTCTCCCTTTCTCTACAGTGTAAGCTCTTATGGTCAGTGGGGTCCTCTTCCTTTCTGTACAGTGTAAGCTCTTATGGTCAGCGGGGTCCTCTCCCTTTCTGTACAGTGTAAGGTCTTATTGTCAGTGGGGTCCTCTCCCTTTTTGTACAGTGTAAGCTATTATGGTCAGCGGGGTCCTCTTCCTTTCTGTACAGTGTAAGCTCTTATGGTCAGTGGGGTCCTCTCCCTTTCTGTACAGTGTAAGCTATTATGGTCAGCGGGGTCCTCTCCCTTTCTGTACAGTGTAAGCTCTTATGGTCAGTGGGGATATCTCCCTGTCTGAACAGTGTAAACTCTTATGGTCAGCGTGGTCCCCTCTTCTGTAGAGTGTAAGCTCTTATGGTCAGCAGGGTTCTCTCTCTTTGTTACAATGTAAGCTCTTATGGTCAGTGGGGTCCTCTCTGTTTCTCCTGTATAGTGTAAGGTCTTCTGGTAAGAGTGGTTCTTTCTCTCCTGTAGAGTTTAACCTGTTATGATCAACAGAGTCCTCTCTCTTTTTTTTCTCTCTTTCTGTCTCTGCTGTAAAGTGTAAGCTCTTATGGTCAGTGGGGATCTCTCTTGTTCCTCACATGTATTTGTTGAGCTTTCCAATATTGAGATTCAAGTTAATTTATTTATTGCAAATCAAATTTTTGGGAAATTTTGGTGAAGCTGGTGTATTCAAATATCAAAAGATCCCTTTAACTCTATTTTAATCATTATTTTTTTATTTTTATAAACAAGCAGAAGTATGTATGTTAGGAAAATGGTTAAATAATAATGTCCAGGCTATATTTTGTTCATGTTCGAAAACTATTAGGAATCGGGATTCCCTATTGCTTCTGTGTCTAGTGGTTGCTTTATTTGAAGAGGGATCACAAAATAAGTATATATTATAGAGTTATTTCTGCAATACCTTAATATATTTGTGTAAGTCTTACACTAGAGCTATGCACAAATACACGTTTTACAATATTAATCATTTTTAAGCCACATCTTATGGCCTAAATACATTCTACATAAGGAATCCCTCACATGGTAGATTTATGACAATGTCAGGAACGCAGATATGGTGACAAAACCTAAATATCAAGATTTAAAAGGTAGCCTTGCATAATGTAAAATCAATTCTAAGCATGGTTCTAAGGTACAAGCAATGTGTCACTTATGGGTAGAGGAATAATTGTAATTAAATAGGTTGTCTCTGTAAGGCAACCCCATTCCACATGCTCCATTAGTCACATTGGAGAACTGCTACAAATTTTCCAATTGAGAATCTGCATCCTTAAATTACATGGAAACTCCATTTATTTCAATAGAAGGTATGAAATGCCTAATTTCCAGTAATGGTATATCCCATGACCAGTTTGTCATGTAGGAAGGGTGTGCATTGAACATGGCTAAAGGCAAACTTTGAACTAAAAGGATTGACTGGTAAAAACAAGTCACCTCCTATTCACATGATTGGTGGGATGCCAACCACTGGGACCCACACCGGTCAGAAGAACGGGGAACATTTATCCATGTTAGAAAGGAATGACAGTGCACTTGCTTGACCGCACACTCATTCCGCATGGGGCTACTAAGAGCTCTGCTCGGCTTCTTCCAAAGGCCCCTTAGAGAATGAATGGAGCAATGGTCGGGCATTCAACCTACTATATCATTTTGTAATTAGGCTAATAGTTCCCCGATCTTCCAATCGGTCTGGTCCCAACAGTGGGACACTATTGTGGTAGATGCTCAAGTAGGATCCAGTCCCATATGTAGCAACGAGCAAATACTTAAATACTTGGCACTCAAATAGTTGAATAAACTGGTATTTTATTGAGTAAGCTTGACCAGATACAGTACAGACATTTCGATCTAACATTGACCTCCATCAGTGAGCAGTGTAGACGATCTGCTCAGCTTGTCAGTGAAAGTAGCGCTGGTGTAGATTGTGGTGTCCACCGCTGTGCTCTTTCCAACAGTGGGACACAACTGATAAACTGTGGTTAGATGATAGCTTGTTGGAGAACCCCTTTAATTTCTCAAAATATATACACAAATGTCATAGCTGAGCACTAAAAAAGGGCCTTATAATGTATACCACATCAGCAAAAGTATCTACAAACACTTCAGTCCAAAGATACATTTTAAGTTGTATTCAATCTATCCTTAAAGGTGTTATCCTGAATTTAAGTTCTTAGCACAGTAGGGAAAAACCCTAGCAGCAGGTAGTTGCTAAGTACCTACCTGTTCTGACCTGCGAAGATCTCTCTCAACTCAGGTGGTATTCCCCTGATTCTTTTGACCTCATGGTGACAAAGCAGTGCCTTCTTTTTTGGTCTCTACCAATGTCATGCTGATTGAAATCAGCATTGATGCCCCTTCAATAGGGAAGACCGGAAGAGAAGGCACTGCTGTGTCAACATGATGTCACCAGAAGATGAGAAATCATTGGCAGGAGTGCTCCGTGAGCACTCCTAACTGGGACAGATCATCACAGGGCATGACAAGCAGGTAGTTAGCAACTACCCGACTATAAAGGCCCTGTCACACACAGAGATAAATCTGTGGCAGATCTGTGGTTGCAGTGAATTGTGGACAATCAGTGCCAGGTTTGTGGCTGTGTACAAATGGAACAATATGTCCATGATTTCACTGCAACCACAGATCTGCCAAAGAGTTATCTCTGTGTGTGACAGGGCCTTAAGTTCTTAACCCAATAGGAAAAAAAACTAAATCCCAGATAACTCCTTTAAAGACGACCAACCACCAGGATTTTTATATATAAACTAAAGCCAGTGCTATACTGGCGCTATAATGCTGATTCTATACATATGTCACGCTCCCCGGGTCCTCGGCTCCCCTCCCCGGGTCCTCAGCCCCGCTCCCCGGCTCACCTGCCACGCTCCCCTCGTCCCAGCCTCCGGTGCCCGTCCTCCATAGGTCCTCTGGTCGCCGATCCCGGCGTCCGACATCTTCCCAGGCCCTGGCCGGCTCTCCTGCGTCCTCCTCGCAGCCTCCTTCCCTGGCTTCTGGCACCCGGGCCGCGCGCATGCGCATTAGGGCACGCGCGCGGTCACTGACCCTTTCTTAAAGGGCCAGCGTCCAGTAACAGGAAATGAGGTTAGTCAGGTTCAGGGTATAAAGGGGGTTCTTGTCCAAGGGGGCGGGGCCTGATCTTCGTGTTCCCTGAGCTAGGAGTCAGGTCTCCTGGTGTTTATGTGCCTGTACTCACCTATCTCTCTTTGTAGAGCCGTACCTGCCTCGCCATCCAGTCTGCCGTATCCCGAACCCCGCACGCTGTCCGTCTGCCATCCGACAGCACCTGCCATCTCGGATCCCTGCGGTGACCCGTCATCTTGCTCCAGAGGTTCCGGACTCCGCCTGATATCATCTCGGCCTCCGAACCTGAGCTACGTCACCAAGACTACCTTCTGTGACTCCGTGGTCCCAGGGACTCCTCCGCTGTCTTCACTTGCACGGACTATCCTGCTGCCCTTCAGTGCTTCAGCTGCCGGACTCCCTACCTCCATCTTAGAGTTCGGTCCAGTGGATCCACCTCCTGGGTCTGCCCGACCGCCCGGCCGTGACAGTAAGATCAGGCCATGGATCCCGCTGCTGCACTAATGGCCCTGCAAGAGGAACTCCAACGCCAGCGTGAAGTCCAGACCCGCATGCTGCAATTCATGACCTCCGTGGACACCCGCCTGTACACATTACAAGCATCAATGACGCCTGCGGCACCCAGGTCCCCCGCCAGGCAAGCCATGGCTCCCGTACCAGTGGCAGCCTCTTCAGATGCTTCCCGACTCCGTTTGGCGTCACCTCCTCGGTATGCTGGAGATCCCAAGACCTGCAGGGGCTTCATAAACCAATGTTCCCTTCACTTCACGCAGCTGCCACATCTGTTCGCCTCCGACCAAGCCAAGGTCGCCTTTATAATGTCCCACCTAGAGGGCGAGGCGCTGGCGTGGATGAACCCCGTGTGGGAGAAGGAGGACCCCATGACCAAGGATCTTCAACAGTTCCTACAGGCCTTCCGCAGTACCTTTGACGAGCCAGGACGCGCCTCTGCCTCTGCTTCATCACTCCTCCGCCTACGTCAAGGGACACTGACGGTGGGTCAATACGCCATCCGTTTCCGCACTTTGGCTTCAGAACTCGGGTGGAATAATGAGGCCCTAACAGCCGCCTTCTGGGAAGGACTCTCGAGTCGCATCAAGGATGAGTTGGCGGGTCGGGACGTGCCCTCCACCCTAGATGCACTGATCGCCCTAGCAACTCGTGTGGACATACGTTTTCAGGAGCGCTCCAAAGAGCTATCTCGGGAGAGACGCCCGGTACGGCATTCTCCTCCGCCGCAGAAGTCCTCCGTTCCTCAGTCATCAACAGCTGGGATTCCCGTCCACGAGCCCATGCAGATCGACCGAGTGCGGCAGTCTGAACGACGTCGAGCAGAGCGGCTCGCCCAGGGCCTCTGCTTTTACTGTGGTGAGGACACCCACCTGCTACGCTCCTGTCCAGAGAGGCCGGGAAACTCCAAAGCCTAGGGTTGGTAGGAGAGGCCACCCTAGGTGCTGGGACCCTCTCTGACCCAGTTACATGGACAGTGCAAGTGACCACGGGAGAGACGCGGTTCACGGCTGATGCCTACCTCGATTCCGGGGCAGCAGGCAATTTCATCCAGCAGGCCACGGTGGACAAGTACCGGGTGCCTGTCATGCCACTCGACAAACCCCTAGTGATTGCCTCGGTGGATGGGAGGCCTCTCTCTGATACCATCTCCTTGATCACCAGGCCTGTCGAACTACGCATCGGTGCCCTTCACACCGAGAACATCGCTCTCTATGTTCTCCCACACATGTCCCACCAGATCCTGTTGGGACTCCCATGGTTGCGGACACATGAACCATCGGTTAGCTGGGGTACTGGCGAAGTCACCCGTTGGGGCTCTTCGTGTCATGAGAGGTGCCTAAAGTCCATACCACCCCTCCGACGACCTCCGGTTCCTGAGACCCTAACGGGGCTGCCTTCGGCCTATTGGTCCTTTGCCGATGTCTTTGACAAAAAGGAATCCGAGGTACTGCCGCCACATCGTCCATACGATTGTGCCATTGACCTGCTTCCAGGGACAACCCCACCTAGAGGACGGATATATCCTTTATCTCCAGCCGAAACCAGGGCCATGTCAGATTACATCTCAGAGAGCCTAGCAAGAGGGTTCATTCGGAGATCCTCCTCTCCTGCTGGAGCAGGTTTCTTCTTTGTCAAGAAGAAAGAGGGCGACTTACGCCCATGCATAGACTACCGGGGTCTCAACCAAATCACCGTGAAAAACAAATACCCCCTGCCGCTCATTCCCGAATTATTTGACCGGCTTAGAGGAGCTCGTGTGTTCACCAAGCTGGATCTTCGGGGTGCTTACAATCTGGTACGCATCCGCTCTGGTGACGAATGGAAAACCGCGTTTAATACGCGCGATGGACATTATGAGTACTGCGTGATGCCCTTCGGTCTGTGTAACGCTCCTGCCGTCTTCCAAGAACTGGTGAATGACGTGTTTCGGGACCTTCTCTACATCTGTGTGGTTGTTTATCTAGATGACATCCTTGTCTTCTCTCCGGACCTCCAAACCCACAGAGAAAACGTACAGCTGGTCTTACAAAGACTGAGAGAGAATCGCCTGTACGCAAAGTATGAGAAGTGTGTCTTTGAGCAGTCTTCCCTCCCCTTTCTGGGGTACATCATCTCTGATACTGGACTGCAGATGGACCCCAAGAAGGTCTCCGCCATCATCAACTGGCCTCCGCCTTCTGGACTGAAGGCAATCCAACGCTTCCTGGGATTCGCCAACTACTACCGACAGTTTATCCCGCACTTCTCTGCCTTGACCGCTCCTCTCTCCGCTTTGACCAAAAAGGAGGCTAATCCTAAGGACTGGTCACCTGCGGCAGACGCCGCATTTTGTTCTTTGAAGCGAGCATTCGCCTCCGCCCCTGTACTCCACCGACCGGAGTTAAACCGCCAGTTCACCTTGGAGGTGGATGCCTCCTCCTCAGGAGCCGGAGCAGTGCTCATGCAAAAATCCTCCTCCGGGAAGATGGTGACCTGCGGTTTCTTCTCTAAGAGCTTCTCAGCACCCGAACGTAATTACACCATCGGTGACCGAGAACTACTGGCGGTCAAACTGGCTCTGGAGGAGTGGCGCTACCTCCTGGAAGGAGCAGTGTACCCCGTGATTATCTACACGGACCACAAAAACCTGGAATACCTGCGGTCCGCTCAGCGACTGAACCCACGGCAAGCCAGGTGGTCCTTATTCTTTGCCAGGTTTGACTTCCAGCTCCACTTCCGACCAGCGGACAAGAATGTACGCGCTGATGCCTTGTCTAGGTCGCTCATGCCCATGGAACAGGAGGAAGAGACTATCCAGCCTATCATCTCTCCTAGCAAGATTGTTCCGGTGGCTCCTGTCACTCTGGCCCAGATACCACCTGGGAAGACCTATGTCTCGGAGACCGACAGGCTAACGGTCTTACACTGGGGTCATACCTCAAAAACAGCCGGCCATGCAGGCCAGAAGAGAACATGGGGTGCAATTGTACGCCATTACTGGTGGCCATCTCTTCGCACGGACGTCGCCGCCTTTGTCTCTGCCTGCTCCTCTTGTGCCAGAAACAAGACGCCCAAACACCTCCCACATGGCCGCCTTCTGCCTCTGCCGATACCTTCGATTCCGTGGCAACACATAGCAATGGACTTTATTACGGACTTGCCATTGTCATCCGGGCACACAGTCATATGGGTCGTGGTGGACCGGTTCTCAAAAATGGCCCATTTCGTTCCTATGGCTGGACTGCCCTCTGCTCAGGAACTCGCGGACGCTTTTATACAACACATCTTCCGCTTGCATGGCTTTCCATTACACATCGTATCAGACAGAGGAACTCAGTTCACCTCCCGCTTCTGGAGGGCTCTCTGTAACCATCTGGGAGTGACTCTGGACTTTTCATCTGCATACCATCCTCAGTCTAATGGCCAAGTAGAGAGGGTCAATCAAATCTTGACCTCATTTCTACGTCACTATGTTAACGCCCATCACGACGACTGGTCCGCTCTTCTACCTTGGGCTGAATTCTCCCACAACCACCACATCAGTGAGTCGTCCTCCAGCTCTCCCTTCCATGTTGTTTACGGACTTCAGCCTTCCATCCCATTGCCTGTATCCCCCTCTTCGGATGTCCCTGCTGCAGATACAGTAGCCCGTGACTTTGCCACCATTTGGGACTCTGTCAAGGTGTCTCTAGGACGTGCTTCCCTGCGGATGAAGAGACACGCAGACAAGAAACGCCTGGATCCTCCGTGTTTCTCTCCTGGAGACCTCGTCTGGCTTTCTTCCCAGTACGTCCGCCTGAAGATACCTTCATACAAGCTGGGTCCTCGCTACATTGGGCCGTTTAAAGTCCTCACCAGGATCAATGAGGTTTCCTACAAGCTGCAGCTCCCGGCCACGATGAGGATACCCAACTCGTTCCACGTCTCCCTGCTCAAGCCGGTGGTCCTTGGTCCCTTCTCCGCTGCTGCCAGTCCAGCTCCTCCACCTATTGCCGATGATGACATCTATGCGGTAAGGGATATCGTGGCCATGAAGACCGTACGAGGTCGGCAGTTCTTCCTGGTGGACTGGGAAGGGTATGGTCCTGAGGATAGGTCCTGGGAGCCCAGGGAGAACGTAGGCACTCCTCTTATCCGTGCCTTCTTGTCCCGGTTGCGGGGAGGGGGGCGTGGGGGGGGGGTACTGTCACGCTCCCCGGGTCCTCGGCTCCCCTCCCCGGGTCCTCAGCCCCGCTCCCCGGCTCACCTGCCACGCTCCCCTCGTCCCAGCCTCCGGTGCCCGTCCTCCATAGGTCCTCTGGTCGCCGATCCCGGCGTCCGACATCTTCCCAGGCCCTGGCCGGCTCTCCTGCGTCCTCCTCGCAGCCTCCTTCCCTGGCTTCTGGCACCCGGGCCGCGCGCATGCGCATTAGGGCACGCGCGCGGTCACTGACCCTTTCTTAAAGGGCCAGCGTCCAGTAACAGGAAATGAGGTTAGTCAGGTTCAGGGTATAAAGGGGGTTCTTGTCCAAGGGGGCGGGGCCTGATCTTCGTGTTCCCTGAGCTAGGAGTCAGGTCTCCTGGTGTTTATGTGCCTGTACTCACCTATCTCTCTTTGTAGAGCCGTACCTGCCTCGCCATCCAGTCTGCCGTATCCCGAACCCCGCACGCTGTCCGTCTGCCATCCGACAGCACCTGCCATCTCGGATCCCTGCGGTGACCCGTCATCTTGCTCCAGAGGTTCCGGACTCCGCCTGATATCATCTCGGCCTCCGAACCTGAGCTACGTCACCAAGACTACCTTCTGTGACTCCGTGGTCCCAGGGACTCCTCCGCTGTCTTCACTTGCACGGACTATCCTGCTGCCCTTCAGTGCTTCAGCTGCCGGACTCCCTACCTCCATCTTAGAGTTCGGTCCAGTGGATCCACCTCCTGGGTCTGCCCGACCGCCCGGCCGTGACAACATAGCTTTAGTTGTGAGATCGGATGTATACTTTCTGAAATACAGGCAAGTAAAATTTGTGAAATACACTCTTATTTGATGAGAGGTGCAACAGAATATCTAATAAGGGGTTGTGTTTTGCTAGTTATTCCCACCCCTGTCTGCCTGCCTGTCCTTCCTCCCCCGTCTCTGTTATTACAGAGCGAGGAAAGAGGAAGGAAGGACAAGGGGGAGGAAGGACAGGCAGGCAGATGGGGGGGTAACTAGCAAAACCTGACCCACCTAATAGGTATTCTGCAACACCTGTCAATCAAATAACAGTGCATTTCTCAAACTTTACTTGCCTGTATTTCAGAAAGTATACATCTGATCTCACAACTAAAGGGATGAAAAGAATCAGCCTGATAGCGCCAGTATAGTACTGGCTTTAGTTTATATAGGAAAATCCTGCTGGTTGGTCCACTTTAAGCATTTTACAAAGGTGTAACTGGCATCTAAGGGGTGCTTCACACATAGCGAGATCGCTACCGAAATCGCTGCTACGGCACGGTTTTGGTGACACAACAGTGACCTCATTAGCGATCTCGCTGTGTGTGACACTGAGCAGCGATCTGGCCCCTGCTGTGAGATCGCTGCTCATTACACACAGCCCTGGTTCGTTTTCTTCAAAGGCGCTCTCCCGCTGTGACACACAGATCGCTGTGTGTGACAGCGAGAGAGCGACGAAATGAAGCGAGCAGAAAGCAGGAGCCGGCGTCAGGCAGCTGTGGTAAGCTGTAACCAGGGTAAACATCGGGTAACCAAGGTGGTTACCCGATATTTACCTTAGTTACCAGCCTCCGCCGCTCTCACGCTGCCTGTGCTGCCGGCTCTCTGCACATGTAGCTGCAGTACACAACGGGTTAATTAATCCGATGTGTACTGTAGCTAGGAGAGCAAGGAGCCAGCGCTAAGCAGTGTGCGCGGCTCCTGCTCTCTGCACATGTAGCTGCAGTACACATCGGGTTAATTAACCCGATGTGTACTGTAGCTAGGAGAGCAAGGAGCCAGCGCTAAGCAGTGTGCGCGGCTCCTGCTCTCTGCACATGTAGCTGCAGTACACATCGGGTTAATTAACCCGATGTGTACTGTAGCTAGGAGAGCAGGGAGCCAGCGCTAAGCAGTGTGCGCGGCTCCCTGCTCTCGTGGTTATGATCGCTGCTGCGTCGCTGTGTTTGACAGCTAAGCAGTGAGCATAACAGCGACTTACAAGGTCGCTGTTACATCACAGAAAATGGTGACGTAACAGCGACCTCGTTGTCGCTGTCGCTTTGTGTGAACCAGCCCTAACTGTAGCTGCTGATCAATTATATAAACATTTTCAGATAAAAGCAATTTATTTAGTCACACAACCTTCAATGTCACAGTTAGGTTCCACAGATTGGCTTTCCGTATTTCCAAAATGACCGGCAAGATGGGTAATGATTCAATCACTTTATCCATTATATTGCATGGCTGAAAATATATTTGAAAGTTAATGGATGCTTAACTGTATATTGTGATCTTCAAAGAAGGATAAAATGGAGTTGTAAAGTTGACCACATCCTGGCAGGATATTTTGACCCAATGCATCCATCGAGCTAAGAATGCAAATGTACATGGATAGAAGCATCTAAACTCAAGTTATATGATTCCTCCATTATTACCACAGAGGTTTTATCAAGACTGTATGTCAGTGTGACAAATCTTCATGTTGTCATGATCCAGGAATGGTATTCTCCGCTCCAGAGTTTCCCAGACCCAGCCTGGTCATGTCAGGGGTTAACTCCCATCAGCCTCGTTCTGGTTTCAGGAAACACTATATCTGGTCGCTGCACCAACATTCAGTGCTGGTTATAGCTTTGCTCTGCAGCCTGTGACTTGCTCTGGTGAAATTTCCTGCTTGATTCTACTCCTTGTTACCGTGCCCTGACCTGTACCATCCCCCATTCGTTCGTCTGTACCAGTCCCTGACTTCCCACTCCTGTCAGTTGTTTACCCATCATGATTCATCCTCCTTCCTCATCCTCCGGTCTTGTTTTCTGTACACTGTGCCCTTTGTGTTTCCCTCTGCATACCTGATCTTCCGACTTCACAGTACTTCACTCTGTTACAGTGTTACTTTGACTCTCCTTCACTACTCTGTTGCCACCTAGTGGGAATACGCTGTACTACGTCCTACCAACCCTTTGTACAGTGTGACATATGTATTGCAAGAACGAGTGATCCACCAATGGACCTGACAGATGAAGGCTGGCCTACCCAAGCATACATGCCAACATCCCAAGCCTACAGTTTATTAAGAGCTGGCCTCCCCAAGCACGTATGCCAGCATCCCACACCTATTGGTTATTAAGATTGCATTATCAGGTGGTACTAAAGCTGCAATACAATGCATAATAGTATGACATTATGGTCAAGAGTTTAGCTGTTGTTCATGCAGACCATGAGAATGGTGGAGATATACAATTTATTGACCTCCCCAAACTATGAAATGATTATTGCTGCCGGCTTAGTGGCCAGACCTATTCAAGCTGACGTTGAGGTGGCCATAACTGATGCTAAAAAGCATTTCTGAATGCCCATCAGGAAACCACATGAGACTTTATGGCTTAGAGTCTATCAACAAAGCTTAACGTTTGTAAACTGTAACGTTGCACCCCACAACCTGGGGGTTCCACTCGCTTGTAGCGGTGTGAGGTAGCTTCAGCAACACATGTACACAGTCTCTTTACAAAAATTCCGGCAGTTTATTTAAAAACACTCTCAGCATAAACTGCTCTTAAACATAAACGATCCACGTACCGTGGTCATCCAGTCCATTATAAGTCCATAGTGGAAGTTTAGCAACTTCCCCACTCTCTGGCTCCTGCCAGCGTACAACTCTAGCCAAGGTTCCTTCCAGCACCCAGGGCCCTCTTCAGACCACTGTCTGTCTCTCCTCCAGGAGAGGTTCGGCACTACAGCCCTGGCCTGGCTGCACTCACCTCAACTCAGACTCAATTTCAGCGGCCTGTGTTAAGCCTCCACACAGGCTGATACACCCAGAGCTCCCTGCTCTGCTCTCACTCGTCTCCAGCACACACACTGGAAGTCTAGAGCCAGTCTCTCTCTAGACTGCCCTAGACACACTCAGAGCTCCCTGCTCTCACTTGTTTCCAGTACACACACTGGACGTCTGGAGCTAGTCTCTATCTAGACTGCCCTAGACACACTCCACCCAGGTTCAGAGACACGATTGCTTTAACCCCTGGAGCCACACCCACAGGTGGTAAGGAGTGTGTAATCAGCATCACACACCCTTCCATGGCTCTGCATGTAATGCAATCCTGTGGAACCACAGGTCCCAGCCAACTTCACATTGCAGAGCACCCACGCTTCTGCAAAACATACCGGCCCTTTATAATGCAGCCGGTTGATACCTCACAAAACCTACAGCTTTCCTTATAGGGAAGGTCTCAATTGGAACAGCAAACCAAAAACAGTCCCAGTGGCCAAAAACACCAATGAGCAAAGTTAAAGGGAAGACCACTGGTAAAAAAGGAGACCAGAAACAAATTCTTAGTGAAATACAAAATTCATTTTAATGATACATATGTGACATAAGGACAGACAGTGATTACGAAAGATCTAAAAATCGCCAGACACAAAATTGCACAAACGCCACCTGCAGATGTAATGGGGCTGTTAGAAGCAAGAGGGTTAATGTCAAAAAACCCAATAGCCAAAAGATGGGGAGATCATGTAGTAGGTAATAAACTAATGGTCACCCATGTGTTACCCTCCCTATAACAGCCAAGAAACATGTCACTAATAAAACATATAAGAGGAAATACCTTGTGACATGTTGAAAACAGCTAGCAGGCAAGGCAGGTGGCGGTGGGCGGGGCCTCGAAGCTCGTTTCACTGGGCATGGCTTCGTCAGGAGGCAAAGCTTAAAGTTTGGTTAATTACAGAAGATACCCTCACCAGGTGCCAAAAGATCAAGAAAATGTATGAAACAAGTGGGTACAGGGTCTCCAAAAGTGGATAAAGACTAGAATAAAATTGTTCTGTCTGAAAAATCTTGATAGTGAGATTATAATTTAGCAGAAACCGCAAAAATCCATGGATCCATCCTGTCTAGTGTCACTTGTTCAGTCATCAATGGGGATTTAATAGAGTAGGAAATAATTTCTGGCACATATCAGGCTATTTATATGGCAACTCTACTTTCTGATAACTTAATCTAATTTCATATTTAATATTGCGAAAAATAAGCCTTTTGCAAATCATTAATTTAAAAAAATGTTCACCCCCCAAAATCACCTCAAAGTACTGACTACTAAGGGTCTTTCTTCTATACAACTTGCTCTCCTTGCCTGTTATCAAGCGTATTCCATCTCTACCAGAAACTGCCGCGACAGACGTGTGATCAAGTCTCTCTGCTCCTGCTCGTCCGTCTCTCAAACTATATATAAATATGCAAATAAGAAAGCAGCGGAGACACCATCACGTGTTTCTCAACGCTGCCAGGAAACTTTCCAGGGGGCGTTGCTCTAGAATCACTGCGTTGAGAAACATGTGATGGTGTCTCCGCAGTGGATATGTTGATCTCCCTAAGGTCAACAATGCTTGCTTAAGTCAAACTATATATATTCATAATGGAGAGGTGGGCTTTCAGTTCAAAAAAGGTAAGCCACTGGACAATAGTACAAATGAATGCTGGTAAGTAAGGAAAAGAAAGTTCCAGTGCCTAAAGTGCTGGCAGAATGGTGATGAAGAGCAACTGCTTATTTAAAAAAGTCTAAGTGGCAAGTATATTGAACAAAAATAAAAACACTTTTGCTTTTACTCCCATTTTTCATGAGCTGAATTCAAAGATCTAACACTTTTTCTACGTACAAAAAAGGACTTTTTTTCACTCAAATATTGTTCACAAATTTGTCTAAATATGTATTAATGAGCACGTCTCCTTTGCTGAGATAATCCATCCACCTCACAGGTGTGGCATATCATGATTAGACAGCATGACTATTGCACAGGTGTGCCTTGGGCTGGCCACAATAAAAGGCCACGCTAAAATGAGTACTTTTACAGTATTGGAGGGGACGGGGGAGGTCAGAAAACCAGTCAGTATCTAATGTGACCACCATTGGCCAGTCTGCCATCTGCCCTGTGAAGTAAACACCATCCGTGAAGAGAACACCTCTCCAAGTACCAGACACCATTGACAGCCAGCATTTACCCACTCAAGTCAGTTGCGATGACGAACTGTAGTCCGGTGAAGACTCCGATGAGGACAATGAGCAGCAGATGTGACGGTTTCTGACAGTTTGCGAATAAATTCTTTGGTTGTACAAACTGATTGTTGCAGCAGCTGTCCGGGTGGCCGGTCTCAGACGATCTTTGAGGTGAAGATGCTGGATGTGGAGGTCCTGGGCTGGTGTGGTTACACATGTTGTTGTGAGTCTGGTTGGATGTGCTGCCGAATTTTCTGAAACACATTTGGAGACTGGTTATGGTATAAAAATGAACATTGAATTCACGGGCAACACTTCTGGTGGACATTCCTGCAGTCAGCATGCCAATTACATGCTCCCTCAAAACTGGTGACATCTGTAGCATTGTGCTCTGTGATAAAACTGCACATTTTAGAGTGGCCTCTTATTGTGGCCATCCCAAGGCACACCTGTGCAATAATCTTGAAATCCAATCAGCAGCTTGATATGGCACACCTGTGAGGTGGATGGATTATCTCTGCATAGGAGAAATTCTCACTGACACAGATTTAGACAAATTTGTGAACAAGATTTGATAGAAATAGGCCCTTTGTGTACATAGAAAGAGTCTTAGTTCTTGGTAAATGTGAGCAAAAATGTTTTGTTTATACTTTTATTCAATATATAGGAAGTTATTGTACTGATTCATGTACCAAAACTAATTTTAGCTTGTTGGGGGTAAAATGCACTAGTTTGCGACTTTGGTAAGAAAGGACAGGTACACGTAAGATATAAATAGGCACTTGTGAGAATTCATTTTCACTGTCCACCCATTTATAGCATTAGTCTAACCATTTATTACATAGGCCCAGCTACATAACACAATAAATCACACAACACATCACCAATCTCAAGGTAGTTCCGGCAACATGACAATGATTTCTATGTAATCCAATGTTCTGGATAGTCCCTGGATCTCCGATCAATAGAGCACGTTTAGTACATGGCAGGAAAGAAGATTTACAATATGAATGGACAAGCTGACAAATATGTTGTGATGCTAGTCAGTACTTACGGATAGTATAGACGGAAGGGTAGTCAGACCAGCCGGGGTCAGGAAACAGGGGGTAAGCAGAAACACAGTCAAGTCACAGGCCGAGTTTCAGAATTCCAGGAGAGTATGTATAGATTCAGGGAGCAGACAGAGAAGAGACGTGGCTACAAAAATTGTGATTTTTGTAAAAATATCACAATTATCATCAATTGTATATACAACTGGAGGGGGGGGGTTAGGAAACAGGAGAACACAATAGGACACAGGGGGTAAGCAGAAATGCAGTCAAGTCACAAGCCGAGGGTCAGAATTCCAGGAGAGTATGTATAGTTTCAGGGAGCAGACAGAGACGTGGTTACAAAAATTGTGATTTTTGTAAAAATATCACAATTATCATCAATTGTATATACAACTGGGGGGGTCAGGAAACAGGAGAACACAATAGGACACAGGGAGTAAGCAGAAATGCAGTCAAGTCACAAGCCGAGGGTCAGAATTCCAGGAGAGTACGTATTAGATTCAAGGAGTAGACAGAGACGTGGTCAGTTAACGGTCCAAGGTCAGAAGCCAGGAAGTAATGACAACAATAGGCAGTGGGCAGAGAGGAGTCAAACAATGGTCCAGGATCAAGACACTTAGATCAGAACACAAGCCAAAAACACAACTACAGAACCAGAGAGTACGACTGGTGAGGTTCTGGAAGAGCATGCTCAGTAATAAAACAGAGCAATTACCAGGAAGATGAAACACTTGAGTAATCAGCACCTCCCAGAACCTGCATGGAATCCTGTGCTGTCAAATAACCTGTAAGCTAATAATCAAAGAAACACAGCAGAGCATCTCCAAATGCAAGATGCTCTGCACAAAGGGAATATGTCACTGTTGGCTCTGTAATTCAGGAAGGCACATTAGAGAATCACCTGTGTGCAAAATGCTCTGCACAGAGGAATAATGTCACTGCCAGCTCCATAATTCAGGAAGGCGCAGTAGAGCATCACCTGTGTGCGAAATGCTCTGCACAGAGGAATAATGTCACTGCCAGCTCCATAATTCAGGAAGGCGCAGTAGAGCATCACCTGTGTGCAAGATGCTCTGCACAAAGGAATAATGTCACTACCAGCTCCGTAATTCAGGAAGGCGCAGTAGAGCATCACCTGTGTGCGAAATGCTCTGCACAGAGGAATAATGTCACTGCCAGCTCCATAATTCAGGAAGGCGCAGTAGAGCATCACCTGTGTGCAAGATGCTCTGCACAGAGGAATAATGTCACTGCCAGCTCCATAATTCAGGAAGGCGCATTAGAGAATCACCTGTGTGCGAAATGCTCTGCACAGAGGAATAATGTCACTGCCAGCTCCATAATTCAGGAAGGCGCAGTAGAGCATCACCTGTGTGCAAGATGCTCTGCACAGAGGAATAATGTCACTGCCAGCTCAGTAGTTCAGGAAGGCGCAGTATAGCATAACATGTGTGCGAAATGCTCTGCACAGAGGAATAATGTCACTGCCAGCTCCATAATTCAGGAAGGCGCAGTATAGCATCACCTGTGTGCAAGATGCTCTGCACAGAGGAATAATGTCACTGCCGGCTCCATAATTCAGGAAGGCGCAGTAGAGAATCACCTGTGTGCAAGGTGCTCTGCACAGAGGAATAATGTCACTGCGGGCTCCATAATTCAGGAAGGTGCATTATAGAATCACCTGTGTGCAAGATGCTCTGCACAGAGGAATAATGTCACTGCCAGCTCCATAATTCAGGAAGGCGCATTAGAGCTTCACCTGTGTGCGAAATGCTCTGCACAGAGGAATAATGTCACTGCCGGCTCCATAATTCAGGAAGGCGCAGTAGAGAATCACCTGTGTGCAAGATGCTCTGCACAGAGGAATAATGTCACTGCCAGCTCCATAATTCAGGAAGGCGCATTAGAGCTTCACCTGTGTGCGAAATGCTCTGCACAGAGGAATAATGTCACTGCCGGCTCCATAATTCAGGAAGGCGCAGTAGAGAATCACCTGTGTGCAAGGTGCTCTGCACAGAGGAATAATGTCACTGCGGGCTCCATAATTCAGGAAGGTGCATTATAGAATCACCTGTGTGCAAGATGCTCTGCACAGAGGAATAATGTCACTGCCAGCTCCATAATTCAGGAAGGCGCATTAGAGCTTCACCTGTGTGCGAAATGCTCTGCACAGAGGAATAATGTCACTGCCGGCTCCATAATTCAGGAAGGCGCAGTAGAGAATCACCTGTGTGCAAGATGCTCTGCACAGAGGAGTCGTGACATATGTAAAAAATATCATGATGATCATCAATTGTACATACGATTGGGGGGAACCTATTATATTAGCTGTGACAATACATGAGGCAGTGCTGGGGTTAAATGTCAATTTCAGCTGTAGTGACTATTCAGACTGTGGAGATATACGTGCATTCATACGTGGAGGTAGCTGTATGCCCCTGCTATTCATATCTGAGTAGTTTCCATAATAAGCCGTTGTACAAAAGAGATGAAATGTACTTAGGATGCTAAGCCCCTAGAACAGCAGCTCTCTACGTAAACAGCATAATGTAATACTACAATGGTATTGGCTTATACATTAAGAGTAGATGGAAGTAAATTGCCTCGTGATGCTCTAGAACTTTATTCCGCTAACCAAGATAAACCCAATGCCCCCAGTAACAGCTGAGCCCCATGTCAGGGATATCTGTCCACAGATGTTCGCTTCATCAGCGCAGTAGATTAAAGGGTCCAAACGCTCACCAAGAGCCAAATCCCGCACATAAATAGTCTGACATCAGTATCCATGCATAGACTTAACCTTTAGCAGATGGTTAAGCTTCTGCAGAATTGATTACATTTTGATGCACACCGTTTTCCTTGTTAATACTGATTTTTTAATTATATCCCAGGATTACAATCCAGGCAGTCGGATAAACGTTAATTCCATAGCAATACTGATAAAGCTGAGAGCTCCCTTTATATTCTCGCTACATTCCGAATGTGTAACTATATAAGCATCTCCCTTTATTGGTTGACTGTGTCACCAATCCCCGCTATTTGGGCTAAAACAATAAACCAGGGAAACAAACCACCCGTGGAAGAATTTCCATAATCCCCCCAGCTTCAGTAGAGGAACTTTGATGTTTGATTTGGCAAGGTCTGCGAAAAGGTTAATGTTTTCAATCAAGGTTAATACTTCAAGCCCTGATTTCCTGAGGGGTCTGTAATACATACTGTACAAAGGCATGAATTCTCCCGTTACACTCACACCTGTTTTACTGCATTGTAAAACGCCACTAGGGAATAATTATAGGCAAGTGAATAGTCCACACCATAGGCATTGTGTGCCCGCCTGCGAATGATCATCCAGAGTGCCTATAATCAGGGTATTTAGAAAGCTGGCCAGAAACACAATGATGTTATGTCCGATCGTATGCGGATTCTGATAAAAAAAAAATTGCCAGCCTATCAGTCATTGTGAAAAGAAACAGAAGCAATCATAATTTACTATGGCGGGAATGGTCTACAGTTGTGCCAAGGTGCCTATTGACGCTCATCAATTGAGACTATTGCCTTCATCATTGGGTTAGGCTACGGAATTGCAATAGATTTTCCGAACAAATCACACAATGAATGTCTGGAGGAACAACAGTTCCATAAAATAAAGACAATCAGTAGAATAAAAGAAATGGGTTGTCATGCCGTGCTGCCGAATGGATTCAGGAGAGCAATCGATTTGATCAGCAGATTTTAATATTCATAGTTCTACGCGTTTCGGAGCCAGCATGCTCCTTCTTCAGGAGCTGACAACACCAATGAATAGGTCCTGAAGAAGGAGTATGAATGTTGGTTTCTGAAGAAGAAGCATGCATGTTAGATCCTGAGGAAGGAGCATGTATGTCTATTCCTGAAAAAAAGAGCATGAATTTCGACTCCTGAAGAAAGAGCATGAATGTCGGTTACTGAAAAAGGAGCATGATTGTCGACTCCTGAAGAAAGAGCATGAATGTCAGCTACTGAAAAAAGAGCATGAATGTAAGTTCCTCAAGAAGGAGTATGAATGTTGGTTCCGGAAGAAGAAGCATGAATATCGGTTCCTGAAGAAGGAGCATGAATGTCAGTTCCTGAAGAAGAAGCATGAATGCCCTGTCCTGAAGAAGAAGCATGAATGTCGGTTCCTGAAGAAGGAGCATGAATGTTGGTTCCTGAAGAAGGAGCATGAATGTCGGCTCCTGAAGAAGGAGCATGAATGTTGGTTCTGAAGAAAGAGCATGAATGTCGGTTCCTGAAGAAGGAGACTGAATGTCAGTTCCTGAAGAAGGAGCCTAAATGTCCGTTCCTGAAAAAAGAGCATGAATGTCAGATCCTGAAGAAGGAGCATGAATGTCGGTTGCTGAAGAACATGCATGAATGTTGGTTCCGAAAAAAGAAGCATGAATGGCGGTTCCTGAAGAAGGAGCCTGAATGTCGGTTCCTGAAGAAGGAGCATGAATGTCTTACCTGAAGAAGGAGCATGAATGTCGGTTCATGAAGAAGCAGCATGAATGTCAGATCCTGAAGAAGGAGCATGAATGTCGGTTGCTGAAGAACATGCATGAATGTTGGTTCCGAAAAAAGAAGCATGAATGGCGGTTCCTGAAGAAACAGCCTGAATGTTGTTCCTGAAGAAGGAGCATGAATGTCGGTTCCTGAAGAAGGAGCCTGAATGTCATTCCTGAAGAAGGAGCATGAATGTCGGTTCCTGAAGAAGGAGCCTGAATGTCGGTTCCTGAAGAAGGAGCATGAATGTCTTACCTGAAGAAGGAGCATGAATGTCGGTTCATGAAGAACCAGCATGAATGTCGGTTCCTCAAGGAGCATGAATGTCGGTTCCTGAAGAAGGAACATGCTGTCTCCGAAACACGAAGAACTATGAACAATAAAATCGCTGATCAAATCAATTGCTCTCCTGAATCCATTTGGCAGCGCAGCATGACAACCCATTTCCTTTATTTTACTGATTGACGGTTTACCTCTGGGGGCTGTAGCAGCATTTTTTTTATGCTAACAAGCGTACTACAGGAGTTGTGACTTGCACAACTCACCCAGGTGAGTGATTCCCTGCACCTCCTTATACTGGTTCCACCAGGATAAGATGCCAGTTTTGCGCCTTTTGTCTTTTCAGCTTCATCAATGAAATGAAGACAGTCTGAAGCCACTATGGCATACAGGGAAACTGTCATCTGAAACACAAGTAAGTCTTGCTGGAACACGAAAGTGTCATCCATCTGTAGAGTTCAACAGAGGTAACCGGAACCCAATGGGAGGAAGAGAAGTTGCAGCCTACGCGGGAAAGGGAAGAGGACTGTATCGGCGGTGATCTGCAAAGAAACAGGCCTGGTGTGCAATGGGGTCAGTCCATTGATTGTGCCAGCATTGTGTCAGGTAGAGCAGCTGACCGTGATTCCAAAGGAGAAGACAAGAAGAAACGAGTTACAATCCAGAGTAGAGTGTGTACCATGACCATAAACCTAAGAAGACACTAGAGTGAGTCCAGAAAACAAAGTAATAACGAAGTTACCAGTATTCCAAAAGCAACTAGTAACAAGCGCTCCCAGTGTATCAAGCAGCTATTGCTAAGGAGGTCCAAGCACTGGTGCAGAAGGGTGTTCAAACCCAGTTATTCAGTTATTCGTAATAATAGTTGTTTTAAAACAAATTCCATTTACAAATAGTGGAAAAAAAATTTAAATGGACATATATACCAGGATGGGCACAGGATGGGGTACATTAGTACAGAACTGGGGGACATTACCCCATAAGACTGCCAGCAGCAGATCCCCTCCATAACAGTGCCTCATGACCAAATATTTAGCTTCAATTTTTGTTCCTATTTTCCGCCTCTAAAATCTAGGTGCGTCCTGTGGTCCATTTCATCTTATAGTCTGAAAAATACAAAACTTTCCTGGTCACTCTGCATGGTGCAGCACTAACATCATAGCTGGGTATCATGCTCACCACCCAGGTCACCATTATGTATTTTAACTTTTTCCTTCTGCTGGGTGTGGATCTTATGACCTAGGTAATCTCTCCCTCCTCCTTTTGATCAGTGTGATTACTGTTCAGCTTTCCCTGTGTATTTATGTTACGTCAACAAGATTCTTCTTACCGGCTGGTGGCAGTGGGTGGTCATCAAACCATTGGCAAGGCACGGATCAATCCTGGTGCACAGCGCCCTATTTAAATTCCAATATGTGTCACGTGCCCACCAGAGTCTGCTCCTGCGACTTCTGCTTCGATCACCAGGCGGCACCGTGTTCCTGCTGTGGATAGTGCTGATAATAGGGGAGGAGTCGGTGACAGTGGCTCTGGTGGGCGCATGCTCCGCTCATCCACTAAGCTGGTTTTCCCTGGGACCTGCAGTACTACTGGCTGACTGTAGGTGGCGCGTGTCTTCCAGCTGAAGTTACGATCATTCAGCTGCAGTCAATGGGAAGACACCACACCCTTTTAATTCCCCCTCTTTGTCTGCTGGTCTCTGCCAGAGATAGTTCTGTATTCCTGGTTCCCGTGCTGTTTTGTGATTCCAGTATTTTGACTTCTGCATGTTCTCTGCCTACCATTTTTTGTACCTCTCTGCCCGATCCAGATTTGACCTCTGTCTGGTTTCCTGATTATGTCCTTGTCTGCCTGATTCTGTCCCTGTTTTGCATTTGCCGGTTTGACCCTGCCAGACTACTACTCTCATCGAACTGCAGCCTAACACAGGTAGTGATCTCCGGGGCCCTGTGAAATCCCAAATCCCTGTATAGGGGTTAAAGGGTTTCAGGGTTCTTAGGGTCCTGCTTTGTGAGCGGCTTTCCTCTAGCCTGTCCATTACAGTCCATCTGAGTCTGTGGTTCCAGGCAGACTTTACATTATGTCATCATATGTGAGATGCCGCAGGAACGACGAACAACCAGCGGCATGCACCACCAACGATATTATGAAAAGGAGCGACGTGTCAACGATCAAAGATTTTTGACGTTTTTGCGATCGTTGATCGTCGCTCCTAGCTGTCACACGCTGCGATGTCGCTAACGACGCCGAATGTGTGTCACAAACACCGTGACCCCGACGATATATCGTTAGCCATGTCGCAGCGTGTAAAGCACCCTTAAGAATGGAGTGAAAATCAAGTCATTGCCCTGGATCCTCGATGGGGCTAACGCAAAGACCATCCATGGAAACCCTTATAAAAGTTGTCAAAACTCTACAACCAGTCCCCGTAACAAAAGGTCATCTTAGTTCTCTGCTCCATATACCACAACCCATATATTTTCTCATAATCCAATGATATGGAATAAAGAAATCCTTCTTACTATTTGCATTTCCGACAATGACTAATTGGGACTAAATACAATAGTGCCCTACATAAGTCTGGTAGAAGCGCAAAGGATCATCATTACGCTATATTTATTACAGTTTAACTTAGAAGTAACATATGATTGATTCCATAGCTCATTATCAAAACCTTTAAGGTTAATATTTTCTCTCTAAAACATATTCCTGAAGCTTTCGAGCACTACAAGATTACAGTAATGATGCAATGGTGAAAATGATCTAATATCTGAGCGCTGTCAGGCCAAATTAGATAAATCCTATTCAATCAGTGACAGGTATAGACATCTGATAAAAATTTACAAGGTATTTGAATGAAAAAATCAATTTGCTTAGACTCATTCTGACCTTTAAAAACATACTAGATGGCTCAGGATGACATATAGGACATATTTTCTAGTTTATTTAAAGAGGAAATCAATAATAATATGTGGTGTGTGATTTCCCTTTACATTTACTATCGGCCTCATTTGCTCTCCCAAAAGCATACACCCATATTAGTGGTGTAAACAGCAAAATGCAAGAAATCACTTTTGTACATTCTAAAGATTAAAGCCCGCTTTACACGCTGCAATATATTTTACGATGTGTCGGCGGGGTCACGTCGTAAGTGACGCACATCCGGCATCGTAAGGTACATTGTAGTGTGTGACAGGTACGTGCGATTGCGATTGAACGTTAAAACGTTCATCGCATACACGTCATTGAATCCTGACGAATTGCACGTCGGGTTGTTCAATGTTCCCGAGGCAGCACACATCGCAGTGTGTGACACCCCGGGAACATTGAACAGATCTTACCTGCCTCCCGCGGCTCCAGCCGGCAATGCGGAAGGAAAGAGGTGGGCGGGATGTTTACGTCCCGCTCATCTCCGCCCCTCCACATCTATTGGCCGGCTGCCGTGTGACGTCGATGTGACGCCGAACGTCCCTCCCACTCCAGGAAGTGGATGTTCGCCACCCACATCGAGGTGGTATGGACGGGTAAGTACGTGTGACGGGGTTAATCGTTTGTGCGGCACATTCAACAAATTGAACATGCCACACATACGATGGGGGCGTTGCAAATCGCATACGATATCGTATGCGAAATTGCAACGTGTAAAGCAGGCTTAACAAAAGGAATTCAGCCAATTAATTCATGTGTGTTTTCTGAGTGTAAAGGTGGACGTACCCATTAGATAATTGCCAAGTATAACTGTCATGCTTCGTACCCACGGTGCTCTGCTCCCCAGCAGACCCAATGTTCCTTTTTGTATTGTGCCAATGGACAGGTGGTTTCCAGCCATGGGGCCTGAGCCAGTGTTGGAAGGAGCCTGTTCCAGGCACCTTGTTCTGGGTGATTGCTCTGCTTCATTAGGGAGCAATCTTGCTCGGAACGCCACCAGTTATAGTTTCTGGTCTGCCGTGAGTGCTCTGGCTCACATAAGTGCCTTGTTCCGATTTTGTCTCTCTAATGACCCTTTTCTGTGCATCCAGCAGACTTTGATGTTATCCCCAGGCTCCTGACCCAGGCTTGTTTCCTGGCCTCGGCTCTGCTTTTTCCCAAGTACCTGACGTGACTTCCTGGCTCCTGAACACCAGCTTGTTCCCTGACCTTGCCTTCACTTTTTCCCTGAGTACCTGACGTGACTTCCTGGCTTCTGAACCCCGGCTTGTTCCCTTACCTCGGATCTGCTTTCTCCCTGTGTACTTTTGTGACTTCCTGGCTTCTGCTATCCGGCTTGTTTGACTACCCCTTCCACTCATGTTGTCTGGTGATATCTAGTGGTTGATCGTCACAATAACTCTGCCCACACCACTGATTGGCAGCTTTGCATAGGTTGAACACTGCCAATCAGTGGTGGGGGCGGGGGTTATACAGAGCTCATGAATATGGAGGACAACATGGCAGCAGGTGTACTAGTCCTCTAGTGATAATCTCCTTGTTTATGTCATGGATAAATTGTGTGCTCTTTATATATGTCATGTGTCATAATGTGACAGCAGAAGAGCGAGGGACTGGGGGCTCCTACCCTGTCCCTCATGCTAAGGGACCATACGTTATCCTGAATCTCCAAATTACCCCTGATGGTGGAGATGCCAGAATCCTGTGCCTTACTATTCTCCTGACTGCCCTAAACTGATCTTCCACTCAGGGAAGGAAGGGGCTGAAGTATGATGGCAACACAGATGAAGACAGAAAGGGAATACCCAAAACTCAGACACACTGCAAACTCACAGGAATAAACAGTAAGAGACTAAGGAGAAAAGCAAGAGAAGGAAGGGGTAGCAACAAAAGGACAACAAGGGTTAACACCACAACATATCGCAATAAAGCACTACAACAAGTAGTTAGTCTGGATCACAACACCTCACTAAACCAGTATAGAGAAGCTATAGTTGGTATTAATGGAATAATCAGTCAGCATATACAGTATAGGAGGGGAGCATTTGGTCAAAGAAGACTAACAAGCAGCCCAGCAGAGATTAACTTCTACTAGATGGGCTAGGGCTTATTTTCAGGGGATGTCTTATTTTTTTCCCATGTGACCAACAATCCATATTTATTCTTGAACAAAAAACCTACAGTTATTCAAATACAATCATATCCCATTCTGGAACATCAACATAACTCTTCAAACCCTGTGTGTAACGAATGAATGAATGAATGAATGAATATACTGTATATATGTGTCACAAAAGGTCTCTTAACTGCTGGAGTCTAGAATTAAAAATTATATTATATGGAGATAAGGTATGCACACCAGTGACTATGTAAGGGGAATATATGAAAAGCAGAAACTGCTGTGTGAATACTGACATGAAAAATCCAATAGCTATATGTAAGAATGAAATGGGAAAAATGGAACCTGCATTACTGCCATGAATATATGAATAAAGAGAAATTTAGCTATTTAATTGATCAATGCAACAGAGCCCCAACACTACGCCAAAGTATTTCTCTACGTTGGGTCCCTAGCTTGTGTGTGTCCTCTCATGCAGTTAAAAAACTTACCGTGTTGGGAAGCTGAGACCCAGGCTATATATGCGTATAATGTGGACTGGCAATAGGTGTGGGGGGTGGGTTCACAAACGAAAGACTACAAATCAATCAAGAAATAACGTTTGGAACACCATTCAAAATGAGACAGACTGGTATGTATGTGCAGTGTATGTGTATACATTTGTATGTACAGTGTGTATATATATATATATTTATATATATAAAAAAATAATATATACATATATACACACTGTAGATACAAATGTATACACATACACTGCACATACATACCAGTCTGTCTCATTTTTAATTCTAGACTCCGGCAGTTAAGAGGCCTTTGGTGACATCATGGTCACAAAAAGGTCCTTAAGCAGTGTTAACACGGAATAGAAACACTGGGGGTCCTTAATAGGGTGGGGGCTCTGAGAATTTTCCCAGTTTGACTTTCCCTAATGCCGACTGACTGTCACTGTGGCTTATTTTTGGACTAGGACTTATATTTCAAGCATTCTCCAAAAATCCTGTAAAATCATGCTAGGGCTTATTTTCAGGGTAGGTCTTATTTTCCGGTGAAACAGGGTATATAAACAGTAAAGGGGACTTTACACGCAACGACATCGCTAACGAGATGTCGTTGGGATCACGGAATTCGTGACGCACATCCGGCCTCGTTAGCGACGTCGTTGCGTGTGAAACGCACGAACGACCGCTATCGATCAAAATTACTCACCTAATCGTTGATTGTTGACATGTCATTCTAATCCCAAATATCGTTGCTGTTGCAGGATGCAGGTTGTTTGTCGTTCCTGCGGCAGCACACATCGCTATGTGTGACACTGCAGGAACGAGGAACAACATCGTACCTGCGGCCATCGGCAATGAGGAAGGAAGGAGATGGGCGAATTGTTACGGCCGCTCATCTCCGCCCCTCTGCTTCTATTGGGTGGCAGCTTAGTGACGCCGCTGTGATGCCGCATGGACCGCGCCCTTAGAAAAGAGGCGGTTCACCTGCAACAGCGATGTCTCTAGGAAGGTAAGTATGTGTGACGGGTGTTAGCGATGTTGTGTGCCACGGGCACCGATTTGCCCATGACACACAACCGATGGACGTGGGTGCTTTCACCAGCGACATCGCTAGTGATGTCGCTGTGTGTAAAGTGGCCTTTAGGGTCAGATTAACCTATAGGCACATCAGCCCTGGGGGGGGGAGGTGGGATCATTAAGGCAACCTGTGCCTTCAGTCTTCTACAATATAACCCTGGTACTCTATACAGTAATAGCTGGCAGTTGAATTTCATTCATTAATTTTCACACCCTTCTAGGAACGACCGTTGACAACGGCTTATTTCTAATTTGCAGCAATTTTACTTTATGCTGATGATACCAGCATAAATCAGACACTGACTATATCCCAAATTATAATAGGCACTGTCTGAATTTCCATTATAATTGATGTGGAATCGGCGACGGTTGACTCCGGAGATACAAATGTAGAATTTGAAAATAGCTGTATGTGACACAACAAATGGCAGAGTGAATGTACGCCGTCCCCACCACCATCAATCATGGTTACTGTACCCTAATTGATATCCTAAGGGCCTTATTGTATTAAAATAGTAGCTGACAGGTGCAATGATAAGTGATACAGACCTTTAATCACTTGCATCAGTCTGTGCGCTACGTCCTACCTCCCTCCCCGGTTGCTAAGTCTAAAGGTGGGCATTTAATATAGCTGATTAGCATGCTGCGGATTCATTTGTGTTCAGTCTGTGCTTCAATTGCTGGAGAAATACATTTTTTATGGATGCTCTTCTTGACAATATGTGTTAGGGATTAGCTCATTTAATACATACTGTCTTGTTCCCCTGACTACCTGTGTGTATTGCAATCATCCTATAATAAGAAAAATAGTGGGATGGAGAAATGAAAGGCTGAGCTGATATAGCTCCAGGGAAGGAATTCATCCTTTGGCATCTTATTCAGAAGAGCAGACATATGTTACAGTCAACTTTGCCTCCTTACAGGGAAAACACCAGAGGGTCTCGTCCAGATGTTGCAAATTCGTACGTGGAGGTGTAAACCGCTGACGCTGTGATTCGCATGATGATAACTTGTTGGAGAATCTCAAAAAAAAAAATATAAAATAAATCGGAGTAAAATATCCAGTATCCAAATTCCCCCATTATCTATTCTCAGCTGAAATCCACAGCTTAGCAGTACTTTAACAAATCAAGAAAAATAGATTAAAAGCGAGTTCATCTGCATGTGGTGGAATGTACAATAAAAAGTGATTTGCGGCCATGTTGTTTGGAATACAAATGCACGTCGTGTTGTTGCCTTGACAGGACTGGGGGAGTTATGGAGGATTTATTAACGTCTTTGCGTATTTCAAGACTGCAGAAAGCAGGTGGAATCATAAACCAGCCGTCATTTCCAGAGAAAATTTGCGATACTTTGTGAACCTTTGATTGTTAAAGTTTGTGGAGTTTGGGTTATATATCACGGAGGTTGGTTTAAAGTGAAATCGTGCATTTTCATGTGCACACCCCAGACATGAAAATGAATCGTGGCTAAAGGGGTTGTCTATTACTCGGACAACCTTTTCTTAATCACAACACTTTTACTCCAGACCCGCGGCGTTCCATCGTTGTCGGCACTCGCTCTCCCAGGGCTCACGTGACATTCTTACATCACATGAGCAATGCACACAATCAGCTCTTCACTCTCCTGGGGCTCACATGATGTTGTTACGTCCCACAAGGCCTGTGCCCAATCAGCTTTTCACTCCTGGGGCTGACACGACGTTGTTACATCACATGAGGCCTGCTCCCAATCAGCATTGCATTCTCCTGGGGCTCACATGACGTTGTTATGTCACACAAGCCCTGCACCCAATCTGCACTTCACTCTCCCAACCCTCAGATGAATTGAACATCAAGAGGAAGTCAGAGCTGTGGCTGCCACTCACTTCCTCTTGATGTTTGATACATCAGAAGGCTGGGAGAGTGAAGTGCAAATTGGGCGCAGGGCTTCTGTGGCATAACGTCATGTGAGCCCCAGGAGAGTGAAGTGCTGCTTGGGCGCAGGACTCGTGTGACATAACAACGTCATGTGAGCCCCAGGAGAGTGAAGTGCTGATTGGGCGCATGGCTTGTATGACATAACAACGTCATGTGAGCCCCAGGTGAGTGAAGTGCTGATTGGGTGCAGGGCTCGTGTGACATAACAACTTAATGTGAGTCCCAGGTGAGTGAAGTGCTAAATGGGTTCAGGGCTCGTGTGACATAACAACGTCATGTGAGCCCCAGGAGAGTAAAGTGCTGATTGGGCGCAGGGCTTGTATGACATAACAACGTCATGTGAGCCCCAGGTGAGTGAAGTGCTGATTGGGCGCAGGGCTCATGTGACATAACAACTTAATGTGAGTCCCAGGTGAGTGAAGTGCTAATTGGGTTCAGGGCTCGTGTAACATAACGTCATGTGAGCCCCAGGAGAGTGAACTGCTGATTGAGTGCAGGGCTCGTGTGACATAGCAACTTAATGTGAGCCTCAGGTGAGTGAAATGCTGATTGGGTTGAGGGCTCCTGTAACATAACAATGTTATGTGAGCTCCAGGAGAGTGAAATGCTGATTGAGCGCAGGCCTCGTGTAATGTCATGTCAGCCCCACGAGAGTGAAGTGCTGATTGGGCGCAGGGCTCATGTGATGTAACAACGTCACGTGAGCCCCAGAAGAGCGAATGTCAACAAAGCTGGAAAGGCACCAGCACCAGAGGTTAGTATAAGTGTTACTTTAATGGGGTAAACATGGGGGATGAGAAGGGGTTGCCCATGTAGTGGATGTGATACTATCACTGAGGAGCACAGGAACAAGACCATTAAAGGTTACTAGTGAAACGCCCGCGCCGGGGCTTGCAGGGCTCGCACGGTCACCGGGCCGGTGGTATTGAGTGGCTGTGAGTGGCCCGACCCGGCTTCCGTGACCCCCGTTGGGTTTCAATAAAAGGAAAGTCCCAAAGTCAGTCCGGTGTTACAAGGGGGATGGAAGGAGGGTAACGGGGTTCCTGGGGAGCTTGCCATCGCTCTCCCCCAGGAAACGGTATGGGACGGGGACGGGGGATGCTTGCAGCGCCACCCGTGGTTTGCGGCCAGGTGTTCAGCCGCCGCTGCGCAGTCATAGATAAACAAATTAACACATCCCTTTTACCAGGACCCAATAAAGGATAGGAAGAGGCAGGAGGAAAAAGAAGAAGAAAAAGAAGAAAAGCATGGAAAAAGAAACATTTGCATATATCAAAACATTTAAACTTTCTGGAACAGGCCTCCTTACGACGCTCCAGGGCCCTCCAGGTACCCAGGTTTAGGGAATATACTCAGGAGTCCAATCTCGGTGCAGGCTGCGGTGCCGGGCTCACCCCTCCGGCCACCACTCGCCAAAGCTCGCACCCGGGCAGTCCATATCATCTTCTCCTGGTCCTGGGGAGGCAGGGTTCCTGGCTCCTAGCAAATGTCCAACAAAGGGGCAGGCACGGATTTTCGCGCCCCACTGCAGTCCCACCCACGAAGGGCGGGCCAGTCCAGTCCTTGTTGGTACGCATGGCGCCCATCCCATTCTCAATGGACGCCATTGTACAGTCCAAGTCCATTTGTCGCATGCCCGCAGCCGCGGGCACCAAAATAAATGTTAGACGATCCAATTTTGCAGATGTTGTACACAAGGCACGCGTCACCCGGCGTTACCGGGTCTTGTCCGGACCCTGCTCGCAGCGCCAAGTTGAAACGCCCGCGCCGGGGCTTGCAGGGCTCGCACGGTCACCGGGCCAGTGGTATTCGGGGTCAGGCTGTGAGTGGCCCGACCCAGCTTCCGTGACCCCCCGGCGGGTTTCAATAAAAGGAAAGTCCCAAAGTCAGTCCGGTGTTACAAGGGGGATGGAAGGAGGGTAACGGGGTTCCTGGGGAGCTTGCCATCGCTCTCCCCCAGGAAACGGTATGGGACGGGGGATGCTTGCAGCGCCACCCGTGGTTTGCGGCCAGGTGTTCAGCCGCCGCTGCGCAGTCTCTCTCTGGGGCAGGTGTTACGGGCAGACGGATGGAATCGCTCCCCACGGGTGGAGCGGGGTAGCCCCGGGAGGTTTATGAGACCCAGGGCAACAGTCCTCAGGGACACCGGGGGCACAGGGCGGCGGCATTACTCACACCAGTCACGGAGTGAGGTTCCAGTTGTTCTTTATTTAAAGTCCGTTCCACATCGCACACGGGTGCTGGTCCTCGCCGCCTGTAGCCTTTGGTCGGTCCCGGGCAGGTAGGATGAAGGGGCCGGTGGAGTGATCTGGGGGGTCCCTCTCTCTTTCGGTGCGATAATGCTATCCCCATGGCATGGAGCATCTTGGGGACCCGCCGCCATTCTGTCTGTCTCTCTTCCGGTAGCGGACACACCACCAACCGCCACCGGGTACAACACTCTCCAAAGATCCCCAATCCTCAGCTCCATTCCCTTCCTCAGATGTTATCAGCCCTGGTCTCGTGGCATCTCCTCAACAGGAGCTGTCCTGTGGACGTCTGCACTCTCCTGCAGCCTCTGACGTTCTGCTCAACTTTCTGTGTGTTCTGCACTAAACTCACTCCTATTCAGGCCCCCCTCCCCTTTAGTTGTCATGGAAACCTGCCTGTGTGCAACCACCTGCTCATTAAGGAGACAGGATGAGTCATAGGCTCAAAACTACATGCTGCAAAAGCTATTAACTCCTTCCTGCCCGTGTGATGTTATTGTGTGTGTGGACTTCACTCCTCCTGCCCGGGAAAAAATGGGGTAACATTTAATACCCTGTAATGACCCAGTTGCAGGGGCGTTACACTAGCACACTAGCACCAATGCGGGGATGCAAGAGAGTGGTCAATAAGGCCTAGGTCAGTGCCGGGAAGTCACGTCTGTACAGGGGAGCAAGCAAATCTGAAGTCGTCTGAGAGCAGAGGGTCAGAAAGCCAGGAGATCATGTCAAGAGCCAGAGGGAAGCAGAGCTGAAGTCAGAGACACACTGGGGTCACAAGTTGAGCAGACAAGTAGGTATGGAGGAGGGAGCAGAGAGGAGATTAGAAGCGGATAGTGGGTATGGAGACAGGCAAAGTAAAACAAGACTGGACAGAGGTCAGGGGGAGAGCAGTACAGAGACAGGGAAGTATGACAAGATGGGACGGAATGGAGGTCAGAGGAGGTACAGTTAGGTCCAGAAATATTTGGACAGTGACACAAGTTTTGTTATTTTAGCTGTTTACAAAAACATGTTCAGAAATACAATTATATATATAATATGGGCTGTAATTATATATATAATATGGGGGTTCACATCTAGATGCAAACCATTCATCAATTCCAAAAATAGACAGGCCAGAGTTAAATTTGCTGAAAAACACCTCATGAAGCCAGCTCAGTTCTGGAAAAGTATTCTATGGACAGATGAGACCAAGATCAACCTGTACCAGAATGATGGGAGGAAAAAAGTTTGGAGAAGAAAGGGAACGGCACATGATCCAAGGCACACCACATCCTCTGTAAAACATGGTGGAGGCAATGTGATGGCATGGGCATGCATGGCTTTCAATGGCACTGGGTCACTTGTGTTTATTGATGACATAACAGCAGACAAGAGTAGCCGGATGAATTCTGAAGTGTACCGGGATATACTTTCAGCCCAGATTCAGCCAAATGCCGCAAAGTTGATCGGACGGCGCTTCATAGTACAGATGGACAATGACCCCAAGCATACAGCCAAAGCTACCCAGGAGTTCATGAGTGCAAAAAAGTGGAACATTCTGCAATGGCCAAGTCAATCACCAGATCTTAACCCAATTGAGCATGCATTTCACTTGCTCAAATCCAGACTTAAGACGGAAAGACCCACAAACAAGCAAGACCTGAAGGCTGCGGCTGTAAAGGCCTGGCAAAGCATTAAGAAGGAGGAAACCCAGAGTTTGGTGATGTCCATGGGTTCTAGACTTAAGGCAGTGATTGCCTCCAAAGGATTCGCAACAAAATATTGAAAATAAAAATATTTTGTTTGGGTTTGGTTTATTTGTCCAATTACTTTTGACCTCCTAAAATCTGGAGTGTTTGTAAAGAAATGTGTACAATACCTACAATTTCTATCAGATATTTTTGTTCAAACCTTCAAATTAAACGTTACAATCTGCACTTGAATTCTGTTGTAGAGGTTTCATTTCAAATCCAATGTGGTGGCATGCAGAGCCCAACTCACGAAAATTGTGTCACTGTCCAAATATTTCTGGACCTAACTGTAGCACATGGAAGCGGGACAAACTCACAGGAACCAGGAAGCGCACACTCCAAAGCAGAAACTATTACTGGCAGCGCTCAGGGAGTTACAACTCCAATAAAAACCAGCGTGACGACCGGAACGAGGCAGAATAGAAAAGGCTCCTCCCAAATGACCTAACCCCTGGAGGAAACAGACAGAAGGAAAATAAACACATACAGTTGCTAGATTTTTGAGTTCCTGGAACGGGTTAGCAAATAAGAGGAGGCGCACCCATCACCTGTCAAACCACCTTTTATTCAGTGTGAATCAAATCTGAGCATTGTAAATATAATGTGAAGCGGTTTCCATTAGCAACCAGTTAAATTTCACATGGTTGGTTACTATGGCAACTGCTACAGTTTATTATTGAACCAGTTTCCATACATGTCCACAGTCTGTATTTCTTTAAAGCATAACCCTTGTTTTAATTTTTATTCCATATAACAATAATACACATGAAAATAAGCAACTTTGTAATATATCTTATAAGAGAAATCTGCTTCTTTCTCGGGGAGAATTGATCAACATTCTGAATTCTGAGGTAAAATCTGTATTCAGTGAAGACTTTCCCATTACTGAGAGGAGATGTCAGCTGTTAGAGGGAGGAGCTAGAGTCAGAGGCTAGAGGCAGAGCTCCGCCCCACTTCTTTCTACATAGAATCTCATCAGCACCAGCCGCCATCTCCTCTCTCAGTAATTGGAAAGTCTTCACTGAATACAGATTTTACCTCTGAATTGAGACTTTTGATAATGACTGATCAATTCTCCCCGAGAAAGAAGCAGATTTGACTGATAAGATATATTACAACCCTGCTTATTGTCTTGTGTGCTATTCTATTGATTTATAAAATTAAAATTAAAATTACTTTTATGCGTTAACCCCTTTATGACCTAGGATGTACCTATACGTCCTACGTCGTATCTGTCTCTTTAATGTGGGTCAATGCAACATTGCATTAAAATGCAATAACATGCGATAAAACATCACATTTACACAAAAATGGTATAATTAATAATGTGAGCTCAAGATGCAAAAAATAAGCCATCACTGAGCCCCAGATCTCAAAAAATGAGAACACTACGGGTCTCAGAAAATGGCGACAAAAAAACATTTTTTTACAAACTTTTGATTTTTTTCACCACTTAGATAAAAGTAAAACTATACATGTTTGGTATCTACTAACTTGTACCGATCTGAGGAATCGTAATGACTGGTCAGTTTTACCACATAGTGAACGTGGTAAATAAAAACAATAAAAAACAATCATGGAATTGCACTTTTTTTTTGCAATCTCACCACACTTGGATTTTTTTCCCCATTTTCCAATACAATATGGGGCAATATGAATAGAGTCAATCAAAAATACAAGTTGTCCCATAAAAAACAAGCTTCCTATAGCTATATTGACGGACAGAAAAAAGTTATGGCTCTTGGAAGAAAGGGAGGAAAAATAAAAAGGAAAAAATGAAAACCGCCAGGTAAAGGGGTTAAATAAAGCTGATTGTATCCTCCTTAGCAGTTAGAAATTAAGGGGTTTTCCGCTCTAAGGGGCACTTTGCACACTACGACATCGCAGGTGCGATGTCGGTGGGATCAAATCGAAAGTGACGCACATCCGGCGTCGCTGTCAACATTGGAGTGTGTAAATCGTTTTTGATACGATTAACGAGCGCAAAAGCGTCGAAATCGTATGATCGGTGTAGCGTTGGTCATTTCCATAATTTCGGAAGGACCGATATTGTGATGTTGTTCCTCGTTCCTGCGGCAGCACACATCGCTGTGTGTGAAGCCGCAGGAGCGAGAAACATCTCCTTACCTGCGTCCCGCCTGCAATGAGGAATGAAGGAGGTGGGCGGGATGTTTACGTCCCGCTCATCTCCGCCCCCCTGCTTCTATTGGCCGCCTGCCGTGTGACGTTGCTGTGATGCCGCATGACTCGCCCCCTTAGGAAGCAGGGCAGGTAAGTGCATGTGAAGCTGCCACAGCGATAACGTTCACTACGGCAGCTATCACAAGATATCGCAGCTACGACAGGGGCGGGGACTATCGCGCTCGGCATCGCTATCATCGGCTTGCGATGTCATAGTGTGCAAAGTACCCCTTAGTTTAGATAATCAATACCAGATCGATGGTGGTCCTTTTAATTAGGACCTGATCTGCAGTACCAGAGAGCGGCCACTAAAGTGTGTGGCGCTGTGCTGTTGCACACTGAGAACATCCGGACGCTAGCAACAGCTGATCTGTGTGATACCAGATGTCGGACCCCCACCAATTCAAAATTATCTATATTTTGAATAGGTCCTCAATATCCTAGTAGTGGAATGCCCCTTTAATAGACATTTTGGATTGGAGTGCAGGATCTTCAGGAACACGCGTCCATATCTTGAACCTGTCTGGGTTTGGATAATGAGGATCCATGATAATGATCCATGCTCATACAGAGGTTGTGAATTACAAGTTCGCTTTTTTTTTCGTTTGGCTCATATTCTGACTTGCCAAAAGCCTTTAATCCTCAAAAACACCAGTAACATCCAAAATACATTTAAGAGTTTATCCTCAAATCCGTTGCAGATTCCTCATCACGTTGCTTTAATATGCTGTCAGATTTTCCAGACATAAAAAAAGAATATGTAAAAATTATTACTTGCGTGGTCCCAGAGGTATCGAGAAGTTGCTTATGCAAGAATCCGCAGCTTTTATACATCTTCTATAGACATGAGCGATGAAGTGCAGTTATGAGTCAGACATAAGATGCTCATATATCAGGAAGCAAAGACATCTGCAAAAACCTCACTCATAAAAGTCAACAGACAAACGAGCACAATAACACTTCTATTCATTTTCTGTGTGAACCCAACCATTCACTTGGTACAATGCATCTGATAAATGACTTGTAAGTAATGCAGCCCGACAGATATTTACATGTTACCCCTACTGCCCTAATTGTGTCCAAAACACCCATTCCCTATAATGCTGTCATCTAATTCTACGTATTTGTAAATACACCACTCAAAGAAATTTAGGGAACACTTAGCAAGATTTCACCCCCAAACTATTTATATGTGTACTAGCTGTAATACCCGGCGTTGCCCGAGATAGTAACTAAGTGTCCCTCTCACTTTCCCTCTCTCCCACTCTCTCACACTCAGTCTTTGTCTGTTTCCCTCTCTGTCTGCATCTGTGTGTGTCTGTCTCTGTGTGTGTGTCTGTCTCTGTGTGTGTGTCTGTCTCTGTGTGTGTCTCTGTCTCTGTGTGTGTGTGTGTCTGTCTGTCTCTGTGTGTGTGTGTGTGTGTGTCTGTCTCTGCGTGTCTCTGTGTGTGTCTCTGCGTGTTTCTGTGTGTGTCTGTCTCTGCATTTTTTTTGTGTGTGTCTGTCGTCTGCGTGTTTCTGTCTCTGCATGTCTCGGTCTCTGAGTGTCTCTGTGTGTCTCTGTCTCTGAATCAGTTTATTTGTGTCTTTATCTCTGTTTATCTTTGTCTCTATGTGTCTGTCTCTGTGTGTCTCTGTGTGTGTCTCTGCGTGTTTCTGTGTGTGTCTGTCTCTGAATGATTCTGTGTGTGTGTGTCTGTCATCTGCGTGTTTCTGTCTCTGTGTGTCTCTGTGTGTCTGTCTCTGAATCAGTTTATTTGTGTCTTTATCTCTGTTTATCTTTGTCTCTATGTGTCTGTCTCTGTGTGTCTGTCTCTGTATCTGTCTCTGTCTGTCTCTACCGATATCATATTACCTCACACATAAGCTGTTTTATACTAAAGGCTGCTTTACACGCAGCGACATCGCTAGCGATGTCGCTGGTGAAAGCACCCGCCCCCGTCAGTTGTGCATCACAGGCAAATCGCTGCCCATGACGTACAACATTGCTCGGACCCGTCACACATACTTCCCTGCCTAGCGACGTCGCTGTGGCCAGCAAACCGCCTCCTTTCTAAGGGGACGGTTCGTGCGGTGTCACAGTGACGTCACACGGCAGCCGTCCAATAGAAGCGGAGGGGCGGAGAGCAGCCGCAATAACGACACGCCCACCTTGTTGCCGGAGGACGCAGGTAAGCTGTTGTTCGTCGTTCCCGGGGTGTAACACGTAGCGATGCGTCCTGCCTCAGGAACGACGAACGACCTACGTCCAAAAGCATCAACGACATTTGGGATTTGAACGACGTGTCAACGATCAACAATAAGGTGAGTATTTTTGATCGTTAACACTCGCTCGGAGCTGTTACACGCAACGATGTCGCTAACGATGCCGGATGTGCATCACGAATTCCGTGACCCCGACGACATATCGTTAGATATGTAGTTGCGTGCAAAGCCCCCTTTAGACTATCCTTCCTTGCCTATAGCAACCAATCACAGCTCCTATTAATGACCTGTAGCTCCCAGCTCCATTAACTTTAAAGTAAGAAGGTTTTTTAGTGAATAACTATAAAGCATGGGGTTAAATTTTCCCCTCAAAACATAGTCTATGACGTTCCCTGAGTCACATGGGGCGTCTGTGCAAAATTTCGTGATTGTAAGTGCGACGGTGCGGATTCCTTTAGCAAACATACACACATACACACACATACATACACTCAGCTTTATATCTTAGATGTAGCTCTTCCAAAGATAAGTCCAGCAATATCTTTATATGGCCAGTCAGTTCCTCCATTACTGAGTTAGGCTGCTTTCACACTACGTTTTTTTGACATCCGTCATGAACGTTTTTTTAACGCAAAAGCGGATCCAGTGCAAATGCGTTTTCATTTCAATGCATTTGCAATGGACTCGCGTTAACATGCGTTCACCTGCGTTTGCGTGCGTTTATAGTGAGGATCCAGCGACTTGCAGTTTTTTAACATTTTTCAAAAACGCTACTTGTAGCGTTTTTGAGCTGCGTCCAAATACTGCAAATTGCTGGATCCTGACTAAACAGCATGCAAACGCATGTGACCGCTGGCATGCTGGTAGGCAGGATCCTGCTTGCTCTACTGAGCATGCACAGAAACCAGTCTCGGGTGATCAGTCCCTCTCTCTCCTCCCTCTCTCACCCTCTCCCTCCACCCTCTCATTCCTCCCCCTCTCTCTCTGTCTCTCCCCCTCCCTCTCCTGTCTCTCTCTCCCACCTGAGAGCTGCGGACACTCGTAACCAAGGTAAATATCGAGTAACCACTTCTCTTAGTTACCCGATGTTTACGTTGGTTACGTGTACAGACGCTCGTAACCAAGATAAATATCGGGTATTCAAGCAAGTTACCCCGTGTTTACCTTGGTTACGAACCTCCGCAGTTGTAAGAAGCCGGCTCCCAGTCTGGCACGTTTAGTTCCCCTCACTCCCGATCACATGACTCCAATGCCCGCCCCTAAACATCCAGTGACAGGATCCTGCAAAATAGCACATGCGTTAGCATGCGTTTTTTGCTATAAAAGCAGGATCCGCTTTTACAGCAAAAAAACGTTCATGACGCATGTTAAAAAAACGTAGTGTGAAAGCAGCCTAATCAACGTATACATTTATATGCAAATGAGGCTGAAAAGGTATGGTAGATCTGAAGCCTCTGTCACTCCAGCTCTATTCCCCCGCTGAGCTCATCCTTCTGCATAATTGTTGGCTACTTTGTTTGAAGTCACACAGCAGAGAGGCTGCAGTCAATAAGGAGTGGGTGTAGCTGGGTGGGGAATAGAACTGGATTGACAGATGCTTCAGATCTATCAGCCTCATTTGCATATGAATTAAAATAGTGATTTTTAAGTAATGCAGGAACAAACTGGACATGTTAAGGTATTGCTGGACTTGTCTCTGAAAGAGCTACATGCGCATATAAAAACTTTGGTGTGTGAAATCCGCTGACAGATTTCCTTTAAATCATGTGTTGGATACCTAATAGCAGTCAAGATACAACTGGTTTTCATAGAGGTTTTTGTGATCCTCCAAGGATATGCCTACCCAAGCCAAATGTGATTCACCACCAGGCTAGTCATGATGTGACGTTTCAGGCAGCAAAATATTCACCATGAGGTCTCTTGACTCTTACTTCTGTCACATGAGCTCAGTGTGAACCTTCTCACCTGTAAATAAAATGAGACACCAATGGTGAACCTGAGAGTTCTTGTGCTCTCTGGACAATGCCAAATTAAGCTGCCCACATGGTGCTGCTGTGAGCATAGGTCCTAGACGTTGGGATCTCATGCCAGCCTCATGGAGGTCATATTAAAGCAAGCGGACAGTGCTTCTCTGGTTCTGTAGAAGAGTGACATGTGACCCGAAACCTCCTGAAGATGTCATAGTTTTTATAACAATGTATACTCTGTATTTACATCTGTAGTGACGGTAAGATATTTACGTTCCCCGTGTGTGTGGCTATGAGCGCAGAACTACAGCCCACCATTAGATGTCACCATTCCTAGGTTCCGTAGTGGGAGGGGAAACCTTAAGCCTCAGGTATAGTGACAGGGCTGAGAGGGTTAAGTAGAGAAGCTGGCCCACAGTGAAGGTGATATAATGTTGGGTATTAGGGGTTCAGTTACTTAGTGGTAAGGAGAAGAAGTCAAGGCAGAAGTAAAGAGCAGGAGGAAGTAAAGGTGACCGTGACCAGATTGTAGCTTAATGTAGTATAAAGACTATAGCACACATATAGAAAAATTAAAGAGTTCCTGGTGGTTTTTTTATGCTTTTTATTAGTGCCAAACAGAAAAAAAATCAGAAAAATTCCAAAGAGTATCCTGACGTTTCGACCTGTGATAGGTCTTCCTCTAAGGATTTATCTAATAGAACAACTTTAGGTTGTAATTTGACACAGACAAAATATGTCTGATTCATGAGTCAAACGCCTTAAGGCCACTTTACACGCTGCGATATCGTTACCGATATCGCTAGCGTGGGTACCCACCCCCATCGGTTGTGCGACACGGGCAAATCGCTGCCCATGGCGCACAACATCGCTCAGAACCGTCACATTATTTACCTGCCTAGCGACGTCGCTGTGACCGGAGAACCGCCTCCTTTCTAAGGGGGCGGTTCGTTCAGCGTCACAGCGACGTCACTAAGCGGGCACCCAATAGAAGCGGAGGGGCGGAGATGAGCGGGACGTAACATCCCGCCCACCTCCTTCCTTCCACATTGCCGGCGGCCACAGGTAAGGTGAGGTTCCTCGTTCCTGCGGTGTCACACATAGCGATGTGTGCTGCTGCAGGAGCGACGAACTACATCGTACACGCAGCAGCAACGATAATTGGGAATAGCTGGGCATTAGCGATTTTGCACGTTTTTGCGACGATGCAAAATCGCGCATAGGTGTCACAGGCAACGACATCACTAAAGCGGCCGGATGTGCGTCACAAATTCCGTGACTCCAACGATATCGGTCGAGCGATGTCGTAGCGTGTAAAGCGGCCTTTAAATGTACGAACATCTAAGGCGTTTGACTCATAAATCAGACATATTTTGTCCGTGTCAAATTACAACCTAAAGTTGTTCTGTTAGATATATCCTTAGAAGAAGACCTATCACAGGTCGAAACGTCAGGATACTCTTCGGAATTTTTCTGATTTTTTTTTGTTTGGCACTAATAAAAAGCATTGAAAAACCACCAGGAACTCTATTTAATTTTTCTAAATGTGTGCTATTGTCTTTATACTACATTGAGCCTTTTTGACTATATAGCACCACCTGATCCGGTTGAGCCAGACCTAATTCTTTACTACAGATTGTAGCTTAAGCTCCATGGAGGAATTGAGGGACCAGAGAGCACGCCCACTTCAGAGAAGGCTAATGGGAACAGTGTGGACAGTGGCAGGTCAGTGTTGACTGATGGTCACAGATACCGGGGAACAGACTCGACGAGTGATCCCGAAGCAGTAGAATAGCCATGTAGGGTACTGTAGCCACAGTGATACATATGGACCAGTGTGGTTGCATATCCAGGGGACAGAGATGCGCCAACCACCCCTACCCTCTTTGGTAGCCCGTGTGAACGTGTGTGCAGCCATAACAGAAGAGCCGGTCTGCACTAAGATGTTAATGCCTTGTGAGAAAACAAGTGTGAAACCTGACGCAGGAGAAGTGAAACAGCTTGAAACTTGTTACTATTAAATAATATGCAGTTTGCAACCGTTGTGGATTCATCTTTAATAACCCTGAACGCGGAACAGTACAGTGTCAACTAGACGATGAGAAGCTAGCCTGTGACCGAAAAGAACCTGTCATGGGTGTCTTAGGTGAACCCAGGGAAGCCTATACTGGCCCTAAGGCTGGGGCACCTGCGCTCACCCTAACACCCGGAGGGACCCTTAATGTTAGGGAGGTCCAGACGTCCAACCTAGGCCCTATCTCCTATCCTTGTCACTGATGTTATAACCTCCCTCCACAACCCACCACCCAGGGAAAATGGGCATGAACAGGAGACTACACCCTACCAACAAAAATAGATAAACCGGGGTAACAACTACGATAAGTCGTACTCACGGCAACCACACACAAAGGAGGCCCTAAAAGTGCACGAGGGAAAACAACATAAAAAGGAGGAAATAACAGTTTACCGAGTAACTTCCAAATCTAAACAAATATACCTGAGAAGGCTGCAGCAAAAACCAATGTTGCAGCCAAAAGCACAACTGATAGAGTGACATCAGCTCTTTCCACCTCCTGGCTCAGCTTCCAAATGATAGGAAATAACCGGCACCCTCTGGTCGAAGTTGAGGGTATACTGTATATAGGACCTGGTCCGAACTCGGAAACACATGACCAGGAGTCAGGAGTTATTGGAAGGAAACTTGGAATTAACTCTCTCCTCCTCAAAGGAAAGGGAATCCATTAATAAGCTGAGTCCCACAAAACAAAGTGAAACTCAGAACCAATCACCTAAACCTGCAACCGAGGAAAGTCCGTGACAGTACCACTGCGGCCAGGTAAAACCCGCATGCACACTTAAACCCCCCTGTCTGTATCGTGCCGGGGTGAGCAAAGCAGTGCAGTCCTCATCCATGACTTCCACCCCTGGCCACATTACAGTTCCTCCTGGCACAGAGAACCAGATAATGGTATCACTACTGGGTTGATGCTTTTCTATGGTGTTATGCCGTCTTCCACGTGTACCGGCCATGACCTGGTAACTGCTTCATTCAACCTGAATTGGCTGCACATACTTCTGCATGCTCCCATTAGTGATAAGGACATTAACAAAAGGCAAAACTAAAGAACAATAAATTAGGAAGGATAAGGGAAGAATAATTCCCTTTGTCTACCACCGGCAGAACCACTCCCTTTTTGGAGGAATTTTTTGCCCTTTTCTTGCTCCAGCGCTCTAATGTCACTTTCATTTAAACCAAAGCAGGTGAAGTTGATTCACAATCACTTTTACTTCCTAATTGGACAGATGTCCCAGAAGTTTAAAAGACCTGAGGATATACTGTGATGTGCAAGTGTTCCCTTCATTTCTATTCAGCTAGTGTACGTGGAAATCATTTAAACATACATAAGAATGATATACAGCATAAAAGTATTACCAATGCGCCCTCTGCAGGTCTGATCCCGTACAGCAGAGCATGTTTTATTGAAGTTCTTCTACTTTACCAAGTATATTAATTTTACTTGTATAACAGTGTAATAACTCAGCACACAGCCATTAATGTTTAAACTGCTGGCAACAAAAGTGAGTACACCCCTGAGTGAGAATGGCCAAACTGTGCCCAATTAGCCATGTTCTCTCTCCGGTGTCATGTAACTCATTAGTGTTCTCGGATGTGAATGGGGAGCAGGTGTGGTAAATTTGGTGTTCTCGTTCACACACTCTCTCATACTGGTCACTGGAAGCTCAGCATGGCTCCTCATGGCAAATAATTATCTGAGGATCTGAAAGAAAGAATTGATGCTCTACATAAAGATGGCCTAGACTATAAAAATATTGCCACCATCCTAAACTTGAGCTGCAGCACAGTGACCAAGACCATACAGCGGTTTAACAACACAGGTTCCACTCAGAACAGACCTCACCATGGTCAGCCAAAGTATTTGAGTGCACATGCTCAACGTCATATCCAGAGGATGTCTTTTCATAATAGCCGTATGAGTGCTGCCGGCATTGCTGCTGAGGTTACAAGGGTGGTGGGTCTGTGTGTCAGTGCTTAGACCATACACCACACTGCATCAAATTGGTCTGCTGGTGTTCCTGAAGCTAGCCATTTCTAAACATGGTGCACAAGAAAGTCCACAAACAGTTTGTTGAAGACAAGCAGACTAAGGGTACCGTCACACTTTAGCGACGCAGCAGCGATCCCACCAGCGATCTGACCTGGTCAGGATCGCTGCTGCGTCACTACATGGTCACTGGTGAGCTGTCAAACAGGCAGATCTTACCAGCGACCAGTGACCAGCCCCCAGCCAGCAGCGACGTGCAAGCGACGCTGCGCTTGCACGGAGCCGGCGTCTGGAAGCTGTGGACACTGGTAACTAAGGTAAACATCGGGTATGGTTACCCGATGTTTACCTTAGTTACCAGCGCACACTGCTTAGCTTAGCGTGTGCAGGGAGCAGGAGCCGGCACTGGCAGCGTGAGAGCTGCGGAGGCTGGTAACGAAGATAAATATCGGGTAACCACCTTGGTTACCCGATGTTTACCTTGGTTACAGCTTACCGCAGGCTGCCAGACGCCGGCTCCTGCTCCCTGCACATTCAGGATTGTTGCTCTCTCGCTGTCACACACAGCGATGTGTGCTTATCAGCGGGAGAGCGACAATAAAAAAATGAACCAGGGCTGTGTGTAACAAGCAGTGATCTCACAGCAGGGGCCAGATCGCTGCTCAGTGTCACACACAGCGAGATCGCTAATGAGGTCACAAAAAACGTGACTCAGCAGCGATCTCAGTAGCGATCTCGCTGTGTGTGAAGTACTCATAAGGACATGGATTACTGAAACCATGTCCTGTGATCTAATAAGAACAAGATAAAATTATTTGTTTTAGACGGTGTCAAGTGTGTGTGGCAGCAACCAGATGAGGAGTACAAAGACAAGTGTACCCTGCCTACAATCAGGAATGGTGGTGGGAGTTTCTTGGTTTGGGGCTGCATGAGTGCTGCAGGCTGTTGAGGGCTACAGTTCATTGAGGGAACCATGAATGCCAATATGTACTGTGACATACTAAAGCGGAGCACGATCCCCTTCCTTTATATTCCAACATGATAACAACCCAAAACTCACCTTCAAGACGAACACTGCCTTGCTAAAGAAACTGAGGGTAAAGGTGCTGGACTGGCCAAGTGTATCCAGACCTAAACCCTATAGAGCATCTGTGGGGCATCCTTAAATGGAAGGTGGAGGAGCGCAAAGTCTCTAACATCTATCAGCTCCGTGATGTCATCATGGAGAATGGAAGAGGATCCAATGACTCCTATGAAGCTCTAGGGAACTCCATGACCAAGAGAGTTAAGGCAGTGCCTTAGGGCGGCTTTGCACGTTGCGACATCGCACGTGCGATGTCGATGGGGTCAAATCGAAAGTGACGCACATCCGGCGTCGCAGTCGATATCGCAACGTGTAAAACCTTTTTGATACGATGAACGAGCGCAAAAGCGTCGTTATCGTATCATCGCTGCAGCCTCCGACATTTCCATAATGCCGGTGCAGCGACAGGTGCGATGTTGTTCCTCGCTCCTGCGGCAGCACACATCGCTGTGTGTGAAGCCGCAGGAGCGAGGAACATCAGCTTACCTGCCTCCCGGCTGCAATGAGAAGGAAGGAGGTGGGCGGGATGTTTACATCCTGCTCATCTCCGCCCCTCCGCTTCAATTGGCCGCCTGCCGTGTGACGTCGCTGTGACGCCACACGACCCGCCCCCTTAGGAAGGAGGCAGGTCGCCGGCCAGAGGGACGTCGCATGGCAGGTATGTACGTGTGAAGCTGCCGTAGCGATAATAATCGCTACGGCAGCTTTCACTAGATATCGCACGTGCGACGGGGGCGGGACTATCGCTGCAGCATCGGTAACACATTGTTACCGATGTCGCAGCGTGCAAAGCCCGCCTTAGTATAATGATGGCCACACAATTTGGATACAATTTAGCCATTTTTCACTGTGGGTTGTACTCACTTTTCTTGCCAGCGATTTAAATATTAATAAGTGGGTGTTGAGTTATTTAGAGGACACACCAAATTTACACTGTTATACAAGCTGTACACTGACAAATTACATTGTATCAATGTGTCATATCTTCAGTGTTGTCCCGTGAAAAGATATGATAAAATGTTTACAAAAATGTGAGGGGTGTACTCATTTTTGTGATACACTGTATGTGACCACTACAGCCGAGCATAGAGTACAGGGCTGAGCAGGAAATGCAGATGCAAGAAGGGAGTACAGAGTCAAGTACACAGCTCCGACAACTATATAGGCGCTCAGCAGGGTACTATAGACATCACCTCTTCATTTGAATAAGGGTGTATATGCAGTACCCCACTGTGGCCACTAAGCAGGTGATGGCGCTGTGCTATTACGCATCACAAATGATCACTTTTGGCCACCGATGGCACCAAGATCATCTGATCTGTGTGTGCGCGGGGTGTCACATACCCACATATCTAATATTGATGATAGGCCATCAATATAATGCACGGATAACCCCTTTAACATATAACAATAATGTCTGTTATGTAAGTAATAGAATACTGTATAACCCTACTTATTACTACGATAAAGAAGACAGTCACGCTTCCATAATAATGTCTATACAGTCCAAAAAAGTAATAAATATTTTAATAATATATTATAAAGTTTTCTGTGCAATTATGATTCATAATTCGGAGTTATAGAACATTGTTTTTATCATTCCATCATTTTAGCTCTGCATAAAAAATGCTGAATTCAAGTTTTAATTTTTAATTATCAGCGCTCACTTTAAACGGTCAATTAAGTTTCATAGACTGAAACCAAAATGAAGGCAAAGACGAAGGAAAGTGGAAAGAGAGCGAAAAATATCATGAGCTTCAAGAGCCCCCTGGTGGCCATTCATGTGTTATACAACTGAAATGACTGCAACTTTGTAATGAAGACATTTACAGAAATTAACCTTGGCAAACTGTACGAGAGTGGCACTTCTTCATCTGAGGATATACAGGGCAAGGGAAGAGTTTGTTATTTCCAAAGGAAAGTATTCTAGAAGCAATTATCCATCAAGAAGCCTGAAAGGAAACATCGAGCACTGCACAAACTATACATTACTCCCGGAGTCGGGGGACATTATTCTCAGTAACGAGGTTCTCTTGTTTTATATTGGTTTATTCATGGTCAAACTTACACTTTTATAACTTTCCTTAATAGGTAATGTAACAATTCCTCGCCATTTTCAATACGAGAGTTGCAATAAACACAATGGGTCATCTTAGAATACAAAAACACAACTTTGTGATAGACTCAGGGTCGGACACTGACAGCTTGGGGCCCCTGTGCAAGAAATTCTACCTGGGGCCCCCTCTTCTATGGAGGCATAATATATATATATATATATATATATCACTACATCCCCATATACTACATCACTAGACCCCCCATATGCTACACCTGTAATAAACTACATCACTGCACCCCCCATATACTACACCTGTAATAAACTACACCACTACACCCCCCTATATACTACATCACTACACCACTATATACTACACCTGTAATAAACTACATCACTACACCCCCATATACTACACCTGTAATAAACTACATCATTACACCCCCCAAATGCTACACCTGTAATAAACTACATCATTACACCCCCCAAATGCTACACCTGTAATAAACTACATCATTACACCCCCCAAATGCTACACCTGTAATAAACTACATCACTACACCCCTATATACTACATCACTACACCACTATATACTACACCTGTAACAAACTACACCCCTATATACTACATCACTACACCCCTATATACTACACCTGTAAAACAACATCACTACACCCCCATATACATCACTACACCCCCAATATTAGTCACCAGTAACTCCCCCTTCTCATTGTCCCCTCCTCATTGTCCCCTCCTTAGGTTATTAGTCACCACTCACCTCTCCCTCCTCTGGCACCTTTGTACGGGCCCCCCACCGAGCTGCTTCTTCTCTTGTTCGGGCCCTGGCTGCACCGATGCTGTTCTCCTAGGTGCCCCCACAATGCCGCTTTTTCTCCTGCCGGCCGGGCGGGAACTTTTGAAATGACACACGCACGCACAGTACTGATGACATCAGGGCGCGTGCGTGTGTCACAGAGAAAGTGCCGGGTAGGGAACAGAGAACAGATTCTTGTGTTCCGCTGCCTACACTGACTGCGTGCAGCTGCAGGATCACTCCCTGCCCGGCACGCAGTGTGTGATGAGGGCGATCTGAACAGGACCCCCTGGAGCCTGGACAACAGGTCAGATTGCCCTCATCACTGATCGGCGAGCAAGAGCCCCAGCTGAACTGGCGATATGTCCACCAGTGGATAGACTTACAATGCCTCAATACATAGTCCTTTGTCTCACATGATGATGGTCTCCATTGATGGCTCACCAGCCTTCCTTTAGACTATGTGATGCCTCCAGTGACCATCAGCTGTATTTGAACCACACATCCTTTTAAAGCGCACCAATCACCAGGATTTTCCTATAAAACCTAAAGCCAGTGCTATACTGGCGCTATCAGGCTGATTCTCTACATACATTTAGTTGTCAGCTAGGATTTTTAGGTTTTCAAACACAGGCAAGTAAAGCTTGTAAAATCAGCAGCTTTTTGAGTGGCAGCAGGTGCCGATCAGCTGATAGCTGGGGTGGGGTATTTGTAGATATTCCCACCCCCCTGCCTGCCCATCCTTCTCCTGTTATTTATGCTACTTTTATTACAGAATTGTTTTACTAAGTGACTAGAAGGACCTGTGCTCATGTCATACCCATGTGACCAGAAGGGGAGAGGCCAACAGTAAAATAATGTTGCTTCCTGGTATCAGCTATGTTAACATCTATACAACAATCAGCATGATAGTGCTAGTATACCACTGACTTTAGGTTATATAGGAAAATTCTGGTGATTGGTGCGCTTTAAAGGGATGCTGTCACCAGATTTGTCTCCTATAAGCTGCAGCCACCACCAGTAAGCAGCATTCTGGAATACTGACTATTGGTGCCCAGGCTGCTATGTATAATGTAAAAACAACACCTTTCATTATACTCACATTTGGAGCGAACGCTCAGGTCTGATAGGCATTGCTAGTCTCGGTCCAGTGCCTCTTATCTTCCTTCCATCGCCATCCTCCTTCCCTGCTACGTCACCCACACAGAGGCCTCCATTGCGCTCCTGTGCACGTGCACTTCTATCTGCCATATTGAGGGCAGATCAAAGTACTGTAATACGCATGCGCGCAGAAAGGTCAAACAACGCCCGCGCATGCACACTACAATACTTGATCTGCCCTCTGCAGTGAAGAGAAAAGTGTGCATGCGCAATGAAGGCCTTTGTGTGGATGACATAGGACGCATCATCTACACAGAGCTGGAAAGGAGGACACCAATGGAAGAAAGAGAGGAGGCGCCGGACAGAGACCAGTGACGCCCATCAGATCCCGACCGCCCCACAGGTGAGTATCATGAAAGCTTTTTTTAATGTTATACAGATTAGCCTGGACTGTAATATAGAGTATTCTAGAATGCCATATATAAGGGCTCACTGGTGGTGGCCGCAGCTTATAAGGGAAAAACCTGGTGACCGGATCCCTTTAACAAGCTGTGCACCTTTGTTATCGGCACAACATCAAGACCAGTTTTTGTGACCTAGATTTTTGCAATGAAAATTACCATTCACTGACTGCAAACAGAGATCTTGAAAACTTTGACGATTTGATACATAGGTGTATGTATAAACTAAGTACATTAATCAGACCTATTCCACTATTAGACCAGCTAAACATAGATTTATCTCCATATTTATAGCTCTATCTTGGCCTCCAACCTGTTTCCTTTCACAGAACCGTCATCCTTTGCTGTCTGTAATAGGTTCTGGTGGAAGTGGAGCTGCATGTCACACCTATCACCTTTCATCCTGGCATCTCTATATTACCCACACAGTGACAGGCAGTAGGAAGAGCGCAGCGATATAAATATCCTCCCTCCCTGCCACTCTTTGCCCTATTTTACGCCTGTGTCAGTCAGGATTCTCCTAATTGCAGTAAGGGGTACAGCTCATCAATATGTCCTCTGTACCGGCCCCGGTCAGGTTTAAAGGGCGGCAGATTTAGCAATTGCACAGCGCCACTTTTTCCTTGCAGAACTAAGAGGATTGGACCCCAAATCTCTTCAAGTAGTTGGGCATAATGTTCATGGAAACACTTAAAGGGAACCTGTCATCAGAAATTTAGCTTGAAACCTAAATGTTTCCCCCTCTGCAGCTCGTGGGCTGCATTCTAGCAAGGTTCCTGTACTTTTTGTGGCCCCTTTTAAACCAAATTAAATACTTTATAAACTTGTACCTTTTGCTATGTAAATTTTGTAAAACATCCATGGGGGCGGGCTCTCTGCTGACCGTTGCTGTTCCTCCAGCACATTGACGCCGTCCCCCCACGCTCCATTTCATCCATCAGGTCGCCGCCCACTGCGCCCGAGGTGCCGCCCACGCCAGGATCGCTGGTGACGTGTGTCACAAGCACGAGATTATGGGCGGCACTGTGATTGCATCGCAGGTGCCCGCCCATAATCTCGTGGACCCGCTTTCCCCCACTGCCTCCAGCGTTCTGCGCAAGCGCTCGCCGGCCAAATGACCTGACGTCACCTCCTTCCCATCTTACCCTGCAGCAGGGCAAGATGGGAAAGAGGTGACGTCGGGTCATCTGGCCAGCAAGCGCTTGCGCAGAACGCTGGAGGAAGAGGGGAAAGTGCGGTCACGAGGTTATGGGCGGCACTTGCTGATGACACTCACAGCGCCGCCCATAACCTCGTGCCTGCTCAAAACGTCACCAGCGGTCACACGTGCACACAGTGCACAGTCCCGCTACAGTCGCACAGCGCATGCGCGGGACCACGGGCGCCCAGGGGCGGCGTCCTGAGATATGAAATTCAGCGTTGGGGGGCGGCGTAAATCTGCTGGAGGAACAGCAACGTTCAGCAGAGAGCCCGCCCCCATGGACGATTTACAAAATTTACATAGCAAAAGGTATAACTTTATAAAGTATTTCATTTGGTTTAAAAGGGGCCACAAAAAGTACAGGAACCTGCTAGAATGCAGCCCACGAGCTGCAGAGGGGGAAACTTTTAGGTTTCAAGCTAAATTTCTGATGACAGGTTCCCTTTAAAGGGGTTGTCTGTTTACAAGATTCATTTCCATAGAACTTATTTGGAAACTGTTAAATAGAGGGGACTCTTGATTCAAGACCTTCATCTCTTCAACTAGAGCAAAGCAGCGACAAGTCACAAAGAGCATCTGGAGGTGCTGCCCCATTAATCTGATTTGGTGCTATGTAATGCTTAATTTCCCTCTTGGTGCTGCTGCAGGGAACACTTTCTGATAGTTTTCTCCACAGATAGTTCATAGCTGAGGGAAACTTTGTGATCTCCTTATTTCCAGGGATGCTTTAACATACCTCCCAACATTAAGAGTTAGAAAAAGGGACACATGTGTGTCGCACAGGGAAGGGGGTACTCGGTCCCGGGCAGTAACAAATGGGAATGTCACTCTGGTGGCGTTGCCCGGTCCCGTGCCCTGGGGACGCTTAATAAAAGGGGAGTATTTACTGGGGATAATAAAGTTAATGTTCGTGACGCCACCTGTGGGTTGCGGTTAAGAATGGAGAACCGCCGCTGCTCAACGTGGGTACTCCCAGGGATGTTGGTAGTGGCAGCTATGGTGGTAGGCCCTCCGCAGGTAGGGCTGTGCCTAGGTGATGTATGATGTATAATGATGTAGACCACACCAGGTTAACTTTAACAGTCTCTACTCACATGGACCCTCGGCTTGCTGGTTCCGATCCCAGGAGTATCAGTGCCAATGTAGTGACCCAGGTTGCTCTATCCCTGGCACTCTCTGTAGATTGAGTCCCCATAGCGTGGAGCGTTTGGGAACCCCGACTGTCCCTTTTGGGGTACAGTCTCCTCCATACGGCAGGCAGTATGGACCCTGCAGGGATATAAATGTCCGAACCCCGATCCTAGTTTACTGCTGATGCTCCCAGATTATTTGGTTCGATGAAGTCCGTGAAGGTGTCTTCACCGTGCAGGTATTTATCAAACCGCTTGAAACTTGACATGTGACATAGGGCCCTGTGCCCCGGGCGTGCTCCGGTCCAAGCAGAATCCCAATACCCGTCCTAACGACCTCTCTCCAGTGCCCCCGGGGTCACCATTACACGGACCCAGCTCAGGCACGTCCACATACCTCTCCTGTGTGCTCCCGACTCTAGACTGCTCTCTGACTCCCTGACCCCTCCCACCAGGCTGGCAATGCCCAGGGACTCGTTCCCATGGTGACCATCCCCTTACTTGGTTGACCCTTTATGCCCAGTGTGGAGAGGAGAACTAGGATTTAGATGTATGTTGGTGGAATCAGCACTGGTACTCCAGGTCCCAGGGAGTAGGTACTGCATCCCCAAGAAGATGCAGTTCCTTGTAGTGCCCTGAGGTTCTCAGGGGCACTACATATGCATGCCACATGCACCCGGCACCCTGCCAATCAGCTGTTCTCTGTGCCATTGGCGGTAGCAGGCAGCCGTAAATGCTGAGTTTTGGAGTTGTCCTTTTTTTCTGATAGTGGCCGAGGTCGGGTACTGCACATCCGCTTCCCACTCAAATAAATAAATCAATATTAGGGGGATGTACAGTATCCGGACATGGCCGCTTTCAGTTGACGTGGCGGCTCTGGAACTAGGCATTTCAGGCTTTCTGCTGCCACCACTGGCACCTGCAACGGCTGAACAGTGGGGGTGTGGGGTATCGGACCCCAGCCGATCAGACATTGATTACCTATCCTATGGATAGGCCATCAATGTAATAGTAGTGGACAACCTCTTTAAAGTTACATTTGATGGTAGTGGACAACATCTTTAAAGTTACCTCTGATGGTAGTGGACAACCTCTTTAGAGTCTCACCTCTGATGGTAGTGGACAACCTCTTAAAGTTACCTCTGATGGTAGAGGTCAACTTCTTTAGCGTTACCACTGATGCTAGTGGACAACCTCTTTAGAGTCTCACCTCTGATGGTAGTGGACAACCTCTTAAAGTTACCTCTGATGGTAGTGGACAACCTCTTTAGCGTTACCACTGATGGTAGTGGACAACCTCTTTAGAGTCACACCTCTGATGGTAGTGGACAACCTCTTTAGCGTTACACCTCTGATGTTAGTTGACAACCTCTTTAGAGTTACCTCTGATCGTAGTGTACAACCTCTTTAAAGTTACCTCTGATGGTAGTCGTATTTCCTGCTGAAGGAGAACTTTGTAAATGACCATTAGTCAAAAGCGGTAAAAGGGATTTTTTACTTTTCTATAATTCAAATAAACTTTAATTCTCTTCCTGCTTTCTCCGTCTTCCCCATTAGCAATTTTGCTTGGCACAAAAGAAAGGTCCAGGATCCAATTACCATCAGGGTCTTGGAGGTATAACACTCACCTATTAAATTATTTCAGTCATGTATCCCACAGAAGCAATCTTTTCCATTTTCTATACCATAAAACTGCAACAGTGTAAAAGAAATCAAAAGTACATAAACTGATATTACTAATAAGTGTGGAGAGTGAAACAATAAAAGCAATGTATAACTATGTTATCCTCTCCCCTCAATGCTGACACCAAACACAGAAAGAATAGAAGTGTTCATCAGCAATCCACGCTATGGTCTTTATTGTGTTTGCTATGGCTATCACTTATGTATGAGACTCCAGAGTTATGATGATATAATATAAAGAGTATTCGAAGGTTGGATTACTGTGTAAATCAGGTTAAGCAGTGAGGTTCGGCCTGTCACAGCTATAGACTGGTAAAATCAATACATTACTCAAGTACCTACAAGTGATTATAAGGCATGCCGAGATGGATTTAATGGGATTGTGGACCTTGTAAAGGCTGAAATGTTGCCCCGAGCGGTGTCCTACGGTGAGTGTCATTCATAACGAAGAATATATTTCTGCCACAGAGGATCATTTATTGATCCAAATCAATGTCTCAGAGTATGAGAAGCTTCAAAGGAATATTGCACCGAGGGAAAAAACAGGTTAAAATAAAAACATTCACTAAGAAAGCCAGCACAGCGGGGCAGAGGAACTCAAGACAGATGTCTGACGGGTGAACCTAATCACAAAGTAGTATAGGCAGCATACTAGTATCACCTGGCATAAAGCAAATAAGTAGGAATTGGCCAGTTATGAGGTTACAGAAAACAGGAATCGAAGGATGGTAGATGGGTAGTGCTGAGGTTTGGTCTTTAAGGGTTAATCTCAAGGATGGTTTCCAAATAACAGTAGATAACAGGACATGACAATGGCAAAGTGCCAAATCAAAAGATTTGGTGTAGTCAATAAGCCAAAAGTCAGCAAAAGGGGCACTGATGGAGTTCAAGGTAGTTGGTAAATATTGTGTAGTCTGACAATGAGGCCAAAGGGTCAGTCCCTTAAGATTAGGAATGCCTTAATACAAGATTTAAAAGATCTTGTAAGAAGACAAGCAGAGAGGATGAGGAACACAGCCCATTTTAATATCATGAGTGCCTAACGTTGAACAAAGGAAGAAATTCTCCTGAGATAAGTTTGTAAGATGGCACAAGTCCATTAGGTTCAACCATAACCTACCAAGATCTGTCATTAAAACTATTAGCGTGTAGTAAGAAATGACACTATGAACCACCATTACCTGAGTGTGATAAGATGGCAGCTAGGGCGGAATAGAGTGAAGGCCTCAATGACAGTGAAATGTGACTCATGTATATTAAAAAAAGGTGACATGTCATGTAAGGAGATACATTAATCGTCCCACCAAGGATGACATCTGCAAGGAGTTTATATGTTCTCCCCATGTTTACGTGGGTTTCCTCCGGGTTCTCCGGTTCCCTTCCACACTCCAAGGAATTTAGATTAGATGAGCCCTTTTGGGGTCAGCAATGATAATGTATTTAAAGCGCTGTGAAATATGACAGTGCTATATAAGCAATGCATAGCAAGTGTAATGTGTATTTCCTCATTGTGATGATTATGTGTACTGTCTACATGTGTAGTGATTTGTAATAAGGTATGATGCATAGTGAATAGCAGTGTTATATGTAGGATAATATAGAGTTAAGTGCTGGTAACGTATTATTTATAGTGTGTGTGTGTGTGTGTGTGTGTGTGTGTGTGTGTGTGTGTGTGTGTAGAAATGCAGGTGAAAGGTTAAGTCTGCCCAGCAACAGACCACAAAGGCAGAAACAGTTAAAAGTTGGTATTAGCCCATAGTAGAGTAGCTGGTGCATAAGGACATAAGGAGAGAGACAGTTTCTGTTGGAATATCATATAGGGTCTGTGACAGAGGCAGACCACAGTTCTAAGCAGCAGCAGAGCTGCATAATGTGTGTGTCCTGAAGAGAGTGAGACCGTTACAGAAGATAGCATGACCGAGGAAAAACGGTAACAACGGAGAAAGAACAGTATGTGACTGTGACACAGAGTGATCTAGTGAAGCCGGGTCAGTGCACAGACTGAGAGAGGCACAAAGTGAGTGTCTTGAACTGGTGTCCTCAAGAAATCTTCAGAAGCTTATAGTTCAGTTCGGCCATATTGGCAATATCACTCTCATATGGAAAAAATGTGTATTTGTATTTGTGACCATGAAATGTACAGTTAGGTCCAGAAATATTTGGACAGTGACACAATTTTTGCGAGTTGGGCTCTGCATGCCACCACATTGGATTTGAAATGAAACCTCTACAACAGAATTCAAGTGCAGATTGTAACGTTTAATTTGAAGGTTTGAACAAAAATATCTGATAGAAATTGTAGGAATTGTACACATTTCTTTACAAACACTCCACATTTTAGGAGGTCAAAAGTAATTGGACAAATAAACCAAACCCAAACAAAATATTTTTATTTTCAATATTTTGTTGCGAATCCTTTGGAGGCAATCACTGCCTTAAGTCTGGAACCCATGGACATCACCAAACACTGGGTTTCCTACTTCTTAATGCTTTGCCAGGCCTTTACAGCCGCAGCCTTCAGGTCTTGCTTGTTTGTGGGTCTTTCCGTCTTAAGTCTGGATTTGAGCAAGTGAAATGCATGCTCAATTGGGTTAAGATCTGGTGATTGACTTGGCCATTGCAGAATGTTCCACTTTTTTGCACTCATGAACTCCTGGGTAGCTTTGGCTGTATGCTTGGTGTCATTGTCCATCTGTACTATGAAGCGCCGTCCGATCAACTTTGCGGCATTTGGCTGAATCTGGGCTGAAAGTATATCCCGGTACACTTCAGAATTCATCCGGCTACTCTTGTCTGCTGTTATGTCATCAATAAACACAAGTGACCCAGTGCCATTGAAAGCCATGCATGCCCATGCCATCACGTTGCCTCCACCATGTTTTACAGAGGATGTGGTGTTCCTTGGATCATGTGCCGTTCCCTTTCTTCTCCAAACTTTTTTCTTCCCATCATTCTGGTACCGGTTGATCTTTGTCTCATCTGTCCATAGAATACTTTTCCAGAACTGAGCTGGCTTCATGAGGTGTTTTTCAGCAAATTTAACTCTGGCCTGTCTATTTTTGGAATTGATGAATGGTTTGCATCTAGATGTGAACCCTTTGTATTTACTTTCATGGAGTCTTCTCTTTACTGTTGACTTAGAGACAGATACACCTACTTCACTGAGAGTGTTCTGGACTTCAGTTGATGTTGTGAACGGGTTCTTCTTCACCAAAGAAAGTATGCGGCGATCATCCACCACTGTTGTCATCCATGGACGCCCAGGCCTTTTTGAGTTCCCAAGCTGACCAGTCAATTCCTTTTTTCTCAGAATGTACCCGACTGTTGATTTTGCTACTCCAAGCATGTCTGCTATCTCTCTGATGGATTTTTTCTTTTTTTTAAGCCTCAGGATGTTCTGCTTCACCTCAATTGAGAGTTCCTTAGACCGCATGTTGTCTGGTCACAGCAACAGCTTCCAAATGCAAAACCACACACCTGTAATCAACCCCAGACCTTTTAACTACTTAATTGATTACAGGTTAACGAGGGAGATGCCTTCAGAGTTAATTGCAGCCCTTAGAGTCCCTTGTCCAATTACTTTTGGTCCCTTGAAAAAGAGGAGGCTATGCATTACAGAGCTATGATTCCTAAACTCTTTCTCCGATTTGGATGTGAAAACTCTCATATTGCAGCTGGGAGTGTGCACTTTCAGCCCATATTATATATATAATTGTATTTCTGAACATGTTTTTGTAAACAGCTAAAATAACAAAACTTGTGTCACTGTCCAAATATTTCTGGACCTAACTGTAAGAGAAGATTTGTGCCTGTAATCCAATGTACATTGTTGTATTAAAATTTGTTTTCAGTAGACGTACAATTTCTATGAAGTTATAGTCTCCCTGAATGAACTGTGTACCATCTGGTCCTAGCCGGCTGAAATGTGGCACCCCAGTGGTCATGGGAGCCACAGTGACATTGTTCTCTTCACCTAGAGGACAGTGTTATACCTGGAAGCAGCGGGGAAGATCTCAATGTCAAGTACCATTGCACACAACACTTCCTAACTCAGACCAGAAGGGGGAGCTTAAGTCCTGGTTGTAACGAACCTCCCTTGTGCATTCTGGGATGGGGAGCGGTTAGTCAGAGGAACAGAAAGTAAACCAAGCAGGACACTGGAGGAGAGGAAATAGACCGGTTGCTGTTAGAAAGCTGTCAGCAAGTTTTCCAGGACCAAGCGCATTGTACAGGACACCAGGGTCCTAGATTACTGGATACTAAAGGCTCAGTAGTAGAACCCAGAGGGCAGGAGTTTCCATGTTTCCTGGCCCACCAACAAAGCCCTAAGGCGAAGTAGCAAAATAGAGTCCGGGACCATGGAGGAACACGCAGGCCCCATATCCGGCTTGTGCTGCCCATCAAAGAGGGACATAGCACTAAGCAACCAAGAACCCAAGTAGCTTCAAGTCACGGGGATCTGACATCCAAAGCGCATAAAGGAAGGCCTCCCACGTAACTGATAAAAAGACATTTCTCCCGGCTACAAGGCTGACCGGACCATGGTAAGCTCGGGACTACAACCTGTTACCAGTAAAAGGAAAAGGAAACTACCCATCTGTGTCATCTGGTTACTGTCGGCGCCCTCAGTCCTGCACCCCAACGCACCACTACTCCCCTTATCATCCTCCCCGGGACCCGCTCCACCTGTGGGGAGCGAAACCATCTTTGCTGCTACTACCATCTGCCCCGGAGGACAGCGACAGCAGTGGCGGCTAATCCCTGACCGCATACCGCAGGTGGTGTCACGACAATCATCATTCCCAACCTTCACCTCCTATCCCCTTTTATTGTGGACACCTAGGGGCATGAAACTGGGCAGGCCACTGCGATATCCCAGACCTCCACACCGGCCTGGTGAGGAGTAACAGGTACGAGACCAGACCTGAACCACCTGCCCCCTGGGTGCTACAGAAACAATAGGCATCATGTGGCCTGAAAAGGTGTATCGCCTCCGTAGTGCAACACCACACAACCAGTCAGGACCTCCACCTTCATGTAGGGTGCTAGAGTGCGGCAGACTTCTACCCCCCCTAACGACTACCACCCCGCTACTGTGATGCCCCTGGACTAGTCAGGTCGTCACAGGGTACTGCATGCTCTTTATCTCCCAGTGCAGGACTCAACCCCTCTTGGTTCTGGGTTCCCAACTTGCAGCACTGCCTTCATCAGCATCCAAAAATCCCAATCACACCTCGCACCCCACCCTGTCAGGCACACAAGTGGGCTGCTAAGCTGGAATAGGGCAGCCCACCCAGGCGTCAGGCAGGGAGGTGGGAGGTGACAAGTCAGTTGGCTCCAGTTGAGCGAAGAGAGTGGTAGCCCACCAGCAGTGAGGAGCTAGGAGGGAGCGTGTGGCTCCCGGGGAGGAGAAGATTGGGTTGCAGACGGTGGTCTGGACCCAGAGGAGTCGAAGACCTAGTCGCGGGATATTGGGACTGGGTGCCTGGACTAGTCTTGGAGGACAGTCAGCAGCTCGAGTACAATACCCGGTCTGCGACCAAAAGCACATCGGCGTACTGGACCCTAAGTCGGGGAGAGGCTTCAAGCAACCCGGCAATTAACCTGCGGAGGATAGGGCCTTTATGGATTGTCCCCACGAAGCTCAGAGATCGGGGGCACTAGTGTCGCGGGCGGAGGGGCCGCGCTCACTACACTCGGGTCCGCGGCTGCTGCTCGGTGGCTCGAGCGGTAGGCCGGACCTGGGGACTCGAGCAGCGCTCCTCGCCCACGAGTGAAAAGGGGGTGGTTTGTTTTGGGAGATAGTTCGTGACGCCACCCACGGGTCGTGGTGATAATGGGCACCACCGCTGCTGATGACGGGGATCCCGGGAGCGATGGCAGGGAGCAGCTAGGATGTTGGTTCCCCCTCCGTGGGTAGGGGTTGGTGATCACGGGCCCGGATGGTGATACGGGGAGGCAGGAAGGCCGTGGTGCAGGTTTGCAGGGGCAGCGCGGCGCGGTGCCGGATGGCACTGTGGTACTCACTCAGGCACAAATTCACAGAGTCTCTGGTAAACTAAACGGCTGGATGGACGGGTCCCGCAGCCGGCTGCAGTGTCTTTGCTCTCCCCGGACAGGTTGATGGTGGCTGTCTTTCCCTGCACCTTAGCAGAATGTGTTGACTCCGATGGTTTCCCAACGGTAGTCCGCTCCCCGGCGTGTATGTACCGAAGGAGCCCGTTTTACCCGCAGGCGCTGGCCCTTGGATCTCTAGCCTATGGCGGTGGCTTTTTATCCTCTCTGTGTGGACTGTTGCCTTCTGTCGGGTCTTGGGTGTTAGGAAACCCCTGGGGTTCCGGTCACTCTCGGATTTGACCGTTGTCGGTGGCTCCTAGCCTAGTCGGGGTCCGATGGCCCTTCCTTTGTGCTTGGTACAAATCTGCTCCCCGGCTCGGTACCGGCGGGCCACTGCCCGTCCCCGGTCCTACGGTTACGCTGACTTGCACCACCTCCTGCAGATGGCCACCAACGTCTGCCGACCTTGCTGACAGTGCCTGGGCTCCTACCCAGACACTAACAGTTTCTGTCCTCTCACTTTCAACTCCAACTCGAATCTGTCACTTTTCCTGCCTCCAGGCCTGTGAACTCCTCGCTGGGTGGGGCCAACCACCTGGCTCCGCCCCACCTGGTGTGGACATCAGACCCTGGAGGGAGGCAACAAGGGTTTTGTTTGACTGATGTAGACTATCCAGGGGAGGGGGTGTGTGTGATGTTACGTTTGTGACTACCTAGCTAGTCCAGGGCATCACACTAGCGCAACGAGGGGGATTGTGTGTAACGCCTGCCTGGATTAACAGACTCAGGGGGGATGTAATGGACAGACTAGAGGGAAGTGTCACGGGCGGAGGAGGGGACGCTGCGCTCTCCCACTGCTCGGGTCCCGCTGCTGCTGCTGCTCGGTGGTGGCTCGAGCGGTGGGCCGGATCCCGGGGACTCGAGCGGCATTCCTCGCCCGTGAGTGAAAGGGGTGGTTTGGGTTTAGGGATATTGTCCGTGACGCCACCCACGGTTGTGGTGAGGTTGTGACACAACCGCTGCTCTGGACGGGGATCCCGGGAGCGATGACAGGGAGCAGCTTGGATGTTGGTTCTCCCCTCCGTGGGTAGGGGGTTGGTTGTCCCAGGGCCCGGTGAGGGGGGAAGGATGGATGGATGGCAGGCGGGTTACGGGGCCTGGCGAGGTGCAGGGTCGCGGGGGCAGCGCTGTGCCGCACGGCACAGTGGTACTCCATCAGCCAATGATGAGGTCACAGTTCTCGGTAAAACACACAGCTGAATGGACGGGTCCCACAGATGGCTGCGGTGTTTCTCCTCCTGGCAGGTTGATGGTGACTGCCTTTCCCTGCACCTATGTAGTGTAATGGTTCCAATGGGTTCCCACCGGTAACCCGCTCCCCAGCTTGAAGATTGCTGAAGGAGCCCCTTTTGCCCGCAGGCTCTGGCCCTGGGAACTTTAGCCTTGGCGGTGACTGTGTTTCCCTCTCTCGGTTGGACGGTTGCCTTCTGACGGGACTTGGCTGCTGGGGAATCCAGGAGGTTCCCTTCGCTAACGGATTTGGCAAATTCACGGCGACTCCTAGCCTTGCCAGGGTCCGTAAGCCCCTGCTGGGTGGTGCTGGCTTCTCTTTGCGTACCGGTCCGGTACCGCCGGGCCACCGCCCGTCCACGGTCCTTACGGTTAGCTCCAATAGGCCACTCCTGCAGACGGTCACCACAGTCTGCCAACCTTGCTGATCCGTCCGGGCCACACACCCGGACCAACTTCAGGCCTCTCAACTGCTACTTCCCTCCTTCCACTTTCACTTCCAAACTCTATCTACCTTACTTTTCCCGCCTCCAGGACTGTGAACTCCTCGGTGGGCGGGGCCAACCGCCTGGCCCACCCCCCTGGTGTGAACATCAGCTCCTGGAGGAAGGCAACAAGGGTTTGTGTCTGACTTCGGTGTGCCTGACCGGGAGTGTGGGGTGTGTAGATGTTGTGCTTGTGACGTCCTGGCTTGTCCAGGGCGCCACAGAAGCCACTCACCAAGCAGGACCCCCAGAACCCTGAAACCCTTTAACCCCTATACAGGGATTTGGAATTACACAGAGCCCTGGAGATCACTACCTGTGGAAGGCTGCAGTCCGATGAGAGTAGTTGTCAGGCAGGGTCAAACCAGGAATAGCAAAACAGGGACAGAATCGGCAGACAAGGACGTAATCAGAAAACAGAGCAGAGGTCAAATCCGGATCGAGCAGCGAGGTACAAAAACAGCAGGCAGAAGGGTAATCAGCAAACACGCAGAAGTCAGCACACAGGAATCACAAAACAGAATAGGGCGGACCAGGAGCCAGGAAATCAGAACTATCTTTGGCAGTGGTCATGTGACAGGAGGGGGAATAAGAAGGGTGTGGTGTCTTCCCATTGGCTGTAGCTGAACGCTGGCAACTTCAGCTGGAAGACACACGCCACCCACAGTCAGCCAGCGGTACTGCAGATCCCAAGATAACAAAGCCCAGTGGAAGATCTGAGCCTGCGCCCACCGGTGCCGCTGGCATCGACTCCTCTCCCATCACCAGCACCATCCACGGCAGGAACATGGCGTCGCCTGGTGATCGGAGCAGAAGTCACTGGAGCAGACTCCAGCGGTGACGTAACATAGGGCTTTCCAACCAAAGCAGCCCACTGAAATCCCAAGCGTGAGCCCCTGAGAGCACAGCTCCTTCACACCAAAAAAGTAGGGAGCGGGGCCCAGACAGCTCCAAGCTAACGGGCCACTTGGAAACTACTAAAACTTGTGCATCAGGCAGTGCTGCAGGGGACGGAACACGAACGAGCTTCCCCCAAAAGGGCAGCGGCACCCAGAGACTTGGTTTACTAAGTTGTCAGCGTCTGCTTTCCCTCTGAGTGAGTACCTGATCACCCCCTGCTGCCAGCTCCCCTGGGCTCCCCTGCGCTCGCCTTCGCTCCCCTGCAATCCATTCCAGAATCCCGGGGCCTTTCCTACCCGTGCAGGGTAACGTCATCTGGCGGCCCCCGTTCCACCACCCCGGGTACTCCCAACGGCGGTACTCCTTTGTACCGCACAAACTATTATCCCCTGTAAATACCCCCCTTTCCATTTGAAGTGGCTGTAAGCCCTGGATCCGGAGACCCTCGAGCCACATCAGCAGCAACCCCCGGATCCGAGCGGTTCGACCGCTGCAGGGGCGGCACACTACATTTCAACTTTATTCCTACAAATGCTAACTTCAAAGAGGCCACAAATCTATATTATTTTACTCACAAACGGTCACAGCTTACCATAGATTAACTTCATCTACCTACATAACATTTAGCATTTAACACTCCTTTTATTCTAGAGCAGTTTCCCAACTCCAGTCCTCAGAAGCCACCAACAGTGCATGTTTTCAGGATTTCCTTAGTATTACTCAGATGATAATTTATTCACTTTATTCACTTGCATCTGCTGCGCCCCTGGGGCTCCAGTCGCCACAGAGGTACTGCCCCTCAGGCAGAGGTGTGGGACCCCGTCCCCTGGTGAGGAGGAGGCTGCAGACTGCAACACACACTCACACCTGATTTAGCTACACTCCATCAGGCCATGGTTAAGGGTACTTTACACGCTGCGAAATCGGTACCGATATAGCTAGTGAGCGTGCCCGCCCCCGTCGGTTGTGCGTCATGGGCAAATCGCTGCCCGTGGCGCACAACTTCGCTAACACCCGTCACACGGACTTACCTTCCCTGCGACATTGCTCTGGCTGGCTTTCTAAGGGGGCGGTTCGTGCGGCGTCATAGTGACATCACACGGCAGCCGTCCAATAGCAGAGGAGGGGCGGAGATGAGCAGCTGGAACATGCCGCCCACCTCCTTCCTTCCTCATTGCCGGTGGACGGAGGTAAGGAGATGTTCGTCGCTCCTGCGGTGTCACACATAGCTATGTGTGATGCCGCAGCAACGAGGAACAACATCGCTACTCACCAGACAACAATTTTTCATAAATAAATGACCTCTCTCAGACAAACGATTTTTGCCTCTTTTGCGATCGTTTAAGGTCGCTCCAGCCTGTCACACGCTGCGATGTCGCTAATGACGCTGGATGTGCATCACAAACATCGTGACCCCGACGATATATCGTTAGCGATGTCGCAGCGTGTAAATGGCCCTTTAGAGCAAATTGCACCTTTAGGGAAAGCTCAGCCCAAAGCCAACTTGGAGGCTGATAGGTGGTCACCTAGTGTGAAGAAAGAGAAACTAGTCAGAACAAGTTTGGAAGAGAATGGAATTGGACGTGCAGGAGACAGGTCCTAGGGGACTTGAGCTAGCTCCCCCTAGGACCAAGGTGGAGAGGAGTCCTAGAGTCCACGGGAATGCGCCATACACCCGTGGAGTCATTCGACAGCTGGCAGAGTGGAGGGACTTGGCCGCATAGGGGATCGGCCCCTCAACTAGTGGAGAACTACAAGGCTCAGCTAGCAAACCGTAGTCTAAGGCTACTGCAAGTACTTGAGACACATCCAGTGAAAAAATGACTGCATCCCTGTTGCCCAGTTATTGTCTACGCCTCCGGCCCTGCACCCCACCATCGCATCTCAACACCATAGACTACTACTCCCAACAGCCCTGGGGCTCAGCTCTACCTGTGGAGAGCTATACCAACCCAGCTGCATCACCATTGACCCCCAGGGAGACGACAGGTTGGGTCGCAAATGGTGGTCCGGGACCACAGGAGCCGGGGACCGGTATTAGGAACACTGGACAAGAGTGTAACAGCAGTCTAGGAGGACTGTTGGCACCAGAAAGCCCAGCTACCTTACTGGTACCGAGCACGGCGGGGTACTGGACCCTAGATCAGGGAAGACCTTCAAGCTCCTTGGTAATTAACCTGTGGAAGATAGTCTCTTTATGAACTTTCCCCAAGAGCTCAGCTATTGGAGGCATAAGCACAACGCTGGGGATAGGGTTCTTCAAAATACACAGCCCACTAAAATCCCAAGTGCCAGCCACCAAGAGCACAGCTGCCATACACACGGGTAGCGGGGCCCCAAAAGCTTCACGCCAAAGGGCCACAACTGTCAATTAATTTGTGCACGGAGGCAGGGCTCCGGACTTACCAAGTGACACTGGTGGGAGCGGGACCTGGACAGGCTCCCCCTGTAGAGACTGCGGTGCCTAGAGACTTTGGTTTACCATCTGTGTCTGCTTATTCCACCTGATCCAGCACCACGACTACCGCAGTGAGTAATCTGACCCCTGCACCCTGCTTCCCAAGGCCAAGCCACCCGTTCACCAAATATCCACTATCCGGGGCCTTCCCTACCTGCGGAGGGACTGACACCTGGCTGCCCCACACCATCTGCCCCGATACTGCCATCGGCAGTGGCGGTACTCCCCCTTTACCGCAACCCGCAGATGGCGCCACGAACATTCATCCCCTGTAATTATCCCCTTACATTTGAAGTGGCCGCAAGTCACTGGGTCCGGAGACCCTCGATCCACAGCAACCCCAGATCCGAGCAGTTTGACTGCAGCTGGGGCGGCACATTGCGCATACCACAGGTGGCATCACAAACTATTTCCCCTTGTAAATAAATAACTCCCTTCATTTAAACGTCACCCCCAGGGTCATGGAGCCGGGCCCTGCCCCCGTGACATCCTAGAAATGTAGCTGACCCGGTAACGAGTAGCCCCACGGTCCTGGTGGGCGTGTCACATCGGTAATGATTCTAGCACCTATGCAATGCTAAGTAAATCCTGAAAACATGCCCTGTTGGTGGCTCATGATGACTGGAGTTGGGGAACACTGCTCTAGAAAATGTATTTTTTTTTTTACCAACCATAACTCATGGAACTATCTGGGCTACCTCACAGGGCTCATGTCAGATAGATTCCCCTCCTAGGCTGACATTGCACATAGCTCTCATACTACGCTAACAGTAGCCTTGCAAGAAGTGCCACATCTCACAACTGAAACCATGCTGACTCAATTCCTGGCTGACATTTCTCAACCCTAGCAAACCCACTGAAGAAGACTGCCTAGTCACTCAACCCCCACCACTACATCATCATCGCATTGAGGATTCCCCAGGATTCAACATCCAGTCTCCAAAGGACTGGAAGGCTCTCTCAGCCAACTATCTTGTAGTGCAAATTGTCACTTTAGGCTGCTTTCACACATCCGGTTTTAGCTGTGCGGCACAATCCGGCTCTTTGCAAAAAAAACGCAACCGTTTTTTTTTGCCGCCGGTTACGTTTTTTCCGCATAGACTTTCATTAGTGCCGGATGGTGCCGCATGGCGTTGTCCATTTTTTGCCGGATGCGGCATATTTAGCCGATGCGGCGGCCGGATGGAACGTTGCCTAGCACGTTTTTTTGTCCGGCAAAAAAACTGCATCGTGCCGCATCCGGCCGATGCGGCGTTTTTTCCAATGCATGTCAAAAACCGCATCCGGCCGCCGCATGCGTCTTTTCGCACTTCGCATGCTCAGTAGCGTGCCGCAACCGGCAAAAAACGGATGGGCCGCATGTAAAAACTTATGCAAAGGATCCGTTTTTTCCGCCGCATCCGTTGCATAGGTTTTAGAGCCGGATTTAGCCGCACTGCTAAAACCGGATGTGTGAAAGCAGCCTTAGTCAGCATACCGTGTGCTCCAAGGGATGGTTTCTGTCGCGGGCGGAGGAGGGGACGCTACACTCTCCCACTGCTCGGGTCCGGCTGCCGCTGCTGCTGCTGCTCGGTGGTGGCTCGAGCGGTGGGCCGGATCCCGGGGACTCGAGCGGCGCTCCTCGCCCGTGAGTGAAAAGGGGGGTGATTGGTTGTGGGGGTGTTGATTATGGATATTGTCCGTGACGCCACCCACGGTTGTGGTGATTTTGGTGACACCATCACTGCCCTGGACGGGGATCCCGGGAGCGGTGACAGGGAGCAGCTGAGTTGGTATTTCTCCCCTCCGTGGGTAGGGGGTTGGTTGTCCCGGGGCCCGGTGATGGGGTAGGTAGGGATGATGGCAGGCGGGTTGCGGCGCTGTGCCGCACGGCACGGTGGTACTCACTCAGCCAATGATGAGGACACAGTTATCGGTAAAACACACGGCTGGATGGACGGGTCCCCCAGACGGCTGCGGGTTGTCTTCTCCCGGCAGGTTGATGGATGACTGCCTCTCCCTGCACCTATGTAGTTCTAATGTGATTCCGATGGGTTCCCACCGGTAACCCGATCCCCGACTTGGATGTGGGCCGGAGGAGCCCCTTTTGCCCGCAGACGCTGGCCCTGGGAAACGGTTGCCCTTGGCGGTGGCGGTGTCTCCCTTTCACGGTTGGACGGTTGCCTTCTGTCAGGACTTGACTGTTTGGGAACCCAGGAGGTCCCCTTCACTAACGGATTTGGCAAATTCACGGCAACTCCTAGCCTTGCCGGGGTCCGAAAAGCCCCTGCCAATGGTGCTGGCTTCTCCTTGTGTACCGGTCCGGTACCGCCGGGCCACCGCCCGTCCACGGTCCTTACGGCAAACTCCGATAGGCCACTCCTGCAGACGGTCACCACCGTCTGCCAACCTTGCTGCTCCGTCCGGGCCACACACCCGGACCCACTTCAGTCTGCTCTCTTGTCACTTCACTACTGCTCACTTTTCCTCCTTCCACTTTTACTGTCCAAGCTAATCTCCTCACTCCTTCACTTCCCTAGCTTAACTCAACTTCCTTTTCCTGCCTCCAGGACTGTGAACTCCTCGGTGGGCAGAGACCAACCACCTGGCTCCGCCCCCTGGTGTGGACATCAGCCCCTGGAGGAAGGCAACAAGGGTTTTGTGTCTGGCTTAGATGTGCCTAATCGGGGTGTAGGGTGTGGTGGTGTAGTTACCTGTGGCCCCTGGATTGTCCAGGGCGCCACATTCCCCCTTAGCAAAATGCAGACCGTCCGCGGGCTGCCCGTCCTTCACCGGTTTTATTTTTATTTTTAACTGTAAAAATAGAAAAACGGTAACACACAATACAATTAAAATAACATCTTCCCACATCGGGAGGTACTCTGACTTAAACGTTGCAATGGTAAACGGTTACGGCTTCCGCTCTCTCCCACCCAAGCAACCTGGCCCTGATGCTGCCCCTAAGCAAACAGGCAGCACCCCTTGACCCCAGTCCTGCACAAGTTGCCCGAGCGGGTTCTGTCCTTTTCAGGGGACCCACGTCTATGGGGAACCCTTGAAACCCCCAGAGGATTTCCACCGGTTCCAGTGGTGGCTGGACCCCAGCCTACTCCACTACGGGCCCTTCCTCCAATCTGCCTCTCCGGAGGCGGTAACGGTGGAAGCTGCAACAACATTTTATTTACAGGCCACAAGTTTGTGGTTGCCTTGCAAGTTCTCAGGCATGTTCATAGTAGTTTCTATGTAAAGTGGTGAAGGGGGTCCCAACGGGGACCAGCTGCCGGCTACGACCGGTTCCAAATCAGGGTGCAATCAGGTGACTTTTCACGGTTATCATTCACTTATCATTCATTCCTTTAAAACTTTCAAAACTTTAAAACTTTTAAACAGTGGTGGTCCTAACGGGGACGGTGCAACGGTACTCCGCTGCCCTTACTCCGACTCTTCGGTGTCTGCTGGGGGAGAGGGTGCGGCGGACACCAGGGCCTCCTGGCTGCCCCTCGGCTTGGCATCCAGCGCAAACCACCCCCTCTCCCCACAGTGCCGCGTATACTGCACCAGGTCGCCCGGCATCAGGTTGCGGCCTGGGTGCTCCTCTGGCAGGTGAGCATTAACATCCCGCCTGGCTATGAATACTTCGGCCTCCAGGCCCGGTTCATAAATGAATCCATAGCCCCGGCGGACATCAAACTGCCTCACCTGCCCCTCATACAGCGGGCCCCGGACACGGAAGGTCGCTTGTCTCAGGCTCTCCTTCTCCCGGATTGTACGGGCCACCATCTCTGCCTTCTTCCTTTCCCTCTCTTCGATTTCCGGGCCCAACGGTACTGGCTCCCTATCCCAATATGGCGCTGCTGCGAGCTCCGGCGCACGGGTTGGGCCCCGCGAGACCTTTTGGACACTGCCCACTGCTGGTGATCTGGGCGGAAGGTCCCGCGGTGACTTGGCCTTGGACGCCGTCTTGCAGCGACAACCCGGCGCAACCTCAGCCGAGGTGTGGGGGATGGGCACGGGGGCTTTCCTCTGCTGGGCCTTCGGCACGGAGCGGGCTGTCGGCCCCGGCTCAGGGAATCTCTCAGGGGGTGCCTCCGGTTCAGGCTTCGGGGCTTTCCACGGGAGCACCTCCGGTCGGCCACAGGCTCCGGCTACAGGTCGGTCCGCCTGGGTGGACATGCTGGGTATCGCTACCGGTTGCGGGGGTAGCGGGCCTAGTGGCGGGGCCACGGCAGCCGGGACGGGTGGCGAGGGAGGCAGAAGGGCGAGGAGGTTCAGACCGGGTCCCGCAGCCGCGATGACCGACCCTTTTGGGGTACCGGGGCGTGGGTCACTCACCCTCCCTTCCGCTACTTCCTCCTCGCGTCTCCGCACGGTCGCTATGATCTCCGTCATGTCGGTCTCCCACTCCTCTAAGAGGAGCTGCATCTTAACCTGCAGCCTCTGGTAGAGCTGTGCGGTCCGGATCTCCACCCACGCCGCGGTTCCAGGCGCGGGGGCTACGGTGCTACGGGACGGCATATACATCTTGCTGGCGGCCTCTCCCAGGAACAAGATGGCCACAGGGTCCTGGCGTCCCCGCTTTTATAGCCACGCTCACATGCGGCCAGCCGCCATTCCGTCTCCCCTCAGCCTCTTTCCAGCTCCTCCTCTACAGGGGCGGGGTTTTGGCCTTCGCGCCTCCACTACTCGAGGAGACGCTCGAGCGGGAACTTTTCGCGCCAAAGATGGCAGCTTCTGAAATTTTTCGGCCGGACACCTCCGGCGGTAACAAGGCGCACCTCTACCAGACGGCAGAGCGGTAAGATCCTGTTTGTGACGCCAAGTTGTCGCGGGCGGAGGAGGGGACGCTACGCTCTCCCACTGCTCGAGTCCGGCTGCCGCTGCTGCTGCGGCTGCTGCTGCTGTTCGATGGTGGCTCGAGCAGTGGGCCGGATCCCGGGGACTCGAGCGGCGCTCCTCGCCCGTGAGTGAAAAGGGGGGTGATTGGTTGTGGGGGTGTTGATTATGGATATTGTCCGTGACGCCACCCACGGTTGTGGTGATTTTGGTGACACCACCACTGCTCTGGACGGGGATCCCGGGAGCGGTGACAGGGAGCAGCTGAGTTGGTATTTCTCCCCTCCGTGGGTAGGGGGTTGGTTGTCCCGGGGCCCGGTGATGGGGTAGGTAGGGATGATGGCAGGCGGGTTGCGGGGCCTGGTGAGGTGCAGGGTCGCAGGGGCAGCGCTGTGCCGTACGGCACGGTGTACTCACGCAGCCTGAGACGATGACACAGTTCTCGGTAAAACACACGGCTGGATGGACGGGTCCCCCAGACGGCTGCGGTTGCTTCTTCCCCGTAGGTTAGTGATGACTGTCTCTCCCTGCACCTATGTTCTATGTTGATTCCGATGGGTTCCCACCGGTAACCCGCTCCCCGACTTGGATGTGGGCCGGAGGAGCCCCTTTTGCCCGCAGGCGCTGGCCCTGGAAAATGGTTGCCCTTGGCGGTGGCAGTGTCTCCCCTTCACGGTTGGACGGTTGCCTTCCGTCGGGACTTGACTGTTTGGGAACCCAGGAGGTCCCCTTCACTAACGGATTTGGCAAATTCACGGCGACTCCTAGCGTTGCCGGGGTCCGAAAAGCCCCTGCCAATGGTGCTGGCTTCTCCTTGTGTACCGGTCTGGTACCGCCGGGCCACCGCCCGTCCACGGTCCTTACGGCAAACTCCGATAGGCCACTCCTGCAGACGGTCACCACCGTCTGCCAACCTTGCTGCTCCGTCCGGGCCACACACCCGGACCCACTTCAGTCTGCTCTCTTGTCACTTCACTACTGCTCACTTTTCCTCCTTCCACTTTCACTGTCCAAGCTAATCTCCTCACTCCTTCACTTCCCTAGCTTAACTCAACTTCCTTTTCCTGCCTCCAGGACTGTGAACTCCTCGGTGGGCAGAGACCAACCGCCTGGCTCCGCCCCCTGGTGTGGACATCAGCCCCTGGAGGAAGGCAACAAGGGTTTTGTGTCTGGCTTAGATGTGCCTAATCGGGGTGTAGGGTGTGGTGCTGTAGTTACCTGTGGCCCCTGGCTTGTCCAGGGCGCCACAGTTTCCACAGCCTCCAGATGTCCCTGCAGATGGGAACTTCAGGAAGCTAAAAGGCTCCCTTGAAGTTACTGGGTTGACAGCTGCTGGGAGACCCAGTGGCTGTGAACTCTGGTAAACTAATGGTTACCAGCGTTCACGGCCACTGGATCTTCCTGCAGCTGTGAGGCCTGGAATCCTTAAGGCTGCTTTCACACTTCCATTTTTATCCTTCAGTTGCAATCCATCGTCTTTAGGAAATACGGTATCCTGCAAAATATTTTGCAGAATTCCATTTTTTCCCCATAGACTTGTATTCTCTCTCTCTCGTCCGGGATTGCTTTAACCTTTTCCCGGTAAAAAAACAAAAAAATAATAATCCAACAGATCAGTTGTTTCACACACAGGAAGCCGTCACATCACTTTGCACACTATCTCCGACGGATCAGTCCCATCACTCACAAAACAGAATGTGACTGATGGAAAAAAACGGAGATGTGAAGGTAGCCTTAGGGGTACTTTACACGCTCCCGCCCCGTCGCTTGTGCGACATTTGGTGATCGCTGCCGTAGCGAACATTATCGCTACGGCAGCGTCACACGCACATACCTGGTAAACGACGTCGCGGTGACCGCCGAACAATCCCTCCCTCAAGGGGGAGGTGCGTTCGGCATCATAGCGACATCACTGCGGCGTCACTAAGCGGCCAGCCAATATCAGAGGAGGGGAGGAGATGAGCGGGACATAAAATCCCGCCCACCTCCTTCCTTCCGCATTGCCGGTGGACGCAGGTAAGGAGATGTCCGTCGCTCCCGCGGTGTCACACATAGCGATGTGTGATGCCGCAGGAACGATGAACAACATCGTACCGGTGGCAGCAGTGATATTAAGGAAATGAATGACGTGTCAACGATCACCGTTTTGGAACAATTTTGCGATCGTTGATCGTCGCTCATTAGTGTTACATGCTGCAATGTCGCAACCAGCGCCGGATGTGCGTCACTAACGACGTGACCCCGACGATATATCGGTAGCGATGTCGCAGTGTGTAAAGTACCCCTTAGTGAGCCTTTAAGGGAGCTGTTAAGGTTCCTGGAGTTCCCAGCTGTTTGGATACCAGATGTGCCAGCAGCTGGGAACTCCAGAAACCTTAATGGCTCCTTTAAGGTTTCCAGGCCTCACCACTGCCAGGAGACCAGGTGGCTGTGAATGCTGGTAAACTTTAGGTTACCAGAGCTCACAGCCACCGGGTTTCGCAGAAGCTGTCAAACCAGTATCTTTAAGGGATCCGTTAAGGAAAGTCTTCACTGAATACAGATATCTCAGAATTGAGAATTTTGATAACTGATCAATTCTCACAGAGAAAGAATCAAATTTGTCTGATAAGGTATATTACAACCCTGCTTATTTTCATGTTTTCTATTGATTTCAGAAATAAAAGTTAAAACAATTGTTATGTTTTAACAGCCGGCTAAGTGACAGTGTGATTAGCCCAAGAGGTCAGTTCCCAGCGACTTCTCCCCTCCCCGCTCCTATTCAGTTAAGGCCGCTTTACATGCTGCAATATCGTTACTGATATCACTCGCGTGCGTACTCGCCCCCATCGGTTGTGCGACACGGGCAAACCGCTGCCCGTGGCGCACAATATCGCTCAGACCTGTCACACTACTTACCTGCCTAGCGACGTCGCTGTGACTGGCGAACCGCCTCCTTTCTAAGGGGGCGGTTCGTTCGGCGTCACAGCGACGTCACTAAGCGGCCACCCAATCAAAGCGGAGGGGTGGAGATGAGCGGGACGTAACATCTCGCCCACCTCCTTCCTTCCTCATTGCGGGCAGCTGCAGGTAAGGTGAGGGTCCTCGTTCCTGCGGTGTCACACATAGCGATATGTGCTGCCGCAGGAACGACAAACTACATCGTTACTGCAGCAGCAACGATAATCGAGATTAGGGGGGATGTTACTGATTAGCGATTTTGAACGTTTTTACAACCATTCAAAATCGCTCATAGGTGTCACACGCAACGACATCGCTAACGCGGCCGGATGCACGTCACAAATTCCGTAACCCCAACGAGATCGCTTTACGATGTCGTAGCGTGTAAAGCGGCCTTTACACGTCTTTCTGCAGCATTTCAGAGGGAACCATAGCTGGATGAAAGGACAGAGCTGGCCAATGCTTCATGCGGCCCATAGTCCGGATGGCATAAATCATCTGTCCGATTCCCTATAAAGAGCAGTAACTAACTTAACTGTTCTTATAATTACAGCACATTTATAAAGGCTCGGTCTACATTTATTCACAGCCATATCGTAGCTCCATAACAGGCAGTTGATAGCAATTCGCCCACATGTTCCTGGCGGTGATAGCCGTGGAGCCCTATGCATTCATATTTATAGTGATATGCTGCGTCTAAGTTTTCCATCTTTTCTATTTCAAGTTTTATAACTATTTGTGCCCTCTGTCTGCCAGTATGACCCCTAATCTTCCATCACGCCCTGCCAAATTTCCTGCTTCTCTGTTATATTTAATATCTTCTGGGCTCTGCTGGTCAACAATAAAAAGCACGATGCCAGGATAAATGTCATGCAGTGATCTTCCCCTTGGCATCTCGGCACCAGCTGCTTAATTCTCCATCCTCTTAAATGTCCCCTCTGCCAGTGCACATACTAATTGCTTAAACTCTGTCTTTGGGAAGAATGGCACTAATAGTCCCAGTAAACCTCCAGTATAGACTAGTAAACCAGTATAATGATAAATATAGACTATGGCCAGAGCTGCGGACAGTTATGAATGAGTACTCAGGTGTAACTAGGATGCGGGTTCAATATACACACATTATATATATATATATATATATATATATATATATATATATATATATATATATATGTATATATATATATACTCTGCAGTATTACTAGAATGGTCACAGGTGCTGTTACTGCGATATAATACAGATGGAGATGAAATATTAGCATAATATAAATAATAGCTATCACAGAAGCAGTCAGAGCTCGCGAGGACCCAAACTCCCCAAGGGTTTGTATAATCTTCAAGACGTAACTACATAGCTACTGCAGGCCAAGGAAAGACATACAGAAGGATGTGCCCCCGGTATGTGGTTCTCAGTCACTGATCTTCGTGCATATTGTCGCCTTCCTACTGCCCCCTGCAGGTCATAGTTTGAACTTCCCGTAAAAGACTTCTCAAAGGGAAACTGAGCTCTCCTAGGATTTTGCTCAAAAAATGAAATTATATTTGAAAACAAAAAATGATGGATAGATAATTGAGAGATATGATCTAAAAGATAGATTCCAACTCAGGACAACTCGAGCAGGGGGTCAATATGTTCTGCCCATGATTTTGTGGGTTTACTCCTAAATTCCAATGACATTTTGATAGGGAATTCTAATGATGACTCAAACTGTTGCCTGAGCCATGCTCACTCGGTGGTGATGGATCCTCTAACCTCACTGGTCTGGGTGGACACGTGGACACCAGTGCAGCAGTCAGGTGGGGCATGAGGGACATGGACACAAAAAATGCATAAATAACAGTTTATTGAAGTCCAGACATCAAGCAGAGTTACAGAACAATATGGACAAACAGGATGACTGGAGACCACAGGCAGATAGGTAACAGGATGGCTAGAGACCGCAGGCAGACAGGTAAAAGGATGATTGGAGACCACAGGCAGACAGGTAACAGAATGATTGGAGACCGCAGACAGACAGGTAACAAGATGACTGGAGACCACAGGCAGACCAGTAACAGGATGGGTGAAGACCACAGGCAGACAGGTAACAGGATGAGTGGATGAGTGAAGACCGCATGCAGACAGGTAACAGGATGAGTGGATGAGTGAAGACCGCAGGCAGACAGGTAACAGGATGAGTGGAAACCTCAGGCAGACAGGTAACAGGATATCTGGAGACCGCAGGCAGATAGGTAACAGGATATCTGGAGACCGCAGGCAGACAGGTAACAGGATATCTGGAGACCGCAGGCAGATAGGTAACAGGATATCTGGAGACCGTAGGCAGACAGGTAACAGAATAACTGTAGACTGCAGGCAGACAGGAAACAGGATGAGTGGAGACCACAGGCAGACAAGTAACAGTATGACTGGAGATCACAGTCAGATAGGTAACAGAATGACTGGAGATCACAGGCAAACTGGTAACAGGGTGACTGGAGACCGCAGGCAGACAGGTAACAGAATGACTGGAGACCGCAGGCAGACAGGTAACAGAATGACTGGAGACCGCTTGCAGTTGTCGTGGGTGGAGGGGGACGCGCTCGCCACGCTCAGGTCCGGGGCTTCTGCTGCTGCTGCTCGGTGGCTCGAGTGATGGGCCGGACCAGGGGACTCGAGCAGCGCTCCTCACCCGTGAGTGAAAAGGGATGGTTTGTTTGGGGAGAGAGTTTGTGACGCCACCCACGGGACGTGGTGATGATGGCACCACCGCTGCTGGTGACGGGGATCCCGGGAGAGATGGTAGGGAGCATCGAGGATGTTGTCCCCTCCGTGGGTAGGGGGTTGGTGATCCCGGGGGCCGGAGATGTAACGGGGAGGCTGGATGGCTGGGGTGCAGGGACTGCGCGGCGCGGATCCGGACGGCACTGGTGTACTCACTCAGGCAATCACTGACAGAGTCTCTGGTAAACCAAAACGGCCGGATGGACGGGTCCCGCAGCCGGCTGCAGTGTTGTTGTTGTACTCTCCCCAGACGGCTGATGGTGGCTGTCTTTCCCTGCACCTTTTAGAATGTTCTGACTCCTGTGGTTGCCCACCGGTAGTCCGCTCCCCAGCGTAAAAGTGCCGTAGGAGCCCGTTTTGCCCGCAGGTGCTGGCCCTTGGATCTCTAGTCTGTGGCGGTGGCTGTATATCCACAAGGTGTGAGCGGTTGCCTTCTGTCAGGACTTGGTTGTTGGGATACCCCTGGGGTTCCTGTCACACTCGGATTTGACTATTGACGGTGGCTCCAAGCCTGGTCGGGGTCCGATGGCCCTGCCTGTGTGCTTAGCTTCACTCCGCTCCCCGGTTTGGTACCGGCGGGCCAATGCCCGACCCCGATCCTCACGGCTTTGCAGAGTTCCACCAACTCCTGCAGACGGCCACCACCATCTGCCAACCTTGCTGTCAGTGCCTGGGCTCCTACCCAGGCACACGCAGACGTTTTACTCCTCTCACTTTCACCTCCTAAACTAATCTGACACTTTTCCCGCCTCCAGGCCTGTGACCTCCTCAGTGGGTGGGGCCAACCGCCTGGCTCCGCCCACCTGGTGTGAACATCAGACCTTGGAGGGAGGCAACAAGGGTTTTTGATTGACTGTTGTAACTGTCTAGGGTGGGGGTGTGTATGTTGGTATGTATGTGACTACCTGGCTAGTCCAGGGCGTCACACAGACAGGTAACAGAATAATTGGAAATCGCAGGCAGATATCAGAATGACTGGAGACTACAGAAGACAGGTAACAGGATAACTGGAGACCACAGGCAGACAGGTAACAGGATAACTGGAGACCACATGCAGACATGTAACAGGGTAACTAGAGACAGCTGGCAGACAGGTAACAGGATAACTGGAGATAGCAATCAGACAGGTAACGGATGTCTGAAGGCTGCAGGCAGACAGGTAACAGGATGACTGGAGACCGCTGTCAGGCAGGCAACAGAGTTACTGATAAGTCGAGACAGGTAACAGGATTACTGAAGACTGCGGGCAGGCAGGGAGCAGGATGAATGGAGACTGCTGCCAGACAGGTAACACTATGACTAGAGACCGCAGGCAGACAAGTAACAGGATAACAGTAGACCGCAGGCAGACAGGTATCAGGATGACTGGAGACTGCAGGCAGACAGGTAACGGAATGACTGGAGACCACTGCCAGACAGGTAGCAGAGTTACTGACGAGTTGAGACAGGTAACAGGATTACTGGAGACTGCAGAGTTACTAACCACAGCCAGAAGGTAGATAACACTCAGGGGTAACAGAGAAATCTGAAAACCTCAGAACCCGCACCAAACCGAAGGCGGACAGGAGACAGAAGGTCCAAGGACCTGGGCCAGGTTGTAGACAGGACTCTGGAGTTCATCAAAAGCCACAATGCAGTTCACAAACCAAATTTAGCTCAGTCTCTCAAACCTCACTCAAACAGGATATGTTTCAATCACAGCGAGGGAACAGGTGTGAGTCCAAGAAGCCATTACATAGGCCAAGGCAGGTCATCAAATGGAAACACGCCATGCCACTTGCAAAGCCTGACATGAAGCAGAGCCCAGACCAGGGACTGAAGTGTAACACACTGCAGATAGTGAGTGATGAAAATATTTATGGATCTGGATAAATTCAGGGGTTTGGTCCAGTGCCTGAATAAAATTGGATGTCAGATTTAAGATCTGAATTACTTTAGCTTGTGGGTCTGGTCTGGAGTTTGAGTTCTTTATATTTGGCACCACTCATGGACTCGATGACTGCACTGGATGCAACGCTGGAGTCCTCATGGTAATGAGGATGGTAATGGAAACTGGTCACTAATTATTAGGGCACATATCGCTATATAGCAGAGTAAAACTTCCTGCCCGGCAAAAAGACCACAGTCCATTCCCTTCTGTGGCGTTCACAGAAATATCCCGAGCAAGCTTGCTTGACGTATCTAAAAGGGATAATTGGGTCTCCAATGTACATCACACCTCTTAACCACTCTACTTGAAATAAAGACATAACAACTTTTATGGGCGAATGACCACAGCTTTTATTTAAACAGTATACATGTATCAAAAACTTGTGGCTCAACATGCCACCCTCTTTTAACATAACCGATACATGTATACCCTCCCAACCGACAAACAACCGATAGGTCCGTCCAAGAAGCCAACAATCATCCTTATTCCCCGGCCGTAACATACAACCGGCCCAGAGGACCACCTCGGCCGTGACCAACGGACCCAAGGTGTGAGGTAATAACGTTTCATCGTTAAAATACCCCTCCCCAGAACCTGCAGGACCTACGCCCACAAGTTCCCAATCCTGTCTGAAGCACTACCCCTGAGTGACTTCATACTCCCAACCGACTATCGGTACTCCCAGCCTCTAGGAACGGACCTATCCCCCCGCCACAGACCAGCCACGTGACCCCTTACGTGGCCCGGGCCCTCCACACCCCCATGGCTTGCTCCAGACCATCCCGCAAACCAAGCATCCACAAGCCGATATCTGTGAGATGCACCCCATCTCTCCGCAAATATTGACCTGCCGACTCCTCCAATTCCCTATGTCGCACCACCAAGCCCCCATTCCGCGCCACAAACCGGCCAATCGCCCTATTCAATTTAATACGTGACCTGTTAATACGGTTGACCGACCTCCCAAAACGCCAGTTCTCCCTAGCTACAATATCCGACCATACTATGATAATACCCGGAAATGCTCTCCACAGGTGAAGAAGATCCAGCTTAATATCCCTTTTCAACTCTCTCGCTGCTATCACCCCTAGATCATTTCCACCCACATGCAAAATGGGAACATTGGGATCCTGGTCGATCCTACTATAGTAAGCCATCTCTGGCCGAACTCTCCCCCAGGTCATGCCCCGAATCCCGATCCATTTGACCCGCGCATCCGTTCTCGCCACTCCAAGTTGCCGACCATCGGGACGCACATCCGCCCGCAACGCTCCCCAGTGAACAAAGGAATGCCCGAGAATCCACACCAGGCACACACCTAAAAAATATAAAACCAAGAATAAACAGAAACTGAACGAGTAAACCAGGTCTCAAAGTAAACACATATTAACCTCCGTACTTCCAAACCAGCCGAATCACTCCCCGTCACCCCTCAACAGGTGCGGCCTTATGTACAAACGGAACCTGGACGACTCCCATCTCCCAATGCGCCGGATACAATCATCGCTCAAACCCCACCTAGCCGCCTCTGTTGCTGCCCCAATCCGAAAGGAGTGTGACCCATAGTCACCGGGCACCTCCCCCACTCGTGCCAACACAGTTTTAAAAACCGCGATAAACTGGAATCTGGACAGTGCAGAGCCATCCACGTGCCTCAAGAAAACCCCAGGATAACCTCCCCTTATCTTCAAAAACTCTGTCACCTGCATAACCGGGCACAATTGGTGGCCAGGTATCCCGTACAAAACTACCAGGCGCCCGCGTCCCACCTGATCCGTTTTGGAAAAACGTAATCGACATTCCACTCGATCTACTCCAAGCGTTACGTCTCCCAATAACAGCCCTCCTACTACATGCTTCGCCGGACTAACCAACTCGCCAATCCGAAAGGCCCCGAAAAAGGCCAGTACAAATGCCACTGCAAACAACCTCTGTTCGTTAAGGGACGCACATACTATCCCCCAAGCACCCCACTAAACGCACTAACAACGGAAGCGATATAGGCCGCCTAGTGTCCCGCGACCGCACCCCTCTTCTAAAACCCCTCATAGCCTGCCGCACCAGAAAATCCTTCGTGGCATCCCTTGCAGCTTGAATAAAAAGGCCAAGGCTGACAACCGGTAACTCATTACCGATACGGACCGTCCCACTGAAAAATCGCCACTAATCATCGCCAAAATCCCCACCACTCGGCCATTATAACCCGGCTCCATGAAGTCCGACTTGCCTAACTCTTCCCACTCGTTCCACACTGCCTGGTATCGGCACCAAGTAGCCTCAGACACCGATCTCCTAATGCCCTCCAAAGCTACACCAATGCCAGATCCCATAACCATCCCGGACATTGTGCTCCATCGTCGTCTGCTCCCGGCACCAGCCTTCTGAACCTGCGAAACTGAAACCGAGACAGCGCATCAGCCACCTCATTTTGAACCCCCGGCACATGCCTCTCGACAACACAAATGTTCAACGCCAAGCAACAGAGCACCAGATGCCTCAAATACCCCACCACCGGGGGAGATTTTGCTGACAACGAATTGATAGAATGAACCACCGCCATATTATCACAATGCATGCTGTCACGGCCAGGTGGACGGGCAGACCCAGGAGGTGGATCCACTGGGCCGAACTCCTAGATGGTAGTAAAGAGTCCGGTAGCTGGAACACTATAAACAGCAGAACAGTCCGTGCACACGAGTATAGCGGAGAAGTCCCTGGGACCACGGAGTCAAGGGTGGTAGTCCGGGTGACGCAGCTCAGGTTCGGAAGCCGAGATGATGTCAGGCGGGGTCCGGAACCTTTGGAGCGAGATGACGGGTCACCCTCGGATCCGAGATGGTGCGGACTGTCAGGATGGCAGATGGACAGCGTTCGGGGTTCAGGATACGGCAGGACTGGATGGCGAGGCAGGCACGGCTCTACAAGAGAGATAGGTGAGTATATGCACAGAGACACCAGGAGACCTGACTCCTAGCTTAGGAAACACGAAGATCAGGCCCCGCCCCCTTGGACAATAAACCCCTTTATACCCTGTACCTGTTTAGCCTCATTTCCTGTTAATGGACGCTGGCCCTTTAAGAAAGGGTCAGTGACCGCGCGCGCGCCCTAATGCGCATGCGCGCGGCCCGGGTGCCAGAAGCCAGGGAAGGAAGCTGAGAGGAGGACGCAGGGGAGCCGGCCAGGGCCTGGGAAGCCGTCGGGCGCCGGGATCGGAGACCAGGGGACCTGGGAAGGACGGGCACCGGAGGCTGGAGAGCGGGGAGCGTGGCAGGTGAGCCGGGGAGCGGGGCTGAGGACCCGGGGAGCGGAACAGAGGACCCGGGAAGGGGAGCCGAGGACCCGGGGAGCGTGACAGTACCCCCCCCCCCCACGCCCCCCTCCCCGCAACCGGGACATGAAGGCACGGATCAGAGGAGTGCCTACGTTCTCCCTGGGCTCCCAGGACCTATCCTCAGGACCATACCCTTCCCAGTCCACCAGGAAGATCTGTCGACCTCGTACGGTCTTCATGGCCACGATATCCCTTACCGCATAGATGTCGTCATCGGCAATAGGTGGAGGAGCCGGACTGGCAGCAGCGGAGAAGGGACCAAGGACAACCGGCTTGAGCAGGGAGACGTGGAATGAGTTGGGTATCCTCATCGTGGCCGGGAGCTGTAGTTTGTAGGAGACCTCATTGATCTTGTTGAGGACTTTAAACGGCCCAATGTAGCGAGGACCCAGCTTGTATGATGGTATCTTCAGGCGGACGTACTGGGAAGCAAGCCAGACGAGATCTCCAGGAGAGAAACACGGAGGGTCCAGACGTTTCTTGTCTGCGTGTCTTTTCATCCGCAGGGAAGCACGCCCAAGGGACGCTTTGACAGAGTCCCAAATGGTTGCAAAGTCACGGGCTACTGTATCTGCAGCAGGGACATCCGAAGAAGGGGATACAGGCAATGGGATGGAAGGCTGAAGTCCGTAAACGACATGGAAGGGAGAGCTGGAGGACGACTCACTGATGTGGTGGTTGTGGGAGAATTCAGCCCAAGGAAGAAGAGCGGACCAGTCGTCGTGATGGGCGTTAACATAGTGACGTAAGAAAGAGGTCAAGATTTGATTGACCCTCTCTACCTGGCCATTAGACTGAGGATGGTATGCAGATGAAAAGTCCAGAGTCACTCCCAGATGTTTACAGAGAGCCCTCCAGAAGCGGGAGGTGAACTGAGTTCCTCTGTCGGATACGATGTGTAATGGAAAGCCATGCAAGCGGAAGATGTGTTGTATATAGGCGTCCGCGAGTTCCTGAGCAGAGGGCAGTCCAGCCATAGGGACGAAATGAGCCATTTTAGAGAACCGGTCCACCACGACCCATATGACTGTGTGTCCGGAGGACAATGGCAAGTCCGTAATAAAGTCCATTGCTATGTGTTGCCACGGAACTGAGGGTATCGGCAGAGGCAGAAGACGGCCATATGGGAGGTGTTTGGGCGTCTTGTTCCTGGCACAAGAGGAACAGGCGGATACAAAAGCAGCGACGTCCGTGCGAAGGGATGGCCACCAATAATGACGTACAATCGCACCCCATGTCTTTTTCTGACCAGCATGACCGGCTGTTTTCGAGGCATGACCCCAGTGTAACACTTTTTTCCTGTCTACCTCGGAGACATAGGTCTTCCCGGGCGGTATCTGGGCCAGGGTGACAGGGGCCACCGGAATGATTTTACTAGGACAAATGATGGGTTGGGTAGTCTCTTCCTCCTGCTCCATGGGCATGAAAGACCTGGACAAGGCATCAGCGCGTACATTCTTGTCCGCGGGTCGGAAGTGAAGCTGGAAATCAAACCTGGCAAAGAATAGGGACCACCTGGCTTGCCGTGGGTTCAGACGCTGAGCGGACCGTAGGTATTCCAAGTTCTTGTGGTCCGTGTAAATAATCACGGGGTACACTGCACCTTCCAGGAGGTAGCGCCATTCCTCCAAAGCCAGTTTGACTGCCAAGAGCTCTCGGTCACCGATGGTGTAGTTGCGTTCAGGCGCTGAGAAGCCCTTGGAGAAGAATCCGCAAGTCACCATCTTCCCGGAGGAGGACTTTTGCATGAGCACTGCTCCGGCTCCTGAGGAGGAGGCATCCACCTCCAAGGTGAACTGGCGGTTTAACTCCGGACGGTGAAGTACAGGAGAGGAAGCAAAAGCCCGCTTCAGAGAGCCAAACGCGGCGTCAGCCGCAGGTGACCAGTCCTTTGGATTAGCCTCCTTCTTAGTCAAAGCGGAGAGAGGAGCAGTCAAGGCAGAGAAGTGAGGGATAAACTGGCGGTAGTAGTTGGCGAATCCCAGGAAGCGTTGGATTGCCTTCAGTCCAGAAGGAGGAGGCCAGTTGAGAATGGCGGAGACCTTCTTGGGATCCATCTGCAGTCCAGTATCAGAGATGATGTACCCCAGAAAGGGGAGAGAAGACTGCTCAAAGACACACTTCTCATGCTTTGCGTACAGACGATTCTCTCTCAGTCTTTGTAGAACCAGCTGTACGTTTTCTCTGTGGGTTTGGAGGTCCGGAGAGAAGACAAGGATGTCATCTAGATACACTACCACACAGATGTAGAGAAGGTCCCGGAACACGTCGTTCACCAGTTCTTGAAAGACGGCAGGAGCGTTACACAGGCCGAAGGGCATCACGCAGTATTCATAATGTCCATCGCGCGTATTGAACGCGGTTTTCCATTCGTCACCAGAGCGGATGCGTACCAGATTGTAAGCACCCCGAAGATCCAGCTTGGTGAACACACGAGCTCCTCTAAGCCGGTCAAACAATTCGGGAATGAGCGGCAGAGGGTACTTGTTTTTTACGGTGATTTGATTCAAACCCCGGTAGTCTATGCATGGGCGTAAGTCGCCCTCTTTCTTCTTGACAAAGAAGAAACCTGCTCCAGCAGGAGAGGAGGATCTCCGAATGAACCCCCTTGCCAGGCTCTCTGAGATGTAAGCAGACATGGCCCTTGTTTCGGCTGGAGATAAAGGATATATCCGTCCTCGTGGTGGTGTTGTTCCTGGGAGCAGATCGATGGCACAATCGTATGGACGATGTGGCGGCAGTACCTCGGATTCCTTTTTATCAAAGACATCTGCAAAGGACCAATAGGCCGAGGGCAGCCCCGGTAGGTTCTCTGGAACCGGAGGTCGTCGGATGGGTTGTATGAACTTTAGGCACCTCTCATGACACGAAGAGCCCCATCGGGTGATTTCGCCAGTGCCCCAGCTAACTGATGGTTCGTGTGTCCGCAACCATGGAAGTCCCAGCAGGATCTGGTGGGACATGTGTGGGAGGACGTAGAAAGCGATGTTCTCGGTGTGAAGGGCACCGATACGCAGTTCGACCGGCCTGGTGATCCAGGAGATGGTGTCAGAGAGGGGTCTCCCATCCACCGAGGCAATCACTAGGGGCTTGTCGAGTGGAATAACAGGCACCCGGTACTTGTCCACCGTGGCCTGCTGGATGAAATTGCCTGCTGCCCCGGAATCGAGGTAGGCATCAGCCGTGAACCGCGTCTCTCCCGTTGTCACTTGCACTGTCCATGTAACCGGGTCAGAGAGAGTCCCAGCACCTAGGGTGGCCTCTCCTACCAACCCTAGGCTTTGGAGTTTCCCGGCCTCTCTGGACAGGAGCGTAGCAGGTGTGTGCCCTCACCGCAGTAAAAGCAGAGACCCTTGGCGAGCCGCTCTGCTCGACGTTGTTCAGACTGACGCACTCGGTCGATCTGCATGGGCTCGTGGACGGGAGCCCCAGCTGTCGATGACTGAAGTACGGAGGGTTTCTGCGGAGGAGAGGAATGCCGTACCGGACGTCTCTCACGGGACACTTCCTTGGATCGCTCCTGAAAGCGAATGTCCACTCGAGTCGCTAGGGCAATCAGGGCATCCAGGGTGGTCGGTACGTCACGACCCGCCAGCTCGTCTTTAATTCGCCCTGAGAGTCCTTCCCAGAAGGCGGCGGTTAGGGCCTCGTTGTTCCACCCGAGTTCTGAGGCCAGGGTGCGAAACCGGATCGCGTATTGACCCACCGTCAGAGTCCCCTGACGTAACCGGAGAAGAGACGAAGCAGACGCGGAGGCGCGTCCGGGCTCATCAAAGGTACCACGGAATGCCTGCAGGAAGTCCTGGATGTTCGTGGTCACAGGATCCCCCTTCTCCCACAAGGGGTTCATCCACGCCAGTGCCTCACCCTCTAGATGGGACATGATGAAGGCGACCTTGGCTTGGTCGGAGGCAAACAAATGCGGCAGCTGCGTGAAATGGAGGGAGCATTGGTTTAAGAATCCCCTGCAGGTCTTGGGGTCTCCGGCGTACCGGGGTGGTGAAGCCAACCGAAGTCTGGTGGTATCTGAAGAAGTCGCCACAGGAGCTGGATCCGTGGATTGACTAGTGGAAGCCCGCGATGCTGAAGACGTGACTGCCGCTTGTAGCGTGTTCAGGCGGGCGTCCACAGAAGACATGAATTGCAGCATGCGGGTCTGAGTCTCACGCTGGCGTTGGAGTTCCTCCTGTACGGCTGCTAGTGCTGCAGCGGGATCCATGGCCTGATCTTACTGTCACGGCCAGGTGGACGGGCAGACCCAGGAGGTGGATCCACTGGGCCGAACTCCTAGATGGTAGTAAAGAGTCCGGTAGCTGGAACACTATAAACAGCAGAACAGTCCGTGCACACGAGTATAGCGGAGAAGTCCCTGGGACCACGGAGTCAAGGGTGGTAGTCCGGGTGACGCAGCTCAGGTTCGGAAGCCGAGATGATGTCAGGCGGGGTCCGGAACCTTTGGAGCGAGATGACGGGTCACCGCAGGGATCCGAGATGGTGCGGACTGTCAGGATGGCAGATGGACAGCGTTCGGGGTTCAGGATACGGCAGGACTGGATGGCGAGGCAGGCATGGCTCTACAAGAGAGATAGGTGAGTATATGCACAGAGACACCAGGAGACCTGACTCCTAGCTTAGGAAACACGAAGATCAGGCCCCGCCCCCTTGGACAATAAACCCCTTTATACCCTGTACCTGTTTAGCCTCATTTCCTGTTAATGGACGCTGGCCCTTTAAGAAAGGGTCAGTGACCGCAGCGCGCGCCCTAATGCGCATGCGCGCGGCCCGGGTGCCAGAAGCCAGGGAAGGAAGCTGAGAGGAGGACGCAGGGGAGCCGGCCAGGGCCTGGGAAGCCGTCGGGCGCCGGGATCGGAGACCAGGGGACCTGGGAAGGACGGGCACCGGAGGCTGGAGAGCGGGGAGCGTGGCAGGTGAGCCGGGGAGCGGGGCTGAGGACCCGGGGAGCGGAACAGAGGACCCGGGAAGGGGAGCCGAGGACCCGGGGAGCGTGACACATGCATACCTTTTTCCTGAAAATTCAGAGGCCCACAGCTCGAGCGCCACTATGATCAGGAACAGTTCGAGCAACGCCAAATTTTTTACCAGCCCCTTCTCCCTCCATGTTTGTGGCCACTGTTCCACACACCAATGGGTCTGGAAAATTGCTCCAAAACCCGTCGCCCCTGCCGCATCCGTAAACAGCTCTATCTGGCTATTGGACATTGCCTTGCTCATCCAATGTCCTACCATTATACCTGTCTAAAAAGGAATCCCAAACCAACAAATCTCCTTTCATCACCCTCGTCACTCTGACAAAATGATTCGGCGCTGTCACCCCAGCAGTCGCACTCGCCAATCTCCTATTAAATATTCGCCCCATCGGCATGATGCGACAGGCAAAATTCAATTTACCCAAAACTGACTGCAACTCTCTCAGCCTCACCTTTTTAGCCTGGTATAATGAACGCACTGACGCTTTTAAATCCACCAACTTCCCTTCCGGCAAGCGGCATTCCATTGCCATCGTGTCAATTTCTATGCCTAAAAAACATAAGGCCGTCACTGGCCCTTCAGTTTTCTCTTTTGCCAAAGGAATACCCAAACTCTGCGCTATCCGCTGTAACGTAAACAACAACAATGAACAAACCGAAGACCTTGCCGGCCCAACACAAAGGAAATCGTCCAAGTAATGGATCACGGAGTGAACCCCCGCCATGTCCCGGACTACCCATTCCACAAAAGAACTAAATGCCTCAAAATAAGCACAAGAAATAGAACATCCCATGGGCAGGCAACGATCCACATAATACTCTCCCTCCCACATACATCCCAACAGATGCAGACTGTCTGGATGCACTGGGAGCAAGAGAAAAGCTGCTTCCACATCCTCTTTTGCCATCAGGGCCCCACGCCCGGCCGCCCGCACCAAATCCAAAGCTCTGTCAAAAGAAACATAACAAACCGCTGACAGCTCAGGTGATATCCCATCATTCACCGACAACCCGGCCGGGTAAGATAAATGATGTATGAGCCGAAATTTCTTCGGCTCTTTTTTGGGAACCACCCCAATGGCGAAATCCGAATATTGGAAAACGGTGGATCCCGAAATGGGCCCGCCATCCTCCCTAATTCTACTTCCTTGTCAAGCTTCTCTTTCACCACCTCTGGGTGTTCCCTTGCGGACCTCAAGTTACCCGGGCAAAACACTGGGGCCCCAGATTCAAACGGAATCCGAAAACCCTCAGTAAAACCCTTCCTCAATAACTCGGCCGCCCGAACGTCCGGATACCTACTTAAATAGGGAAGCATCGCCTCTACCTTCACCGGCGTCCTCCCTTTTTCCAGCCCCCTCCCCGGGCTTACCCTTTCCTTTCTTAAAGCACCGGGACAAAGGATGGGAACCTCCACATCCGGAACACTCGTGCTTGAAACGGCACGAGGCCCCAAATTTACACTGTCCCTCATTGAATTGCCAGCAGGCTCCTATTCTCTGACCCGCCAGGGACCCGCTGCTTGTACCCGAAGCCCCGGCAGCCCCCCGAAAGGGCTGGGCCGGGGCTGTCATTATCCTCATCCACAAGGAGATGTCCTTGTGGTCCCATCTAATTCCGGCCCGCAGAGCCTTGCATTGCCGAAACTGCTCGTCGTACCTCAGCCACCCTAAACCGCCATACACTCTATACGCCTCCCCAATCGAATCCATGTACCCAAAAAGTGCGGAACAATGTTCCGGCTCCTTTTCCCCAATGACACTGGCTAGGATTGCAAAGGCCTGCAACCAGTTGGTAAATGTTCTGGGAATAAGCCTATACCTCCTCTTTTCCTCATCCTCCTTCTCCTTTTTTGAATTGCTTGGCTTCACCATGTCCAAGTTAAACTTCTCAAGGGGAAGCAGGGAACAAATTTCCACATACTCCCCTTTCCATATCTTCTCCCTCACCTCCTTTTTTAAATGCACCCCCAACGGACTCTCGAAGCAAACGTATACCTCGCTCCGCGCCCTATCATCTAGCCGCACCACCTCATCCTCTTTCTCCTTTTCTTTTTCCCTGTCCTTTACCACGTCTGACCCGGCCGCAACTCCTGTCGCCTGCCCTGCTTCTGCCGTCGCTGTAGCTCCCTGCGTAGCAACACTCTGCACCGCCGCCACCGGCTGCATAACACCCGAGGGACCCACCCAAGCCCCCGCCGGAGAACCAGACCCACTCGTACCTGCTCGCTCAGCCGACAGCCCCCGCAGCACCCCCAATAACTGACCCCAAAACTCTAATCCCGGTAACGCCGACGGCTCCCCAACCCCCGAGCCCTGCCTACTCACAGACACAGAAGACGCCCCCCCCGCACTACCCGCAACATTAAGCATATTCGTCGGTCGCTCACCGGGCTGCCTCTGAATTGGATCCGGAACAGCCGTATCACGATTCCCCTCATGCTCCATCCGTCCTGCCGCGTTGTCGCCTCCATCCTCGTCGCCGGAGTCCGAATCGCCGCTGAGGACCTCAGGGGGGACCAGCAAGGGGACAGCCTGCAATTGGCGGCCGTCGACCCCCACAGTCACCGCACCCTGCTCCTCCAAACGCCTCCTGCTGGACCTTTACCGTGTCGCCCGACGCGGCGTCCTGCCGCCATCCACCGACGATGATCCCGAGGCCGACTGCTGCACTGCGGCTCAACCTGCCATCCTCACTGGTCTCCCTCCCTGCCGACTGCAGGAAGGCCGTCCGCCCTCTGATAGACGCTGAGTCCTCCCCCCAGCACGATCCACACTGGGGGGGACCGTCACCACCGACTGCCCGCTGTGGCCCTGCCGGTTGATGGACCCATTCTCCGCAGCCCCTTGTCTGGCGATCCGCAGCTCCCGTGCTGCACTATCCGGGCGCCTCCCCTGCCGTCTGCAGGGAGTCCCCACCGCAACACCATCATGCAGAGCTCGGCCCCCGGCACATCACCAGGGGCTGCTGTTAATCTGGACCGGGGCCTTGCAGGCCGCGGACCGGAAGTAGGCCTCACAATAGCTCCGCCCACCTCCGACCCGCGGGATCTCCGATGAGGATTCCTCCCGGAGGCCGGTGAAGCTCCTGCTGGCTGGTGAGGGCTCCCCTGCCCCGGAGGGTCCCCTAAGGAGCTCCTGCATCTCGCTCCCCTCCCCCCGCTGGGGGAGTAACGCTCCGGCGGCCGCGACCGCCGAGCGCGCATCACAGGTCCAGGTGCTGCAGCAGCAGCCACAGCAGCAGGCACCATCGCTCCATCTCCACAGGCCGCACGCAGCTGCTCCCGCACCACATCCACTCCTAGGACTTCAGAGGCTCCACGGACCCATTCCAGCAGCGCAGCTAGGTCAGCCATTCTGGAACCGGCGATGCTGACCACACTATGATGGCACCAACGGCAAAGAGGAGGTACCGTACCTAACTGCCCCTTATAAACCCCCCTTTTTCCCCACCCCTCATGACCTCTGGCCCAATCCTCGCCGCTCACCAAAACCACCAATCCCCTAATCCCTTACACAGCCCTATTACCCACCAAGGTTAACCCCTTCCTACCCTGTACCCTCCCGATAGTCATGGGGCTCATTCACCCCTATGGGGCTCATTTCCCATCTCAATTGCTTCTCTAACTTCCATAAAAGTGAATGGTGAGGAATGGTGAGGAGACTGGGCAAGAGATCTAGATTTTTGAGAAAGATGTGGGTCCCAGTCCCAGATATAGCTCCTACACCTAACAAACAGTATTGTCTAAGATCAGAATGCTTCCTTAAAGTGAACCTGTCAGGTGCAATATGCACCCAGATCCACGAGCAGTTATAGGTGCATATTGCTAATCCCTGCCTAACCGTCCCTGTATACACTAGCATAGATAAAGAGATCTTTAGAAAAAGTATTTCTAAAGATGTTACCGTATGCTAATGAGGGGACTAGTCCCAAGGGCGTTATATCCCCAAACTAGTCCGCCCTCTTAGCATGTTAGTACACCCATAAGAGCGTACTAACATGCTATTCAATGCATCATCACCAGTGGCACAGGGCGTACCTATGTCCGCTGTGACCGCTCTTCTGAATGCCGGGCACTTCTGGTCATGCACAGTATGAAGCAGGGTGTATGAGTCCCGACTTCAGAGAGCTCTACTGCGCTTGACTGGAAGTGCTGGGCATTCAGAAGAGCGGTCACAGTGAACACAAGTACGCATGTCACCGCTGGTAATGTTGCATTGAATAACATGTTAGTACGCCCCTGTAAGCATGTGTCACGCTCCCCGGGTCCTCGGCTCCCCTTCCCGGGTCCCCTGCCCCGCTCCCCGGCTCACCTGCCACGCTCCCCGCGTCCCAGTCCCTTGTGCCCGTTCTTCCTGGGCTTCCTGGCCGCCGATCCCGGCGCCCGACGGCCTCCCAGGCCCTGCTCGGCTCCCCTGCGTCCTCCTCTCAGCCTCCTTCCCTGGCTTCTGGCACCCGGGCCGCGCGCACGCGCATTAGGGCGCGCGCGCGGTCACTGACCCTTTCTTAAAGGGCCAGCGCCCATTAACAGGAAATGAGGTTAGACAGGTACGGGGTATAAAGGGGGTTCTTGTCCAAGGGGGCGGGGCCTGATCTTCGTGTTTTCTGAGCTAGGAGTCAGGTCTCCTTGTATTTTCCTGCCATACTTACGTATCTCTCTTCTAGAGCTGATCCCGCCTCGCCATCCAGTCCTGCTGAATCCCGAGCCCCGCACGCTGTCCGTCTGCCATCTGACAGTCCGTACCATCTCGGATCCCTGCGGTGACCTGTCATCTCGCTCCCAAGGTTCCGGACCCCGCCTGACATCATCTCGGCCTCCGAACCTGAGCTACGTCACCCGGACTACCATCTGTGACTCCGTGGTCCCAGGGACTCCTTCGCTACCTTCACTTGCACGGACTGTTCTGCTGCCCATCAGTGCTTCAGCTACCGGACTCCCTACCACCATCTTAGAGTTCGGTCCAGTGGATCCACCTCCTGGGTCTGCCCGACCGCCCGGCCCTGACAGTAAGATCAGGCCATGGATCCCGCTGCAGCACTATTGGCCCTGCAAGAGGAACTCCAACGCCAGCGTGAAGTCCAGACCCGCATGCTGCAATTTATGACCTCCGTGGACACTCGCCTGTACACATTACAAGCATCAATGACGCCTGCAGCACCCAGGTCTCCCACTAGGCAATCCACGGCTCCCGCACCAGTGGCAGCCGCGTCGGATGCTTCCCGACTCCGTTTGGCGTCACCTCCTCGTTATGCTGGAGATCCCAAGACCTGCAGGGGCTTCATAAACCAATGCTCCCTTCACTTCACGCAGCTGCCCCATCTGTTCGCCTCCGACCAAGCCAAGGTCGCCTTTATAATGTCTCACCTGGAGGGCGAGGCACTGGCGTGGATGAACCCCTTGTGGGAGAAGGAGGACCCCATGACCAAGGATCTTCAAGAGTTCCTGCAGGCCTTTCGCAGTACCTTTGACGAACCGGGACGCGCCTCTGCGTCTGCTTCATCACTTCTCCGCCTACGTCAAGGAACACTGACGGTGGGCCAATACGCCATCCGTTTCCGCACTTTGGCTTCTGAACTCGGGTGGAATAATGAGGCCCTGACAGCCGCCTTCTGGGAAGGACTGTCAAGTCGCATCAAAGATGAGTTGGCGGGTCGTGACATGCCCTCCACCCTAGATGCCCTGATTGCCCTAGCCACGCGAGTGGACATTCGTTTTCAGGAGCGCTCCAAAGAGCTGGTTCGTGAGCGACGTGCGGTACGGCACTCCTCTCCGCCACAGAAGTCCTCTGTGCCACAGTCATCTACAGCTGGGATTCCTGTCCACGAACCCATGCAGGTTGATCGAGTACGACAGTCTGACCAACGTCGAGCAGAGCGGCTCGCCAAGGGCCTCTGCTTTTACTGCGGAGGGGACACACATCTCCTACGCTCCTGTCCGGAAAGGCCGGGAAACTCCAAAGCCTAGGGTTGGTAGGAGAGGCCACCCTAGGTGCTGGGACTCTCTCCGACCCAGTTATGTGGACGGTACAAGTATCAACAGGAGAGACGCGCTTCACGGCTGAGGCATACCTCGACTCCGGAGCAGCAGGCAATTTTATCCAGCAGGCCACGGTGGACAAATACCAGCTGCCTGTTACTCTACTCGAGAAGCCCCTACTGATTGCCTCGGTGGATGGGAGACCCCTCTCTGATACCATCTCCTGGATCACGAAGCCGGTGGAACTGCGTATCGGTGCCCTGCACACCGAGAACATCGCTCTCTACGTCCTTCCACACATGTCCCACCAAGTCCTGCTGGGACTTCCTTGGTTGCGAACACACGAACCCTCAGTCAACTGGGGTACTGGCGAAATCACCCGTTGGGGCTCTGCCTGTCATGAGAGATGTCTAAAGTCTATACAACCAGTCCGACGACCTCCGGTTCCTGAGAACCTACCGGGTCTGCCCTCGGCCTATTGGTCCTTCACGGACGTTTTTGACAAGAAGGAGTCTGAGGTACTTCCGCCACACCGTCCCTACGATTGCGCCATCGACCTGCTCCCAGGAACAACACCACCTCGAGGACGGATATATCCGTTGTCTCCAGCCGAAACCAGGGCCATGTCCACCTACATCATGGAAAGCCTGGCAAAGGGATTCATCCGGAGATCCTCCTCTCCTGCGGGAGCAGGCTTCTTCTTCGTTAAGAAGAAAGAGGGTGACCTTCGCCCATGCATTGACTACCGGGGCTTGAATCAGATTACTATAAAAAACAAGTACCCCCTACCGCTCATCCCCGAACTGTTCGATCGGCTCAGAGGAGCCCGTGTGTTCACCAAACTGGATCTTCGGGGTGCCTACAACCTAGTTCGTATCCGCTCTGGGGACGAATGGAAGACCGCGTTTAATACTCGCGATGGGCACTATGAATACTGTGTGATGCCCTTCGGTCTGTGTAACGCTCCTGCCGTATTCCAAGAACTGGTGAACGACATTTTCCGGGACCTCCTCTACGTATGTGTAGTAGTTTATCTGGATGACATTCTTGTTTTCTCTCCGGACCTCCAGACCCACAGAGAGAACGTAAAGCTGGTTCTACAAAGACTGAGAGAGAATCGTCTCTACGCCAAATATGAGAAGTGCGTCTTTGAGCAGTCTTCTCTTCCTTTCCTGGGATACATCATCTCGGGGACTGGGCTGCAGATGGATCCCAAGAAGGTCTCCGCCATTCTCAACTGGCCTCCCCCTTCTGGGCTGAAGGCAATCCAACGGTTCCTGGGATTTGCCAACTACTACCGCCAGTTTATTCCTCACTTCTCCGCCCTGACTGCTCCTCTCTCCGCTCTGACCAAAAAGGAGGCTAATCCAAAGGACTGGTCACCTGCGGCCGACGCCGCATTTTGCTCCCTGAAGCGAGCATTCGCCTCCTCTCCTGTACTCCACCGACCAGAGTTAAACCGCCAGTTCACCTTAGAGGTGGATGCTTCCTCCTCAGGAGCCGGAGCAGTGCTCATGCAAAAATCCTCCTCCGGGAAGATGGTGACTTGCGGTTTCTTCTCTAAAAGCTTCTCAGCACCTGAACGTAATTACACCATCGGTGACCGAGAGCTATTAGCGGTCAAACTGGCTCTGGAGGAGTGGCGCTACCTCCTGGAAGGAGCAGTGTACCCCGTGATTATCTACACGGACCACAAGAACCTGGAATACCTGCGGTCCGCTCAGCGACTGAACCCACGGCAAGCCAGGTGGTCCTTATTCTTTGCCAGGTTTGACTTCCAGCTTCATTTCCGACCCGCGGACAAGAATATACGCGCTGATGCCTTGTCTAGGTCTCTCATGCCCCTGGAGCAGGAGGAAGAGACTATCCAACCTATCATCTCTCCTAACAAGATTGTTCCGGTGGCTCCTGTCACTCTGGCCCAGATACCACCCGGGAAGACCTATGTCTCTGAGACCGACAGGGAAAAAGTGTTACACTGGGGTCATGCCTCGAAAACAGCCGGCCATGCAGGCCAGAAGAGAACATGGGGTGCGATTGTACGCCATTACTGGTGGCCATCCCTTCGCACGGACGTTGCCTCCTTTGTCTCTGCCTGCCCCTCTTGTGCCAGGAACAAGACGCCCAAACACCTGCCCTATGGCCGTCTTCTGCCTCTGCCGATACCCTCAGTTCCATGGCAACACATAGCGATGGACTTTATTACGGACTTGCCAGTATCCTCCGGACACACAGTCATATGGGTCGTGGTGGATCGGTTCTCCAAAATGGCTCACTTCGTCCCTATGCCCGGACTGCCCTCTGCTCAGGAACTCGCGGAAGCCTATATACAACACATCTTTCGCTTACATGGCTTTCCTTCCCACATCGTGTCCGACAGAGGAACTCAGTTCACCTCCCGCTTCTGGAGGGCTCTCTGCAAACATCTGGGAGTGACTCTGGACTTTTCTTCCGCTTACCATCCTCAGTCTAATGGCCAAGTGGAGAGGGTCAATCAAATCTTGACATCCTTCTTACGTCACTATGTCAACGCCCATCACGACGACTGGTCCACGCTTCTGCCTTGGGCTGAGTTCTCCCATAACCACCACGTCAGTGAGTCGTCCTCCAAATCTCCCTTCCATGTCGTTTACGGACTACAGCCTTCCGTCCCGTTGCCTATATCCCCTTCTTCGGATGTCCCTGCTGCTGATACTGTAGCCCGTGACTTCGCTACCATTTGGGACTCTGTCAAGGCGTCCCTTGGGCGCGCTTCCCAGCGGATGAAGAAACACGCTGACAAAAGGCGTCTAGACCCTCCGTGTTTCTCTCCTGGTGACCTGGTCTGGCTTGCTTCCCAGTACATCCGACTGAAGATTCCTTCCTACAAGCTGGGTCCTCGCTACATCGGGCCGTTTAAGGTCCTCAGCAAGATCAATGAGGTCTCCTACAAACTGAGGCTTCCGGCCACGATGCGGATTCCCAACTCCTTCCACGTCTCTCTGCTCAAGCCGGTGTTCCTTGGTCCCTTCTCCGCTGCTGCCAGCCCGGCTCCTCCTCCTATTGCTGAGGACGACATCTACGCGGTAAGAGATATCGTGGCCATGAAGACTGTTCGTGGCCGGCAGTTCTTCCTGGTGGACTGGGAGGGGTATGGTCCTGAGGATAGATCCTGGGAACCCAGGGAGAATGTGGGCACTCCTCTGATCCGTGCCTTCATGTCTCGGTTGCGGGGAGGGGGGCGTGGGGGGGGGGGTACTGTCACGCTCCCCGGGTCCTCGGCTCCCCTTCCCGGGTCCCCTGCCCCGCTCCCCGGCTCACCTGCCACGCTCCCCGCGTCCCAGTCCCTTGTGCCCGTTCTTCCTGGGCTTCCTGGCCGCCGATCCCGGCGCCCGACGGCCTCCCAGGCCCTGCTCGGCTCCCCTGCGTCCTCCTCTCAGCCTCCTTCCCTGGCTTCTGGCACCCGGGCCGCGCGCACGCGCATTAGGGCGCGCGCGCGGTCACTGACCCTTTCTTAAAGGGCCAGCGCCCATTAACAGGAAATGAGGTTAGACAGGTACGGGGTATAAAGGGGGTTCTTGTCCAAGGGGGCGGGGCCTGATCTTCGTGTTTTCTGAGCTAGGAGTCAGGTCTCCTTGTGTTTTCCTGCCATACTTACGTATCTCTCTTCTAGAGCTGATCCCGCCTCGCCATCCAGTCCTGCTGAATCCCGAGCCCCGCACGCTGTCCGTCTGCCATCTGACAGTCCGTACCATCTCGGATCCCTGCGGTGACCTGTCATCTCGCTCCCAAGGTTCCGGACCCCGCCTGACATCATCTCGGCCTCCGAACCTGAGCTACGTCACCCGGACTACCATCTGTGACTCCGTGGTCCCAGGGACTCCTTCGCTACCTTCACTTGCACGGACTGTTCTGCTGCCCATCAGTGCTTCAGCTACCGGACTCCCTACCACCATCTTAGAGTTCGGTCCAGTGGATCCACCTCCTGGGTCTGCCCGACCGCCCGGCCCTGACAGTAAGATCAGGCCATGGATCCCGCTGCAGCACTATTGGCCCTGCAAGAGGAACTCCAACGCCAGCGTGAAGTCCAGACCCGCCCGGCCCTGACAGTATGCTAACATGCTAAGAGGGCAGACTAGTCAGGGCATATAACGCCCAGGGGACTAGTCCCCAGACTCATTAGCATAAGATAAAATATCTTTAGAAATACTTTTTCTAAAGATTTCTTTATCTATGCTACTAGATGCAGGAATCTATATATATAATTGCCTTATTCTGTCTGTCTGTCTGTCTTGCTCCAAAATTGTGTCACGTGACAGTGTCACCGTAAGTGTCATAAAAGTGACAACTGTCGGATTGGCCGCTGGGCTCGGCCTGGCCCCGCCCCCCACGGATTGGCCGCTCGCCTCGGCCTGGCCCCGCCCCCAGCATGGATTAGCCACTTTGGGCTCGGCCTGGCTCCGCCCCCCCACGGATTGGCTGCTCGCCTCGGCCTGGCCCTGCCCCCCACATGGATTAGCCGCTCGCCCCGGACCTCCGCACGCATCGCCCGCTCCAGCGTACACCGGCTCCCGGTACACATGTGCAGGGAGCCGGCATACGCTGACGCCTCGCCCGCTCAGCCCCGCTCCAGCGTACACCAGCTCCCGGTACACATGTTCAGGGAGCCGGCATACGCTGCGGTCAATAATGAAGTGTCATGCAGCGGTGAAAGAGTTAAAGACACTGCAAGACACTTCATTATAGGCAGCGGGCAGCCCGAGAAGACAGAAGAAAGAAGACCCCGCAGTCATACTCTCCAGACGCCGACCGGGAGCAGGTGAGCGCATCAAGGTCCTGCAGCGGCGGAACACACACACACACGCACACACACACATAAGAATAGACACACACACATCAGATCACACTCACTCACTCTCACACACACCTCACACACACATCAGATCGCATCCACACACAACAACATCCAGTGATATGGCTCACTTCTCGGCGGCGATACTGTGCGTGCAGTGACCTTCCAGGACCTGCCGGAGGATCACATGGCCGGAAGCATGTGGTATCTCCGGATGTTGTGAGTGTGTGAGCGCGTATGTGCGATATCGTCAGTGTGTGTGTGCGTGTATGCGATCGGGTGTGTGTGTGTGTTCTGATGTGTGAGTGTATGCGATCGGATCTGTGAGTGTCGGCAGAGGAGCACGGCGTGCAGCACAGCTGCTGGGACCGCCCACCGGAGGGCACAGGGCGAAGTGGGGTGTGAGTGTATGCGATCAGATGTGTGTGTGTATACTGTCTGATGTGCGACTGTGGAGCACGATGGGGAGTGCGCAGCATGGGGGATGGAGCACGATGGGGGGTGCGCAGCATGGGGGATGGAGCACGATGGGGGGTGCGCAGCATGGGAGATGGAGCACGATGGGGGGTGCGCAGCATGGGGGATTGAGCAGGATGGGGGGTGCGCAGCATGGGGGAATGAGCACGATGGGGAGTGCGCAGCATGGGGGATGGAGCACGATGGGGAGTGAGCAGCATGGGGGATGGAGCACGATGGGGAGTGTGCAGCATGGGGGATGGAGCACGATGGGGAGTGCGCAGCATGGGGGATGAAGCACGATGGGGGGTGCGCATCATGGGGGATGGAGCACAATGGGAGTGCGCAGCATGGGGCATGGAGCACGATGGGGAGTGCGCAGCATGGGGGATGGAGCACGATGGGAGTACGCAGCATGGGGGATGGAGCATGATGGGGGGTGCACAGCATGGGGGATGGAGCACGATGGGGGATGGAGCACGATGGGGGGTGCGCAGCATGGGGGATGGAACACGATGGGGGTGCGCAGCATGGGGGATGGAGCACGATAGGGGGTGCGCAGCATGGGGGATGGAGCACGATGGGGGGTGCGCAGCAGGGGGGATAGAGCACGATGGGGGTGCACACCTTCCCCCAAAACACACACACAGCGCCACACGCGCACCGCACAACACACCACACACACACTGGGAACCACAAACACCGCCCTACACAGACAACGCCGCACACACACAACACCCAACACACAAACACCGCGGCATACACAAATATACGCACATACCGCGCAACACACACACTGCACAAAACATACCTCCCCCAAAACACACACACGCACTCCACACCCACACAAACCGCGCAACACACACAGCACCACATACACAGAACTCTGTAGACACACAGCACTCCACAAACAACGCAACACACACAACGCAACACACATACAACACTGCTCTCACACACACCCCCACCCAGACAACACCCAGAACATTTACAGTGCCCTGCACAAACACTGGCAACTACACACAACAACATCGATATATATAACAAAAAACATACATTAACTACACAATAAATTCTAGAATACCAGATGCCTTAGAATCGGGCCACCTTCTAGTCACTAATATGCACCCAGAACTGCTCGTGTTTCTGGGTGCATATTGTACCTGACAGGTTCCCTTTAATAACTATTTGTATACGTATACAGAAGGTCAATGTCATAGTTGAGAAAAGTGCCAGTAATAATCAAGATTCGCAATTAACCCCTTCATGACCTTGGACATATATATACGTCCTAGGTCGCCTCTCTCCCATTACCGCGAGCCCGTGTCATCCCCACACATGTCTGCTGATCTGATCAGCAGCCATGTGAGACCAACAGGGACGAGTGGATCGGAGATCCACCCGTGCCTGTTGACCCTTAGGCGGGCTTTGCACACTACAACATCGCAGGTACAATGTCAGTGGGGTCAAATCGAAAGTGAAGCACATCCGGCGTCGCAGTCGATATCGTAGTGCGCAAATCCTTTTTGATACGATTAACGAGCGCAAAAGCGTCATTATCGTATCATTGGTGTAGGGTCCGACATTTCCATAATGCCGGTGCAGCGACAGGTACGATGTAGTTCCTCGTTCCTGCGGCAGCACACATGTGCTGTGTGTGAAGCCGTAGGAGCGAGGAGCATCTCCTACCTGCGTCCCGGCTGCAATGCGTAAGGAAGGAGGTGGGCGGGATGTTTACATCCTGCTCATCTCCGCCCCTCTGCTTCTATTGGCCGCCTGCCGTGTGACGTCGCTGTGACGCCGCACGACCCGCCCCCTTAGGAAGGAGGCGGGTCGCCGGCCAGAGCGACGTCGCAGGGCAGGTGAGTGCATGTGAAGCTGGCGTAGCGATAATGTTCGCTACAGCAGCAATCACAAGATATCGCTGCTGCGACGGGGGCGGGGACTATCGCAATCAACATCGCAGCATCAGCTTGCGATGTCGCAGCGTGCAAAGTACCCCTTAGATTATGCTGTCAAACCCTGACAGCACAATCTAACACGCTCCTGCTGGGATCGTTCTGTTCCCCACCGGAGCGCCAAGGGGTTGCCATGACAGCATGGAGTCAGATGATGACCCCTGTCACTGCCATAACTCACTTCCTGTGAATGCCAGCGGAGCAAAGGCACTCACAGAAACACAGCATTTCTGCCATTCAAAGGGATGCTCAAGCATTGCTCTGATCAGTACAAGCAATTGGACACTGCAGGCATAAAGTCTCCCAAGGGGACTAGTACCGTAAAATCAATAAAAATGTAAAAAAAAAGTGTTTTAAAAAATATAAAAAACTAAAAGTTCAAATCACCCCCCTATTGAAAATAAAACAATAATTTTAAGAAACACATATATATTGGTATTGTTGCAATCGGAAATGCGTGATCTATCAAAATTTAAAATCAATTAATCTGATTGGTAAAGAACGTAGTGAGAAAAAATTCCAGACGCCAAAAATTAACATTTTTTTTGGTCTCCGAAATATTGCATTAAAATGGAAAAACAGACGATCAAAACTACACATCTACACTAAAATGGTATAACTAAACACGCCAGCTCAAGACACAAAAAATAAACTGTCAATGAGCCCCAGATCCCAAAAAATAAGAACGCTACGGGTCTCGGAAAATGACAACAAAAGCGCAATTTATTTTTTTTTTTTATAAAGTTCTGAATTTTCTTTCACCACTTAGATAAAAGTAAAACTATACATGTTTGGTGTCTACGACTTCGTACTGACCTGGGGAATGATAAAGGCAGGTAACTTTTACCATATAGTTTGCAATTTCACCTCACTTGGAATTTTTTCCCTTTTTTCAGTACAATATGTAGCAAAGTGAATGCTGTCACTCAAAAGTACAACTCGTCCCGCAATAAACAAGCCCTCAGATGGCTATAGTGACGGAAAAATAAAAAAGTTATGAATCTTGGAAAAAGGGGAGGAAAATACGAAAAACAGAAAAACGCCGAGCGGTGAAGGGGTTAAAATCTTGATGAATATAATGTGATAGCTAATAATATCTAACAATTAATATTAAAAAAAAATATTCATGCTAAGAGTATAAATAGTTTTTAGAGACAAAAATTACTAAAAACAACCAGAATGAATGTATAGAAATACTTCAAAAAAATATTGGAACAAGCCTTTGTCATTCTTCAGCTGCTTTATATATATATATATATATATATATATATATATATATATATATATACAGTGCCTACAAGTAGTATTCAACCCCCTGCAGATTTAGCAGGTTTACACATTCGGAATTAACTTGGCATTGTGACATTTGGACTGTAGATCAGCCTGGAAGTGTGAAATGCACTGCAGCAAAAAAGAATGTTATTTCTTTTTTTATTTTTTTTTTTTAAATTGTGAAAAGTTTATTCAGAGGGTCATTTATTATTCAACCCCTCAAACCACAAGAATTCTATTTGGTTCCCCTAAAGTATTAAGAAGTATTTCAGGCACAAAGAACAATGAGCTTCACATGTTTGGATTAATTATCTCTTTTTCCAGCCTTTTCTGACTAATTAAGACCCTCCCCAAACTTGTGAACAGCACTCATACTTGGTCAACATGGGAAAGACAAAGGAGCATTCCAAGGCCTTCAGAGACAAGATCGTGGAGGGTCACAAGGCTGGCAAGGGGTACAAAACCCTTTCCAAGGAGTTCGGCCTACCTGTCTCCACTGTTGGGAGCATCATCCGGAAGTGGAAGGCTTATGGAACTACTGTTAGCCTTCCACGGCCTGGACAGCCTTTGAAAGTTTCCACCCGTGCCGAGACCAGGCTTGTCCGAAGAGTCAAGGCTAACCCAAGGACAACAAGGAAGGAGCTCCGGGAAGATCTCATGGCAGTGGGGACATTGGTTTCAGTCAATACCATAAGTAACGTACTCCACCGCAATGGTCTCCGTTCCAGACGAGCCCGTAAGGTACCTTTACTTTCAAAGCGTCATGTCAAGGCTCGTCTACAGTTTGCTCATGATCACTTGGAGGACTCTGAGACAGACTGGTTCAAGGTTCTCTGGTCTGATGAGACCAAGATCGAGATCTTTGGTGCCAACCACACACGTGACGTTTGGAGACTGGATAGCACTGCATACGACCCCAAGAATACCATCCCTACAGTCAAGCATGGTGGTGGCAGCATCATGCTGTGGGGCTGTTTCTCAGCCAAGGGGCCTGGCCATCTGGTCCACATCCATGGGAAGATGGATAGCACGGCCTACCTGGAGATTTTGGCCAAGAACCTTCGCTCCTCCATCAAGGATCTTAAGATGGGTCGTCATTTCATCTTCCAACAAGACAACGACCCAAAGCACACAGCCAAGAAAACCAAGGCCTCGTTCAAGAGGGAAAAAATCAAGGTGTTGCAGTGGCCTAGTCAGTCTCCTGACCTTAACCCAATTGAAAACTTGTGGAAGGAGCTCAAGATTAAAGTCCACATGAGACACCCAAAGAACTTAGATAACTTGGAGAAGATCTGCATGGAGGAGTGGGCCAAGATAACTCCAGAGACCTGTGCCGGCCTGATCAGGTCTTATAAAAGACGATTATTAGCTGTAATTGCAAACAAGGGTTATTCCACAAAATATTAAACCTAAGGGTTGAATAATTATTGACCCACACTTTTATGTTGAAAATTTATTAAAATTTAACTGAGCAACATAACTTGTTGGTTTTGTAAGATTTATGCATCTGTTAATAAATCCTGCTCTTGTTTGAAGTTTGCAGGCTCTAACTTATTTGCATCTTATCAAACCTGCTAAATCTGCAGGGGGTTGAATACTACTTGTAGGCACTGTATACATATATATATATATTTTTGTTTTTTTTCTTTTGTGTGTATATATATATATATATATATATATATATATATATATATACATATATATATATATGTACAGTGTGTGTGTGTGTGTACATATATGCATATAAAAAATGTATGTGTCTAAATATATATATATATATATATACACACACACGTTTGTGTGTGTATATATATATATATATATATATATAGATAGCACTGTAAAGCTTTTGTCGCTTAGTTTATTGCCAGCTAGATATAGGATACTGAAATAAGTACGTTTTATAGTAACTGTAAAAATTACTAAAAAAACAAAATGCAAAAAGATCAGACAGCGCCCGCGGGCTTCGAACCCCCTACAGGGGATTAGTCCACACTTGTGAAAGGAGAAGTAACCGCTGAGCTATTGCTGATCAAGTAGCTGAGAGCTGCTGTGCTCTTTACTAGGTGCAGCCAGCAGACGTCAGATATTGCACAAACAGGAAATAGAGGAGTCACTGGGAACAGCATTTCTGGAGGTGTCAGGTTCTCTTAAAGCTAAAAAACCTGTGAGATGATTAGAGTGATACATGTTGAACCAGTGTAGTGAAAACGCTAAACTGGAACACTCACTATCATGCAAAGTTAAAGAGAGCCAACCACCAGGATTTTCATGTATAAAGTAAAGGCAGTGCTATACTGGCACTGGGATGCAGAATATAAGTGTGCCGCCCCCGTGCTCAGCAGCCTGCTGCTGCTCGGGTCCGGTCTCTCTCCGGTGGGTGTGTGACGCCCTGGACTAGCCAGGTAGTCACAAACACAACATCACACACACCCCCTCCCCTGGTTAGGCAACAACAGTCAGACAAAATCCTTGTTGCCGTCCTCCAGGCTTGATGTCCACACCAGGTGGGGCGGAGCCAGGCGGTTGTCCCCACCCACCGAGGAGTTCACAGGCCTGGAGGCGGGAAAAAGCAGTCAGTTTTAAGTTTGGAGTTGAAAGTGACAGGAGAGAAACTGTTGGTGTCTGGGTAGGAGCCCAGGCACGTACAGCAAGGTCAGCAGACGGTGGTGGCCGTCTGCAGGAGTGGGTGCAGGTCAGCGGAACCGTATGACCGGGGATGGGCGGTGGCCCACCGAGCCAGGGAGCAGATCTGTACCAAGCACAAAGGCAGGGCCATCAGACCACGACCAGGCTAGGAGCCGCCGAAAACGGTCAAATCCGATAGTGACCGGGACCCCAGGGGTTCCCTCACACCCAAGACCCGACAGAAGGCAACAGTCCACACAGTGAGGATCAAAAGCCACCACCATAGGCTAGAGATCCAAGGGCCAGCGCCTGCGGGCAAAACGGGCTCCTTCGGTACATACACGCCGGGAAGCGGACTACCAGTGGGAAACCATCGGAGTCAATACACTCTACAACGGTGCAGGGAAAGACAGCCACCATCAACCTGTCCGGGGAGAGCAAAGACACTGCAGCCGGCTGCGGGACCCATCCATCCAGCCATTTGGTTTACCAGAGATTCTGTGAATCTGTGCCTGAGTGAGTACAACAGTGCCATCCAGCACCGCGCTGCTCTGCAACCCTGCACCCCGGCCTTCCTGCCTCCCCGTCCACCACCGGGCCCCGGGATCACCAACCCCTACCCACGGAGGGGGAACCAACGCCTAGCTGCTCCCCGCCATCGTTCCTGGGAATCCCGTCACGAGCAGCGTTGGTGCCTACTATCACCACAACCCGTGGGTGGCGTCACGAACTAACTCCCAAAACCACTCAACACCCCTTTTCACTTGGGGGCGAGGAGCGCTGCTCGAGTCCCCGGGTCCGGCCCACCGCTCGAGCCACCGAGCAGAAGCCCCGGACCCGAGCGTAGCGAGCGCGGCCCCTCCGCCCGAGACATGTGGCTCGAGGGTCCCCGGACCCGGGGGTTTCTGCCGACACCACAAATAAAGGGGGGGGGTTGTTGGATTTGGGGGCGTATATGTACGGCTAGGCCGCAGTAAAGTTCGTGACGCCACCCATGCTGTGTGGTGAAGGTGGACACCACCGCTGCAGCTACGGGGCACCCGGGGGAGATGTTGTGCAGCAAGTTGTTAACCCCTCCGTGGGCAGGGATGGTGGCCCCGGGACCCGTTGGATTGGTTGGTGCAGGGGGATGGGCGACCGCAGGGTGCAGGTGTACTCACTCAGAAGGAAACACACGAGTCTCTGGTAAACCAAATGATGGTGGTCGGTGCCCGCAGCCAGCTGCGTTCTGGTCTCCCACCCAGCTGGTGGTCTCTGTCTTTCTCCTGCACCTGTTTGTAATGGTGAACTGCCTGTGCTTGCAACTCTAGGAGTCCGCTCCCCAGCTGGATGTGGCCAGAAAAGCCGTTTGCCCGCAGACGCTGGCCCGTGGGATCTCTGAGCCTTGGCGGTGGCCTGTTTATCCCCCTCGGTGGGCTGTTGTCTTCAGTCGGGACTTTGGGTGGAACAGAACCTATAGTCCTGGCCGCAATCAGTTAATTAGCTAGCCCCCAGTCGCTTCTGGACCTAGCTTCAGGGTCTGAGTATCCCCCTTGTGCTCCAGTTTCCGGATCAGTTCCCTGGGTCAGTACCGGTGGGCCACTACCCTGTCCTGGTCTACCACGGTTCCACTTCACCGTCTTCCCGGCTCCTGCAGACAGAGGCCTCCGTCTGCCTCCTAGCCAAAGGTACCAGGCTCCTACCCTGGCACCTGTCAGTTTGCCACAGGCCTGCTTCCACTCTCTCTCCACTCCAAACTGAACCTCCTCACTCCTCTGACACTGAACCTGAACTGCTCTGCTGTCAAACTGAAAACTGACTTTTCCCCGCCCCAGACTGTCTAGAACTCCTCGGTAGGCGTCTTACAACCGCCTGGTTCTGCCCCCTGGTGTGTCCATCAAGCCCTGGGGGTGGTGACTAGGGTTTACAGTATATGGTTGGCTGTGTGTTACCTGTGAGGGACTGGTGTTATGCAGGGGCTCTGTCTGTGACCGCCTGGCTTGCCAGGGCGTCACATAAGCACAGCTTTTGTTCTGAGATTGGAGGTTTATTTCAGAAATATGTGCAAGCAAAGTTCCAGCAATGCACTGCTGTTTGATTGACAACAATGCAACAGGAAGGGAATATTTGGGTCGGGTCTTGCTATCTATACCCGCCCCTGTATGCCTGCCTTGCCTTCATCCCCTTGTCGCCATCATAGACGTTAATTCCGGCTCAGGCAGACAGATGGGGCGGGAATTGATAGTAAGAACCGAACCACATATTCCCGCCCCTGATGCACCTGCCAATCAAATAGCAGTGCATTGCTGGAACTTACATTAAGCATCCTAGTGCCAGTATAGCAATGGCTTTACTTTCTATATGAAAATCCTCTGGATAAGAAATGATCGATTTTTGTACACGCTTCTGTGACCCAAGCCTTACAATATAGCTATATGGAGATGTGTTTTAACGCTACATGGGGGGAACTTGAAGTAATCATATTATGTGTACAGTGTATGGGGAGACTGTAGGGGGTCACCATAATGTGTGAGGAGGAATGTAGTGTAGGGTCATCATACTGAGTGAGGGGGGCATAATACTCTGTGTGGGGGAATGTACTGAGGTTAGCATTTTATTGTATGTGAGACAATATAATGCCAGGGGAAATTGTACTGTGTCTTGTGAAATGTACTCTGGGGGTCTCGTACTGTGTGTGGGGAAATCTACTGTAGAGGCATTATACTATGTGAGGGGGAAACGTAGTGTGGGAACATCATACTTTGTGGGGGCAATGTACCTTAGGGACATTATCATTATAATGTGAGTCAGTAGATGTTCTGTGGGGACATCATACTGTGTGGGAGAATGGAAAATCACCAGCAGCGCATAGCCTGGTGATTACATGGTGGCATGGGCCTCTGGAGTTTAATTTTTGTGGGCTACAGGTGCTGGGCTGTGGCATTCAACAGTACTAAATCCAATATGGGATGTTAAGGGTTAATACCCTTCATGTGGTAACACGAGCAGGCTGCTGTGATTGGTCAGCCTGCTGCGTGGTTATAATGGAAGATGCTATGGTTTAGGAGTTATAGGGTTAATCTGCCCTCTGTGAGTAACACGAGCAGGCTATGGGATTGGCTAGCCTGCTGCGTGCTATTTTTAAAGTTTGTCATTGGTGGACAGAGTAAAAGTGCGGGAATCTTACCTTTATAAGGAGCCAACTGTGAGCCAGCTGTGTCAGTTTCCAGCTGTGAAGAAAGAAGAATCCCCCGCCCGCCCAGTATTTATTTATGTCTTTTAAACTGTTTTTTTTTGTTTTGTTTTTTTTTTATTTTTGTCGTGATGTTTTAGATGGGGAAAATCGCCCAACTTTGTTGGGTGGATTGTGGATTTGGTATAAGTGGTTCATTTGGAATTTTATGGTTATTTATGAATTTTTATGGTTATTTATTGCTTTTAATTACCGTATATGGTGATTATTTTAATTATAAAGTTACCAATAATAAAACACCACGGCCATTTTTATCCAATTTTCATGTGTCTGAGTATTTATTTATTTATTAATGGTAAGGTAATGGGTTATAGTGAGCCTTATGCTACCATGTATTGTTGGGAAATCATACTATGTGCACCAGTATGTTTCGGGGGCAACATACTATATGTGGAGGAATGTAATGTGGGTTTTTAATGCCCCAAACTTGGAGATTACATTAATGTGACTTTTATACATATGTTATTTTGGTACTTTAAAGGGAACAAATCATCAGTATTTTTGTATATAAGCTAAAGCCAGTGCTATACTGGCACTATCAGGCTGATTCTCTACATACCTGTAGTGGTCAGCTCGGATGTTTAGGCTTTCAAATCCAACAAAGTAAAGTTTAAAAAATCGGTGGCTTCTTGAGTGGCAGCTGCAATGGAGCAGATAATATATGGTGGGTATTCATATGGATTGCCGCCCCCCTGCCTGTTGTTCCTCCTTCCTTTTTTAAACATTACTTTCTTGGATTTGAAAGCCTAAACATCCGAGCTGACCACTAAAGGTATGTATAGAATAAGCCTGATAGTGCTAGTATAGCACTGGCTTTAGCTTATATAGGAAAATCCTGATGATTGGTTCCCTTTAAGTTTGCAATATTTTATATGAGACGCAGAAAACACAGACACTAAATAGTTAAAACTCCTCACTAGCTGGTAGCTTAGGAACAAGCTTGGTGGATGAAGTTTTGGGTACAAGACGCTGCAGCCACAATAGTTTCTTCGGAGTACAGTTAGAGCTCAGCCAGTACACATTGCTGGGATCATGTAGGGAACATGGGGACGGACTGATCTGAAGCCACATGTAGGATCTCTGAGGACTTGCACCCTCTCGGGCAGATGGAATACCCTTGCCAGCACAGCGCCCTAGCCTACCACAAACTTAAAGCTGTTGAACGTGGGAGGAGTATGGGCCTGGAGGTGGGTCCTCCATAAAGAAGATGGCTACACAGGAGAACCTACTACACAATAAACATTAGAGAGAATTAAAACTTGGGGTCTGCTGTAGGATACCGCTACAGTGGGATAGAGGAAAACAAGATCTATTGTGTCAGCTTGGTCAGAAAGATAGTCTCTGCTGAATGCACTTCCTGTCATCCCGCCTTACATGTGACTTTTTCACTGTACTTATTGCTATCTGCCTGTGGCTTTGTATTCTTTTTGGTCGTTTAACCAAGTAAAGTTCATCTGGTTAACTGATAAAGTGTTCCCTGGCTCTCCTGTCACTCTCCACCCCATTAAGACTATGGGGAAACGCCACTGAACATCACTACAGATTGGGTCAGTAACTCGGCAGGGTTTAACCACCACACATCCACAGCTATGTACTCTTCACTGTCACCAGAGCGCCAAGTGTCTGGCAAAGCCACCACCACCCGTGACACATGCTAGAGGATTCAACCTATACCCGGCATCCTGGGTACACTGCACTTCTTGTGTCACAGTGATAACATAGTTTGTGGGGGAATGTACCGTGGGAAAAAAATATACAGTGTGTGGGTAGATGGGGGAATCATACTTTGCCCTGTGGTTGGTGCTTGGGGGAATATACTGTGTGTGGGGGAATGTACTATGGGGACATCATACTGTGTGTGGGGAATGTACTGTAAGGGCAACATACGCTGTGTGGATAAAGGAACTGTTTGGCCATTGTACTGTGTGCAGGGGAATGTACTGGAAGGAAATCATACTATGTGTGGAGGTATGTACTCTGGGGGTATCATACTGTGTGTGGGGATATCTACTGTAGGGGAATCATATCATGAGTGGGGGAATGTAGTGTGGGGACATCATACTTTGGGGGGGAATTAACTTTGTGGACGTTATACTGTGTGTGAGTAGATGTACTGTGGGGACATCATACTATATGCGGGGGAGTGTAGTATCATACTATGTGTGGGGGAGTGTAACGAGGGGGTATCATACTATATGTTGGGGAATGATACTGCTTGAAGGGGAATGTACTGTGGGAGCATTTGACTGTATTTGTATATGAGGGGAACTGTGCAGGGGAGCATTTAAGTAATATCGTACTGTGTGGGACAACTAATGTACCTCACTAGGGGCAATATCTCTGTGTGGGTACATGTAATGGACTGGACAATATTTTTGTAGTGGTATAATGTAAAATAGAAATTTTAGTAACACACTGTGAATGCCACAGTGTACTCCACTGATGCCACCCACCGAAACTTGTACCAAACTGTGAACTTACCTGAGTCAGAGGATTCTTAGTGCATTGATTATTGCCCAGGTACTCCTTCCAAAAATGCCATCACCGAGAACCTACTGACAATAATCTCATGTGTATCTCCAGCAAAAATTATACATGCATTATATGACACTGCTACGCGGGGAGAAGAGACTAGACAAATCTGCTAGATCCGGGCCTGCCTGAACATATTACCTGCATAAGATATGAATATGCCGGCGGCACATACATTGCATATGGCAGCATATGACAAAACATGATGAAAGTGCGATTTCAATAATGGCAAAGTCCAGGGACATAATGGAACGATTTATCAAAACGCCCTTCATTTTCACATATATGATTATTTCGGTACTCTATTTTTTTCATAAGAAAGTGGATTTGACTTACAAATATCCTGTGTTTTTCATTTTTTGTTGTCATTGTAGGTAATGGCTTTCCTATATTTGCCAGGAAAGATGCTTGTAATGGAAATTTGTAGAGAAAAAAGAAGTAAAAAGAAAATGTGTTCCACCTCGAGCTCCATGAGGAAGAAATGATTGTCATAATAATGGCATGTCCTTAGTAATGACCAATGCTCAGATGGTTTTTAACATGTCAATAATACAAGTTGGACATGTTCACAATCATATTTTCAGTCCAAAATATGATCATAATTATTCACTCCGGATATTGTAGCTATATCCACAAGGCTATTAGGTGCGCTACTCCCTTTGGCTTTAGTGCCCTTGTCATAGTGAAATTATATTGTGAACCTGTTATGAAGTTGATTTGGCTGACATTAAATATGGGGGCCGAACCCCTGTACAAAAAAAGAGTTGCAAAATGAAATATATCCCTTTAACTCCTTTACAACCAAGGATGTAACTGTACGTCCTTGGTCACCTCCCTGGTTTTACCGCGGGCTCCAGCAGCAAGCCCACGGTAATCCCTGCACATCTCTGCTGATCTGATCAGCAGAGATGTGTGGCTAACAGGCGCAGGTGGATCGGAGATCCACCCATGCCTGTTAATCATTTAAATATGTGGCACCCCAGGGTTACCACAGTAACAACACAAAGGGTTAACTCCCCACACAACACTAAGACCTCCTGGCCAGAAGGGGGAGACCAAGCTGCTTCCCTGGATATTCTGGTGGGGAGAGGAAATGGTCAGTTTTCAGTTAGTTTCAGTTAGTGAGTTCAGTGCAGAGAACTGAGGAGAAAGGATCTCTGCAGGTTGGAAGCTGGCTCTAGCTCACCTCAGGATCCACTGACCAATTCCAGGCCTAAGCCAAGGGTCTGAGGAAAGGAGACAGATTACACAGAGGAACATTCCTGGGAGGCAGAGCATTGCAGAGTTCACATCAATGGAACACACAGAACGGATGCTGGATCCGAGACTCCAGGTTACATACTGTACAGTTAACACCAGAGAAGTGAGGATTCCACATTCTCTATCTGTACCACAGACACCGCAACAAACGCAGAGTTCAGGAACATACTAGGAAGGACTCGAGTTGCCTGTCAGGTCGGTACCTAGACGCAGAGCAGAGCCGGCTGCCTACTTCACACAGCAGCAGGGCCACAGACACACAGTGCAGGCAAGGATGCCAAAATGGCCCGGCTGGGTGGGAGAAACCCTGAACCCCTCACAGAGTCCGTGGACAGTACTCTGCTGAATACCATCATCAGTAAAGGACAAAGAAACTGCAAAACTGTGAGTCTGCCTGTTTATTGTGCTCGTGTCCTGCACTCCCCCCATAGACTAACACACTGCCCCGGGGAAAAGGCTCTACCCGTGGGGAGCCGTCCCATCTCAAGCTGCCTCCCATCACCCCCGGAGGTTCTGCAGCAGCGGTGGTCATCTCTGATCACATTCCACGGGTGGCATCACGAACATACCCCACCCCTTTTTATTGTGGAACCAGGGAGCACAGACCGGGTCACGACACCGTGATCCCCTTTCAAGAAGTGACCCCCTTGGCCCGGTTCTGGGTATCCCCTTAACCCCTGGTGACACAAATACTATCAGTGCGATTTAAATGGCCGCAGCGTGGATTGCACTGTTCCCCACCACCATCGGCAGCCCCGTGATGTGATCACGGGGCGCCTTGGTGTTGCTATGGTAGCACAGGGTCAGCTGATGACCCCTGACACTACCATGACTCAAGTCCTGCTAGAGACGACACAGCGCAGGCACTCAAAAGAAAACAGCATTTCTACTGATCAGAGCGATGCTGCTCTGATCAAGAGAAATGCACAGACAATCAGACTGTGCAGGCATAAAGTGCCTTGGGGGGACTAATAAAAAAAAAAGTTTTGAAAAACATAAAAAAAAGCCTAAAAGTTAAAAAAAATAAAAAAAGCAGAAAAGTTCAAATCAACCCCCATTCACCCCATTGAAAATAACACAGTTAAAAAAGTATACACATATTTGGTATCGCTTGATTCAAAAATGCCCGTTCTATCAAAATATAGAATCAAGTAATCTGATTGGTACATAGCATGGCAAAAAAAAAATTTCAAATGCCAAAATTACGTGTTTTGGTCGCCACAAAATTTTTAAAAAAAAGCAATAACAGGTGATCAAAACTTGGCATCTGCACAAAAATGGTATAATAAAAAACACCAGTTCAAGATACAAAAATTAAGCCATCACTGAGCCCCAGATCCCGAAAAATGAGAATTCTACAGGTCTTGGACAATGGCGCCAAAAGCGCTACTCTATTTTTGGACAAACTGCAGAATTTTTTTTAACCCCTTAAAAAAAATAAAAGTATACATGCTTGATATCTACGAACTCGTACCGACGTGAGACATCACATCGAGACATCAACTTTACCATATTGTGAACACTGTGAATAAAGAACCCCAAAAACATGCAATCGCACTTTTTTGCAATTTCACCGCACGTGGAATTCTTTCCCTGTTTTCCAGTACACTATATGGTAAAACTCATGGTTTTATTCAAAAGTACAACTTGTCCCACAAAAAACAAGCCCTCATATGGCAATATTGACTGAAAAATAAAAAAGTTAAAGCTCTCGGGAAAAAGGAAGGAAAAAATGAAAATGAAAAACGGAAAATCACCCGGGGGTAAAGGGGTTAAATATGTCAGGATCCTTGAGGGTACAGTGTTTCCCCAATCAGAAATGGTGGATGCATGGCATTGTACACAGTTGAACAACTTTACTTAAAAAAGGCAATTAGTCTAAATGTGGTGCCCCTGTAATGACCAGAAGTCCTATTAAGATCCAGTGAGTCACAGACCGAGACTGAGGCAGAAATGAACAACAGTATTTTACTGAAATGGGGATCAAATTACGGTGAAATGTAGAATATAATAAGCTCAAAATCCCCTTAAAAACATTACCATTAACAATTTCACACACTAAGCGTTAGCCGAAAATCAATGCACCGATCTCAGAGATCCCAGGATATGTAAATCACATTTAGGACCCGGAACAAATTTACCTACACGTTAAACTTATCAAACTGGAAAGACGATGTAAATCAGATGAGGGTGGTCGGATGGAACCTCTGAGATGGCGCACTGAGTATAACTTATCTCAGATAATAATATGATACACTAAATGAACGATGACTATACACTTATCACAGGGATACCCGGGTATCTCACAACCTATGGTACCATTAAACTCCAATGTAACTTTACACCGGTGTGTTTCCGCGTGGGCTGCAGCAAGTCCAGAAAAATAAAAATAAAAATAAAACTTTGGCGCCAAAAATAAGTACTTATTGCAAAAAGAAAACAAAGTTTGGCAGCTATCAGCCAATGCCAGAGTCACCTGTCCAGCACTTTAATTCTGTAGCCTCAGGATGCAGTCTGGGGATCACTCCTTTCCAGGGCTTGTCAGAATCCTTCCAATGGGGATGGCACCGGACGCCGTCTCTCTTGTCGCAGTCACTCACGGCCTTACTGGACATCAATCCCTTGCTCTGTCAGGGGGGGAACATCTCCTCAGCTTCTCCTCAGATGCTCTTTCAGTTGGACCCAGGTCCGCACAACTGGATCGCTTATCACACAGGGATGTGGTATTGTCTTCGCAATTTCTGTTTCCCTTCACTCTCCTCAGATGCTGTCACTGGCTCTGTTCACCAACAAGTCTCTTGGTCACCAACCGGGGCTTACAACCAACTTTTTTTTAAGGCCCATATTGCTTCACCTGGTCTGTTGACAAACCCGTTGCCATGGACACCACACTCCCTCTCCGCATTTCCTGGATCTCCACAACTACTTCCTGTTTATCGCTCAGACAGACAGGCAGACTCTGCAGGGTCCTAATGCTCGCCCTGTATTGTCATAGTTCACTCTCTTACATGCCACCCCACTAGAGGTTGGCGTCCTCGACATACCTCCCCACTCAAAATCATCCTGTGCGTAGCGCTGAGGGGGTATTCCTGCCGTAGGTCGAGTGGTTCTCCGAAGGTCCTTCCCAATGGATTCTGTCCCCGAAGGGGCAGGAGTCCCTTCAGAAGTGTCATCAGAGGAAAGGCGTGACGCTGCCCCCTCTTGAAGTGCGACACCCCGTGATCCATTATTCATGTCAGGTGGCTGACTCAAGCCCTCACCCTCGGAAGGACATACCACTGGCTCAACACTCTTTCCACACAGGTGCAGATCATTCACAGGGGGCAGATAAACAGGCGCAGAGGAGGGCTCATCATCAAACTCAAAAACATCAGGAGTACCTGACCCTTGGGACACAGCCTCTGGTTCCGTAGAAACGGGAGCCACGTCCTCAAACCAGCACCGTTGTAGCATGTTACGGTGAAGATTACGAGTGAGCCCCCCTGCCCCCACGGGCTCGACCTCATAGACTGGAATCTCAGGGTTCACTCGTCTCTTTATCAGGTATGGGGTTGCCTCCCATCGATCGGCCAGTTTCCCTGTCGGTCGTTTGACCCTCACCAACACTCTATCCCCTGGGGAGAAAGGTTCCGTCTGCACAGGCCTCGTGTCCCTATGAGACACCTGATTGAGTCTATTACCCACCACCTGATGCACCACTCTCAGTCGTCGCTGGTGTTCCCGAACCCATTCAGATGCAGTCCGAGGGGAATCAGAGGAGGGATCTGGCATGTTCAAATCTTCAATATCCCTCCCGGGTCTCCCAAACATCAACATGTGTGGCGAATAGCCCGTAGTGCTGTGCAATCGATTGTTGTAGACCCACATTAGTTCAGGGAGGTACTCAGGCCAGTGGCCCTGCTGCCCTTCCTCTAATGTTCTCATCATCTGTATCAAGGTACGATTGAAACGCTCACAGGCCCCATTTCCTTGGGGATGGTAAGGTGTCGTTCTTGAATGTGCTATGCCATACAGCCGGCGCAGCTCTTCCATTAGTGTCCCCTGGAAACATGCCCCCTGGTCTGAGTGTATCCTTTGCGGACACCCAAACACTTGGAGAAAATGACGACACACAGCCTTAGCCGCCGACTCCGCTGTCTGATCTCTTGTCGGCACTGCCACAGCATATTTAGTGAAGTGGTCTGTCATTACCAAGCAATAGGAGCACCCAGACGTCGAGTATCCTATCAGGACATAATCAATCATGAGCAATTCCAAGGGGGCAGACGTTTTAATGGTTTGAGTAGGGGCCCGCTGCTCAGGACTCTTACTGAGCCCACAGACCCGACATTGCCGACATGCCTCCGCTACCATCCCTCCCAAGTCAGGGAAATAGAGGATTCGCTGTAACCACTGGAGTGTCTTTTCACTACCAAAGTGGGCTCCTTTCTCATGTGCTTCGCGGGCAACCACCGGACCCATCCCTACAGGGATTACCAGTTGATACCGGTGTTGCAGCTCAGATGGCAGATACACCTTACGATACAAAAGATCCTGTTCCACACACAACTTATCCCACTGTCGCAATAGTTTAATTCCTTCTGCGGATAGTTGGGCCTTGTCCTCTGCACTCGGCCAAATCCCATTTTGTACCCAGGTGCGCACTCGCGAGATGTCTGGACACTCGTTCTGATCTTTTGCCCAATCTGATGGCGTTTTTCCCAGGACACACGGCATCCCGGATGCCACCCCACTTGAATGTACCACACTGCGGAAGATAGGTACCTGCCCCAAGTCAGGGGTCTCTGTGTCCTCGAGCTGGTCATCAATGCTTTCTCCCCTAAATCCAAGGGGTACCCTCGACAATGCATCCGCATTACCGTTTTCTCGCCCATAGCGAAACTTAATCTGATAATTAAACTTAGCAAGGCGAGCGACCCATCGCTGCTCCAACGCTCCCAGTTTCGCATTCTCTAAGTGAGCAAGAGGGTTATTATCGGTCATGACCAACACCTCAGCTCCCGTTAGATACTCAGCAAAGCGCTCCGTCATTGCCCACACCAGGGCTAACAGCTCTAGGCGAAACGAACTATAATTAGCCGGATTGCGCTCAGTGTCCCTTAAAGACCTGCTGCCATAGGCAATGACCCGCTCCCGGCCATCCTGAATTTGGGCCAGTACCGCCCCCAACCCGTGAAGACTACCGTCAGTGTACAACAGGAAAGGGGTATCAAACCTGGCATATGCCAACAAAGGGGCACTCGTTAGGGCGGCTTTCACCTCGTCAAATGCCTTTTGCTGCTGAGGCCCCCATTGGATAGGGCGGTTGCGAGGACCCAGCGCCGTCCCTCTTAAAAGTTCATTCAGGGGACCCACTACTTGTGAAAACTTGGGCACAAATCGTCGATAGTACCCTGCCAATCCCAAGAAAGCCCGCACCTCTCGTAGAGTCTGAGGAGGTGCCCACCCCTGTACCGCTAAGATCTTACTGACTGAGGGTAACACCCCGTCGGGAGTCACCACATGGCCTAGATACTCTATGCGACTCTTGAACAGTTGACATTTCTTTGGTTTTATCTTTAAGCCATGGCGACTGAGACGTTGGAGCACTTGGCGCAACTTCTCAAGATGGTCTTCAAATGACGTTCCGAACACCACGATGTCATCTAGATATATCAATACCGATTCAAAATTCAGGTCGCCTAAACAGTGTTCCATAAGGCGTTGAAAGGTCCCCGGGGCATTACTGAGTCCGAACGGCATTCGGTTGAATTCATAGAGCCCCATTGGCAGAACAAATGCTGTCTTTGCCCGATCTTTCTCAGCCATTGGTACCTGCCAATATCCACTCGCCAAGTCCAACGTTGAAAAGTATTTGGCCCGTCCTAATGCAGACAGGGACTCCTCAATCCGAGGTAACGGGTATGCGTCTCGCACAGTGTGCGCGTTTAATTTCCGATAATCCACACAAAATCGGAGGGTCCCATCCTTCTTTCGGACAAGGACAACGGGGGCAGCCCAGGGACTTTGGCTCTCTCGTATTACTTGATTGTCGAGCATACTGGCGACCATGCCCTTCACCTCCTGATAAAGTGTCGGGGGAATCTGACGATAACGTTCTCTAATGGGAGGGGTGTCCCCCGTAGGAATCTCATGCTCAATCGTCGGTGAGCACCCGAAGTCTTCTGCATGTCGCGAGAAGGTCTCTTCATGTTCCCACACGACCCTCTCCAACTGTTCTAGTTGCACGGAAGTCAGTTCCTCCCGATCTACTCCCATCTGATCCATGATCACACGACCATTCCATTCTTTGGTAGGAGATTCAGCCCCTGCTACTTCGACCGCATATGTCCAGGATGACTGTGGGTCTGGCCGCAATTCAAACACCGCTTTGTCAGGCATCTTCCCCTCTGGCACGAACAGTTCAGCTAGGATGGTCCCAGCAGGAATGGTAATAGCCTCCTCCAACACGTTAATGCATCTGACTGGCACCCGTCCATTCTTCACAATCGTCAGAGACTGGGCCACATGCACCTTGGCACAAGAGGACTTCTCTGGGGCTGGCTCAAGTAATACCTCAAGTCCATTCAGCCTCTGCGCCGCCCCCACTGGCAACATCAAGAGTTCCTCCTGTCGGGGTGCCAGTGAAATCGTGGTCCGTGATGGCACTCGGACAAGGCCCACCCGGCCCCCAGGGACTGCACTTTTCAGCAGATCACAGTTCAGCACTAGGCGGTGTAACATTCTCTGTGTCGGTCGGTGACCTGTAGCACGAGTCCAGTAACGGGGTCCCTCACGGGCATACATCTGATGATTTAGATCTCGCAGAATGTTCATTCCCAGTGTCACTTCCATCCCTCTTCTAGGGGGGTGGTCCACCAGCACTACCCCTTTCTGACCCAGCTCTTGACCAAACATTTTCAGTCTCATCCACATGATCCCTTTCACCGTCAGCTGGCCATTGTTAGCGGCAGTAAGTCTTATCATTCGACCATCTTCGGGAACCACTAGTTGACTGAAGTATTTCTCGAAAACTTCTAGAGGCATAATGGTACATTCAGATCCCGTATCAACCAAGCAATTCATCTTCCGTCCTTCAAATTCTGCTTCTAAAACTGGACTCCATGCAAACAAATCTTGCTCATTCCATTGGGGGCTTTGTGAGGGGGGGGCCGCTGCGAATTGCCCCCTCAAGGCAGCGGCTGGGAGTTTAACGTCGGTGGAGGAGTCTCGGGGACTGTGGACATCCGGCAGTATCGTGAGATGTGTCCCCGGCGCCCGCACCTCCAGCAGGTGACTGCTCCCCGGGGACGGGGGCTTGAGTCATTCAAAGAGGGCGGTCCGGCTGTCAGTGGAATCACCATCCCAGAGGGTGTAGCTGGTGGCCTCTCCAGGGGAGTAGGGGACGACCCAGCTCTGATTTTAGACACTTCCAGCTTTAGCTCCTTCAACTCAGCACGCAGAGCTTGTACAACATCTACCAGTCCTTCCGCTCCTGACAATTGCATTCCGCCTCCCTCCAGCCGTGTACTGTCCACAGCCCCTTGAACTACCAGAGTGGACTCTGCCTCCCTTTCCACCGCGGCCTGGTAAATCTGCCAGAAAGATATTTCTGGGGTAGCCCGGGCCACCTCATACAGTTTATCCCGAAGGAGCCTGTTAGCTAACCCTGTGATGAATTGGTCCCGGAGCAAGTGGTCTACCTGCCGGAACGCTCCCAGGGCCCCTGGGTCTAGTCGCTGCACTTCATTCAATGTTTCCTGTAGCGTATTAGAGTACTGCATCAGAGACTCACTTTCCTTTTGAGGGCGGTTAAAGAAAAATGATCGAAGCTGGGTCACACGGGCCCGGCCTCCAGAACTCCCCTCTAACAGTACCAAAATTTTCTCTAACGTACTTCTCTCAGCCTCAGGTCGTACCATCACCGTCCGCCTAGCGTCGCCTTCTAGTGCGTTCAATGCCAGTTCTGCTCGTAATGCGGGAGTCAGATTACACATCCGCAGAATACTCTGGACCCTCTCCGCCCAATCCTGCAACGCCATATTACGCCCGTCGTATTTCGGCATGTGCTGGAGTAAAGCTCCTACCGGTACATGCCCTCCCACATTCGCCACGGCTGCCATAAGACCCGCACCCAGCAGCGGGGCTGCTGATGCGGTGGGATCATTTCTTCCCTCGCCGCCTCCGTCCATGACAAACACTGGATCCTGCCGACTACGCCAAAAATGTAATGACCAGAGGTCCTATTAAGATCCAGTGAGTCACAGACCGAGACTGAGGCAGAAATGAACAACAGTATTTTACTGAAATGGGGATCAAATTACGGTGAAATGTAGAATATAATAAGCTCAAAATCCCCTTAAAAACATTACCATTAACAATTTCACACACTAAGCGTTAGCCGAAAATCAATGCACCGATCTCAGAGATCCCAGGATATGTAAATCACATTTGGGACCCGGAACAAATTTACCTACACGTTAAACTTATCAAACTGGAAAGACGATGTAAATCAGATGAGGGTGGTCGGATGGAACCTCTGAGATGGCGCACTGAGTATAACTTATCACAGACAATAATACAATACACTAAATTAATGATGACTATACACTTATCACAGGGATACCCGGGTATCTCACAACCTATGGTACCATTAAACTCCAATGTAACTTTACACCGGTGTGTTTCCGCGTGGGCTGCAGCAAGTCCAGAAAAATAAAAATAAAAATAAAACTTTGGCGCCAAAAATAAGTACTTATTGCAAAAAGAAAACAAAGTTTGGCAGCTATCAGCCAATGCCAGAGTCACCTGTCCAGCACTTTAATTCTGTAGCCTCAGGATGCAGTCTGGGGATCACTCCTTTCCAGGGCTTGTCAGAATCCTTCCAATGGGGATGGCACCGGACGCCGTCTCTCTTGTCGCAGTCACTCACGGCCTTACTGGACATCAATCCCTTGCTCTGTCAGGGGGGGAACATCTCCTCAGCTTCTCCTCAGATGCTCTTTCAGTTGGACCCAGGTCTGCACAACTGGATCGCTTATCACACAGTGATGTGGTATTGTCTTCGCAATTTCTGTTTCCCTTCACTCTCCTCAGATGCTGTCACTGGCTCTGTTCACCAACAAGTCTCTTGGTCACCAACTGGGGCTTACAACCAACTTTTTTTTAAGGCCCATATTGCTTCACCTGGTCTGTTGACAAACCCGTTGCCATGGACACCACACTCCCTCTCTGCATTTCCTGGATCTCCACAACTACTTCCTGTTTATCGCTCAGACAGACAGGCAGACTCTGCAGGGTCCTAATGCTCGCCCTGTATTGTCATAGTTCACTCTCTTACACCCCTGCAGCTTCAGACGCCACAGGGTACTGCACTCCTATTAGAGTGAAGTTCTCATCCTAGGTCCGAGGAAGGTCGAGGTCGGTTTACACATACACACACATAGTAACTGGGTTGCCCTCCCCAATGGGGACTGGGCCAGGGTCGGATCACAGTAGGGGGTCACTACAGCGGTGGGTTTACAGGACACCACTGCACCAGGGGCTCCCCAGATCCACTGGACTGGGGACCCAGGGTCAGGGAGAAGCAACCACCTGGGGGAGTTAAGGCTACTTTACATGCTGCGACATCGCTAGCGATCTCATTAGCGATGTGAAATTCTAGAGCGCAAGTGCGATCTTTCGAGATCGTACATAGGTCATTTTACGCATGTGCGATCTCGACAGGTCGCACTTGCGATCTAGAATTTCACATCGCTAATGAGATCGCTAGCGATGTCGCAGCATGTAAAGTAGCCTTTAGAAGCACAGTGGAAAGAGCAGGTTGACCTAGTGAGAGTAATGAACCAGCCAGTGGCAGCGGCTGGGGGCAACAGCTCAGACCACACCAGCTCAGACCAACCACAACTACAGAGAGTTCAGCTTCAGACACAGAGCAGACAGGACGTGCCGCGCACAGCTCTGTGGGCCAAGGCATTCTACACTCAGTCGCTGGGGAGAAGCAGGGCAGCTGCTTCCACAAGACTAGTGCTGTCGGGATACAGAATCCTAGGGAAGGCATACTTCACGTTGTCTACCAACTGTGCAAGGGTCGCAGGGAACGGTTACTAAAAGACACCGGACCCATCCCATGAGTCTGCAGCAAATTACACATAGCATCCGAGGTTGAGGACTGGCCCCATAACGGAACCGCGCTATAAGCATACAGAACAGGAAACACTTTACTGACACCGGGACCCTCAAGTGCATCATGCCACAGGGGTCCGATAGCACACAAAAAGAGGAGAGAGCTCACAGGCTGACACTCACACCAGACTTGACCTTTCACGGATCCGCGATCAGCTAGAGCCTATTGTGGCAGAGAACGGTACCTCGGGCAGCGCTTGAAAGACTTGTGAGTAAAAACACCTGGAACCGCAGCCCCTGTCTCTGCCTCTCCTTTAACCGGCGCTGTCGCCAAGTGCTGCAGCGCCAACGGGGACTACCACCAAACCCCAGCCATCCTCCCGGGGTAATCCCGCTCCGCCTGTGGGGAGCGACACCATCTCGGCTGCACTCAACAGTTGCCCCGGCAAGAGACCCTGCAGCGGCGGCACCATCCTCGGCCGCATAACACAGGTGGCATCACAATCCTAATAGACTTTCCTAACCTCCAACTACTACCTCCATCCTCCCTACCACCCTCCAATCCTCCTTCCTGTATGCCTTGTGGCAACGGAACCGGGCCAGACCACCCCGTGACGACACAGAGGATCTGCACTCCCGGCCCAGTGACGAGTAGGTTAAAACACCTGCAACGTGGAGCGCTACATAAACTTTTCAATGGTCTTACTTGTGGCAACAGTTTGACTTTAAGGGAACCTGTCACAATTAAAATGCCGTCCAATCTGCAGGTACTATGTTATAGAATAAGGAGTACAAAGCAGTTTGATATATAGTTTGTGAATAAAGATCCATTTTATCCCATTTTTTTTTCATTTAAACTACTGCCCTTTCTCAGATTTTTGGTCCAGTGGGTGGTCCTATCAGTGATTGACAGCTATCTCTGTAGCCACACTTATACAAAGAAAGCTGTCAATCATTGATAGAGCCACCCAGTGGACCAAAAACCCCAGAAAGAGGAGGGGTTTAAATGACTGACAGGGGTTCTATGAATCTGTCTCACAAATCTATACAGTCATATGAAAAAGTTTGGGCACCCCTATTAATGTTAACCTTTTTTCAGTTTCAAATATCTAATAACTGATAAACTGAGTTATATTTCTGGATGGAAATGAGGTTTATTGTCTTTCCTCCTCCTCACTCATCCCCTCCAAGAAGCCTTTCCATCAAACTTGCTGGTTGCTCGCTCTCCCCAGTCTCACAAGCTCGTTGCCTTGGAGTAACCCTCGACTCTGCTCTATCCTTCAAGCCACACATCCAAGCCCTCTTCACCTCATCCAGACTACAACTCAAAAATATCTCCCGGATCCGTGCTTTCCTTAACCAAGATTCAGCAAAAACATTAGTGCATGCCCTCATCATCTCCCACCTCGATTACTGCAACCTCCTGCTCTCTGGTCTCCCTTCCAACACTCTTGCACCCCTCCAATCTATCCTAAACTCTGCAGCCCGCTTAATCCACCTCTCCCCTCGCTATTCCCCAGCCTCGCCACTCTGCCAATCCCTTCACTGGCTTCCCATCGCCCAACGACTCCAGTTCAACACATTAACCATGACATACAAAGCCATCCACAACCTGTCTCCTCCTTACATCTGTGACCTAGTCTCCCAGTACCTACCTGCACGCAACCTCAGATCCTCACAAGATCTCCTTCTCTGTTCCTCTCTTATCTACTCTTCCCACAATCGCGTACAAGATTTCTCCCGTGCCTCCCCCATACTCTGGAACGCTCTACCACAGCATATCAGACTCTCCCCTACCGTGGTAAGCTTCAAGAGGAAACTCAAGACCCACCTCTTCCAACAAGCCTACAACGTACAAGAACCCTCAGTCCAGTACACCACTGCGCAACCAGCTCTGTCCTTACCTATTGTACCATCACCCATTCCCTATAGACTGTGAGCCCTCACGGGCAGGGTCCTCTCTCCTCCTATACCAGTCTGTTATGTACTGTTAATGATTGTTGTACGTATACCCTCTTTCACTGTAAAGTGCCATGGAATAAATGGCGCTATAAAAATAAATAATAATAACAATAATATTTGTACTAACAGAAAATGTGCAATCCGCATTTAAACAAAATTTGACCAGTGCAAAAGTATGGGCACCTCAACATAAAAGTGACATTATTATTTTGTAAATCCTCCTTTTGCAAAAATAACAGCCTCTAGTCGCTCTTGGAACTCTTGGTGAGTTCTTGGATCCTGGATGAAGGTATTTTTGACCATTCCTGTTTACAAAACAATTCCAGTTCAGTTAAGTTTGATGGTCGCCGAGCATGGACAGCCCGATTCAAATCATCCCACAGATTTTCAATGATATTCAGGTCTGGGGACTGGGATGGCCATTCCAGAACATTGTAATTGTTCCTCTGCATGAATGCCTGAGTAGATTTGGAGCGGTGTTTTGGATCATTGTCTTGCTAAAATATCTATCCCCTGCGTAACTTCAACTTCGTCACTGAATCTTGCACATTATTGTCAAGAATCTGCTGATACTGAGTTGAATCCATGCGACCCTAAACTTTAACAAGATTCCCGCTGCCGGCATTGGCCACACAGCCCCAAAGTGTGACGCCCTGGGCAAGCCAGGGGTCACAGGTCATAACACCACCACACCCTACACCCCGGATAGGTACACCGAAGCTACACTAGAAATCCTTGTTGCCTTCCTCCAGGGGCTGATGTCCACACCAGGGGGTGGGCCAGGCGGTTGGCTCCGCCCACCGAGGAGTTCACAGCCCTGGAGGTGGGAAAACCAAGCAGTTCAGTTGAGATAGAGTTTGAAGTAAGAGTGAAGTGGTAGAGGAGCAGGAGAGAGAGGAGTTAAAGTGGAAGAGAAAGTGACAGCTGAGAAAGCCTGAAGTTGGTCCGGGTGTGTGCCCTGGACTGAGACAGCAAGGTTAGCAGACGGCGGTGACCGTCTGCAGGAGAGGCTGATCGGAGGTTGCCGAAAGGACCGTGGACGGGTGGTGGCCCGGCGGTAACGGAGCGGTATACGAAGAGAAGCCAGCACCATTGGCAGGGGCCTTTCGGATCCCGGCAAGGCTAGGAGTCGCCGTGAATTTGCCAAATCCGTCAGTGAAGGGGACCTCCTGGGTCTCCCAACAGCTAAGTCCCGATTGAAGGCAACAGTCCAACCGTAGGAGAGAGACACCGCCACCGCCAATGCACCAGTTTCTCAGGGCCAGCGCCTGCGGGCAAAGAGGGGCTTCTCCGGCCCATATCCAAGCCGGGGAGCGGGTTACTGGTGGGAACCCATCGCTACCAACATAGACTTAGGTGCAGGAAAAGGGACCGTCACCGTCAACTACCGGGGAAAAGCAACAGCAGCCGTCCGTGGGAACCGTCTTTCCAGCCGTGTGTTTTACCGAGAACTGTGTCCCCGTCTCAGGCTGAGTGAGTACCACAGTGCCGTGAGGCACAGCGCTGCCGCTGCGTCCCTGCACCCCACCAAGCCCTGCACCGGCCCCGCCATCCCTCATCCCCCACCTCAACACTGGGCCCCGGGACAACCACCCCCTACCCACGTAGGGGAGAACCAACAACTTTGCAGCTCCCTGTCACCGCTCCCGGGATCCCCATACAGAGCAGCAGCAGGCCTCACAGTGGAAACTGACAGTTTAAATCTCTGAGACAACTTTTTGTATCATTCCCCTGAACAACTATGTTGAATAATCTTTGTTTTCATATCATTTGAGAGTTGTTTTGAGGAGCCCATGATGCCACTCTTCATAGGAGATTCAAATAGGAGAACAACTTGCAAGTGGCCACCTTAAATACCTTTTCTCATGATTGGATACACCTGCCTATGAAGTTCAAAGCTCTATGAGGTTAAAACCAATTTAGTGGTTTAGTAAGTCAGTAAAAAGTAGTTAGGAGTGTTCAAATCAAGAAATTGATAAGGGTGCCCATACTTTTGCACCGGTCAAATTTTGTTTAAATGCAGATTGCACATTTTCTGTTAGTACTATAAACCTCATTTCAATCCAGAAATATTACTCAGTCCATCAGTTGTTAGATATATGAAACAGAAATAGCTGTTGCAAAAACCCAAATTGTTATAAAGAAAAAAAGTTAACATTAATAGGGGTGCCCAAACTTTTTCATATGACTGTATATCAATCTACTAAACTTCCCCTGCTTTGTAGTATGATGCCTGTTGATTGGGATACATTCTTATAGTAACAGTTTCAACACAGGCAGACTCTGGCATTGACCTGCTGTGTGCTGATTCAAAGGCAGGCTAGCGAGAGGTATTCTCTTCTGGTTTGCTTGGTCCTTTGATCACATGTTGTGGTGAAGCCTATCACATCTGCTCCCCTCATATTTTTGCTGGTTGAAACCATCCACCCATGCCAGCTATAGTTTATTGTATGTTGGTCTGTGAGGGGTGGTGTCCCAGACTTACTGGTGAAAGTTCTGCTCATTGCTAGGTATGGTTGTAGAGTTAACCCCTGTTGTTTTGTAGCTTTCTTCCTGCTCTTGTATTTTCTCCTGTTCCCATTGTGGCAGTGTTTAATCAGTGGTGGACTCATTACTGAAAGTGCTATGTGTGATGCTGAACAAAGTGAACGGGATCCTGAGAAGCCTGTTGAGACTGCAGATGTGCAGCTACAGGCAGGTACTGTAGCGCCCCTGAACATATCAGGGTGCCACAGAGTACTGCAATCCTTACCCAGGGTGCAGGGCCTACCCCCCATGGTTCCAGGTTCCCAATCACCGGTGTCGCACCATCGGCATCACAAATCTCAATCACACCTCACATCAAACCTCTCAGACACACCAGTGGGATTGGCTAAACTGGAATAGGGCCACCCACCTAGGGGTCAGGCAGACTGGTGGGAGGGAGGAAGTCAGTTTAGAGTCAGCTCTCAAGGTGAGAGGAGTTGAGTAGTAGCCCTCAAAGAGTGAGGAGCTGGGAGTTGTAGCTCCCGGGGAACGAGACCAAGGTTGGGTCGCAGACGGTGGTCCAGGACCACAGGAGTCGGGGACCGATGGCAGTGACATTGGAGAGGGTGCAACTGACATAGTCTAGGAGGACTGTCGGCATCAGGACCCCAAAAGAACTAACCGATACCGAGCACGGCGGGGTACAGGACCCTAGATCAGGGAAGAGCTTCAGGCGCCTTGATAATTAACCTGTGGAGGATAGTCTCTTTATGAACTTTCCCCAAGAGCTCAGAGATTGAAGGCATCAGCACAACGCGGGGTTTTCCAGAAAAACAACCCAACTGAAATCCCAAGTGCCAGCCATTAAGAGCACAGCTGCCATACACACGGGTAACGGGGCCCCAACAGCTTCACGCCAAGGGGCCACAACGGACACTAAAACCTGTGCACGGAGGTAAAGGTCCGGGCTATCAAACGACACCGGTGGGAGCGGACACTTGGACGGGCTCCCCTGAAGTTCCTGTGATGCTCAGAGATTCTGGTTTATCTACAGTGTGAGTATCTGCTTTATATCTCCATCCAGCACCACAACTACCAGCAGTGAGTACTCTGTTCCCCTGCACCCAGTGTTCCCAATAATCCCACCAAAACCCCAGAGGCCGGGGCCTTCCCTACCTGCGGAGGGACTGACACCTTGCTGCCCCACACCATCTGCCTCGGTACTCCCATCAGCAGAGGCGGTACTCCCCTTACCGCAACCCGCAGGTGGCGTCACAAACTTCTCCCCTGTAAATATCCCCTTTTCAAGGATCGGAATGTCTGCCGAGCCCAGGTCCGGACCCCTCGAGCCACAACCACCCCGGATCCGAGCACCCCGGTCCTCCACACCCACTCCATACACCACTCTACCCCTGTGTCTGTACTGTACCAGGATGGGTGGAGGACTACATCCCTTGCCCATGACTGCCCCTCCCTGGCACCTTACACCTGTGCAAAGAATAGTTGATAAATGTCTGATTGCTGGAGAGCCCAGTGATGGTATACCCACCGATCATAGAGTGAGGGTCCCAACATCTTGTTGTATATTGTATATTTGCACTTCTACGTCATGTCTCAAGAGATAATGAAAATAGCTGAGTACTGTGCTCCACTATCCTCATCAGTCTATTGGGTGCACGTGGCCTGTTTCGGACATTTGATGGCCTGCTTTGCTTTTATATAGTTGCAGAGTAAGGCGGGCTTTACACGTTGCGACATCGCTACCGATATATCATCGGGGTCACGTCGTTAGTGACGCACATGCGGCGCCGGTAGCGACATGGCAATGTGTAAATCCTAGGTGCGACGATGAACGAGCGCAAAAGCGTAACAAATCGCTGATCTGTGTCACGTCGTTCATTTCCATAATGTCGTTACTGCTGCAGGTACGATGTTGTTTGTCGTTCCTACAGCACCACACATCGCTGTGTGTGAAACCGCAGGAACGACAAACATCTCCTTACCTGCGTCCACCGGCAATGAGGAAGGAAGAAGGTGGGCGGGATGTTATGTCCCGCTCATCTCCGCCCCTCCGCTTCTATTGGCCGGCCGCTTAGTGACGTTGCGGTGACGTCGCTATGACACTGAACGCAACTCCCCCTTGAAGGAGGGATTGTTCGGCGGTCACAGCGACGTCGCCGACCAGGTATGTGCGTGTGAAGCTGCCATAGCGATAATGTTCGCTACGGCAGCAAGCCCCAGATATCGCATGTACGATGGGGGCGGGTACTATCGCGCTTGATATCGCTAGAAATTGCTAGCGATTACGCAGCGTGCAAAGCCCGCCTAAGTGTCCAATCAAGCACAATTCTAAAGTCCCGGACTGAGCTCTATAGATTAAGGTGTATGGACATTAAAATGTTAAAAAAAAAATTATATGTGCAGCGCATCCATGGAAACTGAATGACTGACTATAAATGTATGCAGATTTCATCCATCCATGCGGTATATAAACCAACTGCACTGTCTACATAGCTGACAGCATTTCTACCCACTGAACCTTACATATAAAAATAGCCTAAATGCGAAATGAGAAAGTTTCCCGTTGTGATTAAGTAGTTTATGGCCTTCATTTTCCTCTTTGCCTTAAAATAGCAGCTGTCATTTTCTAGATTCATACAGGCACCCTCTCTAAAACGTGTCCCAGTTTGTAGAAAATGAAGAGCTCTTAGCTCTAGTAAATTTTTTTATAAACATACATGGTTAAAGGGGGTGTCCACTACTCGGACATCCCTTTTCTAAATACCATATTCACCAATGTAAAACAAAAGCATCTTATATTCACGTCCCATGAGAACTCTGTTCCAGCGATTTCTGCTCCGAGTCATTGTTATGCTCTAACGAGGTTCCTCCAAACGAAGTAAGAGCACTCCAGCTCAATAGCAGCCTCTGATTGGCTGCAGAGCTCACATGTCATGCGAAGACCTCACTGGAAATGGTGACCTGCATGGTCTGGGAGTATACGGCGCTTTATTTTACACCGTGGAATGTAACATTTAAAGTGGTTAATTAATCATATACAGAAAAATACACAAATAGCCAATAATAACATTATTAATCTTACTGAATTACTTAAAAGTTAAAACTAAAAACCTGAGTCACTCAGGTAGAATGGTAACATTCTTAGAGATAGTCAGTGTCAGGATACAAATGCATCAATATATCAATATATCAATTAGCTGAAGTGATCTGCATTTCGGGATAGTAAGTAAGTGTTTGTCTCTCTCCCTCTCTCACACTCTCCCTCTCTGTCTGTACCTCTCTGTGTCTGTCTCTCTGTCTATCTAACTCTCTCTCTCTTTGTGTCTCTCTGTCTCTCTCTTTCTGTTTCGCTCTGTCTCTTTCTCTCTGTCTCTATCTCTCTGTCTGTCTCTCTGTATGTCTCTCTCTGTTTGTCTCTCTGTCTCTCTCTCTGTTTCTCTCTGTCTCACTCTGTCTCTTAAGCCTGGTTTACACGAGACGATAGATTGTGCGATAGCACAATCGATCGTACCCGCCCCCGTCGTTTTTGCGTCACGGGCAATTAGTTGCCCATGGCACACAAACTCGTTTAACCCCCGTCACACATACTTACCTTCCGGACGACCTCGCTGTGGGCGACGAACGTCCACTTCCTGGAGTGGGCGGGACGTTCGGCGTCACAGCGACGTCACACGGCAGGCGGCCAATAGAAGCGGAGGGGCGGAGATGAGCGGGATGTAAACATCCCGCCCACCTCCTTCCTTCCATTAAGCCGGCGGGTGCCGTGGGAGGCAGGTAAAGCTGCTGCTCATCGTTCCCGTGGTGTCACACGGAGCAACGTGTGATGCCATGGAAACGATGAACAACCGTCGCCATTTTAATTAAACAATTTTATGAAACCTAGCGACGAGTACACGACTCACGATTTGTGAGCGATACTGCGTCGCTAGGAGGTGTCACACGAGACGACGTCGTGCGGTATGCCGGATGTGCGTCACGAAAACCGTGACCCCAACGACATATCGCACAATCTATCGTCTCGTGTAAAGCCCGTTTTACTCTCTCTCTATATATCTCTGTGTGTGTCTCTCTCTCTCACTGTCTGTCTCTCACTGTCTCTGTCTGTCTCTTTCTCTCTGTCTCTTTCTCTCTGTCTCTCTGTATGTCTCTCTGTCTCTCTCTGTCTGTCTCTCTTTCTCTCTCTCTCTGTATCTCTCTGTCTCTCTCTGTCTCTTTCTCTCTCTATATATATATCTGTGCGTGTGTGTGTGTGTGTGTGTATGTGTGTGTGTCTCTCTCTCTCTGTCTGTCTCTCTGTATGTCTCTCTGTCTCTCTCTGTCTCTTTCTCTCTCTCTCTCTTTCTCTCTGTCTCTCTATATCTCACTGTCTGTCTTTCTGTGTGTGTGTCTCTCTCTCTGTCTGTCTTTCACTGTTTTTTTCTCTCTGTCTCTCTTTGTCTATGTCTCTCTCTCTCTGTTTCTCTCTGTCTCACTGTCTGTCTTTTTGTGTGTGTTTCTCTGTCTCTCTCTGTCCCTCTCTCCACCGAAATTATATTAACTGACACATTAGTTGTCTTATACTAAGAATGTCCTTCGTTACCTATAGCAACCAGTCAACACTCCTATTAATGACCTGTAGCAAAATAGAAGCAGAGCTGTGATTGGTTGCTATAGGCCACTTGATCAATATACAGCCTAAAGGGGGCTTTACACGCTACGATATCGTTAAAGTTTTATCGTCGGGGTCATGTTGTTAGTGAAGCACATCCGGCGTCATTAACAATATCGCAGCGTGTGAGACTTATCAGCGACCTTAAGCGACCTCAAAAATGGTGAAAATCGTTCACCATAGAGAGGTCGTCCAAAAACCAAAAATCGGTACTGTTTGATTATAGATGTTGTTCCTCGCTCCTGCGGCAGCACTAATGTGTGTGACACCGCAGGAGCGAGGAACGTCTCCTTACCTGCCGCCGGCCGCAATGCGGAACAAAGGAGGTGGGCGGGATGTTACGTCCCGCTCATCTATGCCCCTCCGCTTTGATTGGCCAGCCGCTTAGTGACGTTGCGGTGACGTCGCTGTGATGCCGAACGTCCCTCCCCCTTGAGGGAGGGATTGTTCGACATCACAGCGACACCGCCGACAAGTTTAGTGCATGTGACGCTGCCGTAGCGATAATGTTCGCTGCGACAGCGATCACATGAAATCGCATGTACGATGGGGGCTGGTGCTTTTGTGTACGATATCGCCAGCAATTGCTAGCGATAACGTAGCGTGTAAAGCCCGCTTAACTGTCAAAACAGCCAAAAGATTACCTCACACACACAAATTTTTGTCAAAAGATCTCTGGATCCAAGAGGCGACTGAAGCCTTAGGGGGTGCCACATTCCCCCAACACAAATGGCAGCACTCCCGGGCTGCAACCAAACAAGTTAGTACACCGCAATTTTTTTATGCAATAACAGGTAAGCATTCTTTCCTTTATGGGAGGCACCATACATTAACGATGTAAACATGTTAACTCTGTGCAGGTCACTGGTTCAACATGGCAATCAAAGCATTTTTCAAGTACTGGTCATTAGCAGCAAAAGATCACTGTTGTTATAAAACTTGGTTGAGTATCAAACATATAAAACATTTTTGTCAGTATTATAAAATTTATTCACACATCAAACAGGTAAAACATTCTTACTATGACACAATATAAGGATTCAAAACGATGAGTCCTTTTTGTGCCACCCATCGGTGCACCACTCCCGGTTAGCAGACATCCTCTGTAAAATCACAAGTCACCCTAATTCTGCTACGATGCACAACAGGTGCAACTATTTACAAATCTGTTTCACTCACCACTCACAGTCCCGTGGCCCGGTTGTCCCTTAAATGCAAAAAATCAACCGATAACAAAAACAATTTACTGGGGGTATGGGAATTCCTGACTGGCCGGTCTCAGGAAGTTTTCTCCCATGGTTTGCGTGCACTTGTCACTCTCTTCAGGTGTGCAAGTTGCTTGGCGGGAAGCGGGGACTGACTCAGGACATACCTCTGAAGTGGGTTCCGTCCGGTGCTGCAGCAGTCGCCTCTGGGTGACACAGTTCCACATCCAGGGCATACCAGCCTTGCTCTCCCTTGTGCCGGGTGTAAGTCATCCTGTCTCCGGGATGCAGATTCCGTCCAGGGTGACCCTTATGGAGGTGGGACTCCACATCTCAGCGGGACACGAAGACCTCCTTGGCCAGTCCTTCTTCCTAAAGTCCCACCCCCACTCCAAATCAAACTGGGTGACAGTGAACACCCGTAACGGTTCCCAGTCCACTGGGTTGACCTTCCGGAGCCGCTGTTTAGCTGCCAGGTTGCGGACCTCCATCTCCGCCATCCAGATCTGACACTGCCGGTCTTCGGCAGCCAGCTGGTCAATCGTTTCCTGGCACACAGTCCATTGGTGGTCTCCCCCACCACTCGAAATGGCGGAAGGGGACTCAGGGTTGTCATGGCACTCCCCCAGGTTATCCCCAGAATGGAACCTTCCAGCTGACCAGTCTGTGTCTCAGTCCCTGGCTCCAGGTCAGAGGCGGCCAGGTCTAGGGCCGCTGGAGCCTCAACTTTCGGTTCTCTGTTGGCTGGTACATCAGCTGCCTGGGGATCGGTAGCCGGGTCTTTGGCTGCCTGGGGGTCGGTAGCCGGGTCTTCGGCTGCCAGGAAATCAGTACCTGGGTCTTCGATTGCCTGGGAGTCGGTAGCCGGTGTTACGACATGGACACTCAGTGCCTAGCATGGGTTAAAGTTTCTTAAAATTCAGCCAGACGTATTGTTCTTCTGTGTGTTAACTCATGTTTTCTAAACTATTGTTTGGGACCAGACCCTCCCGAGCAATCATTGTAATGTAGTTGTGTATTGCTAATCTAATGTAAATTACCTTAGTAGCCATTGTCTAGTCTGTGACTTGCAGATTTCATGTAAAAATCCTCAGTATTTCTATCCACATCATTTCAATGAACATTATCCATGCAGCTTGAAATTCATCCAATAAGAGAAGCAACCTTGTACAACCAATCCGCTGAGGGCACAGTATATCCGAAGGGAAGACTATGGCTATAAAGAGGGACTTCTTTAAGTCACCAGAGTTGATGGATGTGCATGATCCAGTCTAAGCTCTTAGGAGCTGGCTAGAGGATCAGGATACCTTGTGGACTCGGTCTAGGGACTTTGGCTCCGACTAGAGGATCACTTGGCTACAGGGCTTCAATCTAGGGACTTTGATTCCGATTGGAGACCATATCCACAGTCTAGGGATTTCGACTCCGGCTGCCAGGATTATAACATCATATCAGAGACTACTTAAGGAGGAAATCCAGGTTGGGACAATCCAGTCACCTGGCTACAGACTTTAAGGACCTCAGCCAGCTTCCTAAATCTGGCGTTATTCCATTCTCGGTGGGTGCCCGCCAAAAGCGGGGTGCTGCTGGATTGGAGTAAGTAGCCCTGGAAGCTCTGAAGCACGGACATTCTAAATCCCTGGTGAGCCAGCGGAAGGGTGAGACTCTGTTGCCTGTTACATTTGTGTGTTTTGCTGGTTATGTGTTATGTGCCGTTAATATTTTGGGGATCCAATAAAGTCTTAATATTGTGATTCCCTCACCCTGTGTTGTCTGAGTAGTGTTCCGCCCACGGTTAAGGAGGTTGTGCGTTCAGTTGGGATGAGCCCTGGGCCATGCTGTCTTTCTAAAGGCGGCTGGGCCAGCGGACGAGAGCACCCACTAAGCCCCGTGTCTCCACAGCCGGGTCTTCGGTTGCCTGGGAGTTGGTAGCCGGGTCTTCGCCTCTGGTCTGGTCTGAGGCCGGGTCAGATGAATATGCCACCAGGGGTTGCTGACGGCTTGGTGGGGCCAGGAGGAGGTCACCGATGGTGGTGGTGACCAGGAACCCTGCTTCCTCCGTCACAGGTCTTTCCTTCTTCTGGATTGTTGGCTCCCGTTCTTCATGGGCTTGCATGGCCTCCGCCGTCCCCTTCATGGAAGCCTCCCAGTTATGGATGGCGTCCATCTGCATATTTCACAGCTGCTGGCTCACCCGAGCCACCTCTGCCTCCATCTCCCTGGTGCTCCAAAATAGAGGGCACACCGTTGTTGCCCCATGATGGCCAGGGTTTGCCCTGGTTGACACCCTGCGCCTCAGGTGGTCCCGGTAAGTCTGCCCTCTTTGGGCGCTGTAATACGACTCCTCTCTCTCTGTTAGTTTCATTTCTCTTTCTTGGTGCTTGGCAGGGGGTGGGCCTCGACTTTCGTGCCACTTTCTCTGCCAACCCATGAAGGGCGGGCATTCTTCATCCACCTGTTGTTCTGTAATGGCCACCGTGTACAAACTTTCAATTTGGACTTTTCAAGTCCTTTAGGCATTCAGTTCACAAGGCGCACAGTACCTATTTGGCTTGGGCACATTATCCTGTTCGTGACGCCAAGTTGTAGCACCCACGGGGAAAGGGGTTGTAGTTACTTGTCACTGGGCCGGTGATGTCGGGTCAGGGGTGTTATGATTGAGGGACCAAGGAAGATCAAAAAATGCGGAATCCCAAATGGTAACAGAGTGGCTGGAACCTTAACGGATTGCAGACCTAATCCTGACACACAACTATAAGTAGCCGTGGGACGAGCCTACGATGACCTACTCATCTCAACACAGCCGGAGAACTAAATATTCTCACAGATAGAGATATAAGAAAGCTAATCTGCCTCAGAGCAGTTCCCAAAGATAAACAGATAGCCACCCACATATAAAGGCTACGGTGATAAAGAAAAACACAATACAAAGCTAGAAAAGTCAGATTCAGCAAAGGTGAGGCCCAAGCTATCTTTATAGGAAAGGATAGGAAGGAGCACTGTCTGCAACCGTAAAAAACCCTAATAAATACTAGCACTTCTGATATGGAAAAATCCTGAGGTCACACAACCTCTCCCGCACTGTATCAGCACTCTAATGTTACTGGGATCCAAAAACACCAATATACATGAGGGACTAAATTAATACCAAGCATGACAAACACAATACCTTGCAGAATCATGGAGCTAAGTATACAGACACTCCCAGCAGGGAATGATCCCATTCCACCAAGAACTCCACAGAGACAAAATAGGAATCACGTATTAGTATCAAAGCAGAAAAAAACAACAAGAAAGTGGAAAACAAACAGCAGAGGTACAAAGACCACTTATCTGAGAGGAGTTCTGGTAGTGAGCAGGGCTGGTTACAGAATGTCCTTAACACACAGGAGACCATTGAGCACTGGCAAGCAACAAGAAAATACTACTCAGTTATATAGTCCCAATCTTACCGTGATTGCCAGTCCTCTATAAGTGTGTTGCTTTCATTCCACAAATCAACTGCACTGCCAGCACTGAACACAAGAGGGAGCCCCAAACTGGAAAACGTATTCACAACACAAGGGGATGACACGGGGTGGCCCTTTTACCCGGTTTCATGGCCCTGAGGCATACGATAAAGAAGGGGGTGACAATGGAGGTTTGATCTCATGATGCCACCAGCGGTATGCGGCCAGGGAATAGCCAACGCTGCTGTCGCTGTCCTCCGGGGTGGATGGTAGTAGCAGCCGAGACGTTTCTGCTCCCCACAGGTGGAGCGGGCCTCGGGGAGGATGATGAGGGAAGTAGTAATGGCAGGCGTCGAAGTGCAGGGCGACGGCACCGGCAAGGACAGGCGGACATAGTCTCTGCGGGTTCAAGGTTTTCTTTTGACTCACAGTCCTGGTTTACCCAGGAGATGCCCGTCACCGCTGTGATTGGCTCCAGTCGATCCCGGATCCGTTGGAGGTCAGAACCGGTACAGTGGACAGTGGGCCCTTCCTCCTTGCGCTTGGTGTTGGATGCCAGTGGCCTGAAGCTTCTTGGGGACCCCGGTTCTTGAAAAGTGTTTACTCCCATCCCGTATGCAGGTGCCGCGGGTCCATTGTGGGACCTGCTTTGGAACATGACCCTGGACCCTATGTAGCACTGTGCTCCAGAAGCTGAAGAACGCACAATCACCCTGGCCTACAGATTTTGGTGGACAACCTGAAGTATGATCCACCCTAGGAATCTGCACCCTGCCAGTCCTGAGGGAGCAATGAAGCTCTCCCCTTGGCGACTGTATTGACTCCTGCGTCCCACCGGATCCACTTGTAAAACCCGACTACTCTCTTCCTCTGCTGCTGTAGAACTCCTAACTATTGTGTTGCTCCTGACTCCCCCTGGTGGCTGTTCCTCCCCCGGTTCCCTGTTGCTAGCGGGTGGCTGCCCCCCATGTTTGGTGACTACCTTAACCCTAGAATGCGCAACCATAGAAATCCACAATAGAAAACAAGTAACCTAGCAGGCCTTCGAGGCCCCAGGTATGCATTCTAGGGTTGCGACCCAACCCTAGCCAGTCCCCAGTGGAGGGCAACCTGGTTGTATGTGTGAGATGGTGTGTGGTAGAATCGATACCGACCACCTCTGGATCCAGGATAAGTACTGCACCTTAAGTGAGGTGCAGTACCCTGTGGCGACTGAAGCCTCAGGGGTGCCACACATACGTACACACATACATACATACATACACACATATACACATACATACACACATACATACACTCAGCTTTATATATTAGATAATCTAGAAACATAAAACAACAGCAAATATAATATATAAATCTGATAATGTGCCATATTAAACACTTGAAATATGTGGCATAAATATTCAAGATATGATGTAAAAAATTCATGTAGTATATATGTGTGAGCTTCAAAATACCTGACTAATAAAGGTATTGAAGGAAGACACTATCAATTAAATCAAAGCAGTCTCCAAAGCAAAGTCAGAATGGCTATAGGTGAGAGCAAAAAGATTAGAAAATCAATAAAAATAATAACACAAGACAATACATTATTGTGACAACTTCTTTACTTCGTATCTTATATATGTATGCCACATATTCAAGTGTTTAATATTTGAATATACAGTATACTGTCATGGCCAAGATACAGTTGATGGAGCTTTGCTGTATAGGTCTGCGTTTGATCACATCCGGCAGCTATTGGTCCTAATGACAACTGATTGGCAGGGAAGGTGCCGGGTGTCACACTCCTACTCATCTCATATTGATGACTTGTCCTAAGGATTGGCCATCAATATAATATCACTGGGCAACCCATTTAAGAAGGGCTTGCCAAAGTAGAGGACAACCCTTTAAGTAGTTAATGAAGTAGTTCCTACTCCAATTAAAAGTTTCTGGGATCTTTTTTATGGTGTCAGTGAGAGTTAAAGAAGTACACAGGCATGTGATTTCCAAAGCTCTCCAAATGATTTTAATAGGTGTCAGATTTTTTTATAGTCCTTAGAAATATAAGCAAAACATGTATAAATTTAGGTGTTCCTTACATCATAGCAAATAGTAGAGTACATAACTACATAATAAGTAAAGACACTCCCAGCATCCGCCCAGATTAGCCACATCCTATGAACAAGTCTTCATTCCAAAAGTGAAATCTCACACCCTAAGAACTTTTTTTTATCTGGCCTGTAGACATTAACTCTTTGCTTACTTTAACAGTAATACTACACAATGAAAATACAGCTATTGCCAATATGGAGGCACACCACAATCCTAACAGCTCATCTTTGCTTTTCGAGAGAACCATTGATGTCTTCAGCATGCATCTTTATGCTCAGGTCTCAAGCAGTGATTATCATGTCCTAACTGGAATTCTCACTTAATAATGACATTTTAAGGCCATGTTCACATGTTCAGTATTTGCTCAGTATTTTTCATCAGTATTTGTAAGCCAAAATCGGAAGTGGAATAATCAGAGGAAACGTTTAAGGGCTCAGTTCCACTTGCATTTTGCAGGGGCAAGTGCAATCCGATAAAACATTGGATTGCACTCACACCAGTGGAAAACTATGGGGCAGTGTCCATCAGCAATTGATTTCTCATGCCATTTTGGCTTGAGAAATGAATCGCATTATGCCGTGTTTGGCAGCGAGTCTCGGCTCACACGCACTCATACAAGTCTATGGGTGCGTGTGATACATCGCACTGCACTCGCATGTCATTAAAATGCAGTGCGATGTTGTTAGGGCCAGGGGGACGGGCAGACCCAGGAGGTGGATCCACTGGGCCGAACTCCTTGATGATGGTAAGGGGTCCGGTAGCTGGAGCACTACAGGTAGCAGGATAGTCCGTGTACAAGAGTAGTATGCAGAAGTCCCTGGGACCACGGAATCACTGATGGTAGTCCGGGTGACGGAGCTCAGGTTCGGAAGCCGAGATGTTGTCAGGCAGAGTCCGGAACCGATGGAGCGAGAAGACGGGTCACCGCAGGGATCAGAGATGGAACGGACTGTCAGGATGGCAGATAGGCAGCGTTCGGGATTCGGGATTCGGCAGGACCGGATGGCGAGGCAGGATCGGCTCTAGAAGAGAGAGAGGTGAGTATCTCACAGGAACACAGGGAGACCTGACTCCTAGCTTGGGAAACACGAAGAACAGGCCCCGCCCACTTGGACACTAAACCCCTTTATACCCTGTACCTGTGTGCTCAATTTCCTGTCAGTGGATGCTGGCCCTTTAAGAAAGGGTCAGTGACCGCGCGCGCGCCCTAATGCGCATGCGCGCGGCCCGGATGCCAGAAGCCAGGGCAGGGTGCGGAGAGGAGGAAGCAGGAGAGCCGGGCTGGGGCTGTGTAGCCGAGGGGCGCCGGGAGCGGGGACCGGACCGCCTGGAGGCCGCAGGCAATGGAGGCAGGAGACCGGGGAGAGAAGCAGGGAAGCCGGGGAGCGTGGCAGGTGAGCCGGGGAGTAGGGCAGGGGACCCGGAGAGCGTGACAGTACCCCCCCCATGCCCCCCTCCCCGCAACCGGGACAGGAAGGCACGGATCAAAGGAGTACCCACATTCTCCCGGGGTTCCCAGGACCTATCTTCAGGACCATAGCCTGCCCAGTCCACCAGGAAGAACTGTCGGCCCCGTACAGTTTTCATGGCCACGATATCCCTTACCGCATAGATGTCGTCATCGGCAATAGGAGGAGGAGCCGAACTGGCAGCAGCAGAGAAGGGACCAAGGACAACCGGCTTGAGCAGGGAGACGTGGAAGGAGTTGGGTATCCTCATCGTGGCCGGGAGCTGCAGCTTGTAGGAGACCTCATTGATCTTGCTGAGGACTTTAAATGGCCCGATGTAGCGAGGTCCCAGCTTGTAGGAAGGTAGCTTCAATCGGACGTACTTGGAAGCAAGCCAGACGAGATCTCCTGGAGAGAAACACGGAGGGTCCAGACGCCTTTTGTCTGCATGTCTTTTCATCCGCAGGGAAGCACGTCCAAGGGACGCCTTAACAGAGTCCCAAATGGTTGCAAAGTCACGGGCTACAGCATCAGCAGCAGGGACATCCGAGGAAGAGGATACAGGCAATGGGATGGAAGGCTGAAGTCCGTAAACGACATGGAAGGGAGAGCTGGAGGAGGACTCACTGACGTGGTGGTTATGGGAGAATTCAGCCCAAGGAAGAAGCGTGGACCAGTCCTCATGATGGGCGTTGACGTAGTGACGTAAGAAGGAGGTCAAGATCTGATTGACCCGTTCCACTTGGCCGTTTGACTGAGGATGGTAGGCTGAAGAAAAGTCCAGAGTCACTCCCAGATGTTTGCAGAGAGCCCTCCAGAAGCGGGAGGTGAACTGAGTTCCTCTGTCGGACACAATGTGTGATGGAAAGCCATGCAAGCGGAAGATGTGCTGTATGTAGGCGTCAGCGAGTTCCTGGGCAGAGGGCAGTCCAGCCATAGGGACAAAATGAGCCATTTTAGAGAACCGATCCACCACGACCCATATGACTGTGTGTCCGGAGGACAATGGCAAGTCCGTAATAAAGTCCATCGCAATGTGTTGCCACGGTACTGAGGGTATAGGCAGAGGCAGAAGACGGCCATATGGCAGATGTTTGGGCGTCTTATTCCTGGCACAAGAGGAGCAGGCTGAGACAAAAGAAGCGACGTCCGTGCGAAGGGATGGCCACCAGTAATGACGTACAATCGTACTCCATGTTCTCTTCTGACCAGCATGACCGGCTATTTTCGAGGCATGGCCCCAGTGTAACACTTTTTGCCTGTCATTCTCAGAGACATAGGTCTTCCCGGGCGGTATGTGGGCCAGGGTGACAGGAGTCACCGGAATGATCTTACTAGGGCAGATGATGGGCTGGGATGTCTCCTCCTCCTGCTCCATGGGCATGAAAGACCTGGACAAGGCATCTGCGCGAACATTCTTGTCCGCGGGTCGGAATTGGAGCTGGAAATCGAATCTGGCAAAGAACAAGGCCCACCTGGCTTGCCGTGGGTTCAGTCGCTGAGCAGACTGCAGGTATTCCAGGTTCTTGTGGTCCGTGTAAATAATAACGGGGTACACTGCTCCTTCCAGAAGGTAGCGCCATTCCTCCAGAGCCAGTTTGACTGCCAATAGCTCTCGGTCACCGATGGTGTAGTTGCGTTCAGGCGCAGAGAAGCTCTTGGAGAAGAAACCGCAAGTCACCATCTTCCCGGAGGAGGACTTCTGCATGAGCACTGCTCCAGCTCCCGAGGAGGAGGCATCCACCTCCAAGGTGAACTGTCGGTTTAACTCCGGACGGTGGAGCACAGGAGAAGAGGCAAATGCCCGCTTCAGAGAGCCAAATGCGGCGTCGGCCGCAGGTGACCAGTCCTTTGGATTAGCCCCCTTCTTGGTCAAGGCGGAGAGAGGAGCAGTCAGAGCAGAGAAGTGAGGGATGAACTGGCGGTTATAGTTGGCGAATCCCAGAAAGCGTTGGATTGCCTTCAGTCCGGAAGGAGGAGGCCAGTTGAAAACGGCAGAGACCTTCTTTGGATCCATCTGCAGTCCGGTATCGGAGATGACGTAACCCAGGAAGGGCAGAGAAGACTGCTCGAAGACACACTTCTCGTACTTGGCGTACAGACGATTTTCCCTCAGTCGTCGTAGTACCAGCTGCACGTTCTCTCTGTGGGTCTGGAGGTCCGGAGAAAAGATCAGGATGTCATCAAGATACACCACCACACAGATGTAAAGAAGGTCCCGGAACACGTCGTTCACCAATTCCTGAAAGACTGCTGGTGCGTTACACAGGCCGAAGGGCATCACACAGTATTCATAGTGCCCATCGCGCGTATTGAACGTGGTCTTCCACTCGTCCCCTGAGCGGATGCGGACCAGGTTGTAGGCACCCCGAAGATCCAACTTGGTGAACACACGAGCTCCTCTAAGCCGATTAAACAATTCGGGGATGAGCGGCAGGGGGTACTTGTTTTTCACGGTGATTTGGTTTAATCCCCGGTAGTCTATGCATGGGCGTAGGTCACCCTCTTTCTTCTTAACGAAGAAGAAGCCTGCTCCAGCAGGAGAGGAGGATCTCCGAATGAATCCCCTTGCCAGGCTCTCTGTGATGTAGGTAGACATGGCCCTTGTCTCGGCTGGAGACAGCGGATATATCCGTCCTCGAGGAGGTGTAGTTCCCGGGAGCAGGTCGATGGCACAATCGTATGGACGATGTGGCGGAAGTACCTCTGATTCCTTTTTATCGAAGACATCCGCGAAGGACCAATAGGCCGAGGGCAGTCCCGGTAGGGACTCTGGAACCGGAGGTCGTCGGATGGGTTGTATGGTCTTCAGACAGTTTTCATGGCAAGAAGAGCCCCATCGGGTGATTTCACCAGTGCCCCAGCTGACTGATGGCTCGTGTGTCCGTAACCAGGGAAGTCCCAGCAGGATTTGATGGGACATGTGTGGAAGGACGTAGAGAGCGATGGTCTCGGTGTGCAGGGCACCGATACGCAGTTCGACCGGCTTGGTGATCCATGAGATTGTGTCAGAGAGGGGTCTCCCATCCACAGAGGCAATCATGAGGGGTTTGTCGAGTGGAGTAACAGGCACCTGGTACTTGTCCACCGTGGCTTGCTGGATGAAATTGCCTGCTGCCCCAGAATCGAGGTACGCCTCAGCCGTGAACCGCGTCTCTCCCGTTGTCACTTGTACAGTCCACATAACCGGGTCTGAGAGAGTCCCAGCACCTAGGGTGGCCTCTCCTACCAACCCTAGGCTTTGGAGTTTCCCGGCCTTTCTGGACAGGAGCGTAGCAGGTGTGTGCCCTCTCCGCAGCAGAAGCAGAGGCCCTTGGCGAGCCGCTCTGCTCGGCGTTGTTCAGACTGCCGCACATGGTCGATCTGCATGGGCTTGTGGACGGAGACACCAGATGCCGTTGACTGAAGTATGGCGGGCTTCTGCGGAGGAGAGAAATGCCATACCGGACGTCTCTCACGGGACACTTCTTTGGATCGCTCCTGAAAGCGAATGTCCACTCGAGTCGCTAGGGTAATCAGGGCATCCAGGGTGGACGGTACGTCACGGCCAGCCAGCTCATCTTTAATTCGACCCGAGAGTCCTTCCCAGAAGGCGGCGGTTAGAGCCTCGTTGTTCCACCCGAGTTCCGAAGCCAAGGTGCGAAAACGGATGGCGTATTGACCCACCGTCAGAGTCCCCTGACGTAACCGGAGAAGAGATGAGGCAGACGCGGAGGCGCATCCGGGCTCGTCAAAGGTGCCACGAAATGCCTGCAGGAACTCCTGGATGTTTGTGGTCACAGGATCCTCCTTTTCCCACAAGAGGTTCATCCACGCCAGTGCCTCACCCTCTAGATGGGACATGATGAACGCGACCTTGGCTTGGTCGGAGGCAAACAAATGCGGCAGCTGCGTGAAATGGAGGGAGCATTGGTTTATGAAACCCCTGCAGATCTTGGGATCTCCGGCGTACCGGGGTGGTGAGGCCAAACGAAGTCTGGAAGCATCCGAAGAGGCTGCCACGGGGGCTGGAGCCGTGGATTGGCTAGTGGAAGCCCGAGATGCTGAAGATGTAATTGACGCTTGTAGCGTGTTCAGGCGGGCGTCCACCGAAGTCATGAAGTTCAGCATGCGGGTCTGGGTCTCACGCTGGCGTTGGAGTTCCTCCTGCAAGGCTGCTAGTGCTTCAGCGGGATCCATGGCCTGTTCTTACTGTTAGGGCCAGGGGGACGGGCAGACCCAGGAGGTGGATCCACTGGGCCGAACTCCTTGATGATGGTAAGGGGTCCGGTAGCTGGAGCACTACAGGTAGCAGGATAGTCCGTGTACAAGAGTAGTATGCAGAAGTCCCTGGGACCACGGAATCACTGATGGTAGTCCGGGTGACGGAGCTCAGGTTCGGAAGCCGAGATGTTGTCAGGCAGAGTCCGGAACCGATGGAGCGAGAAGACGGGTCACCGCAGGGATCAGAGATGGAACGGACTGTCAGGATGGCAGATAGGCAGCGTTCGGGATTCGGGATTCGGCAGGACCGGATGGCGAGGCAGGATCGGCTCTAGAAGAGAGAGAGGTGAGTATCTCACAGGAACACAGGGAGACCTGACTCCTAGCTTGGGAAACACGAAGAACAGGCCCCGCCCACTTGGACACTAAACCCCTTTATACCCTGTACCTGTGTGCTCAATTTCCTGTCAGTGGACGCTGGCCCTTTAAGAAAGGGTCAGTGACCGCGCGCGCGCGCCCTAATGCGCATGCGCGCGGCCCGGGTGCCAGAAGCCAGGGCAGGGAGCGGAGAGGAGGAAGCAGGAGAGCCGGGCTGGGGCTGTGTAGCCGAGGGGCGCCGGGAGCGGGGACCGGACCGCCTGGAGGCCGCAGGCAATGGAGGCAGGAGACCGGGGAGAGAAGCAGGGAAGCCGGGGAGCGTGGCAGGTGAGCCGGGGAGTAGGGCAGGGGACCCGGAGAGCGTGACAGATGTACACAGAGACAGACAGCAGAGGAGATGGGGAGAAAGTTCTCCCTCTTTTCCACAGCTGTGATCTGATTGCAAGATCGGATCACAATCTCATGACCCTCAGCTCACACCCGCAGCAGAGTGTCATTAGCACATAGTTTCCGATCCTCTCGCATCGGAAGCTTTGCACAAGTAGAACCGAGGCCTACTAGAAACATGTCCACCTCTTCTGCATTTTTTCACACATTCCTGTTTTTAGCTTGGAAATACTGATGTAAAATACTGACCAAATACTGAACGTGTGAACATGGCCTAAGAGTGAGTAATTCAGTGTCTCAGGCAGCTCAGGTAGACTGTTTCTTGAGACCTATACATGTAGGAGCAACAGAAAACTAAAAAGTCTATGACATCGACTTGGATGATGTCATAGCCAGCGTTACTTAGGGCAAAGATTCAAGTTGCTGCCCTTGGCTTTTGGCAGCTATTACCTAGGGCTCAAAATTTTCACCAGTCCCTTCTCCTTCCAACTGCACTCCTATCTGTGGATCCATGTCATATTTGGTGACCATGATGATGAGACTTGGGCCCGGCACCTGCCTTCTAGCTGTGTTTTTAGCTATATAATTTTAACCCAAAATAATAAAATGACAGTGTCACGGCTAAAGTGATTATTCTCTGTCCTAGAAAGATATTTAAGTAAAAATACATTAAATGAATTAACGAGCATCTCACTTAAGGTATATACGCTTCATTTACTAGGACTATAGACATGGAGATATTTCAGGGGTAATTGAACAATTAACATTTCAGTCTAGTGCTTTGTAAAACTCATCCAACCTTGTCCTGTAAAGTTTAAATACCAATAATTCATAAACCTTTACTCGGAAATCCAGAGAAGGATCATCTCTTCCTTGATTGCACATATCTCTGGCTTGTTTGGATCCACGCATCTAAAGACGAGGGGCTCTAAATTCCTTCCTAACTATTCTTATGGGTCTGATAAAGAAAATTACCCTGAAAACGTATCTCCCTAAAGTAAAATATAACTGAGAAAAAAAGGGAAAATTCACAGCCTGTGTCTTTCTACTGAACTTTATCCAAAAGTTTATTGCAGATTGGATGTGTAGGTTTCTCCATGTTATTGCCTGAATGACTTCCCTAGTGATTTTAAAGCAAATAGCAAATCCAGAAAATGACTTTCCATAAATGGATGGGGAAAGAGATTACGCTCAGCCCATTTGATGCCTCATTGCAAAGTCTTATTATGACACCCTATGAGCTTTTACATGCGTTTGCTCATGAGTATCATTTAAATGGCTTGTGATCAATAATTTATAGGTGATATCTTAGAATGACAAAGAGGGCACAAATTTATGTCGTCAGGTCTGATCCATTTCAAACTTTCATTAATCTGTGGAGAGAGTTTTGGGTTATACATTAATTTGCACTTTTAGAAACAAAATTGAAGCTTGTCCGCAATTGGGAAATATTCGGCTGTCCATATGTCGCGGGCGGAGGAGGGGACACCGCGCTCTCCCCACTGCTGCTCGGGTCCGGCTGCCGCTGCGCCTGCTGCGGCCTGCTGCTGCCGCTGCTCAGTGGCTCGAGCGATGGGCCGGATCCTGGGGACTCGAGCGGCGCTCCTCGCCTGTGAGTGAAAGGGGGTTGTTGGGTGTGGGGATTGTTTATTGTCTGTGACGCCACCCACGGTTGTGGTGATTTGTTGACACCACCGCTGCTCTGTATGGGGATCCCGGGAGGGATGGTATGGAGCAGCCAGTTGTTGTGTTGCCCCTCCGTGGGTAGGGGTTGGTGATCCCGGGGCCCAGTAATGAGGTGGGAGATGCAGGGCTTGGTGGGCGCAGGGACGCGGGGGCAGCGCTGTGCCTTGCGGCACTGTGGTACTCACTCAGCCTGAGACGATGACACAGTTCTCGGTAAAACACACGGCTGGAAAGACGGTTCCCACGGACGGCTGCACTTGCTTTCCCCAGTAGGTGACGGTGATGTCCCTTTTCCTGCACCTAATGTTTCTGTGTTGGTAGCGATGGGTTCCCACCGGTAACCCGCTCCCCGGCTTGGATATGGGCCGGAGGAGCCCTACTTTGCCCGCAGGCGCTGGCCCTGAGAAACTGGTGCCCTGGCGGTGGCGGTGTCTCTCTGCTACGGTTGGACTGTTGCCTTCAATCGGGACTTGGTTGTTTGGAGACAGACGTCCCCTTCACTGACGGATTTGGCAAATTATGGCGACTCCTAGCCTTGCCGGGGTCCGAGAGGCCCCTGCCCTGGTGCTGACTGTTCTTCGTATACTGCTCCAGACCGCCGGGCCACTACCCTTCCGCGGTCCTTCCAGCAACCTCCGAGCAGTCTCCCCTGCGGACTCTCACCACCGTCTGCTGACCTTGCTGTCACTGTCCGGGCACACAGCCGGACCAACTTCAGGCTTTACTACTCTCACTTTTACTCCTTTTCTGTTACTTCAGCTTTTCTCTTTAGCTCCACTGCTACTTCCTTCTACTTCACTCCCCTAAACTGCACTCCGTTCTCTTTCCTGTCCAAACTCTAACTGCCTGGTTCTCCCGCCTCCAGGGCTGTGAACTCCTCGGTGGGCGGAGCCAACCGCCTGGCCCACCCCCTGGTGTGAACATCAGCCCCTGGAGGAAGGCAACAAGGATTTTGGTAGCCTTGGTGTTCCTAACTGGGGTGTAGGGTGTGGTGGTGTGATGACCTGTGACCCCTGGCTTGCCCAGGGCGTCACACATACATCCGTATCTACTTTTGTGGCAGATTTTTTTTTAAAGGGGTTTTCCCCACTATGATATTGATGACCTATCCTTAAGTGGGCTTTACACGCTACGATATCGTTAATGAATTATCGTCGGGGTCACGGTGTTTTTGACGCACATCCGGCGTCATTAACGATATCACAGTGTGTGACACTTATGTGTGACCTAAAACAATCGCAAAAGCGACCAAAATCGTTTGCCGCGGAGAAGTCGTCCTGAAACAAAAAATCGTTTACTGCTTATTAGCGATGTAGTTCGCTGTCCCTGCGACAGCACACATCGCTGTGTGTGACACCGCAGAAGCGAGGAACATCTCCTTACCTGCCTCCACCAGCAATGTGGAAGGAAGGAGGTGGGTGGGATGTTACGTCCTGCTCATCTCCGCCCCTCCACTTCTATTGGACGCCTGCCGTGTGACGTCGCTGTGACGCCGCACGAACCGCCCCCTTAGAAAGGAGGCGGTTCGCTGGCCAGAGCGACGTCGCAGAGCAGGTATCTACGTGTGACGCTGCCATAGCGATAATGTTCACTACGGCAGCTATCACACAAAATCGAACGTACGAAGGGGGCGGGTGCTATCGCGCTTGACATCGCTAGCCGATGCTAGCGATGTCGCAGCGTGTAAAGCCCGCTTTAGGATAAGTGATAAATATCAGATCAGTGGGGGTCTGACACCACCGCAATCAAATAAATAGTCTATGAACACCGCAGCTCCGTCATACTACTCGCTACTCTGGAGTATTGTCAATCAACTCCTCTTCAAATAACAGAACTTGATCTGCAATCTGCCCATCAACGGGCCATCGAGTGTGTCTCTGGCTACTGCTGATAACATTTGATCGTTGCGGGTGCCAGGTGTCAGACCCCCAATGATCTCAGAACAACTTTTACATCAGCTGATTGATCCCCAACAATCTTGATATTAATGATCTACCCTAGGAATAGGTCATCAATATCATAGAATTGGAAATCCTCTTTAGCAGGATTACTATAGTATGCGTTTCATCAATACGTAGTGATTATGAACCTGCAAGGAGGTAGATTGATTGCTGTTGAATTAATTTCCTGGAAGACAGAAATCGCATTATTGTAATGTCATGTGATTTGTGTCCTGCGCCTTTGTAAATAATGTTTTATGTGAATTGTGATGTAATGGAAAGGATAATATTTCTTGTTTCCAATTTATTAATTTAAAAAAATCCTCAAATTTCTGATGTAATCTAAACTCCCTTGTTCACCAGTTTATAATTAAAAAGAACTCCTAGAAGTTCCGACGTAATCCAATGGCATAATTTTCCATGCTGCCCATCAATTCCTATGGAGCTTTGTTCTGAGAACATTCTAAGAACAAAGCTCCATAGGTCACTCCCACTCAGCAAACGAGCATGAGAAATTCTGAGCATGCCGCTGACCAACAGTGATCTATGGAGCCTTGTTCTGAGAACATTCTCAGAATGAAGCTCCATGGGAATCAATAGATGTTGGGGAACATTACACCATTGGATTATATCGGAGGTTACAGGATTTATTTTCACTTCATAAATTGTTAAATGAGGGAGTGTGGGGGAGTCTTTATTCAAATAAACTTTTTTTTCTGTGTGTTTTTTTAACTCTACACTTGCCGGATTAGTAATGGGCGTGTCTGATACATTACTGACCCTTTGGTTTGATGCCACCTGTCAATTCACACCTGACATCAACCCCAAAAGTATTACGCCGATAGCCACCACATAAGAACAATCAGAAATATCCAAGCAGAGACAGAATTGGCACATCTAATGGATGCGTCACTTCTGGAGTGGCTGCAGGATGCTATTTTTAGGCTATGAAGGGCCACCATGGACCTTCCCAGGCTGACAATACCATCCCCAAGTTGTCTGCTTTACCTTGGTTGATTATCAAAAATAGAGGTGAGCCCACTTAATTTTTTTAAATTATTTAAATAAATAATTTTAAAAACAGCATGGGATACCCTCTACTTTTGACAACCAGCCAAGGTAAAGCAGACATCTGAGGGTTACAGCCTGCAGCTGTCTGTTTTACTTGCATTAGTTATCAAAAATAAGCAGGAGCCTATGTCATTTTTTTTCTTTATTGTTCACAGCAGCGTACAGGCATCTCCCACATGCAATAAATCTTATAAGCAAGAGAAAAAAGAGTTTTTATAGTGCAAAAATGTGCAAAATTTATTTAGAAACAGCAGGTGAACATCCATTAAAAGCAAGTAAAAAAACAAAACCAAGCCACAATGTATGCATCACTTTCAGGGTTAACAATACATATCTGTGGCGCCCTGGACTAGCCAGGTAGCCCCAGACAAAACACACACGCACCCCCACCTCCCCCAGACAGTTACATTAGTCAGACACAAAACCCTTGTTGCCTCCCCCCAGGGTCTAATGTCCACACCAGGTGGGGCGGAGCCAGGCGGTTGGCCCCACCCACCGATGAGTTCACAGGCCTGGAGGCGGGAAAGGCAGTAGATCAGTTCAGGAGGTGAAAGTGAGAGGTCACAAACTGCAGGTGTCTGGGTCGGAGTCCAGGCACTGACAGAAAGGTTGGCAGATGGTGGTGGCCGTCTGCAGGAGTTGGTGGAACTCCGCAGAGCCGTAAGGACTGGGGCTGGGCGGTGGCCCACCGGTACTAGACCGGGGAACGGAGTGAAGCTAAGCACACCCAGGCAGGGCCATCGGACCCCGACCAGGCTTGGAGCCGCCGTTAATAGTCAAATCCGAATGTGACAGGAACCCCCGGGGTTCCCTAACAACCAAGTCCCGATTGAAGGCAACCGCTCACACCGTGAGGACATACAGCCACTGCCACCACCTAGAAATCCAAGGGCCAGCGCCTGTGGGCAAAACGGGCTCCTCCGGTATCTATACACCGGGGAGCGGACTACCGTTGGGAAGCCATTGGAGTCAACACAGTATACAAAGGTACAGGGAGAGACAGCCACCATCACCTGTCCGGGGAGAGACACTGCAGCGGGCTGCGGGACCCGTCCATCCAGCCGTTTGGTTCACGGGAGACTTTGTACCTCTTTTGCTGAGTGAGTACACCCGTGCCATCCGGCACCGCGCCGCGCTGTCCCTGCAACCCTGCACCTCACTGACCCTGCCTCCCCGTCACACCACCGGGCCCCGGGACCACCAACCCCTACCCACGGAGGGAGAAAACAACATCCCAGCTGCTCCCTACCATCGCTCCCGGGATCCCCGTCACCAGCAGCGGTGGTGCCCATCTTCACCACAACCCGTGCGTGGCGTCACGGACTCAATCCCCAAAACAAACCAACCCCCTTTTCACTCACGGGCGAGGAGCACCACTCGAGTCCCCGAATCCAGCCCACTGCTCGAGCCACCGAGCAGCAGCAGCAGCAGCGCCGGACCCGAGCGTTAGCGAGCGCAGCGCCCCGCCGCCCGCGACATATCCATAACCTTTTATATCAGTACAAAGAGAAGGGTATATATATTACATGTATCCCCTCTGGGACTATGCCCATAGAAAGTGTGACCCATCCAGATCCTATTCACACCACAATTGGTGTGAATAGTGATGAAACCATATCTACCATTGGTAGCAGCATAGTGAAGGCAGCTTGGTAGCAGAACCTCAAGAAGCGACGTACGTTTTGATTATATTGCTTTCTTCATCAGCGCAGAGGTGTTCTGACACTCTCCCCCTGATCGCTGGGTTTTAAATAGTGGCGCCAGATGTCCAATTTGTCCGGAAGTTCCAATACAGCGCGCGCGCCGACTGCCCACGCAAGTCCCGCGAGACTACGGCCGTCACGTCATAATCGCGCAGGAGCAGGGACGCGTCACCATGGCTCCCGCGCAGGAGCGAGACGTCTAGACAGCGGCAGCAACACAGGAACGCGCATAGCAGCCGGCGCGCGTGTACTAGAACCGCCGCAGAGCATTGGGCTTTCCACAATAGGTAAACCACATTACTAACAGCCGGTAGGTGGAATCAGACAAATAACAACGTATGCATGGATCACAACATTATATTAATATCATGTAGGATTTCCATTTCATCTTGATCCATCCATAGGGTCATCACATCCATAACTCCAGCCATGATATACAGTACATTATTAGGTTTAACCTACGGACAAAAGATATAAGTAAGTACACCCAGCGTCCAGAAGGGACAGGTAGAAAAATACTGCTAAATTAAAACATTAAAATCATACTAAGGATGTAGGTAGTTGATGGGAAAGACAGTGCCACAAACAATAAAGACCACTAAATGAGTACCAAATTGAGTACATGTGTGCGTATGTATACATAGCTATGCATACACTTATATAAGCATGTATTTAAAATCACACACATGCGCGGGAGCCATGGTGACGCGTCACTGCTCCCGCGCATGCGCGATTATGAAGTGACGGCCGTAGTCTCGCGGGACTTGCGTGGGCGGACGGCACGCGCACCATATTGGAATTTCCAGACAAATTGGACATCTGGCGCCACTATTTAAAACCCAGCAATCAGGGGGAGAGTGTCAGAACACCTCTGCCCTGATGAAGAAAGCAATATAATCGAAACGTACGTCGCTTCTTGAGGTTCTGCTACCAAGCTGCCTTCACTATGCTGCTACCAATGGTAGATATGGTTTCATCACTATTCATTGTGGTGTGAATAGGATCTGGATGGGTCACACTTTCTATGGGCAGAGTCTCAGAGGGGATACGTGTAATATATATACCCCTCTCTTTGTACTGATATAAAAGGTTATGGATATGTGTTGTTAACCCTGAAAGTGATGCATACATTGGAGCTTGGTTTTGTGTTTTTACTTGCTTTTAATGGATGTTCACCTGCTGTTTCTAAATTAATGTTGTACTTTTTTGCACTATAAAAACTCTCTTTTCTCTTGCTTATAATATAATGTGGAGTTGGTGCCTATTGTGGGGATCCATGAGATTCATTAACCACAATAAACTTTGTCTGGGGGTACGGAGCTTTATGCTAATCTATGCAATAAATCTTGTTGATTAGCTGTGCTGCGGACTTTCAACAAACCTTATTATCATACAAACAGTACCAAAACTCCCAACTCGGGCATGGACTTTTTTCGGCTTCTGGTTTGCTCATCCCTAGTCATAACGGACTGTTATGGAGTCTACTTTCTAGAAAGGAGTCTTCTCAAGTGTCTGAGAGAACAAGGCTCTACACTACTGGTAAAACCTCTAACCCCTTACACCGTTCTCTACGAGGAGAAGAGACGTGGATTTTGAAGCATCGAGGAGTACAAAGCTGTTCTCTGGCCGTAATTGCAAAACCCCTTACCCCCTTTTCTACGAGAATATTGCACTTGGAACCGCAGAACGGGAAAGTGACTATCCTTAATTGGACTGTAGCACTGGACTGGGATGTACTCGAACTTACAGGAGCAGTAAGATTGGGAACAACCCAAAAGGAGCTGAGAGTGGGTCTTAATATGCGCTGTAAAGCTGTAACAATCTGGAAGTTATGGTGATGACCAGATCAACAAATTTTATATGGGACTGAGAGGAGGGGAATGTAAAGCCCAAACCACATCGACTATTATTTAATTATACACAAATTATTGTTCCACATTCTGCATTCCTGTTGAAATAAAAAATAAAACATCTATAATTCTCTTATAGAACAAGATGATGTGACTCATTGGTAGGAAGTACTTTTCAATGAAGAGGGACTTACGAAAGGTTGGCATTGCTGGGCGGAAATCTCATCCCCACGACACTGGCCCTCAACTATCGATAGGTCACTCCCTCAAAGGAAAAAACAATGAGTTCAAATGAATTCAATCCCTAGTAGTTCTAGGAATAGAAGGGTCCTGGTTCAGAAAGAATTCTACAACTCCATACACAATCTGTGCTAAGTAGTGGAGTATAGAACACTAACGTCCAATGTAAAAAAAACACAACCAGGGGTGATTTCAATTTTCACAATTCAATGATCAGAGGTGAAGAATCATGTATGTGGGACTCTATTTGCTCACAAACCATTGGAAAAAGATGTCAATATAATGCAAAAATGTGCAGTCATGGACTTTACCCCAGATATGATAGGAAGATCAGGGGGGTGGGTTAGATCCTTATGGATTTTTTGCTAAATATAAGGTAGCTGGTATAATTTTATATATATAGAAAGTCTTTCTCTCTGTTATTCAAGAAGTTAATTTTGATAGCACCTCTGATGAATTTGTAGTATTCCTTGAAATATTGGGGAGAAGGGTCTTGCTCAAATCTATCATCATACCCAATATCACTTAGAATGCGCTAACCTTCAGAAATGTACCATGCTTTATCCATCACAACCACTCCCGCACCTTTGTACACATTGCGTATTACAATTTAGTCATTGGATTGAAGATTTTTTAGGGCTCTACATAAATCTGGTGACAAATTGTCATTCCCCTTACCATGGGTGAAGTATCGAATTTCCTTGAGAAGAAGATGATGAAGGATGTCTAAGTCACTCGCCCGGTGATGCAGGGGATTGAGACTTGAACATATTTAACCCTAGAACGCGCAAGCAATTCAATCTACCATAGAAAACAAATGACCTAGCAGGCCTGCGAGGCCCCATGTATGCTTTCTAGGGTTAAATCTGTTACCGCATTGGAATCGGGACCAAGGTCATTGGTAGGGGTATTTATCTCACACACCCCGTAGCAGTCTCTTATTAAAAGCTTTTTGTCCTGTGTGAGAAAATGTAGTCTTAAAGTTAATTTCCTAGCAAAATCATTTATATCCAGGAATAATTCAGAGGCATTTATACACGCAGTGGGAAAGAAGAACAATCCATTATTAAGTAATTAAATTTTATCACTGGCTAGTGTATATTTAGGAAAAATGAAAATGCCGACTTTCTGTTCCTCTTTGGGTGATTGGTGTTTATTGATTTACATCTACCAGCTCCATGGCGGTTATCGGGCGGGGAGGAACAAGCCTCAAGGTAAATGGTGAGGCTTGGTTTTCTTTTTGCAAATCTGGAGGTTGTGGGCCTGAGCTTGGGTATTATGGGAAAAAAAAATCTGTGATTCTGTTCATATTTCTGCAGGTATTTTGCACTGATGAGAATGGAGGATTGTTGGCTAGGCGAATCCCTAAAAAAGGAAATGAAATATTCCTCTCATTCGTATTTGATCCCTGTACAGATTGATCAAATTGATCACAGGAATTGCATGTGCCTTCCTTGATACTGCTGGACTCATTACTGATAATGAGTATGATAATCGAGGAATTTAGCAATTCATCCTCCTGTGTGAGTCCCCCACATCATTGTGCTCTCCCCACAAATCCCCTACATGTAAGGAAATATTGCCAATATGTAGATCCATTTCTATAGCGATGATTTTGCCATCACTCCCAATAGTACCATTATTGTTACTCATGACTAGAGATGAGCGGTGTTCGAATCGAACCGTTCGCCAATTTCAAATTCGAGTTGTTTTGGGCGATGTTCGAGCTGTTTGACGAACTCGATCGATTTTGCTTCACGTTCGACAGTTCGAGTTAACGTTCGATAACGGTTCGATCACCAAAAGCGTGGCTTTTCACAGTAAGGCTATGTGCGCACGTTTGCGTATTTGCATGCGTCCTGCATCCCCAGCACAATCCCTTTCTCTTTCCTACTCACCGATCAGCTGCACGGCTGTCACAAAGCTCCGGCTGCACGGCTGTCACAAAGCTCAGGCGGGTTTTCCTTTTTTGAAAATGGCTGTCGCTCATTATTCAATCTCGTATTCCCTGCTTTCCCCGCCCACCGGTGCCCATGATTGGTTGCAGTCAGACACGCCCCCACGCTGAGTGACAGCTGTCTCACTGCAACCAATCACAGTTGCCGGTGGGCGGGTCTATATCGTGCAGTAAAATAAATAAATAAATAATTTAAAAAAAAAAGACGTGCGGTCCCCCCCAATTTTGATACCAGCCAAGATAAAGCCACACGACTGGAAGCTGATATTGTCAGGATGGGGAGCACCACGTTATGGGGAGCCCACCACCCTAACAATATCAGCCAGTAGCCGCCTGGAATTGCCGCATCCATTAGATGCGACAGTCCAGGGACTCTACCGGCTCATGCCGAATTGCCCTGGAGCGGTGGTAATCGGGGTATTTAGAAGTTGAATGGCAGCTTATAGCTGCCACTAAGTCCTAGGCTAATCATGGCAGGCGTCTCCCCGAGATACCTTCCATGATTAATCTGTAGTGAAAGTAAATAAACACAACGAAAAATCCTTTATTTGGATTAGTTACCACTTTATTAATCCCCAAACACCCATCCAGGTCCGAAGAAATCCACACAACGCTTTCAGCTCTACTACATGAAGCTGACAGGGAGCGCCGTAGAACATGACCGCTCTGTGTCAGCTCCACGCAGCAACTAATGTGAGCAGCGTTGTCACCGGAGACTTCACTCAGGTAGTGCTGGTGTGTGCGGGGATGACGGGGGCCGGTGTGTGCAGGGATGATGGGGGCCGGTGTGTGCAGGGATGATGGGGACCAGTGTATCCGGGGATGACAGGGGCGTTGTGTGCAGGGATGATGGAGGCCGGTGTGTGCGGGGATGACGAGGGCCATTGTATGCGCTGATGATGGGGGCCGGTGTGTGGGCGGGGATAATGGGGGCCGGTGTGTGTGAGGATAATGGAGGCCTGTGTGTGCGGGTATGACAGAGCCGGTGTGTGTGGGGATGATGGAGGCTGGTAACTGTAGTGATGGCACCACTGATCGTCCGGCTCACTTCAGTCACTCAGGGGATTTGCTGTCACCGGTGCATCCTTCACCGGTGACCACAAATCAGGCTGCAGCACAGACAGAGCCGCAGGATGACAATGAAATCAGGTTAAGTTCATCCGAGTTCATTCTCATCGCCCGACTGTCTGTGTCTGCTGTCAGCGGGCAGGGAGCCAAGCTGAATGGCAGAGCAAGCATCCAGCGCGCATACATTTTGCATCAATTCTGCAGTCACAATACATTCACCTGTGCTGCCAAATCGCTGCAGAACTATACGCATGGACACTACGCAATGTGTGCAATGTTAATAATAATATCCAAATTCAGTTTATAGTGTGCGGGGGGGGCAGTGGTTCCTGAAATAATGGCAATCTCCATTTTTTTTTTCCCTAACCGCGCGTACAGTGGGGTGGTGCAGGCTGTCAGCCAATCACACACACACAGCAAAGTGTATTTTTTGCACACTAGCATGGGCATGTGTCATTGGCTGTGTATGTCACATCTCCTTGCCCTATAAGGACTTCTGAGTAGTTTCACTTTTGGACACCGTAGAAGGAGTACTCTGTGTATACGTACTTCATGCCAGAACTGGCTCATCTGGATCGATCCATGCACCTCCTGATTTGTCCTGTGGCTTCTACGCTGGTAAGCTGCACCTTTTTTTTGTGTTTTCTATGTGTTTGTATGTGTTTCTGTTTGCCTGCCATTGTTTTCAATGGGGTTCAAAGGTGTTCGTCGAACATTCGTTGAACGTTTGACGAACTGAACACTAGGGGGATGGCTCATCTCTACCCATGACACTGTCATTGTTCATATTTGTCCTGATGGTGCTGTGTGGTGTTCCTTCATATCTGGGAGGAATAAACCTGACACCTTATACCTCAATTTAATTTTTGCCCCCTTAGTACAGGGTTTAACCAGTGTATTTTTTTAATTGAAAAACATACAGGGGGATCGTCCTATGTCATAACGTGTAGAGGGTGTGGCGGTCACTGATCACCACTTTGCACTTTCACAATTCAAGGGGTTCCGGTTCCACTATGTCATCCACTGATGAAGACATGATGTTTATCACAAGTACTGGTTCTGTTTTCATATTTATCTTTGTTCTTATCTTGGTTAATATTATTTATATTTTCTTCTATTATGTTCATATAGCAACTCAACACACTTATAAACTGCAACTGACCCTGCTGATTCATGTACAGACCAGAGATCCCAACCCTGCAGTCCCTAGTGGTTCCTGTGGGAGTTGGAATAGCCCTGACCACATACTAAACTATGGCAACTTGGGCCTATTTGGCTCGATTGGCCATCGAGCACTTTACATTATTGCTAAAGAAACTAACAGCAATATGGCTGGACTTCAAAATCAGGAAATCACCAGCAGGAACCACCAGCAGGAGTAAATTATTTCAAGCTGCACAGAAACGTGATTGGGCAGGTAAATGAGCAAATTAATATGTGCCGCCCCCGTGCCAGCAGCCGGTACTGCTCGGATCCGGATCTCCGGTACGGCTCAAGAGGTTCTCCGGACCCGGGGGTTGCGCGGACACTCCGAATGAAAAGGGGACGTATTTATACGGGATTGGTTGTGGAATGTCTGTGACGCCACCCACGGTGTGTGGGGAGATGTAGCACCACTGCTGCCGTTGCAGGGCTCCCAGGTACGTTGGGCTGTTAGCTGGATGGTAACCCCTCCGTGGGCAGGGATGGATGTCCCAGGGCCCAGTGTCTCTATGTTGAGGATGGTGATTGCAGGGGCCGGTGCACCCGGCTAGGCCGGGGATGTTACTCACGGTCGAATAAAGCACACAAGTCCTGTGGTAAACCAAGGTGATGGTAGCTGGCTGCCGCAGACGGGTGTAGCAAAATAGCATGTGACCAGTCACGTGTCTATTATCTCATTGGCTACAGCCTGATCACATGGCTAGACATCATGCTAGGTCCTGTCAGGGCATCTCTCCAGTATGCGGTGCTAGTTTAAGCATCTCCATGTACCGGCAAAATGCTCTGGCACATGGTCGGCTTCCCCGTTCCTGCATGTGGGCGTTCTTTACAGAGTCAGCCCACATGCAGGGACTGGCTGCCATAGCCGGTATATAGCGGCATCGGGAATCACGTGATCGGAGATTGCCATCGCTATAGTAACGGTGGCAGCGGTGACGTCACCGCTTACAGCCTGCAGCCTCTGCTCACTCTCACTGAGTGATTAGACTGCACGGAGCAGCAGCGTCTTTCTCCCATGCAGTGCTGTCTGATGTAGCAGAGCTGCATGGGTTGAAGGAGAAAGAAGACAGAAGACCAGGATCGTGGAGGGATGAGAGGGAGTAATAAACATGGAGTCTCTAAGTGTGTCTGTGTATTTATTTCTATTAAAGTATTTTTTCTCTGTGTGGTGTCTTTTTTTTAACCCTTTATTGGAGATTCTTAATGGCCGGGTCAAACTTGCCTGACATTAAGAATCTCTGGCTTAAAACTAGCTAGTAAAACAAAGCTAGTATTAACCCATTATTATCCAGCAAGCCACCCGGCTTCAGGGCTGCTGGAAGAGTTGGATACTGCGCCAGATGATGGCCCTTCTATGAAAGCGCCATTTTCTGGGGCGGCTGCGGACTGCAATTCACAGCAGAGGCGCCCAGCAAGCTCGGGCCAACCTGTGCTGCGGATTCCAATCCCCAGCTGCCTAGTTGTACCTGGCTGGACACAAAATTGGGCGAAGCCTATATCGATTTTTTTTTTTTAATTATTTCATGAAATTCATGAAATAATTAAAAAAAGGGATTCCCTATTTTTTAAGTTCCCAGCCGGGTACAAATAGGCAGCTGGGGGTTGGGGGCAGCCGTAACTGCCTGCTGTACTTGGCTAGCATAAAAAACATGGCGAAGCCCACGTAATTTTTTGGAGGGGGGCAAAAAACTCCTGCATACAGTCCTGGATGGAGTATGCTGAGCCTTGTAGTTCTGCAGCTGCTGTCTACTCTCCTCCATACAGAAAAAAGATTCCGGTCTTTGTGAGCGCTAGTAATAGATCTTTGGTCTTTGATCTTTTAAGAAATTTGGCTTTATTATTAATAACATAAAGCTCTTGTATTAACACAACGTGTTTCAGCAAGATACACTTAGCGCACAACCTAACCAGGTGAGCAATTTTATAATATAAATATACAGAAATCACTCCACGGGTGGTTCTCATATGCGCTATATTTTTATCTCTACAGTACTCTCCTCCATACAGACAAACAGCAGATAGCAGCTGCAGAACTACAAGGCTCAGCATACTCCATCCAGGACTAAATTTAGGAGTTGCCCAGCTCACCTAATCCGATGGAAGCCCAGATGCCATGGATCGTGCACGGAGGAAGGAAAAGGTCAGCAAGTCCTTGTAGGAATGATAAGAGGGAGATTCACCAGCACTTAGGTCCAGGCAAATAGTTTCTTTAAAATGAAGATTCTTTATTCACATATCATTAAAAAGTCCATACTGTGGTAATCAAGCCCATGTTAGAGAGGACGCGTTTCGAACATCCAGTTCTTATTCAGTCTCTCAAGAAACTATTTGCCTGGACCTAAGTGCTGGTGAATCTCCCTCTTATCATTCCATCCAGGACTGTATGCAGGAGTTTTTTGCCCCCCAAAAAAATTACGTGGGCTTCGCCATGTTTTTGTATGCTAGTCAGGTACAGCAGGCAGCTACAGGCTGCCCCCAACCCCCAGCTGCCTATTTGTACCCGGCTGGGAACTAAAAATATAGGGAAGCCCTTTTTTTTTTAATTATTTCATGAATTTCATGAAATAATTAAAAAAAAATGACGTGGGCTTCGCCCAATTTTTGTGTCCAGCCAGGTACAACTAGGCAGCTGGGGATTGGAATCCGCAGCTTAGGGTGCCCAAGCTTTCTGGGCACCCCTGCTGCGAATTGCAATCCACAGCTGCCCTAGAAAATGGCGCTTTCATAGAAGCGCCATCTTCTGGCGCTGTATCCAACTCTTCCAGCTGCCCTGGTGACGGGTGGCTCGCTAGGTAATAATGCGGTTAGGGCTAGCTGTATATTATCAACTGGCCCTAAGCCCGAAATTCATGGTGTCACGCCAATATTAGACATGGCCACCATAAATTTCTAGTACAGATAAAAAAAAACATAACACAGAAAAATATTTTTATTAGAAATAAAACGCAACATAATTTGTGACTCCATCTTTATTGAAATAAAGAATCCCCCTCCGCAGTAATCCTGGGTCAAGGGTCCTGCGCCATCCAATCCGGATCCAATATCATCTGATCGGTTTGCTGGAAGGCAAAGCGATCAGATGATGTGTCAGGTTCAAGGGCCTGAATCACATGACAGCAGCTGATTGCTATTATACAATCAGCTGATGCATCAGTGCAAAAAAACCCCAAAAAACTACACACTTCTGTGCAGACTCCTGTCCGACAGCATCAGCTGATAGTTTAGCCGGCCGGGCGGTAAAAAGCCGTCCTCACCGCTTGACTTATAGGGTCAGCTGATTCCATCAGGTGACCACATCAGCTGATAATCGTCAGGTCTGAGATAGAGAGAGAGAGAAGATAGAGAAAAGAGAGACAAAAGAGAAAGAGAAAAGTGAGGAAGAAAAGAGAGAGAGAAGATAGAGAAAAGAGAGAGAGAATAGAGAGAGAGAAAAGATAGAGAAAAGAGAGAGAAAACAGAAGAGAGAGGGAGAGAGAGAGAAGAGGAAGAGAGAAGGGGATAGAAGAGAGAGAGATGAAAGAAAGAGAGAAGAGAGGAGAAAGAGAGAGAAGAGAGAGAGAGAGAGGAGAGGAGAGAGAGAAGAGAGAGGAGAGGGAGAAGAGAGAGAAGAGAGAGAGAAAAAAGAGAGAAGAGAGAGAGGAGAGAGGGGGGGAAGAAAATAGAGACTAAGAAAAAGAGAGAGAGAGAGAAAAAGAGAGGAAAAAAGAGAGAGAGCGAGAAAAAGAGAGAGGGAGAGGAGAGAGAGAGGGAGAGAGAGAGGGAGAGAGAGAGAAAAAGAGAGAGAGAAAGAGAGAAAGAGAGAGAAAGAGAGAGAGAGAGAGGGAAAGAGAAGAGAGAGAGGAGAGAGAGGAGAAAGCAATGCTGCCTCATTCCGTGAACTACTCTGATTTTAGAGGTGTGTCCCACTGCTCACAGCTGATGTCCGGCTCCTCCCCTCAGTGCACAATTAAAATAAATTCTAATTATAAATAAATAAAAATTATAATTTAAAGTTAAAAATAAATTAAATTCTTTACCGTGACGGCCAGGACTCGAACTTGGGAACTAAGGCCGGCTTTGCACACTACTACATCGCAGGTGGGATGTCGGTGGGGTCAAATCGAAAGTGACGCACATCCGGCGTCACTTGCGATGTCGTAGTGTGTAAAACCTTTTTGCAAAAGCGTCGTTATCGTATCATCGGTGTAGTCTCCGACATTTCCATAATGCCGGTGCAGCGACAGGTACAATGTTGTTCCTCGTTCCTGCGGCAGCATACATCGCTGTGTGTAAAGCGGCAGGAGCGAGGAACATCACCTTACCTGCGTCCCGGCTGCTATGAGAAGGAAGGAGGTGGGCGGGATGTTTACATCCTGCTCATCTCAGCCCCTCCGTTGCTATTGGCCGCCTGCCGTGTGACGTCGCTGTGACGCCGCACGGCCCGCCCCCTTAGGAAGGAGGCGGTTCGCCGGCCAGATCGACGTCGCAGGACAGGTGAGTGCGTGTGAAGCTGGCGTAACGACAATGTTCTCTACGCCAGCAATCACAAGATATCGCACGTACGACGGGGGCAGGGACTATCGCACTCGACATCGCAGCATCGGCATGCGATGTCGTAATGTACAAAGCCGGCCTAAGTCTCCTTAGGCGGGAGCTCTATCCATTCACTGCCTCTCATGAAAAGCATAGGAAGATTATTTTTTTTTAAATGTTAAGATTTTATTTACAAAGTTTTTTTTCTTTTTTTTTGTTATACAGAAAGTAAAAATGGTGCTCTGATGTCTATTTAGTAGGTAGTCTTTAACAATCATGACTCCCCAAACACTAAGGGCGGCTTTGCACGTTGCGACATTGCACGTGCAATGTCGATGGGGTCAAATCGAAAGTGACGCACATTCGGCGTCGCAGTCGATATCGCAATGTGTAAAACCTTTTTGATACGATGAACGAGCGCAAAAGCGTCGTTATCGTATCATCGCTGCAGCCTCCGACATTTCCATAATGCCGGTGCAGCAACAGGTGCGATGTTGTTCCTCGCTCCTGCGGCAGCACACATCGCTGTGTGTGAAGTCGCAGGAGCGAGGAACTTCACCTTACCTGCCGCCGGCTGCAATGAGAAGGACGGAGGTGGGCGGGATGTTTACATCCTGCTCATCTCCGCCCCTCCACTTCAATTGGCCGCCTGCCGTGTGACGTCGCTGTGACGCCGCACAACACGCCCCCTTAGGAAGGAGGCGGGTCGCCGGCCAGAGGGACGTCGCACGGCAGGTATGTGCGTGTGAAACTGCCGTAGCGATAATAATCGCTACGGCAGCTTTCACTAGATATTGCACGTGCGACGGGGGCGGGACTATCGCTGCAGCATCGGTAACACATTGTTACTGATGTCGCAGCATGCAAAGCCCGCCTAAATGTTCTAGATTGTTAACCCTTAAGAACCCAATGTAATAATAAAAGCATTGACTCAGTTTAGGAAGATTTGGTAATCTTTACCTCTATACTGCAGTAGAGAATCTAGAAGCAGATTGTTCAGCTGCAAGGATGGATGGATGGGCGGATGGACGGATGGGTAGATTGGCGGATGGGCAGGAAAACACCGGCAGTACCGCACTCATCACCGCACACACGCAGGCACTACAACCCCCATCATCACCACACACGCAGGCACTACAACCCCCATCATCACCGCACACGCAGGCACTAGCTGGGTGAAGTCTCCACTGACAGCGCGGCTCACTTCATTGCTCCGTGGATCTGACACAGAGCACTCCTGTTCTACTGCCGCTCTTTTCAGCTTCATGTAGCAGAGCTGGATGCATCGCGAGACCTCTGTGGATTACGTCGGACCTGGATTGTTGTTTAAGGATTCTAATAAAATTGTGAAAGAGGTTTTTTTTTGTCTTTTATTCCAAATAAAGGATTTTTCGTTGTGTGTGTTTATTTACTTTCACTTACAGTTTATTCATGGAAGGTATCTCAGGGAGACGCTTTTCATGATTAACTCCTTATTAACCCGATTGCCACCACACCAGGGCAATTCGGGATGAGCTGGGTAGAGTCCCGGGACTGTTGCATCTAACGGATGCGGCAATTCCGGGCGGCTGCTGGGTGATATTGTTAGGGTGGTTGGCTCCCCATAACATGGCGCTCCCCATCCTGACAATACGAACCTCCAGCCGTGTGGCTTTATCTTGGCTGGTATCAAAATTGGGGGGGACCGCAGTTTTTTTTTTTTTTTATTATTATTATTTATTTATTTTATTGCACGATATAGACCCGCCCACCGGCGGCTGTGATTGGTTGCAGTGACTGCTAGAGACGAGGAGACAAAAAGGCGCAATAGGGTCTTACCCGGTATTTACCGTATAGAAGTATAGAAAGGTACACTCACCTGGTAAGGTTGTGCCAGTCACAACCCCTTGATTAGCATGTGAGTGTCCACGTGGTTCAAGCAGCGGCCCCGTGTACAACGTGATATAGATAAAAAATAGGAAAACAGGTTTTAGCCGCGCTAAAAAAACACTGTTGCCAGAATATTAACAAAATCTCTTTTTATTTCAGCATACCAACGCGTTTCAGAGACAAAGACCATCTCCTTCTTCAGGGAAAAGAGAAATCATACACACAGTTTGCAGACCGGTTACTTATAGAGGAGTCTATACTGCCACGTTGACATCTATGACGTCATTGCTCACATGGTATCAGAGTGACTCATAGACACGTGAAACTGCAAACGAGGAGTGTTTTCCATTTGCACATAAAATAAAAAAATAAACATGAAATAAATACATCAAGGCATAAATAAAAATACTGTTTGATTTTTTCAGAGCGCGTCAATATGTTAAAAACATATATATTCAGAACAATTTGCGAACCTGAAAAAAAGGGGGGGTGGGGTCATTTGGTTTTACATGGGGTGGCTGGTAAATAACCATTACTCCAAGCTAACCGGTTTAAATGAAATGGATGAAATAATGGATATTGAGAAGGTTTCTCTGGTATAACGGGAAAAGAAACTTTAGAAAAACTTTAGAAAAATGCCTAAGCAAAGAATGGGGGAAAGAACGTGAGAAAGAGGTAACGTGAAAATATTTTATAGAGAAATCTAGTGTGATGAATTGATAGAATGTGCACATTAATAGTGTATTAAAAACATAAATATACACTTATATAAAAATATATACAATGAATCCATAGCCAAAATGCTAAAAATGTTCCTAGAAAGTAGGAGATAGTGTGGATAAGCAGCGGGGGTAAAAGGGGAAAGAGCGCATGCGTGAAGAGACTAAGCAGGTTTCAGAGCGAACCGTGGTGAAATGAGTTCAAAGCGTGGGAACTAGATTTCTGTATAAAATATTTTCACGTTACCTCTTTGAAAACCCGTTTTCCTATTTTTGATCTATATTGGTTGCAGTGAGACAGCTGTCACTCATCGTGGGGGCGTGTCTGACTGCAACCAATCATGAGCGCAGGTGGGCGGGGAAAGCATGGAATAACTGATTTAATAATGAAGCGGCAGCCATTTTCAAAAGAGGAAAAGCCGCCAGAGATTTGTGACAGCCGTGCAGCGCCGCGCCCGTGATCGGTGTGAGTAGGAAAGAGAGAGGGATTGTGCTGGGGTCGCAGGAAGCATGCAGATATGCAACGTGCGCACATAGCCTCACTATGGAAAGCCACGCTTTTGGTGATTGAACCGTTCTCGAACGTAATTCGAACTGCCGAACTTTAAGACGTTTGGGAGAATACTCTGTGGACTGATGAGCCAAAAGTTGAACTTTTTGAAAGGTGTATGTCCCATTACATCTGGTGTAACACGACATTTCAGAAAAGGAACATCATTCCAACAGTAAATATGGTTGTGGTAGTGTGATGGTCTTGGGCTATTTCGCTGCTTCAGGACCTGGAAGACTTGCCATGGTAAATGGAAGCATGAATTCTGCTATCTATCAAAAAATCTGTTTGTGACCTCAAGCTGAAGCGCTCTTGGGTTATGCAGGAAGACAATGATCAAAAACACACCAACAAGTCCACCTCTGAATGGCTAAAGAAAAACAAAGTTAAGACTTTGGAGTGGTTTAGTCAAAGTCTTGAGCTTAATCCGATTGAGATGCTATAATCAGACCTTAAAAAGGTGGTTCATGCTCGTAAACCCTCCAATGTGGCTGAATTACAACAATTTTACAAAGATGAGTGGTCAAAATTCATCAAGAGTGTTGTAAAAGAGTCATTGCCAGTTATTGCAAACACTTGATTGCCGTTGTTGCTGCTAAGTAAGGGTGGCACAGCCAATCTTATATACAGAATTCTAACATGCTGTATATGGATCCCAGGCCGTTGTGTAGAATGTAAAAATGACTTTATAATACTTACCTAAATGCGTCCTACATCATGCACACGCGCCGCCATTGAGGTCCTGCGCAGGCGCACTATAATACTTTAATCTGCTCTGCTCAGGGCAGATCACAATGCGCCTGCGCAGGACCAATGTCGGCGTGTGTGCATGAAGTAGAACGTGTCATGCACACCGACTTCAGAAGGAGGACGAATATGGCTGAAAGAGGAGGAGCCGCACCCGGATAACGGAGCCACCCATATGACCCATCTGCACCGTACTAACCGTTTAGGTAAGTATTATAAAGTCATTTATACATTCTACACAGTGGCATGGGATCTTATATACAGCATGTTAGAATGCTGTATATAAGAGCTCACTGGTGGTGGCCGTAGCTTAAGGCCCTGTCACACACCGAGATAAATCTTTGGCAGATCTGTGGTTGCAGTGAAATTGTGGGCAATCAGTGCCAGGTTTGTTTCTGTGTACAAATGGAACAATATGTCCATGATTTCACTGCAACCACAGATCTGCCAAAGATTTATCTCTGTGTGTGACGGGGCCTTTATAGTCACCAAATCTGGTGACAGATTCCCTTTAAGTGTAAAAAACATGCAAAAGAATAAGAAATCAGGAAGGGGGCACTGTGTGTGTGTGTGTGTGTGTGTGTGTGCGTGTGCGTGTGTGAGAGTGTGTGTGTATATATTTTATATATATATATTTATATATATATATCAATACAAAATAAATGTAATAAAACAAATAATAATAATATACAGTAAGTTGAAATAATTAAAAAATAAAAACAAGCCATAAGTACTGCATAAAACTATGTTATTACGTCAATCAGTAAAGCTGACCATATACATCAGAGGTCTCAAACACGCGGCCCACGGGCCACACGTCCCTTGTGGCTGCTTGTTGCGGCCCAAGTGCCCGCAGAACCCGTGAAGATTGCGTTCCTATGCAGGGGGCCGGCGCCGGCAGAGCTTTACTACAGTTGATGCATTTCCGCCCGTATAGGAGCTCTCTGTACTATACCAAAGTCAAGGAGGTAACATCGCCGTATGAAGTCACCTGCTTGCCTGTGATTGGTAGAGTGCAGAGAGCTCTTAAGTGCATGCTGCACCGCAAATGAATCAAGTGTAGAAAAGCCCTGCCGGCGTTGGCCCCCTGCATAATAACGTGGTCGTCATGGGGTCTACTAGTCTGCAGGCTGCAACAAGCAGTTAAGAGAAAACAGGAAAGGTGAGAAGAATCTTTTTTTTTGTGGGTTTATCAAGAACGGCATAATAGGGACCTAGGATGAGGACTTGAGTGAGACATTACTACTTGAGCACAATTCTACAGGGATCGGCACAATGCTACAGGATGGGCACAATGCTACAGGATGGGCACAATGCTACAAGGATGGGCACAATGCTACAGGATGGGCACATTACTATAAGGATGGGCACAGTGCTACAAGGATGGACACAATGCTACAAGGATGGGCGCAATGCTACAAGGATGGGTCCAATGCTACAAGGATGGACAAAATGCTACAAGGATGAACACAATGCTACAAGGATGGGCACAATGCTACAAGGATGGATACAATGCTAATACAAGGGGTCTTCTTTTCTTCAGTAGAGTCAGGGAAGATGGTTAAAATTGATGTGAAGATGGATGGGGCCAAATACAGTAACATTCTTGAAGAAAACCTGTTGGAGTCTGCAAAAGACCTGAGACTGGGACGGAGATTTGTCTTCCAACAAGACAATGATCCCAAACATAAAGCAAAATCTACAATGGAATGGTTCACAAATAACCGTATCTAGGTGTTAGAATGGCCAAGTCATAGTCCAGACCTGAATCCAATCGAGAATCTGTGGAAAGAGCTTAAAACTGCTGTTCACAAACGCTCTCAATCCTCCCTCAGCTCCAGCTATTTGCAAAGGAAGAATAGGCGAGAATTTCAGTCTCTCAATGTGCAAATCTGATAGTGACATACTCTAAGCGACTTGCAGCTGTAATCATATCAAAAGGTGGCGGTACAAAGTATTAGCTTAAAGGGGCCGAATAATATTGCACGCCCCAATTTTCAGTTTATTACTTTTTACAAAAGTTTAAAATAAGGAATACATTTCGTTCAACTTCACAATTGTGTCCCACTTGTTGTTGATTTTTCACCATAACATTAAAATTTTTATCTTTATGTTTGAAGCCTGAAATGTGGGAAAAGGTTGAAAAATTCAAGGGGGCTGAATACTTTCGCAAGGCACTGTAATTTGCAGTAAAACAGCTATTTTCCCAACTTCACCATAACCATATATTTGGTCATCTGCAAGAACATATCACCAATTAATACAAAGGATTGGGCATTTTCAATTTTAATATGACCAATATTTCTTACCCCCAACATCTATTTTGGGGGAGCAGGTTGGGGTCCTCATATGTCTCTCTTTACCCTATATCTGAGAGCACCTGATGGAAGAGTCATAGCTTGTAATTCCTTCACTCAGGGACATTTCCACCTATATCTAAATACCCTGGCCACAGTAAAGGCCGCTTTACACGCAACGACGTATCTAATGATATGTCATCGGGGTCACGGAATTCGTGACGCACATCCGGCATCGTTAGCAACGTCATTGCATGTGACACCTATGAGCGACCGCTAAAGATCAAAAATACTTACCTAATCGTTGATCGTTGACACGTCGTTCATTTTCAAAAGATCGTTGCTCGTTCTGGACGCAAGTTGTTCGTCGTTCTTGAGGCAGCACACATCGCTACGTGTGACACCCCGGGAACGACGAACAACAGCCTTCCAGCGTCCTCTGACAACGAGGTGGGCGTGACGTTAATGCAGCTGCTCTCCGCCCGTCCGCTTCTATTGGTGGCCCACTGTGTGACGCCGCTGTTACGCCGCATGAACCTCCCCCTTAAAAAAGAGGTTGTTCGCCGGACACAGCGACGTCGGTAGGAAGGTAAGTACGTGTGACGCTTCCTAGCGATATTGTTCGCCATGGGCAGCGATTTGCCCGTGACGCACAAACGATGGGGGCCGGTGGGATCGCTAGCGACATTGCTAGCGATGTCGCAGTGTGTAAAGCGGCCTTAACTCTTTGCGGGCATAGTGGACCTACAAGTCTCTACTCATAGCCATAGATAGTGAAGATACATTGGGGTGCACACAGTAACAAGGCGAGGTGCAAGCAGAAGTGGGCCCTCTACCCCTGGGTAGGCTCCATATATAAAATAGCTCAATGACATGGATCAGTAAACACATTCTCTAGTCATCCCTTCCCCATTCACGAACAGAAGTTTTAATTTATAGGAAACGTTCTTTTTGGCAAATAAATTCTAGGATTTTGTCACTTTTTGCAATTTTTCTGAGCAACATTACATAAGGCGTCCTGTCTACAAAGCAATCTGTATTTTGCTTCATAAACCGTGCAAATCCTTCCCGCTTCCCTCTGATCTCCGGCTGAATCCGCCACAACATATATCATTAGGAATGAAAGTAAAAAGGGCATCTCTTGATAATTATTTTAAATGTCCTCTTTCAGCCATTTGTGATACTAGGAGTTATGTTAATGTGACAGCTTATTACTTAGGAAACATGACTGCATCTGAAATGTTATCTGTTTCTATCCTTGCTTTAGCGACCTTTAAGAAATATGTACACACGTGATAATAGGAAGAGAATTAAAACATAGTAACATTTAAATGGGGTAGAAGGTTAGATAGTGCCTACAGGGACAGGGGACTTTACTGTCATCTAATCCACCAGGGACATGAAGGGAAACAACATAGGTAAACTGTGTAACCTTCAGCCGTGGAGAGCAGCTGGTGACACAGACAGGAGCACAATGCCTTACAATAACAATTCATCTATTAGTGGATGACATATTGTAACCGTACTCTCAAGCAACTTTTCAAACTAGGCTGTCATGTGTGTGTACAACAGGAATAACACTATATCTGGCCATTATTTCTTGTATCCTGCAATTTCACCAGTTTTGCCCTCTGCAAACCTTTCATTTAATTGCAACTGACTCTGAGGTAATTGAAGGAGACTAACTGCTATGGTGTCTACTATAAGCAGTATGTCTCGGGCGGGGAGGAGGGTGTCAGCACACTACGCTCACCCCTTCTGCTCGGGTCCGGCGGCCGCTGCTCAGAGGTGGCTCGAGCTGTAGGCCGGATCCCGGGGGTTTCTCGAGCGGCACTCCTCGCCCGTGAGTGAAAGGGGTTTGTTGGGTGTGGGGATTGTTTATAGTCCGTGACGCCACCCACGGTTGTGGTGATTTCACCACCGCTGCTCAATACGGGGGTCCCGGGGATGGTGATGCGGAGCAGCCAGGTGTTGTGTTGCCCCTCCGTGGGTAGGGGTCGGTGATCCCGGGGCCCGGTGACGGTTTGGGAGGTGCAGGGCCTGGTGGGCGCAGGGACGCGGGGGCAGCGCTGTGCCTTGCGGCACTGTGGTACTCACTCAGCCTGAGACGTTGACACAGTTTGTACGGTAAACCAAACGGCTGGTAAGACGGTCCCACGGACGGCTGCAATTGCTCTCCCAGTAGGTGACGGTGATGTCCCTCTTCCTTGCACCTTGTGTACTAGTTGGTTGCGATGGGTCCCCACCGGTAACCCGCTCCCCGGCTTCAAGCTGGACCGGGGGAGCTCTACTCTTTGCCCGCAGGCGCTGGCCCTCAGAAACTGGTGCCCTGGCGGTGGCGGTGTCTCTGTTGTACAGGTTGGGCTGTTGCCTTCACTCGGGTCTTGGTTGTTGGGGGATCTACGTCCCCTTCACTGACGGATTCGGCAATTTACGGTGACTCCAAGCCTTGCCGGGGTCCGAGAGGCCCCTGCCCTGGTGCTGACCGTCCTTCGGAACACTGCTCCAGACCACCGGGCACACAGCCTATGGGGTCCTTCCAGGAACTTCCAAACGGTCCCCCTCCAGACAGTCACCGCCGTTGCTGACCTTGCTGACCTGCCCTGCACTTAGCTGGACTCTTCAGGCTTTTCTCTCTCTCTGTCACCACTCTTGCTTTCCTCCGTTTCTCCTTTACTTTCCTTACTTTCACTTAGTTGTTTACTCCTTTCTAGCCCTCAGCTAGACTTCACTCTTGCCCTGCCCGGGGCTAATCTGCTGTTCACTCGTTCATGTCCCTCACTGGACTCCTGGTTTTTCCCGCCTCCAGAGCTGTGATCTCCTTGGTGGGCGGAGCCAACCGCCTGGCCCACCCCCTGGTGTGAATCATCAGCCTCTGGAGGAAGGCAACAAGGATTTTTGGTTCAGCTTAGATGTGCCTACCTGGGATGTAGGGTGTGGTGGTGTGTGACCTGTGTCCCCTGGCTTGCCCAGGGCGACACATTCCCCCTTAGCAAAATGCAGACCGTCCGCGGGCTGCCGTCCAACACCGGTTTTATTTTTCTGCAAAAAGGGATAACAAGGTAAATAACACATAAATACATTTTCAATAACTCTTCCCAAAACGGGAGGCACATTTACTTTAACGTTGCATAACGGTTTACGGTTACGGTTTCCGCTCTCTCCCACCCAAGCAACCTGGCCCTGATGCTGCCCCTAAAGCCCAGGCAGCACCCCTTGACCCACAGTCCAGCACACGGTACCCGAGCGGGATCTGTCCTTCCCTCCAGAGGGTAGCCACCGGTTCCTTTGGTGGCTGGGCCCCAGCCTGCTCTGCTGAGGGCCCTCCCTCCAACCTGCCTCTCCGGAGGCGGCACTGCGGAAAACGGTAACGGTAAACAACATATTTACAAGCCACTAACGTTTGTGGTTGCCCTGCAAGTTCACGGGCTTGTCCATGGATAGTTCCCATGCAAAAACTTTTAAATGGTCCCCACGGGGACAACGGTGCCGGCTCCGGCCGGTTCAATCACAAGCAAATCAGGTGAAACTTCGGTTAATCATTTTTCTTATCATTCTTTCAAACTTTCAAACAGGTGGTCCCAACGGGGACGGTATTGCGGGCATCCACTGCCCTACTCCGGTTGCTCAAGCTCTGATGCCGCTGCCAGGGGAGGGAGGTCTGCGCTCGCTCGGGCCTCCGGGCCCCTTCTTAGTTTGGCGTCCAGCGCAAACCACCCCCGCTCCCCAAAGTACCGGGTGTATTGTACAATGTCACCCGGCATCAGGTTGCGGCCGGGATGTTCCTCAGGCAGGTGGGCATTCACATCCCGCCGGGCTACAAAAACTTCGGCCTCCAGGCCCGGCTCGTAGATGAACCCGTAGCCCCGGCGGACATCAAACCGCCTCACCTGCCCCACGTACAACGGTCCTCGGACACGGGAGGTTGCTTGCCGGAGGTTCTCTTTCTCCCGGATCGCTCTGGCCACCAGTTCGGCCTTCTTTCGCTCCCTCTCGGTGATCTCCAGGCCCAGCGGTACCGGCTCCCTATCCCAATACGGCGCTGCTGCCAGCGCCGGCGCACGGGTCGGGCCCCGCGGGACATCCTGGACGTTGCCCACTGTCAGGAGTATGGGCGACAGGTCCCGCGGTGTCTTGGCCTTGGGCGCTGCCTTGCAACAACAACCCGGCGCTACCTCAGCTGAGGTGTGGGGGATGGGCATAGGGGCTTTCCGCTGCTGGGCCTTCGGCTCGGAGCGGGTCATCGGCTCCGGCTCGGGGGGGTTTTCAGGGGATGCCTCCGGTTTCTCCTTCGGCGTCTTCCACGGTAACACCTCCGGTGTGCCGCGGGCTCCGGCTACAGGTCGGCCCGCTTGGTCGGGGACGCTGGGTACTGCTACCGGTTGCGGTGGTAGCAGGCCTAGTGGCGGGGTCATGGCCTCCGGAATGGGTGGCGAGGGAGGCAACAGGGGGAGAGGGCTTGGACCGGGCCCCACAGGCGCGATGACCGGCCCTCCAAGGGCATCGGGACGTGGGTCACTCACCCTCCCTTTCTCCGCCTCCTCCTCGCGTCTCCGCACGGTGGCTACAACGTCCGCCATGTCGGCCTCCCACTCCTCCATGAGGAGCTGCATCCTGACCTGCAGCCTTTGGTAGAGCTGCGCGGTTCGGATCTCCACCCACGCCGCGGTTCCAGGCGCGGGGGCTACGGTGTCACGGGACGGCATCCACATGATGGCTTCTTCTTTTGCTTCCAGGAACGGTATGTTTGCAGAGTCCTGGCGTCCCTGCTTTTATAGCCGCAGCTACATGCGGCCAGCCGCCATCGCGTCCCCCTTAGCTCTTTCCGGCCCCTCCTCTCTCGGGGCGGGGTTTTGGCCTTCGCGCCTCTACTGCTCGAGAAGACGCTCGAGCGGGAACTTTTCGCGCCAAAGATGGCGGCTTCTGAAATTTTCCTGCCGGATACCTCCGGCGGTAACAAGGCGCACCTCTACCTGACGGCAGAGCGGTAAGATCCTGTTCGTGACGCCAAGTTGTCGCGGGCGGGGAGGAGGGTGTCAGCACACTACGCTCACCCCTTCTGCTCGGGTCCGGCGGCCGCTGCTCAGAGGTGGCTCGAGCTGTAGGCCGGATCCCGGGGGTTTCTCGAGCGGCACTCCTCGCCCGTGAGTGAAAGGGGTTTGTTGGGTGTGGGGATTGTTTATAGTCCGTGACGCCACCCACGGTTGTGGTGATTTCACCACCGCTGCTCAATACGGGGGTCCCGGGGATGGTGATGCGGAGCAGCCAGGTGTTGTGTTGCCCCTCCATGGGTAGGGGTCGGTGATCCCGGGGCCCGGTGACGGTTTGGGAGGTGCAGGGCCTGGTGGGCGCAGGGACGCGGGGGCAGCGCTGTGCCTTGCGGCACTGTGGTACTCACTCAGCCTGAGACGTTGACACAGTTTGTACGGTAAACCAAACGGCTGTTAAGACGGTCCCACGGACGGCTGCAATTGCTCTCCCAGTAGGTGACGGTGATGTCCCTCTTCCTTGCACCTTGTGTACTAGTTGGTTGCAAAGGGTCCCCACCGGTAACCCGCTCCCCGGCTTCAAGCTGGACCGGGGGAGCTCTACTCTTTGCCCGCAGGCGCTGGCTCTCAGAAACTGGTGCCCTGGCGGTGGCGGTGTCTCTGTTGTACAGGTTGGGCTGTTGCCTTCACTCGGGTCTTGGTTGTTGGGGGATCTACGTCCCCTTCACTGACGGATTCGGCAATTTACGGCGACTCCAAGCCTTGCCGGGGTCCGAGAGGCCCCTGCCCTGGTGCTGACCGTCCTTCGGAACACTGCTCCAGACCACCGGGCACACAGCCTACGGGGTCCTTCCAGGAACTTCCAAACGGTCCCCCTCCAGACAGTCACCGCAGTTGCTGACCTTGCTGACCTGCCCTGCACTTAGCTGGACTCTTCAGGCTTTTCTCTCTCTCTGTCACCACTCTTGCTTTCCTCCGTTTCTCCTTTACTTTCCTTACTTTCACTTAGTTGTTTACTCCTTTCTAGCCCTCAGCTAGACTTCACTCTTGCCCTGCCCGGGGCTAATCTGCTGTTCACTCGTTCATGTCCCTCACTGGACTCCTGGTTTTTCCCGCCTCCAGAGCTGTGATCTCCTTGGTGGGCGGAGCCAACCACCTGGCCCACCCCCTGGTGTGAATCATCAGCCTCTGGAGGAAGGCAACAAGGATTTTTGGTTCAGCTTAGATGTGCCTACCTGGGATGTAGGGTGTGGTGGTGTGTGACCTGTGTCCCCTGGCTTGCCCAGGGCGACACAAGTACACACAGACATAAGGGATTCCTGGAATGTATTCCTTAGCACAAAGAATGAAGCAAGAGAGGCATGGATGAGATTATATGCAGGACTGAGCCTTGTATCTATGAATCCAGCTCTGGGGTTGGGTAAAAGACTTGTTAGAAAGCTCAGTACAATCTTTTTTTGTTGTCTCTCTCTACCTGTTTTCTCACTCTGCTCCTTAGTCTTCTTCTTCCTCCCTCTCCATAGCAAATAGAAGTAACCTAACACCTCACTGTCTCCCTCTACCTGTTTTCTCAGTCTGCTCCTTATTCATCATCTTCCTCCTTTTCCATAGCGAATAGAAGAAGTAACCTAACACCTCACTGTCTCCCTCTACCTGTTTTCTCAGTCTGCTCCTTATTCATCATCTACCTCCTTCTCCATAGCGAATAGAAGAAGTAACCTAACACCTCACTGTCTGCCTCTACCTCTTTTCTCACTCTCCTCCTTAGTCCTCTTCTTCCTCCCTCTCTATAGCATATAGCAGGAGTAACCTAACACCTCACTGTCTCCCTCTACCTGTTTTCTCACTCCGATCCTTAGTCCTCATCTTCCTCCCTCTCTTTGGCATGTAGAAGGAGTAAACTAACACCTCAATGTCTCCCTCTACCTGTTTTCTCACTCTGCTCCTTAGCTCCCTTCTTCCTCCCTCTCCATAGCGTATAGGAGGAGTAACCTAACACCTCACCGTCTCCTTCTACCTGTTTTCTCACTCTCCTCCTTAGTCCTCTTCTTCCTCCCTCTCTATAGCAAATAGCAGGAGTAACCTAACACCCCACTGTCTCCCTCTACCTGTATTCTCTCTCTGCTCCTTAGTCTTCTTCTTCCTCCCTCTCCATAGCATGTAGCAGGAGTAACCTAACACTCCACTGTCTCCCTCTACCTATTTTCTCACTCTGCTCCTTAGTCCTCGTACTTCTCCCTCTCCATAGCATGTGGAAGGAGTAACCTAACACCTAACTGTCTCCCTCTACCTGTTTTTTCTCTCTGCTCCTTAGTCCTCATCTTCCTCCCTCTCCATAGCATATAAGAGGAGTAACCTAACACCGCACTGTTTCCCTCTGCCTGTTATCTCTCTCTGCGCCTTAGTCGTTGTATTCCTCTCTCTCCATAGCATGTAGAAGGAGTAACCTAGCACTTCATTGTCTCCCTCTACCTGTTTTTCCTCTCTGCTCCTTAGTCCTCTTCATCTTCCCTCTCCATAGCGTATATGAGGAGAAACCTAACACCTCACTGTGCTGGCAGGCAATCTTGATGGAGCAAGATGAAGTTGAGCTGTTTTTTCAAAGTTTGTTATGTTCAAGTGAAAGGAAGAAGAAGCAGAATAACAATCTTTGGAAAATAGGAGAAGCCGCCTGGACCTCTATTGCAGAGCTCAACTGCAAACAGGCCTGTCCCAACAGTTGGCAATGGATTTTTCTGGCCTTGCACCATACACTTATAGAATGGTATGGCGCTGGTGCTTTACCTGTAGACAGCAACACAATACTGTTATTATGTGATGGAAATGTCGCGGGCGGAGGGGCCGCGCTCGCTACGCTCGGGTCCGGGGCTGCTGCTGCTGGTCGGTGGCTCGAGCGGTGGGCCGGACCCGGGGACTTGAGCAGCGCTCCTCGCTGGTGAGTGAAAAGAGGTGGTTTGTTTGTTAGGGGATAGTTCGTGACGCCACCCACGGGACGTGGTGATGATGGCACCACCACTGCTGGTGACGGGGATCCCGGGAGAGATGGTAGGGAGCAGCTAGGATGTTGTCCCCTCCGTGGGTAGGGGTTGGTGTTCCCGGGGCCCGGGTGATGATACGGGGAGGCTGAATGGCCGGGGGTGCAGGGTTGCAGGGGCAGCGCGGCGCGGTGCCGGATGGCGTCGTTGTACTCACTCAGATACAAATGCACAAAGTCCTCGGTAAACCAAACGGCTGGATGGACGGGTCCCGCAGCCGGCTGCTGGATCTGTGCTCTCCCCGGACAGGTGGTGGCGGCTGTCTTTCCCTGCACCCTGAAACTGGCTTGACTATGATGGTTTCCCAACGGTAGTCCACTCCCTGGTGTATATGCCCTAAGGAGCTCTCGTTGCCCGCAGGCACTGGCCCTTTGGATCTCTAGCCCTTGGCGGTGGCTCTCTATCCGGACGGGTTGGGCGGTTGCCTTCTGACGGGGCTTGGTAGTTAGGGAACCTTGGGGGTTCCTGTCACTCTCGGATTTGACCTTTGCCGGCGGCTTCTAGCCTGGTAGGGGTCCGATGGCCCTGCCCTTTCGTGCTGATGCAGGTTCTGCTTCCCGGCTCGGTACCGGCGGGTCACCGCCCGTCTCCGGTCCTTCGGTTTCACCGACCTGCACCTACTCCTGCAGACGGCTACCACCGTCTGCCGACCCTGCTCTCCGTGCCCGGGCTCCTTCCCAGACACCGGCAGCTTCACCTCTCCTTTAGTTCACTCCTGCCCACCCTGGGCTCCTCACTTCACTCCTCTCTCACTGTCACTCACTGACTAACTACTGCTTTTTTTCCCGCCTCCAGGACTGTGAACTCTTCAGTGGGTGGGGCCAACCGCCTGGCTCCACCCCACCTGGTGTGGACATCAGCCCCTGGAGGGGGGCAACAAGGATTTGAGTTTGACTGATGGACCTGTCTAGGGGAGGGGGTATGGGCGGTGTCATGCCTGTGACTACCTGGCTAGTCCAGGGCGTCACATTCCCCCTTGGTGAAATGCAGACCGTCCGCGGGCTGCCCGTCCATCACCGGTTTTATTTTCTGTAAAGATATAAACATCAAACAACAACAAATAAACAATATGCATACTCTTGATCTTCCCTGATGGGAGGCACTTTCTTAAACGTTACTGAACGGCATAAAAAACATTTTTATTAAAACGAACGGGTCCATGGTCATCCGCTCTCCCACCCAAGTAACCTACACCTTGATGCTGCCCCTAAGAAATGGGCAGCACCCCTCTTCCCCAGTCCTGGTCCAGGTTACCCGAGCGGGAACGGGTACGGTGTCTCGCACCCGGCTGTTACTTCAGGGGACCCCACGTCCAGGGGGACCCCTGACCCCCGGAGGATGGCCACCGGTCCAGGTGGTGACCGGGCCCCAGCCTACTCTGCTGCGGGCCCTTCCTCCAATCTGCCTCTCTGGAGGCGGTACGGAACGGAAAACGGCCCACACATTATTTACAAACCCACTAGTTCGGGGGTGGCCTGCAAGTTCTCAGCCATGTCCATGAGCAGTTCCTCATGCAGGTGATAAAACACACAGAGTCCCTCCGGGGACAACTTTCCAGCAACGGCCGGGATAATCACTGGTTGCTGATCAGGTGAAACTCGGTTTACTTAGTGTTCATTCATTCAACAGAAAAAACAAAGTGCTGAGGGTCCCAACGGGGACAACTTGGTTGCAACGGTCGACCGCTGCCTACTCCCCTTCATGGGTTGGCGGCGTGGGGGCGCGGAGGTGCAGCTGAGCGACCGCACACGGTTCACGGGTCTCACCGCAGGCGGGTCCGGCATCCCGCCGGGCCGGGGGGTCGTGGAAGGCTGGATCCTGTAGGGGCGTGTTCTCTGGGGTGGGCCTCTCATTTGCCTGCACCGCGGTTACCATCTCTCGTAATCCCCTGCCTCCAGCTCAGATCCCGCTGTAGTGATTCGACCTGTACCTGGATGCAGAACTGTGCCAACTTGTTCTCCAGCCACTCCGCCGTCCCCGGCGGCCACTGATCCTGGGCCGCCTCTGTCTCCGCACCTGGGGTGGGCACCGTCCCCGCGGCCCACGCGGGGCCGGTAGCTTCCTCTTGTCTGGCGGCAGTCTTCTCTGCGGGCGGATACCCTTGAACCGGGACCGCGGCTTCCGCTGTTGGTGGAGGCACCAGCGGGTAAGGCGGAGGGAAGCTGGGAGCTGACGCAGGCAGCAGGGCCGACTGAATTGGGGCCGGGGGCAGACCGGGTCCCTCAGCCGTAGTGGCCGGTCCCTCAGGGACACAGGGGCGTGGGTCACCTACCCGCTCCTCAATAGCCTGCACCTCGTACAGCCGCGCAGCCGTAACCAGCTCCTCCACCTCGGCCATCCACCGGGCCATCAGGCGGCGTAGTTCTACTTGACCGCGGCGACATAGCAACATCGTCTGGGCCTCCAGCCCCGCCGGTGTTCTGGAATCGGGCTCCAAGCCCTTAGGTTGTGCAAACGGGGTGGACATGCTGCTCGCGGGTTCCAGGAACAATATTAATCTGGAGTCCTGGCGTCACAGCTTTTTATGACCTCGGCTACATTAGGCAGGCTTTCACATGCCCCCCCTTGGTTTTCTCTTGCACTTCCGGCTTCAGGGGCGGCGCTTCGTTTTCGCGCCTTTACTGCTCGGAGAAGACGCTCGAGCGGGAAATCTTCGCGCCAAAATATGGTGGAACTCCGAATTTTTTGGCCGGACGCCGCCGGCGGGGAATGCAAGGCGCACTTCTACCGGTAGGTAGACCGGTTCTATCCTGTTCGTGATGCCAAGTTGTCGCGGGCGGAGGGGCCGCGCTCGCTACGCTCAAGTCCGGGGCTGCTGCTGCTGCTGCTCGGTGGCTCGAGCGGTGGGCCGGACCCAGGGACTCGAGCAGCACTCCTCGCCCGTGAGTGAAAAGGGGTGGTTTGTTTGTTAGGGGATAGTTCGTGACGCCACCCACGGGACGTGGTGATGATGGCACCACCGCTGCTGGTGACGGGGATTCCGGGAGAGATGGTAGGGAGCAGCTAGGATGTTGTCCCCTCCGTGGGTAGGGGTTGGTGTTCCCGGGGCCCGGGTGATGATACGGGGAGGCTGGATGGCCGGAGGTGCAGGGTTGCAGGGGCAGCGCGGCGCGGTGCCGGATGGCGCCGTTGTACTCACTCAGATACAAATGCACAAAGTCCTTGGTAAACCAAACGGCTGGATGGACGGGTCCTGCAGCCGGCTGCTGCATCTGTGCTCTCCCCGGACAGGTGGTGGCGGCTGTCTTTCCCTGCACCCTGAAACAGGCTTGACTATGATGGTTTCCCAACGGTAGTCCACTCCCTGGTGTATATGCTCTAAGGAGCTCTTGTTGCCCGCAGGCGCTGGCCCTTTGGATCTCTAGCCCCTGGCGGTGGCTCTCTATCCGGACGGGTTGGGCGGTTGCCTTCTGACGGGACTTGGTAGTTAGGGAACCTCGGGGGTTCCTGTCACACTCGGATTTGACCTTTGCCGGCGGCTTCTAGCCTGGTAGGGGTCCGATGGCCCTGCCCTTTCGTGCTGATGCAGGTTCTGCTTCCCGGCTCGGTACCGGTGGGTCACCGCCCGTCTCCGGTCCTTCGGTTTCACCGACCTGCACCTACTCCTGCACACGGCCACCACCGTCTGCCGACCCTGCTCTCCATGCCCGGGCTCCTTCCCAGACACCGGCAGCTTCACCTCTCCTTTACTTCACTCCTGCCTACCCTGGGCTCCTCACGTCACTCCTCTCTCACTGTCACTCACTGACTAACTACTGCTCTTTTTCCCGCCTCCAGGACTGTGAACTCCTCGGTGGGTGGGGCCAACCGCCTGGCTCCACCCCACCTGGTGTGGACATCAGCCCCTGGAGGGGGGCAACAAGGATTTGAGTTTGACTGATGGACCTGTATAGGGGAGGGGGCACGGGCGGTGTCATGCCTGTGACTATCTGGCTAGTCCAGGGCGTCACATTAAACAATACCCATGCCAATAAATACAAGATAAATAAACTAAAAAATAAACAAAATTTAAAAAATCTACCCCCATTTATAATAATGAAATAAAAAAAGACATATTTGATATTGCCACATCAGCAAAAGTTAGATCTATGAAAATATAAAATTATTAAAGGGTAGGGAAGTTTTTGCTACAAAATAAACACTACAGAAAAAATAAACTGGAATGGCATTTTTTTTACATTTAATAATTGGAATAATTTTTCCATTTTACAGTACATTGTACAACATGTCCCGCAAAAAAAAGATCCTTTATGATATGTTAATGAGCACAGGGACTAGTCGCAAGGGTGTTATTTCCCCCGACTAGTCCGCCCTCTTAGCACGTTAGCACGCCCACTATTCAATGGCTAACGTCATCGGCAGTGACGCTCGTACCTCTGTCCGCTGTCGCCACCTCAGACACCGGATTTAGGGTCAGTGAGCATGATCAGAAGTCCCGGAACTTCTGGTCATGCACACTGTGAAGCTGGGTGTACGCATAAGAGAGGTCTAGTTCACATTACCGGAAGTGGCAGGATGTCTTATTATGTGCATTGACCCTTAACCCGGCTTCTGAGGCGGTGACAATAGACACAGGTACGCACGTTACCATCAATGACGCTAGACATTGAATAGCATTTGTTAGCATGCCCCTGTGTGCTAATATGCTAAGTGGGCAGACTAGTCAGAGGAAATAACGCCCTTGTGACTAGTCCCTGCGCTCACTAGCATATTATAAAAGATCTATAGAAATACTTTTTCTAAAGGTCTCTTTATCTATGCTAGTGTATATGTGTTGCCCTGGGCAAGCCAGGGGTCACAGGTCACAACACCACCACACCCCACATCCCAGGTAGGCATACCTAAGCTGAACCAAAAATTTGTTGCCTTCCTCCAGGAGTCTGATGATGCACACCAGGGGGTGGGCCAGGCGGTTGGCTCCGCCCACCGAGGAGCTCACAACTCTGGAGGCGGGAAAACCAGGCAGATAGCCCCGGGCAGGGGAAGAGTGAAGTCCAATGAAGGGCTAGAGTAAACAACAGAAAAGTGGAAAAGGAGGAAAGCAAGAAGTGGTGACAGAGCAGAGAGTGTGCAAGCCTGAGAGCCCAGCTTTGTGTAGGGCCAGAACAGCAAGGTCAGCGATGGCGGTGACTGTCTGGAGGGGGACCGTTTGGAAGTTCCTGGAAGGACCCCGTTGGCTGTGTGCCCGGTGGTCCGGAGCAGTGTTCCGAAAGACAGTCAGCACCAGGGCAGGGGCCTCTCGGACCCCGGCAAGGCTAGGAGTCGCCAAATTTGCCGAATCCGTCAGTGAAGGGGACGTAGATTCCCCCAACAACCAAGTCCCGATTGAAGGCAACAGCCCAACCCGTACAACAGAGGCACCGCCACCGCCAGGGCACCAGTCTCTGAGGGCCAGCGCCTGCGGGCAAAGTGTAGCGCTCCTCCGGCCCAGCTTGAAGCCGGGGAGCGGGTTACCGGTGGGGACCCATCGCAACCATCCGTACATACAGGTGCAAGGAAGAGGGACATCACCGTCACCTACCGGGAAAGCAAAGCAGCCGTCTGTGGGACCGTCCTACCAGCCGTTTGGTTTACCGTACAAACTGTGTCCAAGTCTCAGGCTGAGTGAGTACCACAGTGCCGCAAGGCACAGCGCTGCCCCCGCATCCCTGCGCCCACCAGGCCCTGCACCTCCCAAGCCATCACCGGGCCCCGGGATCACCAACCCCTACCCACGGAGGGGCAACACAACACCTGGCTGCTCCACATCACCATCCCCGGGATCCCCGTATTAAGCAGCGGTGGTGCTACCAATCACCACAACCGTGGGTGGCGTCACGGACATTATCCCAACACCCCAAACAACAACCCCCCTTTCACTCACGGGCGAGGAGTGCCGCTCGAGGAAAACCCCCGGGATCCGGCCTACGGCTCGAGCCACCACTGAGCAGCCGGACCCGAGCAGAAGGGGTGAGCGCGGTGTGCCGACACCCTCCCCCCCGCCCGCGACAATTTGGCGTCACGAACAGGATCTTACCGCTCTGCCGTCTGGTAGAGGTGCGCCTTGTTACCGCCGGAGGCATCCGGCAGGAAAATTTCAGAAGCCGCCATCTTTGGCGCGAAAAGTCCCCGCTCGAGCGTCTTCTCGAGCAGTAGAGGCGCGAAGGCCAAAACCCCGCCCCGAGAGAGGAGGGGCCGAAAAGAGCTAAGGGGGACGCGATGGCGGCTGGCCGCATGTAGCTGCGGCTATAGAAGCAGGGACGCCAGGACCCTGCGGCCATTGACTGGTTCCTGGAAGAGGCCGCTGCTAAAGATGCTGAGTCCGACCAACAACACCGTGGTCCCCGCGCCCGGCATGGCGGCGTGGGTGGAAGTCCGGACCGCCCAGCTAAGCAGCCGTCTGCAGGTCCGCATGCAGCTTCTCCTGGAGGAGTGGGAGGCCGACATGGTGGAAGTGGTGGCTGCTATGTGGAGATGCGAGGTGGAGGAAGATTTGGAGGAACGGGTAAGAGACCCACGTCCCTGTATTCCCGAGGGATCGGCCGCTGCGGCTGAGGGGCCCGGCCTACACCCGTTCACCCTACTGCCTCTCCCGCTACCCGCGTTAGCTGCTGCTGCCCCGCCACTAGGCCCGCTACCACCACCACCGGTAGCGGTACCCTGCCAATCCGCCCCGGCGGACCGACCTGCAGCAGAAGCTCATGACCACCCTGAACCGCTTCTATGGAAGAAGCCAAAGGCTGAGCCCGTCAGCAAAGATGCACCGGAGGCACGGCGGGGATGCAGCTGCCAGGTGGCAGAGGAGGCCATGTCACAGCGGGGTCCCTCATTACTGAAGGTGCCGGTCGTAGCCAACACAGAGGGACTCTGGCTGGGTCCGTCCCCCGCACACGCTGAACCGGAGCAAACAGAAAGTGCTCCAGGCTGGGAGCGGCGGCAACAGCAGCTGCGCTGGGAGATCGATGCCCGAGAGGGGTGTAGAGCGGATGTGCATGCCCGCATGTATATGGAAGAAGATCGCCTGCAGCGAGCTACCATTGGGGTCCAGAGCGGTGCACCATGTGAAGGTGGCACTAGAGCCCCACGAGTAAGAATGGACTGCTGAGCCGCAAAAGGGCAGCGGAGCACCGTTGTCCAGTCCCTGTTGGGACCACCACAGTTTGTTTGTTTAAAAGTTTTGAAAAATGAAAAAGATGATGACCGAAGAAGTCACCTGATTTGTTTGTTGATTTGCAACCGGCTGGAGCCGGCACCGTTGTCCCCGTGGGGACCGTTTAAAAAGTTATGCATGGGAACTATCCATGGACAAGCCCGTGAACTTGCAGGGCAACCACAAACGTTAGTGGCTTGTAAATGTGTTGGGTACCGTTACCGTTTCCGCAGGCCGCCTCCGGAGAGGCAGGTTGGAGGGAGGGCCCTGAGCAGAGCAGGCCAGGGCCCAGCCACCAAAGGAACCGGTGGCTACCCTCTGGAGGGAAGGACAGATCCCGCTCGGGTACCGTGTGCTGGACTGTGGGTCAAGGGGTGCTGCCTGGGTTTTAGGGGCAGCATCAGGGCCAGGTTACTTGGGTGGGAGAGAGCGGAAACCGTGACCGTATACCGTTGAAATGTTAAAAGTAAAATGTGCCTCCCGTCTTGGGAAGAGTTATTAAAAATGTCTTATGTTGTTTAACCCTGTTACCCCTTTTTCAGAAAAATAAAACCGGTGTAGGACGGCAGCCTGCGGACGGTCTGCATTTTGCTAAGGGGGAATGTGTCGCCCTGGGCAAGCCAGGGGTCACAGGTCACAACACCACCACACCCCACATCCCAGGTAGGCATACCTAAGCTGAACCAAAAATCCTTGTTGCCTTCCTCCAGGAGTCTGATGATGCACACCAGGGGGTGGGCCAGGCGGTTGGCTCCGCCCACCGAGGAGCTCACAACTCTGGAGGCGGGAAAACCAGGCAGATAGCCCCGGGCAGGGGAAGAGTGAAGTCCAATGAAGGGCTAGAGTAAACAACAGAAAAGTGGAAAAGGAGGAAAGCAAGAAGTGGTGACAGAGCAGAGAGTGTGCAAGCCTGAGAGCCCAGCTTTGTGTAGGGCCAGAACAGCAAGGTCAGCGACGGCGGTGACTGTCTGGAGGGGGACCGTTTGGAAGTTCCTGGAAGGACCCCGTTGGCTGTGTGCCCGGTGGTCCGGAGCAGTGTTCCGAAAGACAGTCAGCACCAGGGCAGGGGCCTCTCGGACCCCGGCAAGGCTAGGAGTCGCCAAATTTGCCGAATCCGTCAGTGAAGGGGACGTAGATTCCCCCAACAACCAAGTCCCGATTGAAGGCAACAGCCCAACCCGTACAACAGAGGGACCGCCACCGCCAGGGCACCAGTCTCTGAGGGCCAGCGCCTGCGGGCAAAGTGTAGCGCTCCTCCGGCCCAGCTTGAACCCGGGGAGCGGGTTACCGGTGGGGACCCATCGCAACCATCCGTACATACAGGTGCAAGGAAGAGGGACATCACCGTCACCTACCGGGAAAGCAAAGCAGCCGTCTGTGGGACCGTCCTACCAGCCGTTTGGTTTACCGTACAAACTGTGTCCAAGTCTCAGGCTGAGTGAGTACCACAGTGCCGCAAGGCACAGCGCTGCCCCCGCATCCCTGCGCCCACCAGGCCCTGCACCTCCCAAGCCATCACCGGGCCCCGGGATCACCAACCCCTACCCACGGAGGGGCAACACAACACCTGGCTGCTCCACATCACCATCCCCGGGATCCCCGTATTAAGCAGCGGTGGTGCTACCAATCACCACAACCGTGGGTGGCGTCACGGACATTATCCCAACACCCCAAACAACAACCCCCCTTTCACTCACGGGCGAGGAGTGCCGCTCGAGGAAAACCCCCGGGATCCGGCCTACGGCTCGAGCCACCACTGAGCAGCCGGACCCGAGCAGAAGGGGTGAGCGCGGTGTGCCGACACCCTCCTCCCCGCCCGCGACATATACAGGGACGGTTAGGCAGGGATTAGCAATATGCAACCAGAACTGCTCGTGATTCTGGGTGCACATTGCACCTGACAGGTTCCCTTTAGTCAGGACCTTATCCATAGCGTGTGCCTAGTGTTGCAGGTTGTACCTTTAATATAAGGTGATGGGATATTCTGATCCACTGATTCATATACTCACCTGACAGTTCATCCAAGCATCTCAGATAATATGACACCATTAGATAAAATCGATAATAAGAGCTGAAGTCCTATAAAGAATAGCACTTTACTGGTAATAGCAAGGCTGAAAAACGGCGTGACAATCCACATACCCCTTCATTACTATACAGATGTTTCCTGTTGTGTAGATTCCATAATCCACACGAAAGTCCACTTAGTTGACTATTGCCCCCACTCATCTGTCGCATTAGCACAGCATGACTCTATGGGATGTATGTCCTTGGTGCTGGACTCTGCGAGCCGGCCCTGAGCTGACGAGAACACGCCAAGTTTTATTAGCGAACCTTCTGATTTCTCGTTACGCCTCTGGCTCTCCATGCCGTCTGCGTGGAATAACTTATATTCGCTTTTTGCTAAATAGTAAACTGAAAGTGAACATTACTGAGTTAATTAGTCAATATTTCCCCTTTAATGGAATATAAATTCTATTTCGGAACGTAATATCTTTCTCCTGTGAGGAATAATGCAGGTGAATGCAGAATTAACCTCTCTACTGAGAGATATTTAATAACACTGCCGCTGCACCTTAAACTGAATTACCAGAGAATCAATAAAGAGTGGAAAACACAAGTAAGAACTTGGAGATCTCAGAGGGAAACCAACAGACAAAGGAAAATAAGTGATTAGAAACCCTCAACGCACCTTGTTTACAAACGAGCAGAATTAATATTTATGCCTAGTGTCTGGATGGGGCGAGGAAGACATCAATCTTCCATTTGTAATCCATTAAATCTGTCACACCTATGACAGACACTAGATGAGAGCCTGCTACTACAACTGCACAGATGATGGGGGTTAAACACAAGCTCCCTCTACGCAGCTTGTCTGGGAGGAAGCCCAGTGGGAAATGTCAAGTCCAAGTCCACAGAAAAATAAGATAAGTCATCTATAGATGATATCCTGCAATGTCAGCCAATACATTCCCATCCAAGCCAGGGGGGAAGTGATTAACACTAGAACTACTGGACTCGTGACACCTATATAGAAATACATGGTGCAAAGTAGTCAAAATGACTACCTCAGTAGTTCTAGTGTTAAACAACCACCTTTCCTCCCCGCCCATGCCTTACCTTCTCTGTAGCAATTGTTAAATATTGCAATTAAAGGGACCGTGCCATCTGATTCATGCTGCCTGAACCACCGACAACTAGTTGTCATGATCCAAACCAGTATCTGCCGATGTGGTTTCTCCCAGCTCTGGCTTGGTCATGTCAGGGGTTAATTTATCCCTGCCTCGTTCCGGTTTCCGGGACGCTATATCTGGGTGCTGCACCTCTCATTCAGCGCCAGTGATAGTCTATGTCTCATAGTGTGTTTGGCTGGCTCTGTTGAGGTACCCAATCTGTCCTGTCGTGCACCCTCTCCTGCCTAACCTGTGTCTGTCTGTCCTCTCCCAGCCCTGTCCTGCTTGTCATACCTTTCTTTATAGTTTGGACTTTCCAGTATTTGATTTACGCTCCCGTGCCTTACTTGGGTCTGTTGGCTCCTGACCCCATTGCTTGCTTCTAACTCTGAGTTCGTTCATGAGTTCGTTCACCCTTTGTACATTGATTTGACTTCCCGTTGCTGACTCGGCTCTCTGACTACTCTGCTGCTACCTTGTGGTGAATTTGCTGTACTACTCCGATTCACATCTTAGTACAGCGTGACGTTACTCTGCTGCCACCTTGTGGTGACTCCGCTGTACTACTCCGGACCACGTCTTAGTGCATTGGGACACTACTGTAATTTCAGTGGAAAAATATATTAAAAAGCCTCTTTAATAACTAGTCTGAGACAGGTCCCTCAGTGGCTTCTCAAAACCCTATTCCCTTGACTGACAAGTATCTCCCTGAACATACACATAGGAAAAGACCTGTTAGTTTAGAGAAGAGGAGCTGGGAGAAGCTGCCAGGAACGTGTTTCGGACTAGTTATCCATAATCCCTAGCTTTGTAAAGGACATTTTCTTGGAAACACCCTAGTGTTTCAGACTCACACATATGCAAATGCAGTAATGCAGTCAGTGCTTGATTCATTCTGACCATGGTTCAGCCATCATAATTCAGATGACAGGTGGCTCCTCAATGTGTAGGCTCCTCAGTGTCATCCCTCCTCACTCCTCACTATGCAGCTCCTCAGTGTCGTCTCCCCCCCGGCTCTCCCTCCTCACTGTGCAGGCACTTCAGTGTCGTCCCCACTCCCCCCAGGCTCTCCCTCCTCACTATGAAGCCTCCTGAGTGTCATTTCCCACCAACCAGGCTCTCCCTTCTCGATGTGCAGGCTCCTGAGTGTCATCCCTCCCCAGGCTTTCCCTCCTCACAGTGCAGGCTCCTGAGTTTTGTTCCCTCTCCCCTCTGGCTCTCTGTCCACACTGTGCAGGCTCCTGTGTGTCATCCCCCCCCCAAGCTCTCCTTCCTCACTGTGCAGGCTCCTAAGTGTCGACCGCCCCCCCACTTCCGGTCATCTAGCCACTCATCATCAGTAGTCACATTCCTCCCTACTTTCCCAGACCCTGGTAATCAAAAACTCCTAAATGTGTTGAGTGCAGTGCTGCGCAAGTACCATGATGGAGCACTGCAGGCAGCTGTGTCTTCTTTTAATCAGCACAGCTGGTGTTAATATTCTTTGCACTGATTGGTGAAGCAGCAGCACACTGATTGTTTAGTCCACCGATCAGAGTAAAGTTCCACTCCAGCTCTCCTCACCTCCCGGCTGCAGCCGGATTGTGAAGCATCCTCCACCCCCATGGCCCTTCCCTCCCATTGTCCTCTCCACATTTACAAAATGGCAAGGCAGAGTTGCATGAAAAAAAAATAGATAGAAAAAACTTCCTTGTTTAAGCGAAACCCTAGGCACCTGACCTCTGGTGCCTAGTGGCAAGTACAGGCCTAGAAGTGTAATGAGGTTGTAGCGTGATAACCTCATAACGCTGCTGCATGTTGGCCGAGGATGCACTGCCCTGCCCCATTGACCCTGGTGCCACCATATAGCTAATTTGCATGACAAGCACCTTAAGAACCTCAAATGCAAATTATGTATGTTGTAGTATGCACTCAGCATAAGCAACTTGGCCAGCCCCCTTTGCTGCAGCCAGACTTTCTGCAGCCTGTGACTATGACTAGGGTCCGGGCCCAGGGCTAATAAAGCTAAGTAATTACCCCAAGGCCCGCGCCCCTTCTTCATGGGCCCCATACCCCAGTAAGGGCAGTAATGCTCTGATTGCAGTCCTGTATACGGTCCTGATTGCAAGTAGTCGGCTTGTAATCATCTGGAGAAATGTATGTTGATGTTCCTCTCCCTAATTCATTTTGGAGATAAGTTGTTTATTTGCTTTCCCCTGTTTGTTTTCTCTGTGTGTTCTTTAGGATTTAGTGGAGTTAACTAGCACTCATCTCGCCTGTTCATTACCTAGGGCCCAGTTCAGGGTCAGCTGGCGCTAGGAATCCTGCTCGGCGCATAGGGGCGGAATCTATCTAGGGACAGCAGGAGAGCCAAAAGCCAGTGGAAGGTTTTATCAGGGGTCACCATCTCCCCCTCTCTTCCCCCCTCTCCCGTTTCGCTTGGTATTGCCATATACCTAGCATGCCACTTCTTTCACATCGACAGATTTGTTCAGCTTCTATAATACTGCTCAAATATTAGTGCCACATTGTACTTAAAGAATTCCAACATTGAACAAAATAGAACCCCAACAGAGTCCCCACAAATAGTGTTGGTTGACTTCCTTTTCGACTACCAATGTTTATAGCCTCTTGTATTTGAGTTGGACATAAAAGATTACTATTACCTGACTAATGAACAATACATTTTATCATACATGGAGTCAAAAAATAATGGGTACCAATGGATACTCGGGGCCCTTCACCTACCTAGTGCCATTAATAATACTGGTGTCTTTCTATATGGCAGAGGGACATTTGGGCCTTCTCATACTTCAGTGCCCAGATGTGATGGCTTTCTCTGCACCTCTTATAGTTATGCCTCTGCATTTTTCTAGAAGCAGAAAAAGCCTAGGATCATTTCAATATTAGTTTCCACCACAAGCCATATAGAACCCCGTGTCTAAGCCTTAAGTTTACCATTGTTTCTTTGAAATATTAGCTTTCCGCCATCCTGCTGCCTTCTTCACATCTTTTTAGCATTTTAATAAGTTGGATCAGCCACCTAATGCTAGCAATCTATGTCACATTCCGTCTTTTATATTCTAAGCATGCAATTCATCATTGTACGTACTAATATCCCATTACTGGTTTTAGCTTATTTGGAAACCACTGCAAGCATTTGTATTATTTAAATGAATCGTAAGTCACCTTGTGTCATGTTCACTTTTTGTCACTCAGGTTGTCGTCCTTCATCACTCACAAGTAGTGAATGCATTAGTACCTCCTTATGGCCCAATATACATTAGGACATCCAGCATTGTAATCTAATTCTAGACTGAATATATACAGCATATTAACAGCATTCTATTGTATGCGTAACCATGGCCTACATAATTGGATTCAGCACTGGCCTGCATTTAAGAGCATGTAAAACCAGGGTTTGACATTAGTTGATGGCATGGTTAAGGCAAGGACATTGAATGCTGTACGGCACATGAAATAACTGTGCATTTCTGCTAAATGATAGAGCATTCTTTCTGTATGGAAGGTAGATTACCATGGAAGAAAGGTAGATCCTTGCTAAATCATAGATTGATTGATAGACTGGGTAATATCGCCTGCCATCTACATATAGAATTGCTCTGTGTGCCTGATATCACCAGCAGGTGAAATTTTTGTATCTATGGGT